>NC_045599.1:61824685-62429685 GCF_009762305.2 Zalophus californianus | reverse complement strand
TGATGAAAGAAATTGAAAATGACACAAAGAAATCGAACGACATTCCATGCTCATGAATTGGAAAAGCAAATATTGCTAAAATGTCTATACTACCCAAAGCAATTTACACATTCAATGCAATCCCTATCAAAATCTCAACAACATTTTTCACAGAACTAGAACAAACAACCCTAAAATTTGTATGGAACCACAAAAGACCCCCAAATAGCCAAAGCAACCTTGAAAAAGCAAAGCAAAGCTGGAGGCATCAAAATTCCGGACTTCAAGTTATGTTACAAAGCTGTAGTGATCAAGACAGTATGATACTGGCACAAAAACAGATAACATAGATCCATGGAACAGAACAGAAAGCCCAGATATAAACTCACAATTATATGGTCAATTAATCTTCAGCAAAGCAGGAAAGATTATCCAATGGAAAAAGAAAGTCTCTTCAACAAATGGTGTTTGGAAAACTGGACAACAACATGCAAACAATGAAACTGGACCACTTTCTTACATCATACACAAAAATAAATTCAAAATGGATTAAAAACCTAAATGTGAGACCTGAAACCATCAAAATCCTAGAAGAGAACACAGGCAGTACTTCTCTGACATTGGCCGTAGCAACTTTTTTCTGGAGAGGTTCCCTGAGGCAAGGGAAACAAAAACAAAAATAAAGTATTAGGATTACATCAAAATAAAAAGCTTCTGCACAGCGAAGGAAACAATCAACAAAACTAAAAGCCACCTACAGAATGGGGGAAGATATTTGCAAATGGCATATCTGATAAAGGGTTACTATCCAAATTAAACAAAGAACTTATAAAACGCCCAGTACTTCTTAAGATAAAATATAATCAGAATGATTTGAGAAAGGACCAGATCCATTCCAAAGGAAGCTTCTTTGTTCCTTCCTTCAGTTAAGATTACACAACCTGATTTCAGGGGCAGAATATCATGGTGGCTAAAAGCCCAGGCCTGGCCATCAAGTGATCATGGGTTCAAATTCTAATGGCAACAAATAAGCTATACAGTAATAACTTTGGACTGAAACTTTATATGCCTCAGCTTCTACATTTTTCAAAAGTGAGGTAGTATTCATAAAACACTTAGGACAATTTTTTTCACAGAACAACCACAGAGAGCTATTTATGCAAAGATTGATTATGATGATGACAATGACAATGACAGTGACGATAATTTGACGAGTAGTCTCAGTCTCACTAACATACTCCCTTCCAATTATTCAGATCCAGATGGAATTCTGTAGTTCTTCACAGGCTGAGGAATACACCCTCTATCAATACCGTCCTCCTTTACATACAACTAGGGTGAGCGTTTTAGACTAAGTGTGTTCCTTCTCCTGCTCCCAAGCTTTTTCTGTTCACCACTTGGCACTGCCCTCTCCCCGTGACTGAGGAAGGTCATATTATGGTAGTGGAAGTGGCCACTGTGCCCCTTTGCTGGCCAACAGCTTCTGCCTTGCAGAAACCAAGGAGCCCTGAGTCCTGTGCTGCCCCTTTGCCAATAGCAGTGCCTGACATTTCACTGCCTTCATCACCACATTGAGGTCATCCAGTAATAAGAAGAAAAGATCTTCCATTTTTCTCTCCTTAGCAAGAAGAACTAAGAAGAACAAGCTATCTTCGGGGCATGCTCCTAGTTCTGGTCAGCGTTTCCTGCTTCTATCTCTCATCAGCAGAGCAAAGTGAGCTCTTTTGAGTCACAACTGCACAGGCACCAACACTTGCTCTGATCCACAGCCTTCTGTGAAGGAAACATGGTCAATACAAGAAGATAGGGACGTGCCATACAACCTGCAGATGCCTCTCAGGATCTCAACCCCTTGCCATTCCCACTCCCTGCTCCAAGAACAGCCTTCCAGTTAGGGTGGAGGGAATCCGTTTTCCCCGGGTACATGTACTCTGTTGCCAGGGGCAGTATGTCCAGCTTCCCCATGCCCTGAGTAGCCTCGAACTTATATTCCCTCTGAAGAGGCTCTGGCTGAGGGAAGCAAAGGAGAACAAAGACCAGCTCTACTGCTAAGAGAAAAGAGGAAAGAAAGAAATTTCTTCTGTAGAATCACATAAAAATGCATTGAGAAAGAACCTTCATGGCGTAAGGAGGAAGAAGGATCTATCTTGGTGTGACCGCCTCAAGTCCATTTGTGGATTCTCAATAAACCTGAAAATTTTGAAGCTCCTGTTTCCTGCCTTTCTTCCCATGACTTTTGTTTGTGTGTCTGTCTTCTTCATTTATTATTCAAGATATTTATTTAGTTGACTGGAGAGCAAATCACACCAGAAACAAACTCAACTACAGGCAATTGATCGGCTTCCCATAAACACTACTCACTCTGGCTGCACAATTTATAGTACGGTCTGTAAGCACAAAAGCCAATTCAGTCTCAATCATTCTGATATTTCTTATTCCAGCCTTCAGTAAGATATGAGAACAAGAGAACCTGCTTTCATTTTTCTCCAGCTTGAAGTCCCATAAATCTATTCTATTCCCATCTATCTTGGGAGGTGTCCATTTCCGCCTGTGCATTTCTTTCTTTCACGTGGGCGTGGCCCGCGAATCAATCAACACGCCCGCTGGCTTCTGGGTGGTTGTTCTGACGCCCTGCAATGAGAATGTCCTCTCTGAAACTGCCCTGGCTTCTCAGGCTTTCACATGTAGACAAACAATGGCTTGATTTTTTGCCTGACTGGCTGCAGCTGCCCACTGTGGGGATACTGTGGGGCTAAGCGGATGGAAAGATGCAACAGGCAATTTTCGTGTAGCACTTTGCCTCTCAGACCAGAAAGCAAGGTTACCTGTTCGCAGCCCTAACAAGCTGGAACTGCTATTCAGCATCCTTCAAATCTCGAAGTGGCGAAGCCAGATGAAAGGGAAAAACAGCAAGAGCCGCAATCTTGAGCTTTCTGCCCTGCTCACTGCTGATATCAATAGCAAAGCCTCTGATGATACTCAGAAGAAAAGGCAAGAAACCAAGGACCAGGAAGAGCCTGCTCCGTGCTTCACGGCTCAAGCAGCAGTGTCTTCTCAAGGCACACACAGAACTCCCGAGGTAAGCAGTCCACAAGGTTGATCGAAAAACACGGCCCCTCCCTACCTTCCCACACGTCTCCAACTTTCTGAGGTTTCTCCAGACCTTCTGAATCTAATTCTTTATTTTGTGACCAGCCAGACAGCAGGCAAGAGCCAGGGGGCTTTGGCCAATTACTCTGGCAGAAGAGCCTCGATTCAAGCAGCTAATGCCAAATACTGCATCCCTTCTGCTGGGCAATCCCCTCAGAACCCATCACCAAACCTCCAGTTGTACAAGTTGCGGAAGTGGGGCAGTGCTGGAATGTGCTGGCTTACCCAGCAAGTGGTACAGAGAGCAGAGGAGCAGAAAGGACTTGAGAGGGTATCCCACCTGCTTCCTCCTCTGCCCAACAGGGATGGAAAAATGTGAGAGGGGAGCCTTAGAGTCTAATGTCCAATAAATATGAGATTTATCAGGGTGATAATAACCATACTTGTTAATTAAAGAAAAATAAGCTAGCTGATCAGCTTGAGGATAGCAAGGCACTGGACGAATCACTATTTTGATTACCATTTGTATAGCACTGTGTAGTTGATAACCTCATACGGTATCTCTTCTAACCCATGCAACACTTCTCCGGTTGTAACGATTATTATACACTCTTGAGGCACCAGAGCCCCAGCTAGAGCAAAGGCCCCAGATTAAACAGTAAATGGCAAAGCTCGGACTAAAACCCCAGGTTTAAAGCTCTTCTCTCATTATTTTCTTACTTAACTTCAGCTCCTTCACCCAGGAAGTTGTTAAATTTATTTCTAATGTTCCTTAGACATTTTACCCTATTTTATTCTCACACAACTCTGTAAGATATGCACTATTATTACGCTCAGTTTTATAGATGGGAAATTTATGCACAGAAGGATTAAGGGATTTTCCTGAAATCCTTCAACTAATTAATGGCCATGATCCAAGTCTCCTGAGGTCCCAATCCAATGTTCTTTGGGCATTCTGTCAACAGCCATCAAATTATTACCCTTCTCCCCCAGAGGAATGGGCAATAAAATCGAGCCCTGGCTGGAGCCAGTATATCCAGAGAGACCACAATGCCATCTTTGGCATGAACATACTTGACTCGGAGCAACGGTGTTAATACAGTGCTGGATGCATTTTTCAACTTCCAATGGTTCTTGTGGTTCAGATTAAGCTTATTGGCCTTCAAGTTCCACTGCTGGAAACTGCCACCCTGCCAGGCCTGGCCCACAGCTCATACTTCACACCTTGTCTCCTCCAGCCTATAGATTCACCTACTCAGAGTACTTCAGAGCTATGGTGATAGGAAAGGGGGCTATAAGATTCTACTTCTTGAAACTGGGAGCTGGGAAGAGTGACACATTGATTAAGAAGTACAGATTTCAAAAAAAAAAAAAAAAAAAGTACAAATTTCCAAGCTCTGTTTCGTGTATTATATACACCTAAAACAGTGACCATAAGTCTAAAGAATAATAAATATTCATTATTGCTAACTGGGAAGCTCCTTCTCCAGTGACATATTTAGCATTAGTCCCTCCATGAATAGGAAAAGGAAAGTACCTTCTTGGCATAAGGTAAGATCCAACATCCAAGGACCCAACAAAATGGCAACCAGTTGCTCCAAATCCCAGGCAACTCCCAGCTCTGGATGGATGGAAGGTGCAGGTGCAGGCTGAAAAAGGAGCTGTTCACTGGGGACTGGCTGAGAAGAAATCAGCCATGTAGTATCTCACTCCTCTCTCCAGCCTGAGTTATTTCCTTTTCAACAGAACACCTGTGTCACCCCAAGCCAGATGGCAAGTTCTCCGAGTCAGCATCCTGTAGTAGAATGGTCTAAGCACCAGGGACCTTGGCCTTGGGAAGGAAATGCATTTCTTTCTTCTTTGGGCTTTTATTATATTTTTTTCCTGCTGGATGATATCCTAGGTATTAACTCTAGCTAAAGAAATCTGGGTAGGTGACAGACTAATATGAAAAAGATTTGAGGCAGGGGCTAGTTGAGAGTAGACAGTGAAAACTAGCTTGTGTTTTATGACTCTCATGGGCCCCAGGAACTTTCAACTTTGGAAGCCACACCCAACCTATAGAACAACAAATGTTTTAGAATGCAGCCACATTTCACATTAACAGTAATCTGTATGTAACTGTAAAAGAGATCTTATTCAATAATTTATTATTCAATTCAAGATTTATTAATTTTAATTTTGAAGGTATTTACTTATATGTTGTATTTTATGGGCAATAAAGTTCTTTCAAGACTTAATTTCCTTGTAAGCCTGTGAAAGTCCCCAAGTCCTGGATACTGTGCCCAAGGTGCCCAATGGGTGCACAGTCTGGGCTGGAAGAAGGTAGCATGAAACAGGCCATGGAGACAGACATGGGTGATGGGCTAGAAGGGCAGAGAGCAGCTGCAGTGGAGAACAGGGGGAAGGGGTACAGCCATGAAGTCTGACAGTAGCCAACTTATGACATCCATGGAGAAAGCTCTGAAGTTGGTCTAAGATTCAGTGGAATCTCAATATATTACAGCTCAGCAGAGATAGAAGACAGAGTCTTCAGTGGAAGGATAATAAGATATTAATGTGCTCTCTCCTCCTCTGTGTACTCCCTCCCTTTTGAAATCTCTCCTCTTTCCTCCTTTCTATGCAGACAGAACCAGAGGAAGGGCCAGGCCTCCTCCCACAAAGGAGAGCCCCTCATACCTTGGAAGACCTAAGAAGTTCAGGAGGAAACTCTAAATCGAGAGGTAGATGGAACCTCATAATCACTTATCAGCCCATGACTGGGAAATGAGGTTGCACCGCCTTTTTATTCCCAAATCACTATGACATAAGTTCCCATGATTCCAGTTCCTGGAATCTAGGCCTACATCTACTTAACAGTTTCCAAGAACGCTCACTAATTTCTGACCTAGCAAACATCCCCAGCTTCCTGCACTGGAGCCTCCTTGTCAACATGCCACATTGTTGCCTTTCCTAACCATACCCTCAGAGGCTCCTCTACTGGATTCAGCTGTCCTTTGCTGGTGTCCTCAGCCGCAAGTCCCATTCTGGCCTTGTGGAGGAAATAATGTTCTCCCTCCTTTTTGTTAGTCTTTTTGAAAAGTGGACCAAGACTTGGTTCCAGAGATCACGTTGTAACTTTTAATAATACTTAATTGATGATTAGGGGTAACAGAAGAATAACAGAGCATAACTCACAATCCTTGCTAGAATTAGTTATTCCAAGAGTCCATAGGCACAAATGGACCTCAGACACTCTTACTGAGCCAGCTCCCTGTCTGGCTCCTTCCCTGTCTCCACACACATCAATCTCTGTGCCTCAGTTAGGGCCCAACCTATCACTGGCCTTACAAAGAAAACAGCATCCTTTCCCTCCCAATCTAAGGCTGTCTCATTTTTATTCCAGAAGTAACTTTTCCCTAGGGTGTTTGGCTTTGGGGGTAGACATTCCCTTGGGGTTGTATATCCATCCAAGTGTTTGGTCTGACATCAAAAACTAGGCCAAAAACTCAACAAGAATCTTTAAGTTGGAGAACACATTTTTTAAAGTAAGTCTTAATCAAACTGAGATAAGACCATATGTGGGACACCAGCAATCTAGCCCAGTACATCTTAAACCACTTAGTCAAGCCCTTGATCTTACCTCTAATGGGAGGTAAGAAGACCAAGCTTCTATATCAACTTTGTCATAATCAGTTTCCTACTTCCAATTTCTTGATAAGTGATTGAATAATGTACACATACAATGGGACACAAATTCACACACACACACACACACACACACACACACACACTACAAATTATAATTTCAAATATAGGGTGGTCTTATTTTAAATATTGGAGGGAAAATATCTAATTTTACTGAAGTAAAATCCTGCCAATCACTAAACATAGCATTTAAGGGCTGAAGTATCTGCTTTGGGTTATATGAAAGCATTTGGGTTCTGTACCAAAACTCAGAAAAAAAGGGGGGGATTTGCTTTACATTTTGCCTGAGTAAAGGGCTAACTCAAGTTGATTTGCCCAAATCAAAAGGTCAGGCTTCTTTGAAAATAAATTACAGTCTCTATTCTAAGAGGTATGCATGCATATAAATTTTTAGATGACATTTTTCTACCCTAAAAGGGAAAAATCTTAATGTCAATTTTCCATTAAAAACTTTATTATAAAAAAGAGAGAGAGAGACAAACCAAGAAACACTCTTAACTATGGAGAACAAACTGATGGTTACCAGAGAGGAGGTGGATGGGGCAAAGGGTGAAATAGGTGAGGGGGATTAAGGAGTGTACTTGTCACTGTGAGCACTGAGTCATGTTTCACAAAGCAATGACTGGTGATGGGATGGCAATTTAGAAGGACTTAACAGGTGGGTAGCAGTAAAGTGGGCACAGGGTAAGTAGACATTCAACAACCAGCCCCTTATTGAGGTGAAGACTGCTTCCCACTTTAAATTGGTCCTGCAGACACCACAAGGACTCAGAAGCCACATCATTCCTTTGAATCCAATAGCATGGATAACACTCCTACCACTACCACCTTAGCTACACAATACTTGGGCAGCTATGGGAAGCTGTTTCCCTGTATCAGTTGGCCCAGACAAAGCTGTTAACACCAGTACAGCATTTCTACTAATTAGTGAAATTTAATTCTATTATCTTGTACATCTGGTTAGTGTTCGGGAGGTAAAACCAAAGAATTGGAGTCAGAAGATTTCTCTCGTCAAGTCTACATTCAAGGAAATGATTCTTTGTGTGTCTACAATCACATCCTGAAAGGCATGCTACTGATAAGTTGTAAATAAGGTCTTTTTTATAAGATGCTTTCTCTGCAAGAACTGTAAGTAGCTGATAGCCAGTGGGAGACACTCTTTACGCAGTCCCCCTTGCTCTCAGGTGTCTCCTTGCTATCAGGCTACAAGGTTGATATTGTGAATGGAAGACTATTGTGCTAAACCCCCACCACAAGGCAGCAAAGGACCTAAGTGAATCTTTCTTTCAATTCTTGAATGTGAAGGCATTAGTTTTCTTTTTTTTATGTTATGTTAATCACCATACATTACATCATTAGTTTTTGATGTAGTGCTCCATGATTCATTGTTTGCATGTAACACCCAGTGCTCCACGCAGAACGTGCCCTCTTTAATACCCATCACCAGGCTAACCCATCCCCCCACCCCCATCCCCTCTGGAACCCTCAGTTTGTTTCTCAGAGTCCATAGTTTCTCATGGTTCATCTTCCCCTCTAGTTTCCACCACTTCATTTTTCCCTTCCTGCTATCTTCTTTTTTTTTTTTTAACATATAATGTATTATTTGTTTCAGAGGTACAGGTCTGTGATTCAACAGTCTTACACAATTCACAGCGCTCACCATAGCACATACCCTCCCCAATGTCTATCACCCAGCCACCCCATCCCTCCCACCCCGGCATTAGTTTTCTTTATATGCTTTGGAATTTTGGTTTGCAGACTCACCTTGAGTGAAAAGTAAAAATTTTCTCTCTTCTCTCTCTCTCTCTATTTCTATCTATCTCCCTCTCTCCCTCCTCTACATCAGTTTTACAATGGCCTCCACACAGCTCCTCGGACTTTCTAGTCTAGAACTAGGGGGCTTGAGGACTTCAGGCTTTGAATGAAGCTCTTGGCCCTCAAAGACATTGGAGATCTCATAGATTTCATCAGAGCATTTTTGGCTTAAGTGCTAATCACAAGGTGGTGTCCACATTCTCCCATCTCCTGTGCAGTAGGCATGTAGTAATTAGCACAAGTCAGGGGCTGAGAACAGCTTCCATTAGCAGCCTCCATTCATGAATGGGTAAATCACTTTCACCCCTGGCTTCAAGCACTGAGGTAGCTCTGGTCCCGCCTGTGTGATTTGGAAAGGGCATTTTTATTCAGTTACCACGTTAAACATATTCATGGCTTGCCTGCTGTCCAACTTGACGTCCAACAGACACATGACTTTAGTCCCTCCCTAGACTATTTTGCAAATCTCATCCCCTGAGATGTTAAAAAGATGGCTTATTTTAAGACATGGCTAAATGGTTTTAGTTTAGCTTGTTCCATTTTATTTATCATTTTATATGTTTAAAGTATGTATGTGAATGGGGGGTGTATTAGTCAGCTAGGGCTGCCATAACAAAGTACCACAGACCGAGTGGCTTCAACAACAAACATTTATTTTCTCATAGTCCTAGAAGTTCAATATCAAGGTGTTAGCAGGGTGTTCTTCTGAGGCCTCTCTCATTGACTTGTAGACAGCTGTGTCTTCCCCATGCCTTCATGTGGTCTTCTCTCCGTACCTGTCTGTGCTCCCATTTCCTCTTCTTAGAAGGACACAAATCATATGGAATTACAGCTCACTCTAGTGACCTCATTTCAACTTAATGACTTCTTTGAAGACCCTATCTCTAAAAACAGTTACATTCCAAGGGAGGTACTGGGGGGGTTAGGAATTCAACATATGAAGCTGGAAGTGGGGGACAGTTCAGCCCATGAGAGGGGGTGAAGGGCAGGGTTAAATTGTGAACTCAGAATGCCTTCTCTATCTACCAGCCTTCCTGGCAAAAGGTTTTGCACCATCTTCTAACTCTGCAGAGTGAAGGCCTCTCAATAAAGTACACCCCTCTACCTCACAGCCCAGATGCCCTCAAGCAGTAGGCATGCACGTCCTTGGAGATACAAAGCCACCTCAGTGATGTTGGCATAGGATCTTGTAAGAAGATATTGCCGACAATCTCTGCTCAGGCAGGCTCCATCACAGTAAGAGCCAAGCTTCCTCTGACATGGAGGGCCCACAGAGGATTGAGATGATGACAGATACTGCACTCATCCAACACCAGAACAAGGCACTTTGACTAGGTCATAAATTCTGAGTTTGCTTATCATTTCCAATTTGAAGACAAGGTCTTTAAAGAGAAAAGTAAGTTAAAATGAGGTCATGGGTGGGGGAAGCTAATCCAATATAACTGATGCCTTAATAAGAAGAGGAGATTAGGACACAGGGAACACCATGTGAAGACTCTGGGAAAAGATGGCCATCTACAAGCCCAAGAGAGAGGCTTCCGAGGGGAACAACCCTCCTGACAGCTGGATTTTGAACTTCTAGCTTCCAGGACTGTGAGAAAATAAATTTCTGTTTAACCCAGCCAAGCTGTGGTACTTTGTTGTGGCAGCCCTAGCAAACAAACACAAACACTAAACTTGGGGAATCCACCACTTTTATGACAAATCTGCTATTTGTCCCAGAGGGAGCCTTTGCCTCATCTCTTAGAGTTGCTCTCTGCCAACACAACCTTGAGAAATACTTCACATAGAGAGCACTGAGGGCCTTGCAGCAGACAGGTAAGAGTGCAGAAGCTCATAGAGCACTCTGTCTCCCAACAAGGTGTGTGCATCTTGCAACATCTCACCTGAGAAATCTCACAGACTACGTTGTTGAGTTAGGAAATTCAATTATACAAATATCCTCATTAGCTTGTGGAACCCAACTGAAAAATTTAGATCTCTCACTTAGAAAGGATTGGCATAGAGAAGTAGTATGTCTTCAAATATGTTACATCAAAAGTCTTGGTCCTTGGGGAAACAGCAGTTGAGAAACATGGGTGGTAGTGCCATAGTGAGGTACATGCTTCCATATGGCAGACTGTCAGAAAAATAACAAGGCTATGTTTATAACCTTCTACTTTATTTGCTTCAATATGTAATGATAGCCCTTTGAAAAAAATGCAGGAAGTAGGCAGAGTGGATAGTGTGGTGGCCTTGTAATGTGTCAACTTGGCTAGGCCAAACTACGCTCCCCAGAATCCCTTCCCTGTAAGCAGGACAAGCTTAATGATCATGCAAACAGTACAACTGCACAGAGATGTGTTCCCAGAAGGAGAACCCATGCTGGGGTTTAAGGCTCTGTGTTGAAATTCTTACTAGTTTTATCTTTGAATTTGTATTTTATAAGTGAAGTCCAGTGGGAGAGTGGAAAATGTTCTAGAGCTTTGCAGCCTTGGCTCACACATGTTCTCACCCCTTACTGCCTCCCTGGCTCCCTGGGACTCCCCTTCCCCATTATATAGACTTTTGACACCCCCAGTGGGGTCCAGGACATGGGGCAGGGAGGGTTGGATGCGGGCATACACTCTCTGAGTGCCAAGTCATGGGACAGGGCCCAGGGTACCTGTGAGGTCTGCATACACCCTATGAGTATCCCATAAGTTAGGGAATGCAGCATGAAGTAGCAAATAATGAACACCATGACATATCCAGAAAAAGACTGTGAAAGAAAGGAAAGCAGTTTTTCAGCTCTTTTGGCCAAGGAGCTCCACATTTTCCATTTGTGTTGCCCCACACATCATGTAGCCGACCCTGCCTGTATAGTTCATGCACATGATGAAAAGGACGTACCATGAGAGACATATCTGCACAAGATTTAGAGCATGGAAATGAAATTTAGAGGACCTATATTGTTTTCCACCTTTGAAAGGGAGAGGCAGATGCTTTTGTCGCTCTCGTACATTCTTGCTGATCAGCTGACTCAACACACTGGCATGGGGCAGCAGGGGGCTTGCAGCTGCTCCACCTTCCCCTGGATTCTTCTTCAGCTTATCCAGTTGCTGGACTTCATGATGAAAGACACCAGCTTTTCCCACATGACAGACACATCATAGCTGGAGACATGAAGAACTGACCTGAGTTCCAGTATGTGCCTACAGCTTCCTGTTTGTCCTTGTTCTTCTCCACTTTATATCCCTCTTCCCTTCTGAAGCCCACCCAGTAGACTTTAGGCTCTAGCATCCAACACAAGGACTCCTGCTTAACCAGGATGTGAAGTTAAATGCCTGTAATGACAAATCTCACATACTCTATCTCCTGGTGGCCCTGCTTCTCCCACTGAACTATGACTAATAAGTATGGCAAATTTTTTAAACCATAGAATAGATTGGGGAAATAGGACTACATATGTAAAAATAAAAACAGAAAATAATATAATATAATAAAATAATATCTTACATTTGCACAATCTTTTGTAATTAGCCTACATTGTCTTATTTGGTCATCACCACAAGCCCTATGCGGTAGGTGACGAGAGCTATTAAAATTTCCATTGTACAGATGGAAGTGAGATGTCAGGGATTAAATTCCTTGGCCAATGGCACATAATTAGAAAGTGGCAGAGTTGGAACTGGTCTTCTAATGCTTTTCCCAGTGCACTCCCATTGACCTAGAGGGCCTCTTCTAAATATGAAGTAGTAAGATTGGCTGTGAAGTTCCCATCTTCAGTGGGATGAGATTCATTTCAGCCAGGAGATAAGGTCTCTGGTTCTCAGTTATGTAATTATATTTTTGCTCCCTGCACATTAAATAAGTAGACTGTAAATCATTCAGTTCACACCTTTACACCCATCTCTACTGCCCATGCCCTCACCTTGAAGCACAAAGCACCAGAAACTCTTACTCAACACTCAACAGTCTAGCTTCCAAACTCAGGAAATAGAAATGACATTCCAAATAACTGTAAGTGTTTCCAAAACACACTGATATTTTTTAATGCTCATAGACAGAAGTTTTGTAGGTAACAGAGATGCAAGCATCATCATTATAATTCATTCATCTGATAATCAAAGTGAGGTTTGGCAATTGTTTTATGGTTGTGGGGGAAAAAATGAGCTTTATTTCAAACAAATCAGCAAAATTCCACAATAGACTACAAAAGTAAGTGAGACTTTGTTTTTCTATTTTTACTATCCACAAAAATGAGAAATAAGTCATTCTATTAAAGGCCTTGAGCTATAGCCATATAATGAATACACTTAGCACTGTGCAAAATCCAGAGAAAATGCAAATTTGTACCATTTGTCAACAATTGCAGAATCAGCCCAAATAAGGTTTTTGGTTATTATAGTCTTCCCTCATGGGAGAAAGCAACAGTTGAAATTATAGGGGAAAGAACCAAATTGCCTCTAATGAATTCTGTTCCTCTGGAAGGATCTTATAAATGCATAAATCATGACTGTGTTCTCCATTACCACCAGCAAGCACTTCCTACAGAGAACCAACCAGCCCCACTGCACCCCACCACCCATGCTATACCCATCCATATCAAATGTTCCCAAGGTCCACGGGCAAAGGAGCCACCTGGGCCAGAGCTTTGAAATTGCCTAGTCTCTTCCTCTGAACTACTCCAGTTCATGTTCACTTACTGGCCTCACTAGAAGTTAAAGAAGGCTTCATTCTTTGGCCACCAAGCAGAGGAAGGAAAGGTGTGCTCCAAGCGGCCCTCATTTGTTCATTAGTTTACTCTTCATATTTATCAAGAATTTACTTCATGCCAGACATTGTGCTTGGTCTGAGGACACAGTGGTGAAAAAGACAAATACAAACCCCCTCATGCAGTTTACAGCGCAGTACAGGATGCAGATGTTAATCACGACTCCTTCAAATAAATGGGCCATTGCCAACTGAGGTAAGCACTGGGAAGTACAGGTTTATACTGCTGGAAGATATGTAATACAGAAGCCTAACCTCATTCTAGGGCTCAGACAGACGTTCCTAGGAAGAGACATTTGTGTTGACTGTGTAGGAGAAATAGATTGGGGAAATAGGACTCTCAGCGCTGAGGATGCGCTGAGCATTTCTAGAGGAGAGAACACAAGTCCGAATGTGGGTCCCAGTGGAAACCCTGACCCTGCCAGGTAAGAAGAAGCAGTAGGTTCTGGACTGAGGAAATAATAGTCCTGGGCAAGAAGTGGGGATGGGGGATAAAATATGAGATTTGCGAGGGTAACTTTCATCTACCTCAGTGCTATGACTCAAGCTAGCCCTGCACCCATAACTCAGTAATGTGTGTTGGGAGGGAGGGGAGAGGCAGGGAAGAAGACTAATGGAGAAACTCTGTCCCCAGTTAGGCAACAACAAGGGCCTAGAATAATAATACTTCAAGCAGCACAAGCTTCAAGCAGCACAAGCTTATCTCCTTTAAATACTCTCTTCCAGTTCCCAAGGCTCTTTCTCTTTCCCCAGGGCCTCTTATACTCTCCAGTATCTTCCTGCTGCTCAGGCCTGCCCTTCCTATTCATTCCTGTGTTCACACATCACATACCTCCAGCTTGGTATCAGGAGAAGAAATGTGATTATCTGATTTAAGTAATGAACTTGGAGGTGTCAATGGCTAAGAGGTATGTTTCTCTTAGAGCTTACTAACTCTAATGGATTTCCTGAAGCAGAACTAATTTTCTGAGTAGAAGAGGCTTCCATGTATGTTTGAAGAACTAGGACCAGCAAGTTTTTACTGATCATTGGAAAATGACCTCCTTCAATTTCTGGAGACTTCAGGAAACAAAGGGCAAGAGAGAGGAAAACAGGGGACCAAATGTCAGTCCCCAGGAGTGGTCCCTGCCTCTCCCTGAAGTGATGGAGTCCAGATGGAGAGCCTGTGTGTCTTTATGAAGGGTCAGAAGCTCCCTCTTGAAGGCAAGCAACTCATAATGCTAAAAAGGAAGGAAAACTAGACCACCACTTCTCAGAGTAGGTACTCGTATCTTGAAAATTTCTTTCCGTCCTGGTATTAAATCAACACAAGTATATTAAGAAAAGAAAAAAAATGTGTGTATTCATGCATGTGGCAAGTGTGTGTGTGTGTATTTCTCATGAGTTGCTAAATCTTTAGAAAATCACTAAAATTCCAAAGAGTTTTATCTTATAAACCTGTATCAACATTGTTATAAGTAAAAATCTTATTTGATGCTCAAATAATTCCATCAGGTAGGGACTACCATTATCCCCCCATTTTAGAAGGGAAATTAGAGCACAAAAATGTTCAGTAATTTCCCCCAAGAATAAAAAAAATTATGGTTAAACGTCTAAAGGAAAACTTTTATTCCCCTCACTCTAAAAGTTTAAAAATATATTTATTTGATACATTTCACATGACTACATATTTTGTAGAAAATCAGGTGGAATTCAGGAGATACATGTTAATCCAAATTTATGTAATGTTTTTAAACCATCAAATAAACTACAATTATTTTATTTTTAAAAATACTAAATAGGGTAAAAAAGAGAAGTGATTGATGTAATTGTTCTGAGCCTTTGAGTAATATATGTGCTGCCATTTAGTTCAGTCTCTGCCCCAACCTCGTAACATTACTTAACATTTACTGTGTTAGAGTGATGGTCCATTAGAGGCTTGATTTGTTTGCTAGGGCTGCCATAACAAAGAACCACAGGCTGAAGGGCTTAAACAACAGAAATTTATTTCCTCACAGTCCTGGTAGCTAGAAGTTTGAGATCAAGGTGTTGACGGGGTTGGTCTCTTTTTAGGCCTCTCTTTGGCTTTTATGTGACCATTTTCTCTGTGTCTTCACATGGTCTTCTCTCTGCACCTATCTGCATTCAAAGTTCCTCTTCTAATAAGGAGACCAGTTATATTGGATCAGGGCCCACCCTAATGATCTCATTTTAACATAATTACTTCTTGAAAAACCCTATCCCAAGGACAGTCACAGTCTGAGGTACTGGGGGTTAGGACTTCAACATATGATTTCTGAGGGGATACAATTCAGCCCAGAACAGAAGCAATGACACATGAATTAAGAAGTCACTCAGACAGGAATATGGCTAAGGAACTAGAAGAGCAACCTGGGCAGAAACCCACCACTACATGCATTAGACATGCCCTGTCCCTGAAGAGACCGAGCCCAAAGGACGGGAGAAAAAGCTCAGAATAGTCACCCAACTTTACTACTTTCTAAATGGGGAAAAATTGCTTTATGGTTACAGCTAGTTTATACTTGAGAGGATAAACCTGGCTGTAACTCATGCTTCCTTCCCCTAACTGTGGTCTTAAATTCTTATTTGATCCCCTTGGATTAGGTGAGAGTTCAAACATGAAGGCACACGCAGCGGAGCTGACATTGGAAACTAACAAGTCCAGTTCTAGTGATATCTCATGAATTGTTAATACATTTCTCCTCAGAAACAAATATAGCACGGCTTGTCTAACAAAGTAAAATAGGGATTAATCCTAAAAGTCAGAAATCTGTGGGCTGTTTTATTTGCTTTTTAAATTAACTATCCATTTTAACTTTCAGGGCTCTTTAAAATATTGGCCAACTTACTCTGCATGAAATGTGTTTTACTTTTATAATTAAAAAGAAAACTTTTAAACAATTACAACATCTTTCTAAAAGTTCCTTTTTTGGAAAAAAAAAGTCTTCAGTTTTTATTGTTTTAATTTGCTCAGTAATTTTTACTTCCCCTAATTAAATAAGTATGATCCTAAACAGGGTAAAATAAATTTTTGGTGAGTGAATGACATATTCCCATTACAACTTCAGAGGAGCACCTATAAGGGGAATAATTTGGGGGCCACAAGCAATGTGAACTTCATTCTGCAAATGTCCCTTCTCTTGTCAACTGCAAACATTGCCATTATTTGAAAGAGGAAGACATTACAACAAATACTTCAATCAGCATGAGGAAGACACCAGAACCCCTCTCCTGAAGAAATTTTACTTTTAATGAACTGATTTTGTAGTTTTCCACATAAAGGGGAAAAAAATATTTGCTATACATGCATTTATCTGAGAAAGAAGAAACTTGTATCTCAACACAGTCCCCAATTTATAACAGTTTGACTTAAGACTTTTTGACCTTATCATGGTGCAAAAGCAATATCTATTCAGTAGAAACCATACTTTGAATTTTGAATTTTGATCTTTTTCTGGGCTAGCAATATGTGGTATGATACTTTCTCATGATGCTAGACAGTGGCAACAAGCCACCGTTCCAGTCAGCCGCTCCATCACAAGGGTAAACGACCCATATGCTTACCACCATTCTGTACCCATATAACAATTCTGTTTTTCACTTTCAGTACAATATTCAGTAAATTACATGAGATATTCAACACTCTATTATAAAATAGGCTTGTGTTAGATGACTGCCCAACTGTAGGACAAGTAAGTGTTCTGAGCACATTTAAGGCAGGTTAGGCTAATACATTTTCAATTTAGATATTTTCAACTTACAATGGTTTATTGGGATGTAACACCACTGTTAAGGTGAGGAAGATCTGTATATGAAGAACTTCTAAAGTCAACAAAAAAGAGACAAACAACCCAATTTTAAAAAATGAACAAAGACTTCAACAGTAACTTCACAAAAGGAAATACGCAAATGGCCAACAAGCATATAATAATATACCCAACATCAGTAATCATCAAATCAATACAAATTAAAACCACAGTGACCTACCATTTCACACCCACTGTAAGAGCTAGAGACAACACCTGATGGCAAGGACATGAACAACTACAACTCTCAGATATTCATGGTGTGAAATGTGTACAACAACCTTTGAAAACTGTTTGGCAGTTTCATATTAAACTAAATATAGCTCACAACTTAGCAATTCCCAATCCTAAGAATCCTGGGAGAGACGAAAAATTTTGTCCACAAAAAGACTTGTACAATAATGTGTATAGCGGTAACTCCATTACCGGTAACTCCAAACTGGAAGGCACCCCAATGTCTAACAGTCAAAGAATGGAAAAATAAATTGTGGTGTATTCAGATAATATAATACTACACAGAATAATAAGGAATGAATTACTGATAAACACAACAATGTGGATATATCTTAAAAACTGTGCACTGTACAAAAAAGCCAAACACGGAACAGTGCATCCTGTCTGATTCCATTTATATGAAGCTCAAGAACCAGCAAAACTAAACTATGGAGAGAGAACTCAGAACAATGGTGTCTTTGCGGTGAGGTTTGACTGGAAGAAGACAAGGTAGTAAGGGTGGTAAGTATGCAGATGCATAATTCACATCCCAAATCACTGAACTGGACACTTAAGATCTTTGATTTTTATTGTATATAAACTTTATTTCCATTAAAATGTTACAAAGAGTCCTTAAATAAAAGTCACTTTGCAGTTTTCCAATATTTCATATAAAACCCATTGCACAATTTTCATTTGCAGCTTACAGGCTTTGCCCGCTGGCTGCTCACGTGTCTCCTGTACATGGTGACACAACCCTTCCCAGGAGGTAAAGGGGAACGGCACCCAATGACCCCACCCCAGGACAGGCCTTTCCTGGGTGCAAGGCCATACACAACATGGCATGTGACAAAGAGATTAAAATCTCAAGACCCTCATTAAGAGCCATTAGGCCCCTGTGCTCTTAGAAGAGGTAACACAGTGAGGTGGGGAGAACAGAGGCCATGGAGCCACTCTAGAGTTAAAGTCCCAGCTCAGGCATTCACCAGATTTGAGCATCTCTGAATCTCTGTTCCTTCATCTGTAAGAACTGACTGTTCTTCAAAATCAAAGACCATGCTAATGATGTGCCTAGATCGGGGCTTTGCACATAGTAGGCCCTCGATAAAGTCCAGCTACCACTGGCCAATCAGCCCCTGAAAATAACCATGACTGTCTGACACACTGTAGGTTTTCAATAAATATTTAATAAATGAGTGAACAGCCTGAGAAATTTCTATTTTCTTTAATTCCTGTAAGAAAATACCAGGAGATGAAACCAAGACAAAGTAGGATGGATGATCAAACAGCAAATATTTTTGCCAATATATTATCTTATCTCAGCACACATCCAGCCCTTTCTCTGAAACCCTTGGGATCAGATGTGTTTCAGAATTCAGAATTTTTCTGATTTGTAAATATAACATGGAACATACAACATACATGTGTAACCTACCTGGTAGACTGGGAAGCACCGCACATCAAATGCATTAATATTTCCACAGCAGCTTACAAATATTCACATTAAATGGCATAAATAAAGACAAAAATAGTCTCGTTTCAGTTTAGGTTCAGTTTTGACACCAAATAAGTGTGTTTAAAAATAACAAAACTACCATTGTTCAATGTTAAAGCTGTTAGGATTGCAGAATTGCTGGAAAACCTATAATGGCTAACATTCAGCTAACACCTACAAAGTACCAGGCGCTCTGGCCTAAGCACTCCGTATATCAACCCATGTACTCTTCACAACAACCCTAAAAAGTAAGTACTGTTATTATTTCCATTTTACAGGCAAGGGAACTGAGGTACAAGCAGGGTAAGTAATTTGCCCAAGGTCATATACTTCACCCTGGAGTCTTCATTCCTGATCACTCTCCTAGAGCACCTCTACCTCCCCCTTTGTTGGTATGTGCAATGTAGGCTTTGAGGAAATATCCATCCTCGCTCTCCACCCTCATGCCCCCAAATCAAAAGTTACTAAAGAAAATTGGTACTGAGGTCTCTACCCTTTCCATCCTCCACTTGGAAAACTGAAGGTTATTGAAAGAAGTGACTTTAAAAGATCTGAAGATATTTTCATTTGCCTGTGACAACCAAGCTCAACCATAAGCAAGAGATCCAGCTTTAATTTTTTTTTCAAGCAGATTACCCACAGTAGGACATGTTCATAAAAGGTTCAGCCAGCAATGTAAGTTGCAGAAGAAAAGCCAAAAGCCTGCAAAGCAGAATAACACTCTTTCAGCAGCCACCAGGTCATTAAAAAATACAAATTTATGGGTAGCCCAGCCACCTTATCAAGGGAAAACAATATAAAAAGCTCACAGCTCTGAGGGGGAAAGAGTAGAAACCTATTCCACAGAAGAGAGGAAAACTCCTGCATCAATCATGTAGCCCTCCCAGTGTTAACAACTTCTAAACGGTGAAGGTGAAAGAACATTTGTTTGCCAAAAGGTCACTTTCCCGATTCAAGGGGGAAGGTTTAGGAGCACATGTTGGAAATTTTGCCTCAGTGTGCATGTTATTTCACCCTGGGGCACAGTTTGCCCATGAAACAAGGTTGGTGGTGGAGAGCAATTAGTCTGGCAGCGAATCAGTGTCATTTTGCTGAAACTTTTCAGGAAACCATCCCAACCTAAAAGAACTATGCTTCAACACTGGATTTGCTTCTCACGGAAAAATACCAAGCACTGAGGACGCACCTTTGGGAATACACACATCCCCTCAGTCAGTCAGTATTTACCGAGTCTATACACTACAATATATGCTTGGGAACACTTGTTAAACCCAGTTGCCTCCCTACAAATGGCTTAAAATCTTATTTGGGGGAAATAAAAAGTATAATCATCTAAGGTACAGAATGGATGCAAGAATTGGCAAAATGTTCTGAGTTATGTTTCTCTATTTTATATACAACTCAAATTACAAATTTCATTCTAACCTCACTGAGCTCTCAGAAAATAACTGAACTTATTTAGGTCAAGTAGGTTCAATTTCCAAACAGTAATGTTTGTCAGAAACAATTTTTATATACCTCACACTACCTCACCATGTAATCGAGGGCAATTCTTATATATGGGACAGAGCAGACAGAAATGCAGATCTTACTCAAAAGTGGTTGTTGAATTAAATTGAAATCCTGTCCAACTACACTCAGCGTAGAGGGTTTTGTTCATGAATCTTAACTGGGAATGATTCACTAACCACAAGTGACTTGTGATTTTATTTAAAGAAACATTCTCCTCAATACAACCTATATTCATTCCTGTGGGAAAGCTTCTGCCTTCACAACCATGACTTCTAAGTTAACCTTCGATGCCCACAAAATGCGAAGTTGCGACTGTTAAAGGTAACTTGTTTTTTTGTATTGGCCTGGCCCTAAACAGAATGCTACCCACAGATTTTCTGTTGTCTCAGACATGTTTTGTAATGGAGCGTGAAAAGGCAATGAGACATGAAGAGAAGAAAACCGGTTAAGAGACTACGGTGAGTTAGGCAGAGGACAAGGAAGCAGCCAGTCCCCCAACCCTAGCCCCACCTCATGAGGGGTGGGAGACGAGTTTCACCCTAAGAAGTTCAGGCTCCTTACCAGCTCAGGCTAACTGAAATACAGAAAGTTCCTTTTTCTTACTCGGAGGTGACCCAACCTTCCTTAACTGTTTCACATGCAACTAGGTATGAACACATTGATATGAGAGGCCAGGCCATGAACTTCATGTTCTCACAATGTATCCTCAGTAACTAATTAAGAAAAATTTTTAAGTAGCAAAGTTATTTTTTAGTTTCCATAAACTATAACTGAATTCTTACCACAACTAACTTCTGTCTAACCCAGATATGAGCCAAAGTCAACTAAACCTTTAAGGGGGTAAGTAAAAAGGGCCCAAGATCCATCCTATGTCCACAAAAAAAAAAAAAAAATCCAATTCCTCTCATCTCCCTGCTTCCTCTTTATGGGGTCTTTTCCCCTTGGGTTCCTCCACTTTCCCAAATCAATGACTGTCTTAACTCAAGACATATTTACAAGGAGCCTAGTATATGCCTGTTGAGCAGCAGGGATGCTATGTGAACAAAACAGGTGCAGTGCTCCCACCTTACAGTCTGGTGAGGATGACAGGCTTCAAACAGGGTCATTCACACCCTGTGGGGCTCATAAAGGAACAAAATGAACCGGTAGAGGCTTATAATCAACTCCCATAGGAAAAAAAGAAAGCTATGGTGGATGATTTTCCCACTGAAAGGAATGCTGCCATTCAGTAGAGAATGCTGAAATAGTTCCCAACGACAAAGAGCAATGGGCCACCTGAAAGGCAGTTTGCCAAAAGCACTGCTATGGCAGTGACAGCAAGCAACTAAACTGTCATCTGTATGGACAGGACTTAAAATATGAATAACCGTATCTCTTGAGAAGAGCTACTAAATTACAGTCCTGAATTGCACACCTTTTACAAATCCAAGAGACCACTCGTTCGTGATCAATTTATACTGTTTTTTATAGTATTCTAGCAAGTTTGGTTATCTAGCATTGTTTTCTAACATTTCTCACAACATGGACCATGGTGATAATGGCCACAGTTGTACTGCTCCCTCAGGTCAGCTGGCGACAATGCCACTAGAAGCAATGCCTGAAGGCTCTGGCTACGGAGGCCGCTCCTTTGTGCCCTGAGGATCAGCTCCAACCTATAATTTACAGGTTGTTCACCATGTCCATGCTGCCTGTTTCCTTCTGTTTCCCTTACTATAACCTCAAAGTCTTGCAAAGGTGGCTGTTTTCCCCACTCGACAACAACAAAAAGTTGTTTTGCTTGTGTTAAAATTTGTAAATACCCTAGTTCCATTGGCATCTAGTGAGGAGAGACCAAGGACGCCGCTAAAATAAACACCCTGCAATGCACAGGACAGCCCCTGCTTCTTGGCCTGACCTCTTGTTTAAATCCCTCCCCCTCACTAAAGGAATGTTTGGCAGGTTATTACGACACTTTTGTTTTCATTGCAATTAACCCAATCATGCTCAGTTTAATATGAGAAGATCACCAACTAGTTGAGGGAGGAGACTGCCGGAATTTACCTGGACATTCGGTATATGAGTTCAGAATGACTTGGCATTAGGTGACTGACCTGGCTTAGGGGACAAAGAGACCAGTAGCTTCTACAAAAGCCTGTGGGGGAGAAGGACTACAGGAGCAGGAAAGAAAGGAGTGAGAGGGAGTTGAGGACAGGGGCTAAGTACGAGGTATAAGTAGGAGGAGAGGACTAGGTCAGGGGCGACTGACTTCATTATGGGTGACCACAAACCATTCTACCCTGATGACTATCTCCCCAGTAGCCCACCACCATTCTTTCAGTACTCCCAGAATGCCCCTGTCCTCCTTCCCATCCTGGGGCTTTGCATATACCGTTCCTGCCGCATGGAACGCGATGTTCCTTTTTCACCTCCACCAGTGACTCTCACTCAGGTGATTTTGCCCCCAGTGCACATCCAGCAATGCCTGGAGACAATGATGGCTGTCACAGCTAGAGAGGATGCTATGGGCAACCAGTTGGTAGAGATCCTACGCATCTCCTAATGCGAAGGACAGCCCCAAACAATTATCTAGTTCAAAAATCAGTAGTATAGAGGTTGAAAAACCCTGCCTCGTGCTCTCTTCACCCGCCACTTGGCAATTTACTCAGGAAAGATGTCCTGACTCTCCCGAAGACAGGGCACTCATCCCAGCCTGGACTCTTCCTACACACTAGTGCATGTCTCACAAATGTATTAAAAATCCAGTTTGTTATACCTGTGCTCACTGCGAGGCTGCGAGTTCCATGAGACCTAGACTCATCTCTATCTCGTTGGTCACTATATATATTCAGTGATTGACGCAGGTCCTAACATTTGTTGGATGAAACAAAAGAGTGCAGGGATCCCTCCTGGGGAGCAGTCTTCAGAACAGTTAAAAAGCCACAACTGTACCAATCTCAATAGTTACACTCTTATCTCATTTTTCACTAAAAATGGCCCCTCTCAACATGATTGTCCATCTTTTTAACCGGATTGCCCTACAAATGCCTTTGGCTATTTTAAAGATCAAATCCTTTCTCAAAGAAAAAAGAGTTGTTGCATTAAGGACATTCAAGAGAACAGGACGCAGACATGTAGACAATATGCTGAGTAACAGAAAGCACAACTTCCCAAGATCAACACTTTGAAAGAGACAACACTCAGGTAGACATGCTAGCTTGAACATACTTGTTTAGGTGTCAGTTTCATTCCTTGATAATCATAACATCATTCCCTGTATTACAAAGGAAATGCACAAAAGTAGGATGCCAGACAATTGTGTGAATGAAAAGAGCAGGAAATGAAAGAGCGTGAAATAAAGGAGATATTTTAGAGGTTTCTATAGTCTACTGAAAAATACATCCTTTGGAAATCAGGTAGAGCTGGCTCTGTCAAACCCTGGCTCTGTCTCTTACTAAGTATGTGACCTTAGGCAATTTCCTTAAATTATCTGACAGTTTACTAATCTAAAATGGAAATGAAAAACACCACCTCTTGAAATCACTGTGAGGATTAGTGGAACAATACTCTTAAAGTACTAGCATAATGTCTAATTCTATACTCAGAAGAAGCTGTATATAATAAAGGTCTACTTCCCATAAAAGAATCAAAACACCATTGTAACCCCAAAATGATGTAAATAGGCTGAGAACATTTCTCCATTAATTCAGCAAATGTTTACAGAGACTGGGGTCCTCTAGTGTGGTACAGTAGTGAAGATCAGTGAGGATCTTACCACAAGGGAAGTCCTCTAAATAATTGTTGCTCACTGATCCCTAGAATAGGCAGAATAATATAATAGGAGATCCAAAAAATAATGTATTTCAGACCTCAGCACAGTTTTCTAGCCTTGAAAAATGAGTCCTAATCATATTTATGTAATTAATATTATTTTGCATTCTTTGGTTGTAAAAAACAAAACACTACTCTGAGTAACTTTAACAAATGATAATTTATTGCAAAGATATGGTGTGGCTTAGAGAAGCAAAGGCCTGAAGACCCAGGCTCATGCTGGGTAGAGCCCAGAACCCCTCCTGAGCTTTCCCACCTCATCGAAGCTGCCACAAGGATGAGTCTGCCCCAGGCACTGGTTAGGTCAGCCTCTGTTCCTGCATCTTCCCTCTTAGGCAGCAAGGTTCCAAAAGAGAAAATCTAAACTATTTTAGGACAGACATTGACCCCTTAAATTATGATGCCAACAAGATTGCCCACAATAGCAGAGAGGTTTTTTGCCAAAAGAAAATTGGGATAGAGCTACCAAAAGGGAAAGCATGGATGCTGGTGGCTAAAATACAACAAATGTCATCGTTAACAACAACGGGAGCTAGTCTTTTATGAGTGCTTACAGCATAGCAGGTGCTATGTTAAGCACCTTACGTCACCTATCTTATTGAATTATTACCACAATCCTAAGAAGTAGCAAGTATTACCTCCACTTTAAAGATTAACAAACTGAGCTCATATATGTTAAATCATATGCCCTGTGTTATACAACTAGAAACTGAAATATGATCTGACCAAAAATGTGCTTAACCACTATGCTTTCTATTTCTCATTAACTCTGGGCAGTAAATAAGTGCTCAGCACTCCAAATTTCAATTTTAAAAAGAAAACACTAAAAACTTTCTATACTAAGTATATTTGGTGTTGGCCACCGTAAAAAGTAATCCAGTTATAGAATAGCAGTGAGCAGCACCCACCGAGCTAATAAATGAAATGTAGAAACCTAGAATGATGTTTTCAAAAAGGGGAGAATGGTAATTTATTGACTACAAATACTTTCCTCATCTCTCTGTAGCTTAGAAACCGTTAACCTTGGCAATGAACAAGTGACTTACTGCAAATTGGATTCCAACCACCAGCATGAGCAAGTTTTCAATCAAACGTCTGTGAATTATTCAAGCTCAATAAGAAACTAAGGATATACAAATATCATCTATCATATCAGTTTTACCTTTAAGATGAATTCTCTGATGCTGAATTGATGGAGAGAAGTTGAGATTTCCTCTATCTACCTGCAAAATTTGGAATAATAAATATTTCTAACCATGTGATACTTTTCAAAATTTTAAATAATCTCATACATAACTTCAATAGTACTAATAAGTAACAGTCAATATGCAGAATTGGGCATCAGCCACCCCTCCCCAAGTGCCCACTTATGAAGGACATGCCCACTGTCCTGTGAGCCAGACACAGACCTGACCCCAGATACAGTGTGTGTGGTAAGGCAGAGCCTTGGCACCGCTTAGACTGCCTCCAGGTAAATCTCAGCACACTCTGAGTTCTGCAGGTGACACAAGCCCCTGCTTTGAAACTACTCTGCCCAACTCAACCAGCCCCAGCCCCAGCCCCAATCCCTGGTCCTTGCACTCTGGGCCTGTGATGGTAGTGGCAGCTCTGATTATCTGAATGACTTCAGGGTCATTGTTCATTGCCTCAGAGAATATCTCCTGGCTTCTGTTGCGATGGCTGATCCATACTAATCTCCTTATCAAATGGTCACTTGGTCACATCCTTAGTGTTCTCAATTTTTGCAATATGGATAGGCTGTAATTTTTCAAATCTTTACATTCTGTTTTCTTTTTGCTTAATTTTTCCATCTTTAAGTCATTTCTCTCTTTCTAGAATTTTACTAAAAGCAGTCAGAAGCTTAGAAATTCCTTCCACTAAATATCCAGCTTCCTCATTTGCAAGTTCTACCTTCCACAAAACACCAGAAGATGAATACAATTCAGCCAAATTCTTTGCCACTCGATAATAAGGACGGCCTTTCCTCCACTGCCTACTAACATGTTCCTTGCTTCTGTCTGAGACCTCAGCAGAAGAGCCTTTACCATCCATAGTCCCACCACCATACTGTTCAGGATTACTAAGGGATTCTCTAAGAAGATTGAGGCCTTCTCTACAGCTCCCCCCTTTTCTTCTGGAATCCTCCATAGAATCTCTTTTAAAGGTCCATCTGTGTCCATGTGAACCTTCCAGCATGTACCTCAAACTCCACCCAGCACCCAGCTCCAAAGCCACTTCCACATTTTTAGTATTTGTTATAGCAGCACTCCAGCTTCTTGGTACCAATTTCTGTCTTTTTTATAAGCCACCCAGCCTACGGTATTCTGTTTTAGCAACCTAAACTAAGACAATACCTAAGGAAAAAAAGGAAGAAGTTAATTTTGGATGGTCTAAAAGATAACAATGCTAATGTGTTGTATGAAAATCTCAGATGTGAGTAATTTTTACTTAGCACTGTAATTCTTTTTAATCACTTTTACTGAGGTATTTGTATACAATAAAATTCGCCAGTTTTTAAGTGTACAATCTGATGAGTTTTGACAAATGCATATAGTTCAGTAACCATCAACACAAGCAACATGAAGTACATGTTCATCACATCAGAAAGTTCCAAGTGCCCCCATTATTTGCCATTATGTTTTAAAGCAAGTACTAAAGTTGATCAATTTTAGTCACTGATACTAAAACCAAGTAAACAAAAGGCAAACCCTGTTACCTGTAATTGTGATCTCTTAATCTCTCAGCAAATGTATCAAGATGAATGATAAAAAAAAAAAAAGAGGAGATGCTTACAAACAAAAGCATAGGTGCAAAAACAGAGAAACTTTCTCCAGAAAAGTAATCTAACAGTTAATTTATATAATACATCTTACTTTTATCTGTATTAGTTTGAACAAAGTGCCTACACAGCGATATTCTCTTTGGAGACACGAGATTTTTTTGAGGAGGTAGGGTCCCAATGACAAACTCTCTGTTCCCCAAGTAACTACTTTGAACAGGTACAAACCACAAAGACCAAAGAAAATGACCTGAACATTCTCGCAGCATCTAAAGAGTTACATAAACTCATAGTTGATTTCTTCTGTGTTCTATATAAGGAGTTGTATCACAGACTCCAGCTCCACACAAGGAGAGAAGCATTACTCTAAAAAACCAACTGGTCATGAGGATGACTATGTAAGTTTCAGACAGATGTTTAAAAAGAGAGACAGAAAGAAAGAAGCCAGATGGGAGTATTAAAGGCAGGAACAAAATTAAGCCCAAGATTACCCAGGAAGATAAAAGATGACTAGGAGAATAACAGCCAGGGCTGACCGGAGTCGGAGCACAGCCGGCCAGCCCGTGCAGACGGACGTGGCTCAGACTTGGCTCCAACCCAAAACAAGCACAAAGCACCCAGATCCAGAGTGGCCAGCAAATGAACTGTGTGCTAAGCAACCGAATCATCACATGTTACAATAATGTCTACAGTCCATTCTGAGGAAGAATGCTTTCAGAATAAGGAGATATCTCATATTGTTGGGCAGGATGAACCCCATATACTCTTGCCCAGAGGCAAGAGACAAGACAACAGTGAATAAAATACAACATTGACTCACACACCCCAGACTGTTTTCAATAAAATTTCAAAGGAAGTAAAATAATGTAAAGAAAACACAATTTTAAATTTTCACCGCCCCTCCCCCCCAAAAAAACTAGATCAAAGGGTTTCTATTGTAGAGTTTCAAAAATGTGAGTCCCACTTAAACATCTTCTGGCCTGAATGAACCTATCCCATAAAATCAGTGTGTCCTAGATGTCAAGCCTCTGATGTCTTAAGGCACATCAGCTACCAAAAATCCCTCAGCTGTGAACCTGAATGGTGTTTGTTTCCAGCTTGTCTTCTCCTGGGGCTAAGACTTAAGAATAAGTGCTAATTTACCTAATCAGTTTACTTGCTGCATGCAACACAGAAATACCGCAGATCTTGCTGACTGCGACCAGTATCTAATATGTTCCTCGGCAGTGAACAAGGGAGGACCCAGCTGGAAAGGATCCCTCAGGTCCCAGCCAGAGGCTCTCTCTGTGAAGATCCACCTTCACTTGTCTCAGCTTACCCACCATCCTGCAAGACTTCCTTCCTTTGACTCTGACTCAAATTAAACTTGAACAAGTGGTGAGCACCCTCCTGAATGTCAGTGAAAGGATTAAAGCCCCAAAGAGGAAGAAAAGAAAAGAGATGGTGGTTCTGCCTCTGGTTCTGAGTGGATTGCTTTTCATTAAGAGTAGTGAGATGGTGTTTCACCCAAAAAAAAATGGTCCCCCACAACAATGATAAGATCATCCAGCCCAGTGCTTCTTGAATCACCTGCAGCTCTTATTTCTATGTATATTCAGACTCGGGAGGTCTGAGGTGAACCCAAGAGTCTTCATTTCTAATAAAGCTCCCAGGGCTGTCTATGTTGCTGGCCCATGAGCTACAATCAAGAATCAAGTATCAAGTTCTTAAGAGTCCTTGATTAAAAATTCAGATTTCTAGCCTCCACTCTGACCAATTGAAGCTACGGAAATCAGCACTTTTTGAATACCTCTGATGAGTCTTACACACACTAAATTTTTAGGATGTTTCATTCTCACACCCTGCTTGCTCTCTGCCACCGCTGGGAGAGTAGCACCTACAGCCAGAGTAGCCAAGGTGGGAAGAGAGGAGGTGTTTTCCACATCCAGGAAGTTTGGATAGTGGCTCAGGAATATAATCAGCAAGCTAAGCTAAGCTACTTTCTACCTCTTGACTACTGATTTTTATCCAGCTGCTAGTAAGTGATTTTTACCTGGTGGTAGGGGTGGAGATGGGAGTTTTATTGGTACCTCAAGGAATGAAGTGAAAATACTGGGGTGGTGGAGTACCTGGGTGGCTCCGTCAGTTGAGCGTCTGACTCTTGGTTTCAGCTCAGGTCATGATCTCAGGGTCGTGGGATTGGACCCAAGTTGGGCTCCATGCTCAGGGTGGACTCTGTTTGGGATTCTCTCCCTCTCTTTCTGCTCCTCCCCCTGCTCTCTCTCTCTCTCTCTTGCTCTCTCTCTCTCTCTCTGTAAAATAAATAAATAAAATCTTAAAAAAAATAGTGGGGTGCTAAGGTGCCACATACTAATTAGGTTGGAGTTTCTCTATATTTTTCAATATTTTCTAATTTTCTACAAGAACATCTATTACTTTTATAATCAGGAAAAGAAAACAAAATTAAAGTCTTTAAATCAGGAGTTACCACATCCTTAAGAAACTGCCACAAAATTTAATAACGTCCTAAAGCAGGAAACTACCTGAAAATGCCCTTCCCTTGAAATTTAGCTTTCATACACTAACTCGATTTTCTGACTCTTGAACTTTACCTCTGGATTTTATTTACTAAACTTTTTGTCTACTTCCTGTTTCTTCCTTTGCCAACTAACCAAGCTGATTTCAGACACGTAAATAAATGCACCTATTTTTTTTTTTTTCCGTAAGAAATTTTTCAGACCTAGCTACCATTGGATATGCCTGGTACTTTCTTTCTTTGGGTTTTCAGGTGTTTAGTTTTACTAAAATGCATTTATTTTAACTAAAATAAATTTCCCACACCATCTGTCCCCCAGAGGTAAACACTCCTTACCATTCTGATTTCCTGTTGTTTACCTCTTTCTTTTTTTAACTTATCAAAGATAAGCTTATGAAAAATGAGCACTTAGCTCACTTCTTTCATCCCTCTCCCATCTTCCCTACATGCTATTGCTGTTGTTATTATCATTATTAATTATTCTACCGGTCACATTTGAAAATTTTAAAGATTTTTAAACCTGTTTCTTATTCTGCCAACTTCTGAAATGATCTAGTGACTTCTCACTGGGTCAAATGATGAAGATATTAGCCCCTTACTCTTTCCTTACTTCTCCCTCCTCTTTCTCTCTTCTAAATACTGTTACCTAAACCTTTACTTTCACAATTTATATTCTGTACAACCATACTTGTCTTTAATGTTTTGGGTAAAGATTCTAAAAATTAAAAACCAATAAAGAGTACTTAAGTCATTGTAACTACCTAAATATTATTTACTGCAAAGCCAAGAAATACACTAGCTTATCTTTACTTCTCAACAAGTCCTATGTCACTACGTTGGGTGACTCCAAAGTCAGCACTCCTGCCTCACCCTCAAATGGATCCTTTGTGGATCCATGTGGCCAATGTGGCCTTCATTGTCCAAATCCTGTTACGTTTCTTTTTGCTTCATATTTGGAACATGACTTTCTTGTATTTTTTGCGTTTGATTTGGTTTGGAGGACAGAGAGGAGATGTTTAATTGTCTTGTTTTCTCCTTGTAAATAGAAGACATATATGCTTCTACCAAATCCTGAAATTTACCCTCAACCATATAACAAAATCTACTTTTCCCAAGAGATACTTCTTCAATAGATCTGGACAACGTATGGCCTGGAGGCCTCATCCTGGGCTCTCCTACACTGAACGTCGGGTTGAGGTAACATGTCTTCTTTCTCAGCTCTCTCCCTCATTTTGCTATCACAGAAATGTCTTCCAAAAGGATATACATGGTGGGCAAATTTTCTGAATTCTTCTATATCTGAGTATGTCTTTATTCTACCCTAATACTTGATTCATAGATTGGCTATGAAACTTTGTCAAAATAACTTTTCCTCAGAATTTTGAAAGCATTGCTCTGTTGTATTCAAACACCCCATGTGACTGAGCAGATGCCTTAATACCAGTCTGATTCTCCATCCTTTTTAGGTGAGGTTTTTCTTTTGCAAAACTTCTTAAGATATTATCAGTATCCCAAATGTTCTGAAATTTCATAAGAACATGCCTATGTGGGTATTTTTAGTCATCTTTTGAAGCACTTGATGAATTCTCTTCATCGATGATCAGCTCTGGGAATTTTTCTTTTATTCCTTTGTTCATTTCTTCCTCTCTCTTTCCTCTGCTTTCCATTTCTGGGATTCCTACTAATCTGATTTTAGATCTTCTAGATTTATCATATCCTGTCTGTCATACTTTGGTGACTCTATTTTTGCTTGATGGTCTTGGAGTTTTACCTTTCAGCAGTCATTTGGAATCTGTAAGATTCATTTCTCATTTTCCTTATTCTCTTTTCAAGGGATCCTGCCTTTGTTTTATGGATGTAATATCTTCTCAAAGTTCACCAATATTGATAGAAAAAAATTTTTTTAAGTTCTCTTCTAGGGGCCGGGGGATGGGCAAAATAGGGGAAGGAGATTTAAAGGTATAAACTTTCAGTTATAAAATAAATAAGACACAGGAATGCAATGTACAGCATAGGGAGTGTGGTTAATACTGCAATAACTATGTATGCCAGGTATGGTGACAGATGGTAGCTAAGCCTATTATGATGATCACTTTGTAATGTACATAAATGTTGAATCACTATCTTGTACACCTGAAACTAATACAATATTGTATGTCCACTAGACTTTGATTTAAAAAAAAAGAAGTTCTCTTTTGTTCCCCAAATTACCTCTACTTCTCCAGGGCCAATATATATTGTTATATATTTTATATGTATTTAACACATATTTTTATTAATATTTGCTTATCTTGATTTTTTTTTCAAAACCACTATGTTTCCTCTACTATCTGGTATCTTGGATGTCCATTCACATTTAACAAAGGTCTGGGTTTATTATTCTACATAACTGATTGAGGTTGCCTCTGTACTATTTTTAGGTATGTCTTCCCCTGAGTGGGAAGAATGACCACAAACTATGTAATCATGGGCTGGGGGGGTCTTTAAGTGTTGAGTGGACAGGAAGGAACTAGAGTGAGGACAGTGGTAGAAGTCTGTTTTCTCCAGACCATTTAAGTTCTGCAGAGCACTGCTTGCCAAACCCTTTTACATCATCAAATATATGGGGGGGGGGATGTATTGGGGTACTGCTTTCAGCCAGAGAAGATCCACCAGCAGGTCTAGCTGCTCTGCAGCCCTCAGGCCTCCAAGCTGCTGTACATATGGAGGAGGGGAGGATACACCTTCTGCATTACATTGACCAACCTTCAAACCATCACTTCAGTTTTCTGCAGTCCATGATTGCCAGCTGGGGCCCAAACATCTTTTTCATCTCCCATATGCCCACCAGTCAGCTACTTCCTCCATACTGTCTCCTTCAGTTCTCTGTGTTCTATCTTCCAGAAATTTGTTAAACTCTCATCTTCTTATGACCTCTAACTCTCACCTGGTTGTTATGAATTTCTAGCCCAACCACTTTGCTGTGATCTCAATGGAATTATAGAAGGAGGGCAGGTAAATAAATATGCTTGACTTGCTCTCTTGAAATCCTGGACCCAGGTACACTAGATTGCAGGCAACCAGAATAACTCTTCCTATTCCGTTTTCTCCATGTTTTGCTTCTTTTTAAGAAAGATATTATCCTTTAGTTAACACAGACTTAAATCATGAAATTATCCTTACTTCCTCCTTAACTTTGATCCTGACATCTAGTCAGCTGTTGAATACTATCATTATACCCTGGCAAGAAGTCTAAAACCTGTCTCCTGTTTAACATTCCCATCGCTCATGCAGAAAGTGTAGATTGATAAGAGGCTAATTACAAACTTCGTACAAACTATGCAAGGTGTGAATGTGTTAACCAACCTTATTGTAAAAATCATTTTGTAATATATACATATATCAAATCATCTTAAAATTACACAAAGCTATATGTCAATTTTATGTCAAGCTAGGGGGAGAAAAGAACTTAGTAGTTCTGACCCTCATAGACCCACCCACACCACAATGACAGCTCCCAAGTGTTCTTCTCTCCTATAACTTCCTCTTTCTGATTCATCCCGCCCACTGTTCACCTTTCCTAGTAATTCCCCCAGGGTATGGTTTTTATCATTCACCATATGTATCAACCACCAGGACATGAACCCCTGGAAGTACTTCTGAGAACTTCAGGAGAGGTCTTTTTTAAGCTCCACCCTCTCCCCAACCATTCCTGGTTAAGAAATAAAAGAGGCTATTAATGAAGTTGCGGCATAAGTAAACAGTATGAAAGTATGAAAAAAAAAAAAAAAAAAAAAAAACAAGCAACATAGGGAATCCCTGGAAAGAATAAAGTGCAAGCTTCTCAGCTTGGCATTAAAGCTCTTACGTGTCCAGGCCTCATTCCACATTTCTGCCCTTACCTCTCACTCCTGATGCTCATTGGATTGTATCCAAGCTAAACTACTTTCTAGGCCTTAATTTGTACTGCGATTTCCTACTCCTGTGCCCTTGGTTTTCCTACTTAGAAAGCATGTTCCCCTCATGGAGGGAAGGTGTTGTCAAAATTTCCTCCATCTTGCAAGGACCAACTGAAATGCCTACCCTCTCCTGAAATATTCCTTAATCCTCCCAGCCGGAAGTAATTTCTCTTCCCCTGTTTTATCTTCATACTTGGTACACACTTCTCTTACTTATAACACCTGTCATATTCTGACTTAGTCAAGAGCCATTTATGTACATGTATTTTCTCCTGTATAATAGACTATAAGCTGCTTGAGGGCAGAAGTCATAATTGCTAATTTTTTTACTTTCTTAAAACACTTAGCACAGTATCCTTATGAAGAGCCAATGCTCAATGAATGTACTTTGAGTGGAGGTAGATAAACCTGGTGAGAAATGACCACTGTAACCCTCAATAACTTTTCACTGCTCAAATTTATTACCTTTACATTCCAAGTTCTCCACAATGTATCTCCAACTTACCTTCTCCTGTTCTCCTCCTACAGGAATCTTGATTCTATTCACAGACTACCAAGCTGGTCAGCATGCTTGTGTCCATCCTGTCTACCACATTTATGATCTTTATGAATAGGTTCAAGTGTTTCCCTATAAACCCATTTGGTACCATTCAACCCACAATGCTCTTTCCATCTGCTGATCTCATTTGGCTATGTTCCCATCAACTGTAATTTTTTTTCCTGTTACTTAAATTTAATAATTATTAAATACCTTCCCTAGCAAAATAATGTTTCTTTTTATTTGCCACCGTACTTCGTACATGACAGGACTTAGGAAATATTTGATTTATTGAAGTTTTTATCATTCAAATTAATCAGAGTAATATCATTCTAATATATCCAACAATGTTAATTACATTATTTTAAATTATGATTTAGTATTTTCAACTATAATTATTAGCATAAACTATATTAATGAAGAACATTACATAAATATACTTGCTAATTGATTATTTTAATATATTTAAAATAAGTCTTTTAGGGGTGCCTCAGTGAATTAAGTGTCTGCCTTTGGCTCAGGTCATGATCCTAGGGTCCTGGGATCAAGCCCCTGTCTGGGCTCCCTGCTCAGCAGGGAGCCTGCTTCTCCCTCTCCCTCTCTCCCTCCCCCCACCACTCCCCCTCATGCTCTCACTCTTTCTCAAATAAATAAAATCTTTCAAAAAAATGTATTTTTAAAATAGGTTAGGGGCGCCTGGGTGGCTCAGTCGTTAAGCGTCTGCCTTCGGTTCAGGTCATGATCCCAGGGTCCTGGGATCGAGCCCCACATCGGGCTCCCTGCTCGGCAGGGAGTCTGCTTCTCCCTCTCCCACTCCCCCTGCTTGTGTTCCTGCTCTCGCTAGGTCTCTCTCTGTCAAATAAATAAATAAAATATTTAAAAAAATAAAATAAAATAAAATAGGTTAAATTATATATCATCATGTTTATACTATATATGTGCTTTGCATATATGCCATAATTCATTCCAGATATATATAAATTATTATCAACCTCAAATCAGTAGGCTATTATACAATTAAAGTTTGTTTGTAAAATAAATAATAGAGAAATCTTTTCTCAATATATTCCTATAAATTTTTGTGGAAATAATTTTAAAGCTAATCTGAATTCATTCCAGCAGAAAGATTCCATACAGAGGAACAAAACTGCACTACAAAATCAAGATACAAGTATGTTGCTACATACTTTCAGGCTACTCAGGAGTCATGTCACCTTATCAAAAACAAGCTACTTATTCTTGTTTATTTATTTTCCAGAATTGTACTTCTATCTTACAAATGTATTTCTACTTTGTCTTAACTATCTTTCTTTTACAACATCCTATCATATTGTGTAAGTTAGAAATCCTTTTAAAAATTATTTGAACTATGTTATAATAAAATATAAATATGCAAATGGATTATTAATACAAAGACAGAAAAAGAAGTGACATAGTAGGGAGATAGTTTTGTAGAGAATTAATGTACTAGAAAACCTACCCTAAGGATAGGATACCACTAGACCCCAAAGGAAACTTTCAACAGCAGCCAGAAAGAAAAAGTGTATGTTATGTAGTTTTCATCATGTGACACAGGTATTTTTCTTATAGAAGTATCATTTTCATCGAAGTATCATTTTCATCGAAGTATTAGGTTCCTCAGTGAATCCTAGAAGAATGATGGCATCATGTAAGAAAAAAAAATCTGAAAGAAAATTTGATTTGGAAGGTTAACAGCAGGGTCATTTCAAACAAGTCAAGTATAAATGAAGGGCAAGCAGAAGCACACAGTATGGGAAATCTCTGGACTCTATGAGATTTACAATATCTTATTTTCACTTCTTTTTATTTTCCAGAGTATATGTGACTCACTGACTTATCTCCACAGGAGAATGTGAGAGACCAGACCCTGAAGACAGGATCCTTGAAGTTTCTGAACTTGGGATTCCTATTAGAAAAACTGTGAGCTAAAATTAAAGTGCAGTATATCTTGTTGTTGTTTTTTTTTTCTTTTTGTACAAACACAGGTAGTCCAATTATACTACAGAAATACAGGCTTTCTGAAATATAGTCCATATTCACTACTGCATCAAGCAGCACAGAAACAAGACAGAGACTGCCCATGCATTTGAAGTTGGCCCCTGACCTTGCAACACTGAGAGGTGAACAGCTACCTACAGCCCCTCTGGGCAGCAGGGGGGCACTGCTTCCCAACCAAAATCCACCCCCTCCCCCCCCTCCTATGCCTTCCACTCCCAGGCAAGACAGCTTCCTTCAGCTGATTATAAACCCAAAATCTAATCCATAGGTCAGAGAGTTTGGCCAAAATTTCCCTTTGGAGAAAAAAAAAATTAATAACAAGGGAGGCAGAAGGAAAAATAATAGCTCTGTTACTGCCCCAGACAATGTTCTCGAGCAAAGAAACTGACTCACAGCCAAACAACTTCCTGCATGAAATTTTTCCACAAGATAGCAGTGATGCCACAGAATCAAGGAAGAAGAAAGAAGAAAGAAAAAGAAAGAAAGAAAGAAAGAAAGAAAGAAAGAAAGAAAGAAAGAAAGAAAGAAAGAAAGAAAGAAAGAAAGAGAAAGAAAGAAAGAGAAAGAGAAAGAAAGAAAGAAAGAAAAGGAAGGAAGAAAGAAAGAAGGAAAATCTATGTCTTGGGGTTCCATAATCCATCTCTTCTGCCTGACATCTCTGTGAACCTGACGACTCATTATTTTACTGTCATATCTAGTGTTTTAATCACTTTGTTGAAAGAGGATATGGAGGGCAGAGCCTTGCCTGAAATGATGATTTCCCAAATAGCTTCACCAGAACATAACCAATATTCTTAATGCAAACAGATGGGCTCATCCTCACTGCCCTGGGGTGAGAAGAACAATCTACAGAAGGAAAGTTACTGTGTTGGGTCCTCAGATCTGCTGCAGGCAGCATCTCATAAATATGTTAATGCTGAAGTCACTATGTAGGCTGAGAAGAAGCAAGAAAAACTAACCAAAATGACCCCAAAACATCATGACTGATAAACGGAGGAGATAATAAGAAAACACCCAATAGGCATGCAAGCACATTTAGACAGCATCAGTTAGGTTGAAAGGCTCCAGCTGGAAAAGGTCAGAGGTTAAGAGCCCTCAATTTAGTAACACTGGGTGTGTGGGAGCAAAGGGATCTTCCAAGAGAAGGGGGTCTGTGCTCAGCTTGGTGGACCACAGGAGCTTTGAGGAAGCCATCAGGGAGACTGAGAAGGAGTTCAGGGAAGGAGGCTGGCTTGGGGGTGACCACAAACTCAGACCCAGGAGGACAGGAATGAGACCTGGTGCAGAAGCCCAAGATGAAGCCAAAGTGAGTCAAAGTCTGGAGCATAGCATGGATGAGGTGAAGAGAGAGCTACCACTGAATGAGAAAAGAATTTGAAAGATAAATGTGGTCAGAGAGGCAGATAACTTTTATAAGAGCATTCCAGAATGAGCAGATGAGAAAAGCAGTTTGAATAAGGAGGGAAATATCTGTTTATTTCCATGGGCAATTGTAAGCTTAAAAGGCAACGTCGGAGATTTTTAGCCTTAAATAGACAAATGGTATACTATTTTCTACTCAACCACCAAATATAACCTGGTATCTGGAATACAATTCAGCATGCAATTCCCAGAATAAATTATGTCGACCTGGCTGTATCTTTCCAGCCTTAAGAAAGGCTGTGTGTATTAGTCCCTCCAGAAGGGCACGAAAAGTTTTACCAACTCTCAGCCTTCTCCCTCACTGCCCAGTGTTAGATGACATCTCTGGCGGTCCCCAACATGTATCCTAAAGCTCCAGCACTGGGGCTCATCACTCTACCCCACCCCCCACAAGTCGGCTTTTCCACAGACAGGATTCTCTCAGGTCTGGCTCTCTTCCTGGGAAGCCAATGGTGCATGACTAGTTTTCTTAACACCTGATGGAAACTACACCATCCCAAAGGACAAACACAAATGGGAAGGAATCACATGTACAGGCTTTACACACTTGACACCATATCAAACATAGAAAATATCTCCCAGTTTCATCGTTTTCCTTCAGTTTCACGCTATTATATACCTCAATTCTATTTGAAGAAAACATATTAATAAAAAAATGTCCTACTTCAAAAACCAACAAATTACTTTGATGCTACTTCAAATTCTGTGTTTTTAGTTCTCCCACATTTTTGCCTTGATCCCTGGATAAGAAACCAATATATCAGAGTGAATACCTTGTTTATGTTTATCATTGTTATCTTTATGAGAAGACGTTAACCTTTGCCCTTTGAGACAGCAGAATCAGTCATCCTCAGATCAAACAAAATGAACTAAGAAACATCTGAGACACAGAAGGTTCATCTCTGTGATGTTGGTTTTCGGTGGCCCTATCCAGCTTTGCAAAACTAACCCACCCCACCCCACCCCCAAAGCATTCAGAAATTATTTTATTTGCTCTTATTCATCAGCAAAGGAAAAGTAGCAAACCCCAGAGCCAATGATTATTCATCCCACTCTGTGATAACCCTGACCCTAGTAAAGCCAACATCTGTCTTGTGTTTGGGGTGGATAACGGCCAACCAGGGATCAGAAAACAACAGTTTCCCTGGTCAGATGTAAACCTTGCCCAGCATGTTGACTTTATAAACCACCCTGTAAGCTCAGTAAATTTAATTGGTAGATAGGGTTGTCTTCCCTTGGCTCACTTCCCACTGATTCATATTACCGCCATGAGCACACGTATGATCAGACATATACTAACAAGGCTCTGTCTAGACAGGCAGAGAAGGTTTCTCCTCCCCACCCCACTCCACCCCCCAGAATTAGACATGAAAATATGCTACTTGTGAATAGGACAAATGTTTACATTAATCATACTGGGAAAATAAATACTGTTCTTAAATACTTCCAGTGGAGATACTCTAGAAAGAATTAGTTAGGTATGGGAGCTACCATATTAGTTTGTTCCCTATGTACTTCAAAGTTGTTTGAGCCAACAAGAGGGAAGGCAGCAGTGTGTTAAGAAATGTGAATAGCAGGACTATAAATCAGTGCTCCTGACAGGATGATTCCATCTAGCTTTGCTTCAACCAACATTCAACCACAATTTATGGTGGTGAGGAGGAATAAAGCATGGTTAATAGTGTTGTTAATGACCCTGGCCATTCCTACAATGTGGTATGAAAAATTATAAAAGGCACTTTTAAAAATTACTTTGAAAATCTCAAGTGAGGTATATCATGTAGAAAAATCTGTTATTCCAAATCTAAGATTCTTAATGTCTTCCTAAGAGAATTTTTTAAAAGCCCCACTTCAAGTAAATAAAAACAAAACAAACAAAACTTTAAATAAATCCTAACACAGAAATAAAACTACAACCTAACTTTCCCCTAACCACACAGCCCACTCACAACTTTACCCAATGCCTTTTTAATATTTTCTTATACTGAGCAAACTTATGAAACTAAATCTGCTAGAGAAGACCAAACTCATAAGGTTTCCTATAAGTAACCCAATATCACCCTTAATTATTATATTATGAATCCATTTATTATCACAAGTAATCAAACCAAATCAAAAGCACATTTTCAAAACTCTCCTAAGCAAGAACAGAGGATACAAAAGTCTTATAAAACATAATCTCTACCCTCAAGGAGCTTCTAATCAGATTATCTATTCCAATTTAATTCTTAAAATAAATATTCTAGAACACCAAAGTCCAACAGATAACTTTGTGAGATCAAAAAAGGAAGATTTTCATCAGCTGGATGGACAGTAACAACATATATCCCTCTTTTGAAGAGAGGAGCTTCTCCCTGACTCTAACATAAGGTTGCATTGGGGCTGCCAATCACAATACCCATTCCTTCCTGACTCGAACACATGTGGCTCAAACTGGGTCAATCATAGCTCTGCCCTTGGATGTCTTTTATATGGAACTAAAAGGACCAACCATACTCCTGCCCTTCCCATAGTTTGGTTACATTTGCCAATAAATCACCTCCTTGGTAAGCTAGTTGGAGTTGGGCTTCTGTCACTTGGAACAAAAACAAGTCTTTGCTACACCATCAGTTGTTGTCTATCTCCAGAGCACCTAACAACAAAAGTGGTCTTGGACTTCAGCAAGAGTTACCTGATGAATATGACTACTATTTTATGTAAAAATTTTGACTGAAAAGGAGCTCAAATGCTAAACTTGCTATAAAGTATGTATGTGGAACCTATCCTGATCTTAAATTATCTTGGACAACTGTCTTGAATAACTTAACACCCAGACACAGGGTGTTACCTGTGTCACCTACACTGGGTGAAAACTATTTGTTCTACAAAGTTTGGACCAGTTGTAATGATACACAGACCACCTACCCCCTTCAGCAATGCAAATTCCTCTTTCTGCCTTCTCATCTCAAATGCCTTCCACTTACTGTCATCCTGCTACTTCTACACCTCCACACATAAAATGCATTCCAGTGTTACCCATACATACTCTGCCTTTTCACAGCAACCTAGTTAAACAGCTTTTCCCTCCTGGGCATCCACACCAGCTGGACTCCCACCCATTCCTTCTTAGGTTCCTCCCAACTCAGAATGCCTGGTGCCACCATAAGGACCACATTTTGAGAACCATTAGACAATAGGACTTCTAATATTCCTAGCAACACTATTATCTCTACAAAATAGCACAATTTTGTTTTTCCTTTCTCTGCCTGTTCTGTGTCTTTTTTGGCAATTAAAGGGACAGATTTTGGAAGTTCTCTCCCCTTCCCATTCTACAGTTACATAAAACAAAAAAAATGTTCAGTACATGAATATCAACCAAGAATACTGTTTTTTCAGCTGCTTTTCCTTAACCTTGGGATTCCTGGATTGAAATGGGGGGGGAGGGAGAATAATTAGATATGATGCTTGAGAAATTGATTCCTAATAGTTTGTGAGGTTGAGGGTATTCGTCATTTCACCCACTAGTCAAGTGTTTCTTCATGGTTTGCTCCACAAAGAAAAGGGTTCTTGGGAGGCAAATCTGTTTGAAATTAGTCAGCTCAAACACTGACACTGTGAAATTAGAAAGAAAGAGGTCAAATAACCTTATGGCAAAAGTATCAGTGGATTTCCAGAGTAAAGTGTGCTCTAGCATCATGTAGAGGTTTTAAGATGGCTACAGACTCTAAAGAGACAAAAAGAATTTTAAAAAATAATAAATAAACAGGATTTTCCTTACAGTAGAAAATATCCAAGACCCACCCACACCATTCTCTATCTTTTACTTTATTTTATTTTATTTTATTTTGCCTTGACCTTCAGCTGCTAACACAACATTGAAATTACTATAGACACAAAGGAGTTTGGAATCTCCATTAATATTTACATAGTTTGCCACCCAGGCTATGACCCACCCTGATGCTACAGACAGATAAATTCATCTGTCTCCACTGAGGCCTGAGAAGTCTTATTTCACTGGGGAATAAGCATAATTTCTGTACATACCTGATATGATTATCATGTCTAGTTTATTAGTCTGCCTATCTCTTGAGGCTATTTCATAGTAAAAATGTATTCAATAAAACTTTGGAATGACCAAGATTATGTAGCTTTCTCCAAAAGTCTTATTTCCTTCCTAACTGTTAATATCACTAAAGTGCAAAGAGGCACAAGACCAACAGGGAACAAGTAACCATTCTGCAAATGTGCATGAAACATAGTTACCCCCCCCCCCCCCCCCCCGGCAAATAAGGAAGGCACTCAACAGCAGCTAGATGCAGAAATGCATTTCCTTCCAGTAGCTCTCCATTACAAGTTATTTTGTCCTTCAATGAAAAGAAAAAATAAGTTGAAAACATTTGCTTTGATCACTTTGTTTAAAAATAAACATCGGAATCCACCTTAGTTTTACGAAGCAAAGTCTTCAAGGAAGTTAAACCACATGATTTCTAAGGTGTCTTCCAGATCTAAAGCTCAAAATAACATGTAGTGAAATGATCAGTCTCTCTGTGGTACAGATGGGTACCGTGGGAAGTCGGGAAAGGTAAGGAAAGGATGGCAAATGTTGCCAAATGTGTAGACGCTGGAGCTGCTTACAAATATTTTGTTTTTCTCTTCTGGCACAAGGGAGGCTTGCATATACGCTCTCCTTGAAGTTAGGTGTAGCCAGGTGGCCAGTTTTGACCAAAATGTCTTAAGCAAATGTGACCTATGTTACTTCTGGTCTAGAGCACTGAATTGCCAGTGTTTGCTGTCCTTGTGCCCTCTTCCTCTAGCACCACAACCAGATACATTCCAGAGAGATGAACAGCTGCCAATCTGGATCCTGGAGTGAAGATGCCAGGGACTGGAGCCCCTGCACTAATGAGGGACGACATGTAGTACCAGAAGAAATCAACCTTTGTTCTTTTAAGCTGCTGAGACTTGGGAGTTGGTCCTGCAGCATAACCCAGCTCTCCTCACTGAGAAAACAGGGAGAGCTTTGGAGGGAAGGTGAGAAATGGTTAGAGAGTAGAAGTAAGTGAGAAGAAAGGAATTGAGAGATTCCAGAAATGGGATCTAGTCCAGAGACTCTCAGCAGACCCAATAAATAAGAATATCCAGGGGTAGGGCTCAGGTATCATAAATTTTCTTTTTTTAGAATTTTTATCATTTTACTTTTTATTATTTTACTTTTTTAATTGAAGTACAATTTGACATATATTACATTAGTTTCAGGTATACACCTTAATGATTCAATATTTGTATATATTGGGAAATGATTACCACAAGTCTGGTTAACATCTGTCACCATACAAAGTTACACATTTTTTTTCTTATAACAACAACTTTTAAGATGTACTCTCTTAGCAACTTTCAAATATGCAATACAGCAATATTTTTTAAAAGATTCATTCATTCATTCATCCATTCATTTATTTAGGGGGAGCAGGAGGAGGGGCTGAGGGGGGGAGAGAGAGAGAGACACTCAAGCAGACTCCCTGCTGAGCACAGAACCTGATGCAGGGCTCAATCCCAGGACCCTGAGATCACAACCTAAACCGAAATCAAGAGTTAGACGCTCAACTGACTGAGCCACCAAGGCAGCCCTGCAATTCAGCATTATTAACTATAATCACCATGCTGTACATAATATCCCAAGACTTATTTATTTTATAACTGGAAGTTTGTACCCTCTGACCCCCTTTACCCATTTCCCCACCACCACCACCACTTCTGGCAACCACCAATCTGTTCTGTTATCTATGAGCATGTTTTCTTATTGTTGTGAGGGTTTTTCAGATTCTACATATAAGTGAGATCATTTGGTATTTGTCCTTCTCTGACTTATTTCATTTAGCATAATGTCCTCACGGTCCATCCATGTTGTCACAAATGGTAAAATTTCAACCTCTTTATGGATGAATAATGTCCCATTATATATATATATATACCACATCTTCTTTATCCATTCATCCACTGATGGATACTTAGGTTGTTTCCCTATCTTGGCTGTGGTAAATAATGTCGCTATGAACACAGAGGTGATACATCTTTTTGAGTTAGTGTTTTTGTTTTCTTCAGATATATACCCAAAAGTGGAACTGCTGGGTCATATAGTTCTATTTTTACTTTTTTGAGGATCCTCCACACTGTTTTCTATAGTGGCTGCACCAATTTACTTTCCCACCAACAGTGCACAAGGGTTCCCTTTTCTCTACAACACTTGTTATTTATTGTCTTTTTGATAATAGCCATTCTAAAAGGTGTGAAATGGTATCTCATGTGGTTTTTCCCTTCTAAATATTTTATTTTTAAGTAATCTCCACACCCAACCTAGGACCTGAACTCATAGCACTGAAGCCAAGAGGTGCATGCTCCACCAACTGAGCCAGCCAGGTGCCCCTCTTTGTGGTTTTGACTTGCATTTCCTTGATGATGAGTGATGATGAGCATTTTTTTCATGTACCTGTTGGCCAACTATATGTCTTTTTTGGAAAAATGTCTATTCAGATCCTCTGCCCATTTTTTTTTTTTTTTTTGCTATTGAGTTGTATGAATTCTTTGTATAGTTTGGACATTAACCCCTTATCAATATATATGATTTACAAATATTTTTCCCAGTACATCCAGGGTTGAAAACTATTGGTCTAAATGGTAGGGATGAGAGTAGAATAAGAGTGAAAGGATATGAATAAGGCACAAAGACCTTTTGCAATTTCTGGACATTTCATAAGTCCCAGATAGGGTTTCCAGATAACTTCAAAAAAGACAGAAAATATACTTGTTAAAATTTTGTACAACCAAAAGAAAAAAATTGCATGATGTTCAGTTAATAGGTTATAGTTGTCTTTTCTCTTTTACCACGTGTACCTTATAGATCAAGTGTCAGTTTTTCAAAAACCTGAATCTTTTTTTTCAAAGAAAAAGGAAGATTTAAAACTCCACAGAAAGTTCCCCCCAAGTGACTCAAATGTCAGTCTATCAGGTTCACATGTCCATTCATTATCCACAGCACTAAGAAAACTATTACTAATGATATTACTAATATTTACTGAGCATTTACTATGAGCAAGGCATTGTGCTGTGTAACTTGTGATTATAACCTCACTTAGTCCCCACAATAACCCTGTCAGAGAGTTTCTACCAATACTCACATTTTGCAGAGGAGGAAGCGGAAGTTCACAGAGATGAAGTAAATTCACAAAGAATACACAATATCAAAAGAGTAGATCATGAAGAGGAACTCAGGTTTTTTGGAGTTCCATACCTGCTATATGGACTACACCAAACTGAGTCACCAAAATTTCTTTCCACTCCATCATTTTACTAAATAACTATAACAGAATGAAAAAAATAATTTTAATTTGAAACAGAATGTATTTGAAGGAGAAAAACAAATCTACTTATCAAGAAATGTTATTTCTTTGTGGGAAATAAATATGTCCAAAGCATTGCCATTGTTATAAAAAGAATTTGCAGAGAGGGAAAGAGATTTTTTCAACCACATCCCACATGCCCACCCCTGCACCCCTATTCAGTGACAACACAGTAATTTGTATTACTTCACAATTAGCCCAACTCAGAGTCAGCTGTTGTTCACAACTTAGTAAAGCAGAAGCCAATTACACAGGCAATATTAACCAGTTCTTCTGCAGTGCAAAAGCAACTTCCAAATTGAAAATTTTGTAGTCAGGGGCGCCTAGGTGGCTCAGTCAGTTAAGCATCTGCCTTTGGCTCAGGTCATGATCCCAGGATCCTGGGATCAAGCGCCGCACAGTCGTCTTTGTCATTATCATCGTCATTATCGTCATCATCATTGTCATCATCATCGTTGTCATCAACATGTCCTTGCCGTAGGGCTCCCTGCTCAGTGGGGAGTCTGCTTCTCCCTCTCCCTCTGCCTCTCCACCTGCTTGTGCTCTCTCTTTCTCACTCTCTCTCTCAAATAAATAAATAAAATCTTTCTTAAAAAAGGAAATAAAGAAAATTTTGTAGTCAGATAATATTTACATTTTTGGAATATTTGGAATTAAACAAAATTTGGAAATTCTTGACTAAAAGTGGTTATTCTCTTTGGGAGTAAACTGTTAAACAGCTCTTATATTAAAAGAGCATTTGATAAAATATAGCACATATATCCACTATGCCTATAGAGTTGTACACTTCTTGACTGATAAATCTTGTAAGAAGTCAGAATGTTGCCAATGGTCTTGCCATACAGAACTCCACAGAGGTATGAGAATTGACATGGTAGTAAAAATCACATTACTTTTTCCAAGGAGTGAATAGGCACAGAAGTGAGTAACATAGGCCTAGAGGCTAAGAGAGAACACTCACAAACAAGTCAGTGATAGTACTGATTAACTTCAAAAAATTCACAGGTCTGGCAAATTTTAATGAATATGTGTATAATCCATAACATCCAGGACACCTAAGTGGTCCAAGCTTAGAGTAACATTACATTCAAGAAAAGAAATTCCAAATACCAAAAGTAATTTTAAAAGTAATTCAAACCATTTATTTGTATTTCTGGAAGACTCCATTCATAAAATGCAATGATAAATTTTAAATCTTATTTCTTCTCTTTCCCAATTCTCTAGGGTCCAGGACTATTCCCAGAGTAAGCATCACTAAATTTTCCAAAACTCTCTACTGAAACACAGCCATGAATGGTGGGTTGCATTATTTATCCACTTTCTCCTTTCTGACTCTTACTCCATGGGCAGAGTATACTTCCCCATCCCATTCCTATTGGCCGTGGCCATATGACTTGCTTTGACCAATGGAATGAGAGCAGACATAATGTATCCCACATGTCACAACCAAGCAGAGGCTTTAAATGCACTCGTATGGTTTGACTTGGTCTCTTGTGCTCACTTCTGCTTGCCCTCTGCTATGAGAAGAGAAAGCCCCAAGTAGCCCTGAAATGAGAGACACAATGGAGCACACAGGAACTTGACCCCAAGGCTAGAATACAGCATCAAAGCTGACCACAAACCTGCACATGAGAAATTAATGTTTGGTTTTGTAGGACACTGAGATTTGGTATTGTTTGTTATACAACATATTGCAGCAAAAGCTAACACACAATATGACTTTTCTCCTTTCCTTGTTTCCTCTCTCTCTATCCCCAGCAAGCAAGCATCTGGTCTTTTTAGGAAGGGAAAGGAGAGAGAAATCAGAATGGGCAATACAAGGTTAACTTGGGAAAAGGAAAAAGTATTACCTAGGTAATGGCTGGAAAATGACATCATACAACATCAAAGAGGGCAGCCTCTAAGGCTGAAACATAAAATCAACATGGCCATCAGTGAGCCCTGCAGTCAGCAAAGAAAGAAGCACAGCCAATATCATCTAATGTCCACTTGGAGGACTATAATCATCTCAAATAAAAATATAACCCACCTTGAGGTGCCTGGGTGGCTCAGTCAGTTAAACATCTGACTTCGGCTCAGGTTATGATCTCAGGGTCCTGGGATTGGTCAGGCTCCACTCTCAGCGGGGAGCCTGCTTGTCCCTCTTCCTCTTCCTTTGCCCCTCCCCCCACCCCTGCTTGTGTTCCCTCTTTCTCCTTCAAAAAAATAAATAAAATCTTAAAAAAAAAAAACCCACCTTAGTTTACTTTCTTACAAGAAAGAAGGGACATTTGGGGCCTGGTATGAGGCATTACACTGGTAGGAACATAAGCCAAAGGTGTCTCTCACCTTTGTCCATACTTACTTGATTGTAGTCTAGTCTGTATTAGCCTGAGAACCCTCTGTGCCCGTGGTCATGGCCTTCAAAAGAAATATTGATATTATCTCTCATATGAAACTACATAATTTTGAGATTGTTGTTTATCAATTAGGCCAATACATTTGTCACACCAATTGCCTTTGTGCTTCCATTCTGGCTGTGTGGCAGACTAAGGACAAATAGAGGCTTTGTCCCGTGAGTGGTCTAGTTTTCCACACATGTGATCCTTTGGTAAACAGTATGTGATGTTGGTAATTATGTCTTTAACTGAATTACAAATTAGAATGTCCTTAGAAATGACTGGAAGCTGGGAGCATCTCTGCCTCCAGACAGATGGAGGATCATAAAACTTGATGAGCAAAGTACCCACTTAAATAAAGATCCACGGCATCCACACTGATCAGGAGTCGAGATGAGGTCAGACAACAGACTGTCCCTTTGATCAGATTCAACATTATTAAGACTGAATTTCTCTCAGGTTCCTAAAGGTCAGAATCAATATAGGCCCAGGGTAAAGAACTTTCACTGTTGTTGCTTAAACTGCTCTGTCTTAGGAAAGTACAAAATCCTCTCGAGGCTTTTCTTTAATAGTGTTCACCATGCTAATGCCACCAAAGAACTCAAAGCAATAAAAAAAAAAGAAATTAAACCATGTGTCATTTTTCAGGTACCATGTCCCCCTGCTGCTGTCTCAAGGAGCCCAGAGTAAATGCTTTTGCTTTGTTTTTTCTTAGCCCTTTCTTATTCAAAATACCATGCTTTTCTAACAAATTAATATAACAAGTCATTTTTCACCCATTTAAAATTACCAATATAGGACAACCCTTTGAAAACAGCTGATAAGGCAATTGTAAGGAATGAGCGATGAATTCTAACATTTATGCCCTGCCTGAATGATTAAGATTTATAACTGTAAACCTGCAAGTCTCTGGCTTATGTATGCAAATGTGGGGCCAATTAGTGATTCACCTGCAACTGCTCATTAAAGGGCCCAGGGTGATGGATCGCCACCAAGACTGCAGACTGGGGCCTGGCCATCCAGCAACATCTATTCCCACACACAGGATGGCCCAAGGAGAGAATATCTGAAGATTAGCTCCCTAAAGAGCCATCAGAATTTTATATCTACTAATTTGGAAGGAAAAAAAGTAAGTTGTGTGGGAAAATGTAATTATAATACAGCTAGAAAATAAAAACAGGCAAAGCAAACCAAGCATTGTTGCATCATTAAAGGAGAAAATAACCCTTCTGGGTAATTTTCCCATGGAATTCAGAACAGAACAAAAAAATTGGAAAAAGGTTTAGAAGAAACCACATGTGATTCTTTCCCCTCCAATTACAACAAATTTCCACAGTTTTCAACTCAGCAAAATGCCTGAACCAAAGCTTGGCAAATAGCAGAGAAAAAAGTTGTTAATAAAATAAAAAATTTGAGACCAAGACTTCCAGACAGCTAGACTGAGTAGGTTCTCATATTACTTAAAATAAGTTTGCAGATATTTATTCAATTTCTGACTTCCAGTTTCAGCTGAAACAATCTACCTAAAATTCATATTCAAATGAACAAACAAACAAAAATGCCCTGCTTCTCAGAGTCCACAAGCAGCAAGTATCTATACACCTCCAGTTCCCTCTGATATCAAGGGTATCCCTTCCTTTTGTTACCCCTTTGGCTCAGTCACAGGCATGTATTAGCAAATCATTGCTGTGGCCACAATGCTTTATGATCCACCATCCTTTAAAGCCAAATCTCTTCATGATTCTCATGTCTCAACCCAAAGCACAACCATGGTATCGGCTATTTGGACCAAGGGCCAGGCCTGTGGCCACACAGACCTCACCTTCAAAGGGGTGCTAAATGCAGGGTCTTATTTGGTCAGAAGCATTTATTCCAGGCAGGCCTCGTACACTTGGGAAGTACCAGGGTTCCTGCTGAATGGCTTCCTGCATATGGCATCCTAGAGGTATCAAGAGCTTAATGAAGTGTCCTATAAAAAATACTCCTTAATGAAGTGACCTCAGAGGAGAAAGACCAGGTGGGCAACGTCAGTGCGCTACTGGCAGAAAAATCTAGTAGAAGCTCATTAGGTTTACCTCATCAGTAAATATCACTGTCTTGGAGAAAGAATAATCCTTAGCCAAGGTATGTTGAAATCCTGGACTTCCAGCCTCACAGCTACACCACTCTGAGTCTCCCATTGGCTCAGCTTTCTTTACAGTCCCTTATGTTCAACTTGTATTCTATTTTAGTTTTACTCATTAAGTACCTGTATTTACAGTAAAAAATATATTTTTACAGCAAAAATATATCTTCCTAGATTAAATGTATTTAAACATTTGCTGAGTGCCTACTATGTGTCAGTTGTTTCTTGCTGCATTATTCTCTGTGAATCTTTCCACCAACGCGATGAGGCTGTGCCGTGCTCTCAGTCATTAAATTTTCAAGTAGTAGAGCAAGCATTCAAGCTCCAAACTCAGCTCTTTCCATCCACTGCAGCTCCAGCCACTATTTGGAGACCCATTTTCTGCCCTTGCTTTGTCTTCTGTTACTTTTTTTTTTTAATATGCTCCCTATGCTTTTTGAAATCATTTTTTTTTTTTGTGGCTTTCCCCCCTTTATCCCTGCTTTCCTCATGCCTCTGTCATTGCTCTTTCCCCCAGTTTTCTACACTTCTTTCTTTATACTCTTGATTCTTGGCCCATCCCCTTCCAATCACTTTCCCTTGGACATTGGGAACCCCAGATCCTCACATCATCAACAATATCAAGTAAAGGTACACAGGCTGCCCATACACTCTATCATTCCTGGCTACAATTAAAGAAACTGGACAGGGGAGAAGTTAGGCAACAAATCCAAGGACCTACTGGTAGTAGTAATTCATTCTTACCTTGGTGTTATTTTTTACCTCTGAATTTTTCTCTCGTGCTCCTTAACCATAATCACTTAATTCAAGTCCACTTTTCATCCCCTGAAGAGTTCTCCTGCATATCTCCAAGCTTACCTGTGCTGTCCTGTCCAACACTTTTCAACACAGGTGCTCTAGACTTGAATCCCCGAGGCCGGAGCCGGAGCCCTGGCTTTCTTGTCCTTGTTCCTCTAGCACTCCACGCCCAGCTGGAACTCCCTGAGTGATATTTAACAAATGAATGGCTATGGTTTGTTCTAGATTGCTTCACAGGTCCCAGCACGTACTTACCTATCCCTACCTACTTTAAGTCCTCCCTGATTGGAATGCTTCCCCTCGAGCCCACCCTTCACATGGTTTATTTTACCTGCCTTTAAAGGACAAGCTCAAGTCTATTCTCTTCCATGGAATATTGAGCAAATACTTCATTTCACCTGGATTTTTCTCATCCCTGGGCTCCTACATGAATGACATCCTCATAACCCAATTTAGAATTCAATTACATGCCATTCTCCTTCATTCATGTTAGTTTTGTCATAAGATCTTTTGGAAAAAGTGCCAATTCTTATGTTAAAATAATATCTGCATTTAACTAGAGCTTTGTAGATTGCAAGGTACTTTTCTCACACAATATTATCTCTCTAATCTTCTCAGCAACCCCAGGAGACAGGTAGGTCTGCACCTATCTAGTTCTGTGTGCCTCAGAGCCAGGGCTCTTCCTTCATCTGCCATTTGGCGATCGGTACTAATACTCCTGAAAACAGACTGAAGAACTGACATATATACATTCAGTAGCAGTTCACGTTTTCTCTTTAACCACGTGCTCTTTGAAGGATAGCAGAAATGCCACCCCGAAATCTGCCTCTTTGGCATAAGGATTATTTTGAGTTACAGACAGAGAAGCTCTGAAACAAAGTAAAAGCTACCCTTTTATAAGAGAAATTTACCTTAGAAAGGGGACCTGTACTGGAAAGAGAACTATTACCAGAGATCACTTTTTCACCTGAGAGATTTATCTGTAAGGCAGGGCAACATTTGTTTTTGTCTTTTGTTTGGTTATATTGAGATAGAACTGACATATAACATTACATTAGTTTCAGGGATGCCACGTAATGATTCAGTATTTGTATATACTGTGAAATGATCACAGCAAGACGTCTAGTTAACACAGTTACCATTTTTTTTTCCTTGTGATAAGAACTTTTAAAATCTACTCAGGGCAACCTCTGTTTACCAAACATTTTCTCTTCTCACTACAAATTGCCTTGTCTGTCCATGATTGCCTTCCCCCCCTTTGAAGCCCTAGACCACTATCCCTTTCCTTAGCTCAGGATGGTATATAAGCCTCAATCTTCTGGCCACCTTTCAAGTATCATATCTTTTGGGGGTTCCTATATATATGTAATTAAAATTATTTTTTAGCCTGCTAATCTTTAAAAAAAAAAAAACGGGGTGGAGGAATCTCAGGCAAGAACAATGAAGAGTAGCCAGAAAATTGTATTTCCTCCCCTACACTTTTGACATTCATGTCCTACTACTTTCCTAATCTATATTTTTCCACCCTTCATTTAATCTGAATCTTCTATTTCCCCTTTATCCCTGTCACAACAAATTAAGTTGCATAAGGGGTCCAGATTTCTTACGCTTAGCTTTTAGGTCATAAATTCATCACACAGTTAGAATCTCAGGGTGACTGAGGCCACTAGTATGTGTTCACCATTAAGTGGACTTAGCATTTGGCCACTTAGGTTGCCTTAGATTATCCTAGCACCACTTGAGGAAATTAAAGTTACTGGCACTTGTTCCATCATAAACTAATATGAATCAGGTTGATTAGAACTCATTTCCAGGTGAATATATGTTTCCAAACAATCTGGGTGACAGAAGTTCACAAAGGAGCTCAAAACAGGTTCTTGTAAAAGCATTTCTGAAGTTGTTGTCTGATGGCTTCTATTCAGGATCCATGAACAACAATGGTCTTGAATTTAAAGAGCCCTCTACTTGGACTGACTGAATACACACCAACATCCTCATGCTGTCAGTGGATTTTATTGAGTGGGACAATAGCTTTACATTTCAAACGTCTTCTCCTCCTTAGTTGCTGAGCATATGCTCTGACAAGAAATTTTGGCCTAATGGCACTTTTTATAAAAAGTATGCATTTCTATGCATACTGTAACATACAATCACCATGTATGCTGCTTGGTTTGACGACAAATTGGGGTGGCCTAAGAGAATAAAAGTTATGCAAGAATTTAGGTTTTTAAAAAAAATGAAATCCTGAAACTATTCTGTATGATACTATAATAGTGAATACATGTCATTATACATTCGTCAAAACCCATGGAATACACAATGCCAAAATTGAATCCTAATGTAAATTATAGACTTTGGGTGATAATGATCTATCAGTGTAGGTTCATCGATTATAACAAATGTACCACTCTGATAAAGGATGTTGATAGTGGGGGAGTCTGTACCTATGTGGGGATAAGGGCTATATGAGAAATCTCTGTACCTTCCATTCAATTTTTCTGTGAATCTAAAACTTCTCTAAAAAGTAAACTCTATTAAAAAATGAAATCAAACTTCTCTTACTATACATACACATATGCACATGTTCTAGAAAACTTGTTTTTGATAACATGTCAGAACTATTTATGCACCTTGATTGCAAACTGTTTTTACTTTGACATCACGACATTTCAATGAAAAGAAAACAATGAAAAGTATTCTCCAATAAAAAAGCCAAGAAATCCACTGAGAGAATTAAGACTGATTCCCAATAACGGGGAAAACCTCTACAGAAATTCAGCCAGCATATGGTCAATTTTAAACTTAACAAATACATCTTCAAGATTTACTAGCTTGAAGAGATGAGTTGTAGGAATTGATACTCGCACAGCCTTTTCCAATCTTTGGCTGTAACCATCCTTTAGGAAAGAATGCTCTCTTTTATTTTCTGCTTTTGATCCATATGGGCCCAGGCTTACAACCTGTCAACAACCTCTTCATGCAACCAGCAAGTGAAAACCCTCTGTTGATAAACAGCTCACGCCCTTGTCTACAACAGCAGAGCGGTTTCTTTCTCAGGTTCTCCACATGCATAAAGGACCAGGCTTTATCATGGGCAGTTCTAATAAAGTAGCTGCAACCAATTTATTAGAAAATAGCTAGACAACAACCTAGACAGAGTTGCTTCTCTGCTGTTATTATATCTACTTCTCCCCCTGCACTGACTTTCTGAAGTTCCCAATGGTCTAATTTTTCAAGCCATTTGTCCACTTCCAACTAACCTTGGAAGAAGTTTCAAGTGATAAATATACAATGACTGAATGGAGTTTTTCCTAGCTTATTCATTCATACTGAATTAATTATTAATTTTTCAAACATGCTCTCCCTAGGGCCCCATTACTTATTCTTTCAGCTCCAGGTGGTCAAGAGCTCACATCTGTATTATCTTTGGAATTACAACAGCAAGAGGGAAAGCAGAATGGCCAGAAAGTAGAAGGAAACCTGCCATTCTCAGAAAAAGGTCAGAGGCCATCTTTTATCCCAAATATCCAAAGACAGTGAAAGGAAAAAAAGAGAAAGGAAAAAAAAAAAGTACATATGCCATTAATCCATCACTATAAACACAGTAAAACTATCATAAGAAGGCTTGTTTGTTTTCTAAGGAAATTTCTTTGCCCATCAAATAAGAGTCAAGATTCTTCTTTTATTGGAGTGGTGGCAAGCCTTGCTCTCAGACTGGAAGATCATTTAGAATCTGTACTCAAAATTATCCTGATATTTTGCTGCTGTACATCTGAACAGAAAGAAAAGCCCAGGGGATAAGAAGTACTTAGACAGCAAAGAATATTAAGCTCCTTTGATAGGAGCCTTGTAACACTTCTCTTTTCTTTCCATCACCAGCTCTTCATTTCAGGAGGAGTTGGAGATAAAAAGAGCTTGGGATTAATCAGAATACATGTCCCATATAATGCATTTCATGTGCTTCTAATGATTCGTACTAGATATTAACATATTAGGGAAAGTAGTCATAGATGCTGTGACTTCAGTCTGTCAAAACCTTTCCCCCAATCCCTGGTGATTTGTGTGTTTGTTTGTTTGTTTGTTTGTTTTTTCCTAGGCCACATTCAACATTTACCCAATTAACTAAGTCTTTAAAACTTCCCCCACCCCCAAGGGGAAGGGAATGGGGGTATAAATGAAATAAAATTTACCATAATTTAATTATTGTTGAATCTGAGTGATGAATACAAGAGTTTATTATACTATTCTCTCAACTTGTGTATATATTTGAGATTTTCCCTAATAAATTTTCTGTAATAAAAGTTTAACCCTCCATCATCTCAATGAAGTGCAATATTTTAAATAAGGTCTAAAAAATATCTTCCAGAGGGCACCTGGGTGGCTGAGTCGGTTAAGCAACCAACTCTTGGTTTCAGCTCAGGTCATGATCTCAGGGTCCATCAAGCCCCACCTCCAGCTCCATGCTCAAAGGGGAGTGAGATTCTCTCCCTTTCCCTCTGCCCTACCCCACCCCCCATGTGGGCACGCAGGCTCTCTCTCTCAAATAAATAAATAAATCTTTTAAAAATATCTCCTAGAAAACACTATAGTATCATATTTATTCATAATTCTGTCCCTGAGCAATACAGCAGAGTCCTTCCTTGTCCCTTACTACAGGTAATTCAGTTTACAAGATCTTTCCTCATTCCACTCTGCTCTTCTCTTGCACATAAAAAACATAATCAGCTATTTTGACTGGTGTGTTGTGAGTTATTAGTTCTATGCCTCTCAATATTGTGTGCACTTAGAAAGAGGCTAAGAAAAGCAAACCCTAAAAGAATGGCTTGCCAAGTGACAAATCAGGGAGATCATTTGTGGGCTGGTCTTCTATGGCCCCAAAGTAGTAGATGCTGTTGGTGCCCTGCCCAGATCCCCTTCACCAGCCAGGGTACCCCCCCTTAGCTGCCAAGAGTGTTGCCCAGAGGTACGCTGGTAAATGTTGAACAACTAGCTTTTGGTGGGGATATACAAGCCCCCATGTGTGGCTTTTGTTTGATTTTCCTGATGCAAATGCTCCCATCATGCTATCAGGATGAGGTCACTGAGTGGGGAGCTGAGAAGCAATGCACACAGTCAGCTCCGGTGTGCTCTATGAGTGGACTCTAGCACACTACTGGCTGCACACAACTCACAGCTGTTTCTCCTCTCGGGAACTGCCCCCCCCAACTTTCCTTCCTACTCCGACTAAGGAAAGTCACCTCTAAGACTCGGTGTGGGAACTGCCCACAGAAATGACTAACTGATATGGAGGTACAAAATCCCAGCCCCCTTACCTCAAGCAAAGTCAATTCTATGATGTAATTTATTCATCACACCCATAAACCAGGTTTTATTCCTTGAGACCACATCATAGTTAAGCTCTTTCTCCTTTCCTATCCTGTTTCTGTCACTTATTAGCAAGTTGTTTATTTTCTTTTTTTTCCTTAAAGAGCATGCCCTCAGTAAATTACATGCAGCTGAATGCTTGCCTCCAACTCTGCTTCTAGGGAACTCAACCTAAGATACATTCAAAACATACCCCAAGGGTTAAGCTTCCCCAAACTTTCTTTCTAACGCACCCCTAATACAATGAAGAAATAATTCGAATCCCAGGAAATCTAGAAGTATAATCCAAAGCATCCAAGTATAAACCCCACATTTTTAAAATCCTTTATTACACAATAAAAATGCATGCAAAAATTTAAACTATGTTCCATAATATCTGTGTTTAACATAAAAATGTCATATGTCTTCCTTTTTTCCTGAATTCTTGAGTAGAATCAATGCTCCAAGGTACTGCACTATACTGGTCCCATAGCTGTTCCATGCCTGGGGGTAGGAATGCCCCAGTCTGGAAATCCTGATCAAAGGAGCAGGGGAGGTCTACACTCAAAGCCTGGGCGCTCAGCTTCCCACTCTACAATGTGCAGCGTACTTTGCCAATCCTTTATTGACTGTCTCTTCACCACTACAAGCCCGTAACTGACCTACCCAAACACAGTATCAGTAAATCCCAGTTTCTCCTTTAGTTTAATCAAGGAGGAAAGGAGGATAGAGATAGGACAAAGGAAGGAATTCAATCAGTGATTGCTAGAACTCAAAGTAATCTTTCCAGTGTTCTGTTTTACAGATGAGAAAACTAAGATTTAGGGCTTGAAAGTTAGTATGCTGAAGCTCAAAAAATCAGTTAATGCTGGAGCCAGATTCCACATGTCTCTGGATTCCCAGGCAAAAAGTCTTTCTCCTAGCCCATGTTGCCTGCCCAGCTTTTGAGGACAGCATTGAGATCAGTACAGGAACAGAAAGATCTGAAGATGTGGTCACTCAGTAAAATGTCTCTGCTGATTCCCCAAGGTTGGGTGGTGCTTTACTTAGCAAGGCCGCCTTCAGACTCCGAGTGTTTCCAAGTGAGAGTTAGAAATTGCCTCTTCAACCAAAAGGAGACCTAAATGAGAATTGTCTGGTTCTTCCCAGCTATAGTCCCTTGATAATAAATGGTCTGAGTATGCCCTCTGGTGACTTTCTGCTGAGTGTTCAGGCAACTGAGAGGAGGCGGCTGTGAAAAAGGAGGAAGAGAAAGAAGCTAGACTCCTGGAAATGGTTTTCTCTTGCAACAAATGTGGTGTGGGTGTTCTGTCAGCAAACTGTTGCGGAAGTCGGGTAAAAACGTAATACAAGGCTACGCCTCTGTTGCATTTGTCTTTTGTTCTCTAACAATGACTATAATTCTCTTTAATTGCACAATTATCTCAATACTTACTGAACTCATATTATATTAATACAAGGCACAGAAACAATAACAAATTGGTAGGCGTAAAAATCTCTAACACAATTTTAATTTAGGCATATCCTTCTCTGGTTTACTGTATAATATGATCACCCTTCCCAAGCAAATGAGCAAAAGTATGCCCCTAGGTCCTCAGAAAGGAGCTCATCTTCTTGAGGCCACTGCCACTTCATTTTTGGTGACATATATTTGAGAAAAAGAAGACCAACACTTGTGCTCCAGGATATACCCCTGAAGAAGTTGAAAGGAGCATTGAGTAGAAGCAGTGGGAAGAAGAGAGACTCAAATGCAACTAAAGGTTTCCTAGGACTATGACTATATTTGTCCCTTTTAAGTCCTTATAAGGATCAGAAATATAAAACGCTAAGTTTGGAAAGGAGAGCATCTATTTCAACACTCCCTGACACCAGGACTAGTAATAGTAGTAATTGTCACTTGTTGAATATCTGCTAGATCATGGAAAGCGTTTTACATGGATTATTTAACTTAAATCCTCACAAACAAACATAGGAGAAAGGAACTATTATTATATAGATGATAACTCTGGGGTATGGAGATATTACCTAAATTGCTCAAGTTGACACAACCACTAGCAAAACCAGAACTCAAGCATCAACCAGTTTATCAACCCCTAAGCCCATACTTTTAGCCAACCTGACATATGGCCTGCACAGCCTTCCTAAACAGCTGCCCTGTCCCTCTTGATTTATCCAGTAATGAGCAAATCATTCTGTTAGCTAACAGCTCTCCTTGCTTAAAGAACTCCTATTGCCCCACGTTTTGCACCCTTTGGTCCTATTCTACTATTCTACTGCAACTATGCAAAAGACCAATTCCTTGGTCTACTTGACATGCCTTTAAATATTTGAAACCAGGTATCAGGTCACCAGCCCTAACCCCACTGTTCTTTTCTCCAACCAAAACAGCCCCAGATCTTCCAACTCTTTCTAGTTTTCCAGGCTTTTGACTATTGGGGTTCGCTTGTTATCACCTCTCCCCACAAAATCAAGAAACAATGTCTAGTGCTGAGCCACACTCTAAATGGTCTTCCAATAGCAGAGCACAGTGGGACTATTATTTCCTTGCTATCAAACCATATTTATAATTAAAGACAGCTGAAGATGACTTTAATTCTCATAGCAGCTATGTCACATTGATATTCAGACAGAGTTCACAGTCAACAAGAATCCTTAGCCTTTCTCACACACAGAAAGTAAGATCTCCCCAAGCCTATAAATGCAGGCTACATGTTTCACTGAAATGAAGAACTTATTTTAAAATTCACATTCTTATTTTCTCATTTCTAAATTTTCCTCTCTAGTGAGATCATCCAAACCTCACATCAAGATGTGGAAAAGGTAGGGTCAAGAAATGGAGCCCCGAAGCCTCCCTCCTGAGTGTCCTTTGAATATCAACATCAATGGCCCATGGGTCCTCCTAGCTTAACTATCACCCAGTTCCCATATCTTCATCTTTCCCACAAGGACGTCACCAGAGAGTCTGTCAAGCGTCTTCCTGAAATCCAGACACATTTTGTCTGTGGCATTTCCCCTCACCACCAGTCTCCCCTCTCTATCAAAAAAGGAAATGAGGTTAGTTGGGCATATCTTGTTTTTAAGCAAATCGACATTTAGTGAATCCATATTTATATGTACCAATAGGCTCAATGGGATATTTATTTCAGAAAATATAAAGTTCCTCCAAGAAGCTGAATTTTAAATAGATTATAAAGAATCAGTATGTTAGCTACATTTGTTTCACTTTTTAAAAGGCCTTGATAAAAATACATTTTCAGGCCCATCAATAACATCATGGAACTCAGCATTAGTGAGAGTGCAAACACCATTTAAAGACTACATTTCCAAACTACAATTAAACTTTGACTACAACCACCTCAACCAGGATTGGAACATTTTCTGCATCATACTGTCACCAAAGAGAGAAATCTCACCAAAACAATTTGGTACCAGGGTTGAGTTCTGCATTTAGTACACATTGATTTCCACTTTCAAGAATTTTACAGTTGTCATTCTGGACAATGAAAGTTGAGCTGACCCTGAAAAAAATCTCTGTATCAGAGACAAAGATTCCATTGTGTAAGCATGCCATACATAACTAAAACCAAAAAAAAAAAAAAAAACTGGATGACGACATTTTAAAAATATATTATTTATCAAAATAATAATATAAACTTGGAATATGTCAAGCATGTTCTGAGAGCTTTATAAACATTAATTCATTTAATACCCATAACAACCCTTTGTGATGGTGACTTATATTTTCTTCGTTTTAACAGAAGGGAAAACAAAGGCACAGAGAGGTTAAGTGACTCACCCAATGACACAAAGCTAAAAGCGACATGGAGCATCTGTAGGCTACCAAACTCAAACAAACAAACAAAAAGTCACAGATATTCCATTACCTCTCTGGGCATTCCCAAAAATGTCCTAAATACTTTTATATTTCTCTTCACATCAATTGGCACTGTTATATTCATCTCATAAAAGAACAGGATAAAAAGCTAGAGAATGAGAAAAATTAAGCAATGTTCAGGGATGTGCATGGCTGGTTTTAGTTTCAAATTCTTAGATCATGGGGCGCCTGGGTGGCTCAGTCGGTTAAGTGTCTGCCTTTGGCTCAAGTCATGATCCTGGAGTCCCAGGATCAAGCCCTCTGCCCCTCACCCTGCCCCTCACTCCGCTCCTGTTCTCTCTCTCTCTCTCTCTCTCTCTCTCTCTCTCTCTCATTCTGTCTCTCTGTCAAATAAATAAATATTTTTTAAAAAGAATTCTTGGATCATTTAGTTTCAATTCACTGACTTTATTTCAACTCCTGACCTTGTGGGAGCCCCAACGTCTGCTACAATGCCTTGATCCTTGGTAGGTACTAAATAAATCTTTATTGAATTCAATTCATTTCTGTTTGAGACATTTTCAAGCTGCCACATGTAAAGGTAGTAATAACAGCCCCCAGATCAATCCCAAAATACTTCTCAAGTCCTATTAGCTTACCCTCTTACTTAGGAAAGATTTACACCCATATTTCGATAAGCAGGATTTAGAATATTTGGCTCTACAAATTAGGTTATGCATTAAAAAATTAAAAGAATTACCAGACATAAGCCCCAACAGAATATCTTAGTGTGGTTACAGTTTACACAAATTTGAAATAGTGTAATACTAAAAAAATAAATTTAATAAAATCTCTTCATGCTCAAAACGTGAAGTAATGTAAACCCTCCAAATTTAAGTCCTTTCAAGATAACATAATTTCAAAGCTGGCAGGCCAAATAAATTATAAAACTGAATTGAGGCTTATTGCCTAAATTATTCAAGTGTTGAATTATGCAAAGTTTTCAGGACCACATCCTTTTCATAAAATGCCACCAGCCTCTACACATCACCAAAGGACAGCACAAATGAAGCACTACTTCACAGCTTGATGGCTGCAGTCCCGGAGGCCAAACAGACTCAGAAGCCTCAAGCCACAAAGCTGTCCTCCACTTCTCAAAAATATATGGGGCACACCAGAGAACAATGCTGGCACCCATGATGCATGATGAAAATCAAGCTGAAGAGCCCCGTGACCAATGTGCACCTCCATGTCCCAATGTCCATGGTGGCGGCCTTCAGATGGCAGGCTCCTGGGAGCTCAGAGGACCAGCCGGACTCAGAGGTCCACCAAAATCTCCAGCCTCTACAGAATCAGAAGCTCTCACTGTCTGAGAGTGAGAAATACTGACAGATCAACAAATCACCAAATGAGCCATGCACCAAGCCTGCTGTGCACCAGAGCGATAGCTGGAGATGCTCCTGACCAGCCCCACACCGCCAGGCATACACTCCCACTCAGAGCTAGAGAGGGAGTGGGGAAAACAACAGTCTATCACGTCTCCCCCTTCATCATACGCTTACTGGAATCATCCCTGGTCCTTACTCCATGTAGTCATTAGAAAGCAAGGACAGGGGGGAAAAACACCCTAAAAATAGAAAGGTCCTGGGGTAAAGATTAGAGGTGACAATGAAACTAATAGGGCTGGAAGTCTTTTACTAGCATGTATGAATCCGAAATAACACATTGCTTCTTTTCTTCAGTTTTATCCTTCCAGTGGCCTTCCTAATTAGGAAAAAACTAAAGCCAGTCACTTTTGGTGCCTGTATCAACCTTGTAAGACATACTAAATTCTCCCTGTAATGCATAACTGTCATCCTTCCTCACTCATCTGAAGTGATCTTTCCAATTAACCATGACAGGCATTTCACTCAAGCCCCCTATTCTAACTCAGAGGCCCAGTCCTGAAGAATGAGACTTCAGGCGGCTGCTGACACTTCTTTTGTCATACAAGCTGCTCTAGACAAACAATATTGACTACAAATTTGTCAGGACTTTCTATGACCATCAATCATTCCTGCCCTTTTGCCTTCTTGTGCATCCCTGAATTTCCTCTTCACTCCTACCCTTGAAACAAAGCAAAATAAAGCAAAAAAATTAAAATCCTCAAAGTTGGGGTCAGTACATGTCCTGGAATATCTGGAATTTGAAGATTCATTCGCTATGACTAAATGTACCCTTTAATAGGGAAATTAAAAACTATAAAGTGATATACTGGCTCAGAAATGAACACTATAGTTTCACATCAGAATGCTTGGGGTCTTCTTTTTTCACGTTTATACAAGATCTCAGAAAGTACAAGAGATCTTGAACATCTTCACTGATGAGAATTATGAATTATAAAAATCCTAGGTGTAGGAAAATAGGGATCTGTGGAAAACGAGAGTGTGCATCTCCACTTAGTTAAAAAAAAACACACACAAAAAAAAACCCTGAAACACTGTACTAACCAAAGTTACAAGGTACTAACCAAAGTGCCTCTGAAGCCCAAAATCATAGATGGGCTGCCAGTTTGCAACCCCTGGTTTCGTGTACACACACACACACACACACACACACACACACACACACACAGCCCTAGTACTAAACTCTTCTTTTCTCCCCTAGAGACATGTGTATATTTTTTTTTTTCAGACAAAGACAGAGTAAAGGAGAAAAAGCAGGAAAAAAATACAGACTCTCAGCTTATATTTTGTTCATACAGGCAGGATTCAGAGTCCTCAGCTTCTGCTAAAATAAAAACAAACCCCCCCAAAGAACAACAAAAAACCCCAACCTCCTGTACCCCTATTCCTTATTAATAGTCAGAATTCTCACAGTAGCAAAAACTTTGAACTCTGCCCCCATCTCTACTCTGTGAGCACTGAAGCAATTCTCACGTCCAGAACCACAACTCTCCCTAGTTCATCCGTAAGCAGCCAGGGGTGTGGTTACTCCTGCTCAGCAAATGTGATGACCTTTTCTAAGAGCTCCTCTGCAGAGCTCAAATTGGGACGAGGGCCCCCACCATGGTGGGTTCTAGGAGGGCTGGTCTGTGTCTACTGACAAATGGCTGATACTAGCACCAGAACTTCCAAAGTTACAGCGTCTTTCTTTTGATTCTTTTTTTTTTTTTTTTTAGATTTTTATTTATTTATTTGACAGAGAGATAGAGAGAGCACAAGTAGGCAGAGAGGCAGGCAGAGGGAGAGGGAGAAGCAGGCTCTCTGCTGAGCAGGAAGCACAATGTGCAGCTCGATCCCAGGACCCCAGAACCATGACCCAAGCCGAAGGCAGCGGCCCAACCGACTAAGCCACCCAGGCTCCCCTCTTTTCTTTTTTTTTTTTAAGATTTTATTTATTTGACAGAGAGAGACACAGTGAGAGAGGGAACACAAGCAGGAGGATTGGGAGAGGGAGAAGCAGGCTTTCCGCGGAGCAGGGAGCCCAATGCGGGGCTCAATCCTAGGACCCTGGGATCATGACCTGAGCCGAAGGCAGACGCTTAACGACTGAGCCACCCAGGTGCCCCAGCCCCTCTTTTGATTCTTGAATGAAAAGGTATTTGGGGGGTTTTTGGAGGGGGTCGTTTTTTCTTTTTTAATTAAATTTAACACTTTCTTCTCTCTGCAAGGTTTTCTCAGCCAACATGCTGGTTATCTGTCAGCTCAGATGACAGATGCACAGGAAAGAGACGCAGGCATCCTGTTCCATACTGCTCCGCTCCTGCGCCTCTGCCGCTTGTAGGCACAACTGTTTTCAGATGGTGAAATATCAGCTGCTTCTTCAGCATGTCTGGGGGTATATATACACCTACAATGCTGTTTGCAGGCTTGTGCCATAATAAAAGTTAAAATCAAAATGTTTAAATATAAAGCAGAAATTTCAAAGCACATCTAGGGGCACCTGGGTGGCTCAGTTGGTTAAGCGTCTGCCTTTGATCCCGGGGTCCTGTGGTTGAGTCCCACATCGGGCTCCCTGCTCGGCGGGGAGTCTGCTTCTCCCTCTGACCCTCTTCCCTCTCGTGCTCTCTATCTCTCATTCGTTAACATGGAAGCTAATTTCACCTTTTTTTTTTCCTTATTTATGAAAACCACCCATCCCAAACTGATGTAGATTCAAAGCAGGGGGTAAGGGTGGGGGAATGGATTTCAGGATTTGGCCATTTGGGAGCTGGTGCCTGAACCACAAGGAAAAAGGATACGGCCTGAAGCCAGTGGTAGAATTGTCATAACAGACAATACAACCAATCTGTTTAATAGGGAAGAAGTTAGGCAACCTACTAAAAACCACAGGTCTTTGGGGCGCCTGGGTGGCTCAGTTGGTTAAGCATCTGCCTTCAGCTCAGGTCATGATCCCGGGGTCCTCAGGTCAGGTCATGATCCTGGGGTCCTGGGATCGAGCCCCAGGGATGGATTCCCCACATGGGGCTCCCTGCACAGCAGGGAGTCTGCTTCTCTCTCTCCCTCTGTAGCTCCCCCTGCTTGTGCTCTCTCTCTCTCTCTCTCTCTGACAAATAAATAAATAATCTTAAAAAAAAAAAAAACCTACAGGTCTAATCTACATTTTTAAAACTTAAGACCATGTCTAGAAAAGCTGCCTAACTCTTCTGTACTCTGTTCTTTCAACTCTGAGAGGTCCAGGAGACTCCATCTCTGCCGCTCCTCTACTTCAGATACAAGCAATGGTGCCCAAACCTGCACAACTATCAGAATAACATGGAAAGAAAGACTTTTTTTTAAGAAAATGAAGATTCCCTGACCTCACCCAGGTCTCACCCTTGGCCTACTGAATCAGAAATCTGTAGCAAGTTTTACCAAGTTTTCCACATGAATCAAATGATCAACCATACTTATGAATCACTGGGCAAAGACAGGGTACATGAGTCAATTCTCCTGTTCCTTTGCCCAGAGCAGATATTAATAACCCCTCCCACTGAGCCCAGCTGAAGACTCAGAATCCTTCTCCAGGTGGAGCTCCAGGCAGCCACCACCAGTCGGTGAGAGCTGGCTCACAAACTGACACCTGTCTACTATCCCCCAGTGAGAATCAAGCAGCCCACCCACATTTTGTGCTCAGTTGCACGTTTAGCCCAGCATCTAGAAAATAGCTCATTAGATATCCTTTTAGGTTTAGAAAATCTTTTTCAAATACCTGATTTCCTTTGGGCCTCCCAAAAACCATGTGAGGTGAGATAGGCATGTACTATTACAGATTTAAGAGGTGAGGAAACTGGATGTCAGGAAGTTTTGTCCTGCCCAGGAAAAGAGCTGATGAAGAGGAAAGACAAAAACAAAAAAAACAAAAAACCCTAGGGCGCCTGGGTGGCTCGCTTGGTTAGGCGACTGCCTTTGGCTCAGGTCATGATCCTGGAGTCCCGGGATCGAGTCCCGCATCAGGCTCCCTGCTCAGCGGGGAGCCTGCTTCTCCCTCTAACCCTCCCCCCTCTCATGTACTCTCTCTCTCATTCTCGATCTCTCAAATAAATAAATAAATCTTAAAAAAAAAAAAAAAAAACCTAATCCTGATCTCCTGCCTCCCAAACCAGCATTCTTCCTTCTAAATCGAGCTGGGCATGGAGTGTTAAGGGCAACATTACCTGAGCCTGGCCAGAAACAGAGAACAGTGCAGGAAAGGACACATAGGCTGGAAAGATTTCGTCAGTTGACCAAGGTCACAAAAAAGCTGCAGAGCCACAGCTCTAACCAGATCTGTCTCTTAAGTTCTGTGCTCTTTCTGCTAGGAGTGCAGGGTGTCCCACACCAGCACATACTACAGGAAGGCCTCCTGTCCCCCAGCCCCTCTCGCTCCTGCTCCTCCTGCCATCCATCCTCTCTGCCTATTTCCCTCCTTTTACTCATATCACGCTCCCGGCCACACATACCCCTCTACGGCCCGCCCCTCTTCTTGCTCCTGCAACCCCCTTCCAAATGCAGAAGGAAACCATCCATCTGGCTGACTCAGAACAGACTCAGCCAACTGACTTAAGACAAGCAAGCACCTTGGCAGTAAGAGGCAAATATAAAATTGCAAACAGCTTTTGAAGTTGCAGCTCCATAATCTTCTAAGCCAAAGAAGAGGGCTTTGCATCTAAATCAACACTCCAAAGGACTGAAATGAGTCCAGCCAGCATTCGGATGTGATCTCAAAAGCCTGCCTGCCACACACGTGCATTTCCAGCCTGACGCCTGAGCAAAACTCACATGCAGCTTGTCACCACTTGATACAAGGGACATGTTTCTGCGGAAATCAAAGGGAAAGGATATGATTTGCTGCCCTATAATGTGCTCAAAATGCCATACCGGCGTGACTGGAGCCTTATCTTTTTAAGAAACTAAGCGCTGTCGAGTTTAGGAGTAGGTTGCTGAGGGTTTCAGAACATAGGTGCTGCTCAGAATCCCACCTACAAGTCTGTAATCTTGGTCTAATTACTTAATACGGTAGCCCCCCCCCCCATTATCTTGGGGGGACGCAGGCTGTCCAAGACCCCCTTGGACGCCTGAAACAGCGGACAGTACAGAACCCTATATATACTGTTTTTTTCCTCTACGTACATACCTATGACAAAGTTGAATTTATAAATTAGGCACAGTAAAAGATTAACAACAATAAATAATAAAATGGGACAGTTGTAAAAATTAGTGTAATAAAAGTGACGTGAACGTGGTCTTTTTCTCAAAATATCTCATTATTCTGTACTTACCTTACTTTGGGGGCCGATGTGAGATGATAAAATGCCGACGGACGAGATGACAGACGTGAGACGAATAACGTAGGCAACATAAGGTAGAGTTAGGTTACTATTGACCTTCCGATGATTCGTCAGAAGGAGAATCACCAGCTTCGAGACCACGGCTGACAGCGGCAGGGCACCGAAACTGCGGAAAACAAAACTGCCGATGGGGAGACTACGTTATCTCTCAACTCAACTTTTCCATCTGTAAAATGGAAATTTAACAACAGTACTTTCATCATAAGGTTGTTGTAAGTATTAAATTACTTAATCCATGTAAAGAATTTAGTACAGTGGCTGGTACGGAGTATTAACTACTACTGCGTTTTTTTGTTTGTTTTTGGGTTTTGTTTTTTAAGGAGATAGAAGCTTATGAAATACACAACAAGGGAGCAGAGTGGGCAGGACAGAAGAGGCCGTCTGCCTCTAACTGTTCGTTTTTAAACAAAAAGAGAAGATTCAGGATATATATCACATAACCTCTGGACTTTAGATGGCAGCTCAATAAGTCCCTCTAGTATTTTAGGGTCACAATAAATAGTTTTAGACGGTCAAGCATAAAACTCTAATGTTTATGTTACTACTTCCAATGAAATGATTACATTGCAAAAATTAATAACACTTATTTTAGAATTAAGTCAGCTTAAAATAACTGCTGAGATTATGCATGAATTTTTAGCTTCTTTATAGTATATATTTCTATGCTTTCCCAATTTTCTACGAAAAGCATGTATTATTATTTTATGGTCCGAAAAATGCGTATGTAATAGGCAAAATATGTCTTAAAATATATAAACACATGTATGTACAGGAAACAGCAATTAAAGAATAAGTATCCTATGACTGCATCACAGCTTCCCTTACGGGCCCAAGTGGACATTTCTTTTGGAAATTTTTAGAGGTCTAAATCTCCAAATCCAAATGGAAATGGGCCCCAGACATTGCCCCGATAATTCTGGCGTACTTTCAGCCCAGAGAAAGGCAAAACAAAGAATCTGTTGTAATTGGAGGCCACCACTTGAGCTAGTTTCATTTGTGTATGAATAAGGCCTCAGTCACACAACTGTTGCACAAAGATACACAGAGAGACAGACAGACACACATACACACACATACCCCTTCACACAACAGACCAAACACTGTTTCATTTCTACTGCTTTGTTCCTATGGAGTACTAGAAAGATACTGGCAGACTCCATTTCACTTTTGTCTGGGTGCACTCTGGGAATTTCACCCCGCCTTCCCCCTGCCACTTTCAATAGTTAGAAATGTCCCCAGTTGGGGCACTTTTTCAATGAGGAAAATATTCTCATAAGTCAAAAAAGTGCTAGTGTCCTACAAGCATGCAGAGCAAAGTTTAAAAACTGATACAAAAAAAAAAAAAAAAAAACATTTTAAAATACTCATATAAGAAAGATCAAGATGTGTAGTGAATTTAACCTGTTTTTTGGATCTATTAGCAGAGGGACCAGCTGGGTCATTTGGCCCAGGACAAAAGCCCAGGGGACCTCAAATGTTGGCTGCTGTTTGGTGGTAAATTGAGGCCCTCTCAGAGGCTGAGAGGGGTCCGAGCCAATTCCAAATTTGGAAATGTAATATATTTTTAAAAATGAATAAATGCCAAAACACTGTTACAAAAATTAGGGTATGTTTCCTATATTTACATTTAGGAAACATATGCTTTTGACCCAAGAATAATTTTAATAACCATATGTACACCTTCTTTTGGAGAAAGCTTCAGAAGTCAAATTTTGAGGCCCATCATTAACAAGAGGCTAACCCTCAAAGGCCCCCAGTTCCTAACCCTGTGACAGAGCTGAGCAAATCTAAGCAAAGAACAGGGTGAGGGCTATCCTTCAAATGTTGATCTGAACTCAATTCCATTACTCTGGGTCCTGACTACATCAGAAGTATGGGAAACTGATAGCCAGGATGAGACACCTCAAATCAAGGGCTGACCAGTCCTCATTTGGCCTTTCAGCCCCTCTTTCTAAAACTTGGACTGACATGCCATTCAATACAAGAAAACCTATTCTAAACTAACTTTCTCTGCTCTTCAGTTATCAAACTCCCAATGGCCTCCTTCTCTTCTCCCACCTTAGTCTAGATTTTGTAATTTCCATACACAAAGGATTTGTTCTAAGGCCCCAGCATCTAAAGGCATCAAAGAGGGGAATTACTTCCTCCAAGATGATGCTGAGTGGTCTTAACACCTGCATCTCTAAAGTAGCCCTGGGTAAGAAAAAAGAAGATGACCATAGCAACCTATGTAAATGTATGTCCACAGGATGCAGATATAAATACACACTCTGAGCTTTCTTGGGCATCCATGTGATGACTACCTGACATGAGGTTCTCTGAAGCACAAATGCAGAAAGACAAAGAAGAGGCCTCTGGGGTTTCTAAGTTGTGCTAATAATGAAAGTAAGACAGGGAGGATGATGCATGGGCCTCCTGTGAATGTTCTCATGACAAATTCATCCCTTCCTCTGTTCAGGGACATAAAAATATTAACTTGGCAACTGTTCATCTCAGGTTCCCACATTTTCCATAATCTGGTCTCACAACACCTGGTGCATAGTGCATATGATAAATGTTAACTGACCTACAACACTACTTTGAAAACAAGTTCAAGCTTAGATTCAGAAATCCTTTTTTTTTTTTTGAGAGAGAGAGAGAGTGAGGGGAGGGCAGGGAGGGGGGCAGTTAGGCAGAGGGAGAGAGAGAATCTTAAGCAGGCTCCACACCCAGGGCAGAGACTGATGCCAGGCTCAATCTCATGACCCTGAGCTAAAATTAAGAGTCAGACACTTAACCAACTGAGCCACCCAGGCGCCCCCAGAAATCCTTTTCAATTCTTGGTTGGTGAGTTACCCACTTAGGTCTTCATATAAATTCAGTTGTTTAATAGGTTGGTCTATATGACATCAGAACATACAAATTATATTTATCCACTGCTCACCTCTCCCCTCACCCATGGGTGCACACACACACACACACAATCTTCCCACTTGTAAGAACACTGTTTCCTGTTTTTTCACTTTGTGGTTTGGAGATTTGAAAATAATATTTTTTCCAGGAAGAGTATCACAGGAGAGAAAATAGAAAATGATGGATCTATTTAATTTTAAAAAGAACAAAAGTGATTCTCCAAGGGAAAAGGAGGGTCTGGAATTAATAGAAGTCCATGCCCACCTAAAAGCAAAAAGCCAAATGGACTACTTCATTATAAATATATGGGTTTTTACCAAAACACACACACACACACACACACACACACACACACACACACAAAGAAATGAAATTTGCTCTCAACATGAAGAGAAGGGAGTACAAATGCTATTTGGGTCAGAAATAAAACAAGTCCACACCATACTGCAGGAAACGATCTTCAGCAGGAGAGACGGCCTACTGAGAATACTGGCCCCAGGGAAGTGGTGAGTATCCACCTCACCTCCTTGCTCAAAAGACAGGGTTTATTCTCTCCCTTTCTGTGCATACACACTTCCAAATCTCAGACACTCACCTAATTGTTGTGTAAGCAAGTTTCCAAAAGAAGGATAGGTTGCTGAGAGATGGCCACATTCCTTGAAAAATTCCAGAAGTGAAGAACATATGTACTTTAGAACATTCCCTTCAGTAAGGAATGGTCTGTGTTCCAGCAGGACTGACCCAAGATTTGCAGGGTATCTATTGTGAAAGCATTGGCAGCCCCACCAGTCACTGGTCTCCCTCAAAATAGATGAAAGGTCACTCCTGCACAATGAGTTACACCAGCAGGACTTGGCCAGATTGCTTTTCATGCTCTCTACCCTATCACGCTGTGATCAGGGCCTTTTAAAGCAGCTGGGAGCAATTTAAAAATGCATCAAAGGCATCAAGGTGAGTTGTCAGTTAGACTAGGGTTCTCTGATAAAAATAATAATCATAGCAACAACAACAATAACAGACGGTTGCCTTCAAACAAGCTGAGAAAAGGAACTTTACCTTTTCAAAAATTCTTTTTCCTTGGTCCCAAAGCACTTTGTACTTCCCTGTTCTTTTTTTATTTTTTTAAAGATTTTACTTATTTATTTGAGAGAGACAGAGATAGCGAAAGAGAACGTGAGCTGGGAGGAGAGGGAGAAGCAGACTCCCTGCTGAGCAGAGAGCCCAATGTGGGGCTCAATCCCAGGACCCTGAGATCATGACCTGAGCCAAAGGCAGACTCTTAACCAACTGAGTCACCCAGGAGCCCCTCTACTTCCCTCTTGATCACACATTTTCTAACTGCCTTTACACATCTGTCTTTCCTATTGGTTGATGGACTTCATAAGAACCCATCCTCATTCTTATTCATCTTTATATTCATAGAGCCTTCACGGTAGGTAGAAAGTAAAAGACTCTCAATAAATGTTTGATAGATGGATAAATGTATGAGAAATTAATGTACACCAAAGTGCATCAGGAAACAGCATCCAAAATTCTTGAAATAAAAATAAGAGAGCATCAAAGTAAAATTTCCTGCAGCACATCAGCCAAACATTGAGAAAGGACTTCATTATTCCCCAGATTTCGTCAGTGATTCATTCCAAATAATTACAGGATTATTTAAAAGAATGTTGAAATGCACACCTTTCATTACCAACACTATCAAAAATGTCAGTCATGTCCAAAATAGCTACAGTCTATGTGACCGGGAAGAATCCCACTAAGGACTCAGGAGGTGATATTGTCAGTGTCCCTGGAAAGTCTGGAAGTCATCCTCTCAAACAGGAGGGCTTAAGGAAACAGAGGGCAGTTTGCTCTCTTGACCCCAGGGTTAGCACTCTCCTAGGGGCAGGAAGTTGGAAGAGGACCCAGGGTCAGACTTCTGCAATGGTGTGAAGTAAATGAAATTTGTCTTCACCTCTTCAGTGTCTCCCTGCTGATTCCAATCTGTCCTTAATAAGCACTCTGGGAAATTCCAATGTAAGAGTAAGTCATACGAAAGCATAAATAACTTATATTGATTGTATAAATTAGTCCCTCATGGGCATTTGCCTTTGTAATAGGAAGCAGTGTCATTACCCCAAGAAATAATGGTGAAATTGTGAAATTCCTACCATCAATACAGCAAGGGGTGAACTTGAGGGATGACGGTCAGTGCCAGCTTGGAGTTCGGGTGGTAGCTACCCACTGAAGTATCTAAATACATTTTTTTAAACTTCAGAAATATAAAATTCAGGCATTGGATCTCCTGTGACTAATCCTGTTGGAAAAATAAAACACCTATACCTCTTCCAGTGATTGATAACCAAAAGGTTATCAGGCTTCAGACACTGATCAGTGATTCTCTAGAGACCCCAAGTGGTCAGAAGAGGTACTCCTTGTTGTAATGACCAGAAGGATGTAAGGCAAAAATTAGGACCTGTAACTTGGTGATCTCTATTAGGGAAACACTGGAAACCTTCAATAATGGGCAGCTTGAGTCATTCATTTACTTTTCTATCTACTTTCTATCTACTTTTGTTTCTCTCGCCTTTTTCTTCTTTTTCTATGTTATAATCCCATTTGCCCTAAATGCCTCAGAGGGAGCTTCTCCTTGCTGGGCCTTTGCCCATTTTCATTGCTTTGCTTGGGTTGTCCACACATCAGAAACCACGTTGCCCTTCAAGGGATCCAATCAAGACTACATTTCTCCCATGCATTCCACGGGCTCCTACATCTTCTTTCACCCTGATATTCATTTGGTTTTCTGTTACATGATTCTCATACCAGCCTAGACTTTCAGATAAGTACAAGAATGTGCTATTGCTACCTTAGATCTCCACTCTATTCTTCCAGGACTGTTTCTTCAGGTGCATGAAATGGACTATCCCAGAAGATTACATTTTAAGGGCTGGGTTCAAACTACTGCTAGTCTGTCAGTTCATTGTGGAGCTCAGGAAATAGACAGGCTGTATATATACATATATTTGAGGAAGAGCCAGAAAGGATAGAATAAATGATGCCAAACTTTACAGGAAACTCAGAGATGACCCTTCCCAACAAATAAAAGATCATTTCCACAGATTTGTGGTAAAAGCAACATAAATATCTATTTTAACCGGAACCTTTATTATGTACACATTTTAGTTGGCAATTTGGTTTTCCTCTCCCAAATTTTTTTAGCCAACTACTAAAATTATATAGATATATATCATATATTAAGTGTATATATATATATATATATATATATATATATATTCACCAATCTGTACTAGGTCATTTCTTTGGCATTAGATTGTGATTCCTCCTGGTTTGGACTAATCATACCTCAGTAATAGAAAGAGGTAAATCACATCAATAGGAATAGGTGTGGGCTGTGGGCACATCATCTATAAATCTTATCTGAGCTCCCACTTTACTTTGAAGTTCTAGTCCGAGATCACAAACACGTTTCTCTAATTCATCTTTAAAAATCCCCACTTCAGATGAAGCCCTTTCCCTTTAATTCTGAGTGGCCTGGATGTGAGACTGAGAGTCAGTCAGGCCCGTGACAGAAGCAGCCGGCCCAGAAGGAACTATTTAACATGGACCCACATTTGAACAGTTTTCTCTTATTCATAGAAATATAGGATTTCCCAAAAGACCTATCAAGTTAATGTTTGGTCCATAAAATAAACATATACATAGTTATAAAAGGCTAGTTAATGGAGAGTTGCATCCTAGAAGTGAATGGTGTCAGAGAACTTTTTAATCAAAGGCTCGAGGAGAGGAAAAAAAGCAGCATACAGCCCTTTCCTTTGGTTTGCTTCCTTAGTTCAATCCATCTTGGAAATAGCAGAGACCACTGAACAATACTTGGCGATATCTTTATTGTGTTATCCAAATCCAGGTCCATGATCATAGTGTAAAAGCAAGCTAGTTTCTCAACCAGTGCTATGGACTATATTTTGTTCCTCCCTCAAGTTCATTCATTGAAGCCCTCCCTCCCACACACACATCCCCCACCCCCCACCAGAAGATGATGATATCTAAAGATGGAGCCCTGGAGAGATAATGAAGCTTAGCTAAGGTCATGAGGGTGGAGCCCTTGTGATGGGATTAGTGCCCTTATAAGAAAAGACACCAGAGAGCTTGCACTTTCTCTCCTCCATGTAAGGACACAGTAAGAAGGTGACCATCTGTTAGTCAGGAGAGGGTTTTCACCAAAAACTGGCCATACTGGCACCCTAATCTCAGACTTTCAGCCTCCAGAACTGTGATAAAGTTAATCTCTGTTGTTTAAGGCAGCCATTCTATATTTTGTTATGGCAGCCAAAGCAGACTAGATTATATATATTTATATTTATATATTTTAGGTATTTATATCTATATTTATTTTTTATATTTATATATTATATAAACTTTATATTCAAATATAAATATTTTTTTAATTTTACAAGATAAGCCCTGACGTCTAATGTTCTCATCTTTTGTCCAAAGAACCTATAGCCCGTGCCCACCCAGCAGCCCCAAATGTCACACTTCAGGATTTCGAGAAGGCAGGGAAGACGAGACAAAGTCCTCATTTCCTAACAAGAGCTTCTGTGTCAAGCTCCTAATCTGATCTCCCAATCTGCTGAGCTCAGTTTTCTCTTCCTCCCCTAAGATCTAGGGTAAAACCAGGTGAAGCAGTCTGCTATGACTTTAGAAGGGAGAGGGTAGAGAGCTATCACATTATTTCATTACAAAAACCAGTCATTTGTTAATCCCTAAAATATTTATCAAGTGCCTAATATATGAAGGCTATCACAATGGGTTTGCAAAAATTTGAAATTTTTTTTTCTATTTTCCAAAATTTTAAGGGCATGCTTAGGTGTAGAAAATATTTTTTTATTACTATTATTACCTGAAAAGCTGGCACAATAATTGCTCTTGGGGAAGAAACCATTTTTCTTCTGGTCAGTCTTTTGTGGTAGAAGGTGGACCCTGAAAGTACAAGCGTTATCAGGAACAAAAGCAATAAAGAGACAGCTAACCTGTTCTGCTTGTGCTCCACAGGAGAACATGAGAGATTTGATGTTACTCCAAAATGAAAGGAGAGAAGAGAAGAGATGAAGAGCCAAGCAAAGGACACGGTAGGAGGATGGGAAATGTGTAAGGCAAGGTAGCCAGTGAAGAATACACCTTGGTGAGCTTTTAAACACAATAATGGTAAAAAGTAAGAATTGGCTTAAAAACAGGAACAGAGTAGTCAGGAACACTCTGTATTTCAGCAGTGAATCCTTGAATAACTTCCCCCTACTTATCCATTGCACATCACAATCTGGTCAGTGGCGTACCGTAGAGGCTCCTATGAGTCACCTGCAGGGCTGTTCCCAGGGACCATTGCTTCTGACTTCCCAGAGGTTTTTCAGGCCCAGCAAACCCAGCCTGTGCCAATTGCTCAAGTCTTTATAAATGCATAAATGTAATTTGGTAAATTAGTAAATTTGGTAAATTCAGCAAATTGGTCATTTAACAATTGGCAAATTGGTTTTTGGCAAGCTGGGCCAATTGCCCTAGTACTAGGAGAAGGAAATCATTTCCAGGCCTTGGCAAATCTGCCCACCATGGCGTTCAATACAGCACTTTGATGTTCACTCCCTCCATTCTCCTCCTCTCCCCTAGTAAATGCTAAAGTGTCTGAAATTCAAGAACCAGCCCTCATCCTCTGAGAGAAGGTCAATGGTTTAGACTTAGGCCTGGAGAGATCATCTCTGACAAAAACTCATATCTACAGGTGTCCTTCAAGCCGAAAGTTAAGAGAAAATAATTAGCTAGGTTTGCCCATAAGAAAAAATATCCATAAATGATATATTACTATCAACCTAGGTAAGAAGTTTACATCAAAAGTAGGGCATAGACCAGTGGTTAGAATTTACAAAATGTTGAGATTAAAAGTGTGGCCCAGGACATGATTGCAAAGTGGATATGTACACAGGCCAAAGGAGGGTAGAAGCAGTGTGGTGTGCAGTGAGGGCCAGACACTTAACTCCACCTCTCATCTCATGCACATAGTCTGGGGATGAAGGGGACAAACTACAGAAGAATCAAGCTCATGTATGTCTCCTTTTTTCCCTGTCATTCTCCCATTGCATCATTTAGGAATTCAGCCCCAGACTCCATGAAGGAGGAAGGGTTCAAACCCATTTTTGGTGAAGGCATCCTCTGCTCTTCAGAGAGACCATCCCTGTTCTGCCCTCAATGGGAGACCACAATGCTCCTGGGGTGGATGGTCTCCCCATGTGGTCTAGAGCTGAGCTCCAAAACAGTCCCAGGCTTGGACTGCTCAGAGCAGAGCTGAATCCTGCCAGGAAAAGCAGGGCAAAAGGCATGTTGGTTGTGGGGGGAAGAGAGTGAGAGAGCATCTGGTCTCCTTTCCTTATTCAGTCCCCTTATACCAACTTTCTCCTTCATCAACAGATAGAAAGAAAGCTAAACATATACAGAAGAGAGGCCTCATTGCAATGAGCAAGAAAACTCCAGCTGGGAACATTAAAACCACCCAGACAAAAAACGCACGAAACACATGACACCCCCATTGGCAGCCCCCGGCACTGGACCAGCCAACACTCTGCCTCTTGAGAGCCAAAGACACGTCTGCAGAAATACACATCTGCAGCAGCCATAGTAGAATCTGATGCTAGGGAAGAGGACAGGGGTAAATGTGTGTCTCCCCCATTCCTCCAGCCACAGGTCCCAAGGGCTTTCCCAGCACCAAGCCAAGGAGGGGGCTGCCAGCCTGTGTCCATCCAGGTGGGGGACAGTGGGATGACCAATGTACCCAACATCAAACCTGGGATCCTCCTGCTATGGGCCACCTGTGCAGTAGGAAGTTACCTTAAGCCTGGCTTCCAAATATAGAGTGGGGCTATGTGAACGAGGGCCCTGCAACTCTATTCTCAAGTTTAAAAAGTGGTATTATCATGAAGAAACAAAGACTCTCTTGGGCCCTCTTACTAAATTTGGGGAGGGGATAGATTCATACAACTGAACAAATACGGAACTTAGAGCAAAGGCCAGAAGACTAGCTCATGACTAGCTCTCTCCAGCAGTCCTTAGAGAGACACAAGCTATTATTAATAACACTCCTTCACTTGCTTCAGAGTACGACCAGCACACAGGCTGCAGAATCAAATGTTCGGCATGTAGCTATGATAGATCCCCCCAGCATCATCTGCAGCTGCGTGAGCACTTTTCAGAAACCACCCAATTCTATATCCCAAACAACCAAGGTTGAATCCTCAGGGAGATACTGAATCAACCTGTGGCCATTTGTGTTTGATGAGTTGCTCTGATTTTGAAAGGAGGTCTGACATTCCTGACACTGAACAGGTTGGGGTAAGCCTAACATGGTTATCAGAAAAAGTCCCACAGTCCTGTGGGGACAGACCTTCCAGAAACAGCTTGCTTGACAGTCTCCCCAGACTTCAGCTCAATTCACCTCTTGGGCTTAGGCAAGAACAAGGCAAGGAAAGAGAAGGGGTTCATATTTTCATTTTCCAGTCCCTGAGCTACAAAGGCCCTCAGGCACATGTCTTCTTCCTGGAGTTCACAAAGTGTAGCAGCCCCAGATGGGCATGAGTCACCCCTCTATCATCCCTGGCTAGGCCCTGATATGGTGTGCAGTGAAGGTTCACACTATCACCCTTGCTATGCAGAAACCCCTGCACAGGGTGCTCCTGTCCTGGTGGGACACTCAGTTTCAATTGTTTCAAATCAAGTCACAAAAGCTGAATGCAGCCTCTTCCCCAGGAAATAAGAGTGTGACTTTGAGAGGGAATCTGGCCCTCTGTGGGGGCCTTATCTCTCTGCACTGGAAGAAACTTGTAAATGTTAGAAGACTTTTCTCAGAGATTCCTTCTTTGACCATCATAGACCTAAACATCCTTGCTATTCATCTGAGGATCCCCTGGGTTCCTGTGCCCAAGCACTAAGGACACTCCTGGGAGGGAGTTTGTCAGGGGAAGGAGAGGAACTGCGGGATTCAGTTTTGGAATGCCCTCAGCTCTTCACTAAGCACCCTCTCACAGAACTTTAAGACCAAAACCATAGAAAGGACAGACAGCCAGCTTGTGGCTAACCCATCTATTGTTCTCCCCATGGCTGGGCGGGCAGTAGAAAGGGCAGGAGAGTGGGGGGATTGAGATGGAAGAGAGTTCATCTTAAACCACCCTGCTCCTCTTGCCCAAACAATGTCAAATGGGGGACAAAACTGAGGTAAGTGCCTATGACACCAAGTCATATCTGTTGATCACCTCCAATGTCCCTCACTGAGTCAAGCACTCTGAGGAAGACGAGAGCACAAGGTATGTCCTCAAAGGGATGCCATCCACCAGCAACCCAGCACAGGTGAGGCAGGATGGTGTAGGGGTGAGGGCACAGACTCCAGATCTAGTTGGCTTTGGTTTAAATCCAGATTCCAGCACTTAGCCAGAATTTAGGAAAGGTTTTTTAGATTGCCATTTTCTCATTTGTAAAATAAAGATGGCAATGGGGGTCAACCTTATTAAGAACTACTGTGAGAATTCAATGAGCCTATATACATAAGGCACAAACTTATCCAAATGTCAGCTCTTCATGGGATAAGAAAAAAAAATATCAAATATAAAGGCAAAAAAAGATACTATGATGGACATGAAACAGTCTACAAACCTAGATGAGTAAGAGGGGACACTTCTCCCATGTTCTTTAAATCAATTTAAGCACAACGCAATCCCCTTGTAAATGTAACACAGTCACTGTTGGACTCCCTCCCTCTCGGGGTTGAGCGTTCCATAGCTCAAGGACACCAGGAGGCCTTCTTCATGTGGCACCTGCCCCTCTGATGCTCTGGTTTCTGCTAAAGCATCTCATGTCTTGGCCCACATGATTCCCTCTGGGCCAGAAGCTCTGCCACCTCCTTGCCTCTCTCAGGGATCAGGAGCCTTTGCCAAGGTTGGAGACCATGTGATCAACACACCACGCAGCCACCTCTGAGGTCTTCCTGCTGGCCAAGGGCCTGCTTGTATTTACCAGCCTCCCCCATCTCCCCTTTTGGGAGTCTCTCTTTTCCCTTTCTGCTTATCCACAAAGGTGCCCCCACAACCCCGCTCCTTTCTCTCCATCCAGTACACTTCATGTGATTCCTGGACAAAAGGCAGGCCGATTTCCCTCTACACAGTTTCTCCTTTCCTCCCAGAGGGAATGATTCCAAAGGGCCTATCAGCCAGGTGTTTGAAAGGGGAGCTGGAACATGCAACAAGCAAAATACAAATTAATATCCCAAGGTAACATTCTGTCGCAATAACACATCAGGAAATAAATGTTCAATTGTGTCATGCTGATGACAGAGTCACCAGGATCTATACTTTTAAACATGATTGTATTCTATGTCATTGCACCTCCTGCTTGGGACAGGGTAATGCAGTGGCCTGGTCACCTCAGCAGATAATGTGGGTCCGGGTGGCTTCCCACAGGGGAATGACTCCTTAGCTCAGCTCTAACATAAGAAGGGGGAAAATCCCGGAGAAGGACAAGACAGAGGACATTTGAGACAGAAGCTAGAGGAAGGGTGAAGGCATGAAGGTCATAGTCATGGAAGGGGAGGGACAGAGAGACACAAGGGCAGCCAGGTATTTCTGGAACCCAAAGTACTAGGCAAAGGAGTCCCCACAGACAGGGGTAGATCTTCAAAAGACAGCGTGCTGAGCAGCTTAGCCATTAACATTTGGTCTGCCTTCTGAGACAAGGAATGAGGACTCCAGGTGCCATGGCAGGACTATGCAAAGCCTCAGAGTAAAGAAACACATGTAAGTAATTTAAAGCATTGCATTTATGATAAGACAAATGTAGATTTGTTAGTAAAAAGAATGTAAAATTTGATGAGTAAATTGTAAAGATAATATAGGAATTTTTTTTTTTACTTATAAAGAGGATATCCCTATGTTCCCTGGGGATTGCATTCATCCTCTTCAGTCCTTAAGTGTATTTCTGTAGCAAATTTTGAGAAGTTCTTTATCAGTAGCTTTAATTTTTGCTAAATCAGGATTCCCAGTTAAAAAGAAAAATGATGTGCATTTTTCGTAGTCACCCAGCCCCATCACACACACACACACACACAAACGCACACACACACATTTCCAACAAAAGTTTTGCGAGCATTACTTACTCTCACTAATGGGGGGATCACTGTTCTCTATAGTCTATTTTATCCTTATCTATCCTATTTAACTTTCTTTAAAACTCTGATCGCAAGTGACTAAACTGATTTCATAACCCACTGATGGTGTAAACATTGCTGCCATAATTGAGGTAGAGCCATTGAAGTGACATCAATAAAGAAGTAGCCTGGTTAGATTTGTGTTTTTAATAAATCATGCTCTGGGCTGTTGTGGAGTTTGACTTTGAGGAAGATAAATGGAGGAGGCAGATCAGACAGGTGGTTCTTCTGATTCTTAAGGTGGTCTGCAATGAGGGCACTGCATTAAAACAAATAATAGGGAGAAAGAGGAGATAATGATCACAAGTATTTAGGAACTAGAATCAGGAAGATATAACACTGGATTAGACATGGATCTGAAAGAGTGGGGAAAGTCTAGAATGGCTCCCAAGTTTCTACCTCAGCCCTGGGTCTACCATTCACTGAGGCACACAGGTCCACAGGGGCAACACCTTGGCTTACTTTGAATTTGAAGTTCTTGAACCACGTCTGCGTGGAGGGCCCAGAAGGCATCTGCATGTATAAGTCTGAAAAATGAGAACCATAGATTAATATTTTGGCACCATCAGCATATGGGTAGCATTTAAAACTTTGAGTATGTGTGTGGGATGCCGCAGGGAGACTTCTATACATGCCTGGCACACAGAAGATTGTTTCACTCTGTCTTTGTGTATGTGATTATATGTACACAGTATTTTACACACAGTGCTGTTCTATTTTACCTCCCCATCCCCCACTCACTGAAAACAAAATTAGCAAGACAACCCCTGACCTCACAGTGGAACTCAGAGTGGGAAGACACGAAGGTTGTCATCTGGCGCATGAAACCAATGAACATCTCTTCTTTGGTACTTGGCTGTAGCCCCAGGACACTAGGTACACATCTGTCAGCTTCTTGCTACATTCACACATCCAATGCTGTGCTCAGCATAGAACCTGGCACCTAGTAGGCACTCAGGAGGAATAACAGATGAATGAGGCAAGTCATCCTGCCTCCACATTTAACCGTCACGTGTATACATCTATTTCTTTGAAGTCCAGAGTCACGCATGGCTGATAAAGGGGAGATCTTTTTATAATAGAAAAAAATGCTCAGAGTATGAATAATAATGTGATTGCTTGGAAATGTGGCCCATTTTTTTGGCAAGATATGACAGAAATTAGTTTTGTATCTAAAAATGACAACATATAATGACAGAATAAAAGAATCTTCTACTAGGAGAATACAATTACCATACTCTTAACAAATGTAAGAGTCATGCTTGAATGAGTTAGATGAAATTTCCCTGCTGTGACTGAAACACATTTCCTTATACAAATACATGATTTCACAAAGATGTCATGTTATATAATTTTAAAAACTATCAAAATAACTTATTCAAAAATATTTCATTTTTAAGACGTTAAAATATGTTAACTGTTGTGAATAATAAACTGATGACATAAATTTCATTTTTTAAAAGTATTATTCCCATTTTTCATTTAAAATCAATACATTAAAAACAGCAGATACCTGCGATCATTTTATACATTGTTGGACATTAAGTTAAAGAAGGATGCAACTAACCTTGGTTCAAAATTGCTTCAGTTTGACATTTTAGACTTTTACATACATACAGAAGGAGGATAATCACATTTTTATTGATAGGATCATAAAAATTATCAGTTCTCAAGGCTGTTATAGTATCTAATTTATTTTAAAATACTTGCAAACAGAGCAATATATTTGCATGGGAACCTTAACTAACCTGAACTCCTCACGGGGTGATTAGTTAGCGTTTAAAAGACCCTAATCAGACATTCTCTGAGAAGCCTACTGCAAGCAGCTTTCAATATGGCTTTTCAGATCTGTACTAGAAGACAGAATGCATGTAAACATGTTAGATAATATTTTCATTGGTGAAATAACAGGTGTTCTAGATAGTGGTCAGATGGAAATTGTATGCAGGCACCTTAACCTTATGAAAAAGGATAAAAAATTGTCACATTCACTCTCAGTGTGAGACCCGAGATCTGGTCCGGTCTTCCTCCACTTGATGAAGGACTTTTCTGCCTATTCAAACTAGAAGGCTTTTTCCCCCTTGTGTTGGGCCTGAGTGCCGTGAAGGACAAAGACGTCATCAAGCCAATTACATGACTGCTTACTAAAAAATGTTAGATTATAGTAGAATTACATCTAAGACTTGCTTTCACTATTCCTAACACCTGGTAACTAGGGTGGGGAAAAGAGCTATCAGTTCCCACTTACTTTTAACTGTTGGAAGTGACCTGTAATCACCGAAAGAAACTGACATTGTCATTGGCTAAATTGGTTTACATGAGTTTTCAAAACTATAGTAGAGAGACCAGTAGGGATAGCCAGAAAAAGACTGAGTCTGTCCCTGTCCCAAATAACCTGAAGCTGAATAATTTCTGAAGTCTGACTATCTTCACAAAAAGTGACACATGAAATGAGTGGTATAGGGCGCCTGGGTGGCTCAGTTGGTTAAGCAACTGCCTTCAGCTCAGGTCATGATCCTGGAGTCCCGGGATTGAGTCCCACATCGGGCTCCCTGCTCAGCAGGGAGTCTGCTTCTCCCTCTGACCCTCTTCCCTCTCGTGCTCTCTATCTCTCTCATTCTCTCTCTCTCAAATAAATAAATCTTTAAAAAAGAAATGAGTGGTATAGGTAGAACGCCTGAACTAGTCTACACCTCCCATTACAGAGGTGAGAACTTCAACCCACAGATAACAGACCAGAATCTCACAGGTAGTAAGTGGACCCACACACTGCCTCAACACAAGGGCAAGCCAATCAGCAAAGAAGCCTCAGCCTCATTCTGTCCCAAGGGTTGGACATTTCCAACATTTCCTATACTCCCTGGGTGACTGGAGGGTAGTGGAGACTTCCACTCAAAAACAATGCCCCATGGCCTGCCATTAGTTGGTGTACTTCCTGCTGTGGATTTCAGGTTTGAATGGATGAAACCACTATACAAAATATAGAAAGACAGGCTCTTTGTTGAGATTAGGTTAACAGCTGAAATTTCATGGTCAGGAATTCAGCCTTTTGAATTTAGCATGACTCTCTCATGTACAAAGATACTAAATTTATTCAGCAAACATGACTTGAGCACTGATTGTATGCACAGGTACTTTACTAAACACCAGGGGCACAGAAATAAAAGAGACATAATACCTGCCTCAAGTTGTCACCCATCCTGCGGAAATGGTGTGATCTCAGGAGGAATTTCATAGGACTTAATTTAGCTCATATTTTCCTGGATGCCCAGAAGGACCTGGGGCAATTTCTGAGCACAGGGAAAGAGTTAAAGGTAAATATCAAAAGCAAACAAGAAGGGGAAAGATACTAAAAGAGGTTCCTTCTGGTGGCAGCCTTTCTGGCATCACCACATGATCCTAAGACCAACTCTAACCATAAGTGAGGTAACTGAAGTTATTAGCCAAGCGAAGGATGTAAGTCTATTGGTAAAATGCAGATTCATCCCTGGTGGCTTGGCTCTTGTCTCGGAATAACAGAAACATAATGCTTCTCTATGCCTTCATGCTCTTTAATATGTTTACCCTAAATTCTTGCAGTGAAGAGAGGCTTCTTCCCTTCCATTTCCATTGACCAGATGAACTCAGAATCGTCTGGGGTTTGCATCACACAATGTCTCCAATGAAGCAGAGGTAGATGAAAGTAGAATACATCCTGTACCTCCTGCCAAGTTAGAAAACAGGCCCAGATTGGGGCCAGATGTATAAATCATGCCAAATCATATTTTACCCTTCCAGAGCTCCACTCCTCTGAGACACTTAGAAACAGGAGCAGGTAGATGTTGACTGCTAAAAAACCTTTTCCCTGAGATATAAGCAAGGATTTTAGACTCAAGGAGAAAACCTGGGTTTTCTGGTGCTGGGCATTAGATTTGCCCTTGGCAAAGCATTTAGGGTGTGTTGGAAAAAGTCGAAAGACTTGTTAGGCAGCAAAACCTCAGAACAATGCTTTAATGATTTAAGTGTAAATTAATCTTCGACACATCTGGATTAAATTTCCCTTACAAGGCACATGCTAAAACACGGAAGAAAAATGTTTCTAACAAGCCATATGTTCAGTTCACCAAATGAGTGCAAACTATGCGATAGATGATCTGTGAAGCCCAACTGTGTGCCATCCCACAGGACATGTGCTGCCCACAGGTGGTTGCATCTCAGGCTCTCACCCAGTAAATGAGAGTGGGAAAAATGGATGTCTATATGGAAAAGAATGAAACCAGACCCTTATCTTACACCATACATGAATACACAAAAACCAACTCAAATGGATTACAAATTTAAACATAATACCTAAAACTAAATACTATATATAGAAAGCCCTAAAGACTCCACCAAGAAACAACTAGAACTGATAAATGAATACAGTAAGGTGGCAGAATACAAAATCGATGTTCAGAAATCTGTTGCATTTCTATACACTAATACTGAAGCAAAAGAAAGAGAAATTAAGAAAACAATCCCATTTACAATTGCACCAAAAAATAAATAAACTAAATAAAATGCCTAGAAATAAACTTAACCAAAGAGGTGAAAGAACTGTACTCTAAAAACTATAAAACACTGATGAAGGAAATTAAAGATGCCACAAAGAGATGGAAAGACATCCCATGTTCATGGATTGGAAGAAAAATATTGTTAAAATGTCTATACCACCCAAAGCAATCCATACATTCAATGCAATCCCTATCAAAATACTAACAGCATTTTTCACAGAACTAGAACAAACAATTCTAAAATTTGTATGGAATGAACCACAAAAGACCCCTGATAGCCAAAGCCATATGAAAAAGAAAGGGGGAAAACAAACAAACAAACAAAAAAGGCTGGAGGCATCACAATTCCGGACTTCAAGTTACATTACAAAGGTGTAGTAATCAAAACAGTGTGGTACTGGCACAAAAACAGACACATAGATCAGTAGAACAGAATAGAAAGCCCAGAAATAAGCCCACAATTACATGGCCAATTAATCTTCAACAAAAGAGGCAAGAATATGCAGTGGGAAAAAGACAGTCTCTTCAACAAATGGTGTTGGGAAAACCGGACAGCTATATACAAAAAAAAAAAAAGAAGAAGAAGAAGAAAGAAAGAAACTGGATCACTTTCTTACAGCATACACAAAAATAAACTAAAAAGGGATTAAAAACCTAAATATGAGACCTGAAACCATTAAAATCCTAGAAGAGAGCACAGGCACTAATTTCTCTGACATCAACCATAATATCTTTCTAGATATGTCTCCTGAAGAAAGGGAGACAAAAGCAAAAATAAAATTGGGACTACATGAAAATAAATAGCTTCTGTACAGCAAAGGAAACAACCAACAAAACTAAAAGACAACTTACTACTAAAAGAATGGGAGAAGATATTTGCAAATGAATATCCAATAAAGGTTTAGTACCCAAAGCATATTAAAAAAAACTGATACAACTCAAAACCAAAGAAACAAATAATCCAATTTAAAAATGGGCAGAAGACATGAACAGACAGTTCTCCAAAGAAGACATCCAGATGGCCAACAGACACATGAAAAGATGCTCAACATCATTCAGCATCAGGGAAATACAAATCAAAACATCACACCTGTCAGAATGGCTAAAATCAAAAAGACAAGAAGCAACAAGTGTTGGTGAGGATATGGAGAAATAGGAACCCCTTTGTTCACTGCTGATGGGAATGCAAACTGGTGCAGCCACTGTGGAAGACAATATGGAGATTCCTCAAAAAATTAAAAAACATAGAACTACCCTACAATCCAGTAATCACACTACTGGGTATTTACCCAAAGAATACAAAAACACTAATTTGAAAGGATATATGCACCACTATGTTTATTGTAGCATGTGCAATAGCTAAATTATGTCTACTGATAGATAAATGGATAAAGATGTGGTATATATATATATATATATGGTTTACAAATATTTTCTTCCATTGCATAGGTTAGCAATATATGACAGAATAAAAGAAGAAGCTTCTACTAGGAGAATACAATTACCATACTCTTAACAAATGTAAGAGTCTTTGTCTTTGTCTACACACACACACACACACACACACACACACACACACACACACACACACAATGGAATATTATTCAGCCATAAAAAAGGATGAAATCTTGCCATTTGCAACAACATGGATGGATCTAGAGAGTATAATGCTAAGCAAAATAAATCAAAGACAAATATCATGATTTCATTCATATGTAGAATTTAAGAAACAAAACAAATGAACAAAGGAAAAAAAGAGATAAGCCAAAAAACAGATTATTTTTTTTTAAGATTTTATTTATTTATTCAACAGAGAGAGACAACCAGAGAGGGAACACAAGCAGGGGGAGTGGGGGAGGGAGAAGCAGACTCCCCACTGAGCAGGGAGCCCGATGTGGGGCTCAATCCCAGGACCCCGGGATCATGACCTGAGCCGAAGGCAGACTCCTAATGACTGAGCCACCCAGGCGCACCAAACAGATTCTTAACTATAGAGAACAAACTGATGGTTGCCAGAGGGGAGATGGGAGCAGGGATGGGGGAAACAGGTGAAGGGGATTACAAATACACTTATCTTAAAGAGCACTGAGTAATATATGGAATTGTTGAATCACTACATTGTACACCTGAAATAAAAAGAACACTGTATATTAATTACAATGGAATTAAAATTATAAAAATGGTTTAAAAGTCTAAACATAAGACCTAAAACCATAAAACTCCTAGAAAAAAGCACAGGGAAAAGGCTGCTCGACATCAGTCTTGGTGATGATTTTTTGGATTTGAGGTGAAAAGCAAAAGCAACAAAAGCAAAAATAAATAAATGGAACTGCATCAAACTAAAAAGCTTCTGCACAGCAAAAAAAAAAAAAAAAAATCAACAAAATGAAAAGGCAACCTACCCAGTGGAAGAAAATATTTGTAAACCATATATCTGATAAGAGGTTAGTATCCAAAATATATAAAGAACTCATACAATTCAACAGCAAAAACAAACAAAAAACAATAACAACAAATAACCAGATTAAAAAGTGGGCAAAAAACCTAAGTTGATATTTTTCCAGAGAAGACATACAAATAGCCAACAAGTACGTGATAAGGTGCTCAACATGATTAATCATCAAGTAAGTACCAATCAAAAACATAATGAAATATCATCTCATACCTATTAGGATGATTATTACCAAAAAAATCAAACTATAAAAAGTTTTGGTAAAGATGTGAGGAAAAGGGAACCCTTTTACACTGTTGACAGGAGTGTATACTGGTATAGCCTTCATGGAAAACAGTACTGAGGTTCCTCAAAAAATTAAAAATAGAACTACCATACAATCCAGCAATTCCACTTCTGGGTATGTATCTAAAGGAAATAAAATCACTATCTCAAAGATATCTGCACTCCCATGACATGGGAATTATTTACAATAGACAAGATATGGAAACAACCTAAGTGTCTATCAACAGAAGAATGGATAAAGAAAATGTAATATACATACACACACAGAATGGAATATTATTCAAACTTAAAAAAAGAAAGAAATGCAACAACATGAATGAACTGGAGGACATTATGCTAAGTGAAATAAGCCATACAGAGAATGACAATTACTGCCTGGTACCACTTATAAGTGGAATCTAAAAAAGTGGAACAGAACTTTTTACAGAAACAGAGAGAATGGTGGTTATCCCAGGCTGAGGGGTGGAGAAATGGGGAGATGTTGGTCAAAGGGTACAAAGTTCAGTTATGAGATGAGTAAGTTTGGAGACCTACTGTACAGCATGATGACTATCGTTAATGGTAATGTAGTGTATACTTGAAATTTGCTAAGAGAATAGATCTTAAGTATTTTTACCACACACACACACACACACACACACACACACACACACACGTAATCATTTCACAATGTATATGTATATCAAATTAACATGCTGTACTTTAAATATATGCTTTTTATTTGTCAATCATACCTGAATAAAGTTGAAAAAACAGTAGGGGTCTAATAGGGCAAAACATGAAATGAACAGGAAGGAAAGAACAACAAAACACACACACACACACACACACACACACACACACACACACACAAAACCCAAAAAACTATGGGCTATGAGTCACAGACTTGTGAATCCTCTTTTTGATTCGATCAATCCTAGCATGGTCTCCTTGGCAAGGGAAAACTCAATATTTTGAAAACTGATCAGTCTAGGTTCAGCCTGGGACAAAAGCTAAGACTGCCTTACTGAAAAAATACAGATACAGACTAAGGGCAACTACAAACGTTTAAAATCTATAACTTTGTGACATCCTAACACATGCACACAAAAGTCTGCCAGAAATATCTGAGTCCAAAAGACCAAGAGAGAACAAAATTATTCTGGGGAAAAAAAATTAAGTTTTAGGTTTGTATGAATCCCCAATAATCCACAGTAGATAAAGATAGTCATCTTTAGAAGAGAGAAACCAAGGTTTCTTTCGAAAGTAGCAATAAGGCTGACAGATTCCAAACCTGGCTGAGTGACTAAATCCATTAATCTAAGTCTGAATCTGAGTGAGTCTGGGAAATGTGGTGCCATGAGGTTTACAGACTACTGAGGAGAGAGAACAGCTGCGGAACTGTTCCATTGTCCTCCAGAATTAATGTCCATTGCACTTTTCCAACCACCTATAAAAGCTGTGAAAATAAGAAAATGCAATAAGAAAAAAGTCAGCAATCATCACGTATTAAATGGGTTTACTGTCTCACCTTTGGATTCAGCCTTTTATTTTTACATCTTCTAGAAAAGGTAATTGTAACTATTACTAATCCCTAATAGCCTGCCCTAAGAATTCCTACGCTAGTTCGTGTGCAGAAAAGGAAGGGAAGGAGAGAAGGAGGGAGGGGAAAAAAAGAAAGATGGAAGGGAGGGAGGGAGGAGGAGTAACATGCCAAATTTGGAGCATTTGAGGAATTATAAGTGACTGGACAGGGCTTTATCATTAGACTGTGTACTTGAAAGTCAGAAGATGGAAAATGTAGGAAAAAGCTGAGTAAAGACATAAAAGGCAACTAAGAATGGTTTATTATAGAATATGATCATTCTTATGGAATGAACTGGAAGGGGGTTTTAGATGGAAGAAAGGGTGAGGAAATCTCAGCTAATTAATATTGATATACTTTTTAAAATTTTGCAGTTTCCCCACTAAATGTCAAAGAAATTTTAAACTGCCCACACTTTTCCCAAACTATTTTATTTCATGTTTCATCATTTGGTGAATTTAATCAGTTTCATAAAGGAAACAGAAATGATGGCCAAATGAAAATATAAACTTCAAGAGCTTGGGAATCATCACTGAGGAGTCCTGCTTTTTCCCAGTAAGGCTGCTCAGCTGTGGGCTCTGGATAGAACGAGAATCTCTTCTGAACTTACATAACCTTAAGTCAAAAGATGAAAAGTGGCTAATAGGAGAGAGTCAGGTTGAAAAGGACGAGCTCTCACTAATTACTCAGCCAAAGTTTTTGTAGGAAGTAGCAATAAAGGTTTCATGTATTTCACACTTTTCCCTAGAATAGGTTTTACCAAATTTTAGTAAAGACACATGGAAAGATTTCTTTCTGGGCATTAACTTAAATCTCATTTTCAACTCATATTTTTAGATGTCGAGTCCTGTGGCTGGCATTACAGAAGTGTTTCTGGAGGGTGGCCATGTTGCTGATGATTTTTAATGGATGCCAAAGAAGAAAAAAACATTCCAACTTGGAAGGAATAATTTAGGCTAGAGAAGAAAGCACAAGGCAGTCTAAACACAAACCATCTATGTTAAACAAATGCAGCCATGCCGAAACAATAGTTTGTACTTCAGACCAAAAAATATTGTGATACTCTTGTCGGTTACAGAGAATCATATAAGAAATATTATAGAAATGATCCTTTTTGGTACTGGGAAAAATTAGACCATTTGCCTCAAACATTGTGCTGTGGTTAGAGGCCCATTCCTAGCCCCAAAGCCTTTTTTCCTTGCCAAACTAAAGCAGATAGATACATGAGCAGGAGGCAGTGGGGACCAGCCCTTGGACACTTAAGGATTAAGTAATGGCAATATCACACAAGGAAGTCCAAAGATCTGGGGTCTAGTTCAAAATCTCCTATTATTTGCTAAGTATGAACCATTAGTAGGTACCCATCTGAGCCTCTATTTCTCATTAATAAAAATGGGATGATAATTCTTGCTCTTTCAGTGTCCAGTACCATATCAACTGTAAGGTGACAGTAAATTTGGAGACTAATAATAAGCCCTTATAAATTGAACCTCTTGGGGCGCCTGTGTGGCTCAGTCGTTAAGCATCTGCCTTCAGCTCAGGTTATGATCCAGGGTCCTGGGATCAAGCCCTACATCGGGCTCCCTACTCAGCAGGAGGCCTGCTTCTCCCTCTCCCACTCCCCCTGCTTGTGTTCCCTCTCTCACTATGTCTCTCTCTGTCAAATAAATAAATAAATAAATAAATCTTTAAAAAAAATAAATTGAACTTCTTAAGAAGCAAGTATGTTTTTCTGCCTTAAAGAAAGCAAGATGGAGATTTAACTTTTCAACAAATTGTAGCACAAGTAGGAGAGGTATCATACAGTTATCAACTAATGTTTAAGAACCACAAGATAGGAAAAGTGAAACTTTGATTTTTGGACAGAGTTAATGTAAGTCTCTTTGGTGCGCAAGGCACTGACAGGTGGTCAATCTAGCATTTAGGCATGCTCACAGGCACTTCTGGTCTCATACAGCATCACTCAATGCCATGTCACAGATGATACAGGGAGTCTTATTAGACTCCCAGTCAACCTGAATCTTTCTCAGACTCCACCCTCCTCAGTCTCACTTGGACAAAGCACTCAAAAATAAGTTCAGCTTATCTGACTCCAACAGGGTGTTGAGTTCCTCATGTCAGAGCTCTAGAAGTAAGACACTATTCTTAGCGGGGCTTACTTGGGAAATATTTAGCAGTGGTTGTTAGCTATTCTAGGAATGACACTGAATTTGGATGGGATCAGGTTGGCGCCTCCACTAGAAGAATGTCTGTTCTAGTAAGGAATGGAGCATGGAGATTGTAAATTCAATTAGAATATTTTAAGCCATCTTGTGGGTAAACAGAAGTTCCTGCAAGCCAACTCATCAACATAATTCACCCATGGCTCTAAGTATTCTCATAAAAGGTGGGGGCACTTCTAGTCAGCATTACCCTAACCATCATGGTAACTGGTTAAATTCACATCTTCCATTGATTAAAGTCAGAAACTTCAGATGCCAGGAGAATCACTGGACACCTTCTCAAAGCTCATCCCAGGGATCCCCATGAACAGCTTATCATAATTCTTGGCACCCAAAATTGGCATCAGTGCATGGCCTACCCCAGCATTTTAGAAATCACAGATAGATAAACTCAACCAGGAAACCAGAATGAGAGACTGTAGAAAGCAAAAAACAAACTTAGGGCTCAATTAATATCTGAAGGCAGAGGAACATGTAGGCAAATTTTGCTTACCTGACAAATTTACATAGAGTGGGCTCTGGACATGAAAAATAGTAAATCACAGTCCATTTCTAGACTTTCATATGTTCACAGTATATATCCAACCTTTTGTATTCCCTCTGTTCAAGAAGGCTTTTCTATAAAAGTCCTCATAAGTGCACTTCCAATCATTGGGTCATTTAATCTAGATGAATACAGGAGTTAATATCTGTAAAGCACTTGCCAGAAAAATCTCTGGCACACAGTATTCTCATATAAATGTTTGTTAAATAAAAAATTTAAGAATTTAGTACACCCATTTTTAAGCAAGTCAACAAAATTATAAACTCCTTGGAGCTTTTTTAAAAATTCCCTACAGTTCTATCAAAGTTCTGAGAACATACCACACATGTAATAAACACTACTTTATAACGACTCATTTCAAATATTTATTGAATATCTGTCAGGTTATTCAAAATGAACACTTTAAAAAATTTATTGTTCAGTATCTAAGTTGTATGTGAACATGCAGTCAACCAATTTGTAAAGAAGCCACTGCAGTTTCTTCACTCTTGCAGATGCTCATTATGTATCCTGCATGTCACCTGGCAGGCCTCAATCCTGCATCTCATTCATTTCAGAACCTGTGTAGCAGCACACTGTGAATGCCGAAATGGCCGCCTTGATGTGGTCCTTCATGCCCTTAGATGTGAGAAGATGAAGTGGTCAGAAGACAAGGTTCTTGACATACCCCCATAAGAAGAAGTCACACGGTGTGTGATCTGAGGAGTCAGGGGGCCACTGCTCCTGAGATGCGGATGGGGAAAGCTCTGTATGTGGGACCACATGCTAAATTCCTTGATCCCTGACAGTGTTACCCACTAGATGAGCTAAAATAGTCCTCCTCTTGAAGGAACTTTACTCTGAGTCTTAAATGCTATTACTCTTCCTCCTTCTCAGCATACTTGCCCTATTTAAAGTACTCCATTCCTCCTGGAAAAAAATCATATATACTATAATATATAGATTATATAACAGATTATATATAGTATACATACTGTAATAGATTGAGGCAGATAATGAGTTCCTTATGCTCATATTTTCACATTTAATTCTTCTACTTACTTGTTTCTTTGAAACATTTCTTACTTTCCCCATTTGAATTGCTCCTTTCTGGAGCTTCTCTCTGTCCATCTGCTCTTCTTGGGAATCAAGGTTCAGGTTAAAGAGTCATTTTCTAGGGCACCTGGGCAGCTCAGTTGATTAAACATCTAATTTGTGATTTCGGCTCAGGTCATGATCTCAGGATCATGGGATCGAGCTCAACGGGGAGTCTGCTTCTCTCTCTCTCTTCCTCTCCTTCTGTCCCTCCACCCACTCACAAGTGCTGTCGAGCTCTCTCTTCTCTCTTTAAAAAAAATAAATCTTAAAAAAATTTTTAAAAAGAGTCATTTTCCCAGTACATGTAGTTTGCCATTCATCAGTGTCCACTTGAGTACCAGCTTTGTGTCCAGTTCATCATGTTATCCTCCCTTCCCTCTTCGTCAGATGAAGTACATTTTCCAAAAATTATCTCCCAAGCTTCAGACTTTGCTGTCTCCCTGTGCTCACTGACACTGCAAGGCTCTCCTAATACACCTCTTCACCCAGTGTCAGTTATGTCTTACTGATGTCTTTCACCAAAATATTTCCAAAGATGTTCAACAAGCCTGCACCTCACAACCTCTTTAATGCCTGAAACATTCCCTCCATGGTGGGGTGGACATCAGCATAGTCTCAGCTCTCAATCCTCATACTCTGTTTCCACTCATATATAGATCAGAAAACCCATACAGTTTAACACATCCATAACTCACTTCATAGGTAGGTGACAGCTCATCAAATCCTAAAAAGAATGCTGCACTAAAATCTACTCAAATAATCTACCATTACTCTCTTTAGTCCTCTAACAAATCTCCTGTACCAAGCATGGTATTCAGCATGTCCAAATGAGTTGCTCACTTAGAAACACAAGTATGTGCAAGATTATTATCCACTCCTTTAGTGGCAAGCCCAGGAAATTCCAGAGATGAGAGAGGGGTTACCACATGAATTCCCTTCAGAAAACGGACTTCCTTTATTTCATTGGCCTTAAGGAATCTCTTTTACTCCTCATTCCATGCAATAAAGAGATCTAGAGGAAATACATTTTTTAGGCAAGGGAAGAAATGCAAGACCTGCAAACAAAAGACCTCAGAAGTGTTTTTCTGGGGTTCATATTTCCCAAACTGGTGCTGACTTTCCTTTAATCACTGAAAGGCAAGGAGATTTGAGTTTTGCATTTTCTTAATCTGAACATAACCATCACCTTCATAGTATGACTCACACATATATAGCCACCCTTACCCTTCAAGAAAAATAAACCCATGCCTACCAGCAGCAGCTACCTACGTTTCCCCTCACATTGCTGCCATGTTCCCTTTCCCTGCCTTCTGCTCTCTAGGTGCAGGGGTGTGGGCAAGAAATAGAAAGACTTTCATCACCTTGACTTCCACCAAGATTATAGATTCCATATTATAACTGAATGGTTGTCAGATTCATGGATTGTCAAAATTCTCAAGGTAACTGGAGATTAGATGCTTAATAAATGCTACTTACTATGCCATCAGACTCCAAGCAAGGCCTGTATCTAAATTTTCTCATCAGTGTGTCTCAGCATTGTGGTACATAGTAAATGCTTAATATCCATTTGTTGAATAAATGAACAAATAAATGAGTAAATGAATGAATTAATGAATGAGAGATCACTTATTCTAAATACCTATTTTAAGGGTGACAAATGCTATGTAGCATTAATAACAGACATTTCATATTTGCTGTCTTATAGCATTTGCAGTCTTAAATAATATAAAACTAATTTAAATGACTTGCCCAGTTTCTCACACTTCTAATACCAACTCTTTAGTGCTCCTAAAATCAAAAAAAATGCTGCAGTTGGGAAATCAGCTCCAGCAACAAATTATTAAATATAATAACAGGGCCATGCGAATCCATATGAACTTACAAGGACAGAGCCTGAAATCAAAAGTATGTGTGATATGTTAATAAAATACATGAATATTAAGAAAATATGTATTATAATTGAAGATATTCACTATAATTTAGATGCTATTTTGCTACTCAGGCATTTGATAATCCCTGACTGCATAATCAGTAACACCTTGACATTAATGAGGGAATGCCAAGCTGATGACAATTTTGCTAGTTGATCAATGCTTGCTGATGAACATTTTGCTAGTTGTTCAATATTGATAATTTGTTTTAAATTAGCTATAAAAGCAAGATGTCCTATGGGAAAAATACAAATTACAGGGGGATCAAAAACAGAAATAAGGTGTTTTTATATCAGCAAGTGAAACAGATACATCTATTTCAAAATTGCAAGTTTGGGGGCGCCTGGGTGGCTCAGATGGTTAAGTGTCTGCCTTCGGCTCAGGTCATGATCCCAGGGTCCTGGGATTGAGCCCCACATCAGGCTCCTGGCTCAGCAGGGAGCCTGCTTCTCCCTGCTCATGCTCTCTCTCTCTCTCTCTCTCACTGTATCTCTGTGTCTCAAATGAATAAATAATTTTTTTTTTAAAAAATGGCAAGTTTGGGTTCTATATCCACTAAAGAGAAAAGTGGAGAATTTCAGCAATCATCCAGATATTTCAAAAGAGGTACTGTATTTTGCTTAGTCCACTAAATATCTCACACAAAACTAAGGGCTGGTTTTGTTTCACATGGTCTGGGAAATAGCCCGTTTTCTCCTGAAAAGCTGATAGTTACATGTAATGAGTAATCTTTAGTCCATGGGAAAACCTTAGTTTTAGTGTGATTCATTGGTCTCCTATGCATTGCATTTATTACAAAATAGGTTTTATTTTATTATATTACTAAAAATCAAAAAGTACATATATGAATACGTAGATCTAGAGAGAGGAAGTAGCACTGTTTATCTACCCAAATATTATCATTTCCTTGACTCTAAATACAAATGAATCTAGATACAAAATGCCTTACTCTATTCTTTATTAACTGTCACGTAGACTTTAAGAAGTCCACCACCCACATCATAGAGATAAGGCCTGCTTCATCCTGCTCCAAATCAAGTACCAGCTGACAAAAAGCAATGATTCATTAACTTAGTTTCCTCTGAGTAAGGAAGAAACAGATTGTGTGTGTTAATCCATCAATATTTTGAAAATTTTTGAAAGGAACCTTGGATCCCAAAACAAATAAATGCAGATTTGGGGGAATCATTTATAGGAAAAGCCTGGGTGTGTCTACATTTTCCTTACTGATGACTGCAACCAATTAAATAATTCAATTGGCAAAACTTATCAGTAGGACAGAACTGGAAACAAATTTATTTATTCTGACAAGTTTTCTATTAGAGATATCAAGAAACAACTGATGTCTCTTGGAAAGGACTGAAGATAACACCCTCTTTGGCAATTGACTGTGTTTCCTTTGGTTTGATTTTCCCTGGTTTTCCATGGCAAACAGAATTTGCTTAAAGATACCTCTCCCTGATCTACCCGGTATTCTCCATGAGAATCAGAGCTCCCAATTTGGTGATGAGCCTGGTTTCCTGCAGCAAATGAGGATGATACCCTGAGACCTCTGAGCCTGTTCCTCCAGGGCAATGGGCACCTGAGTAGTTGAATCATAGAAAGAGAAAATGTCTTCCATTACCAAAAGCAAATACAGAAAATTGGAAGGAAAGAGAAACCCTTGGTTCTGAGGTTGTAGAGGTTGGTTGTAAGACCATCAGCTGCCTTGTAAAGAGCACATTATGGAGGACACAATCTTTTCCTCTCAATGGCCATCTCACAAGGCCTACACTGTAAGGTCCCAAAGAAGCTGGGAGGATGAGAACACAGTGCATAAGACTAATTCAGTTTCAATTGTGACATTCAAACAAAGAAATGTGGCTGTTAGGGAGAACTGTCCTGACTACAAAGGAACCATCTGCGACTAATTATGATATCCAGCCTTATTTAAAACCATCATTTCATTTTGTATTTTGAGTTTCTCTAATGTAGTTAATTAAGGTTTCTCTCATCCCTAACATAATCATATATATCTTTCATAATCATATATCTCCAAAGCATTTGCAGAGTTGTGTCAAGATTACTGCTATGAGCAGCAGAAAGTTGCAAAATTCTCCAGGATTTCTTAAAACTGTAAGTCATTTTCTAAATCTTCTTCAACAGATAACAATAATAGTTTCAGAACAAATTAATGGCTGACATCATTGGAGCATCACATCTGGACACCACGAGTGCAATGCACTCTTGTCCCTGAAAGCATGTGAGTTCTTTACATTCAGGAAATATTACAGATCCAGAATAAGTGAGGCCCTGCCTCTCTGGTCTATTGAAAACCCTTGTGGGAGCCAAGAGGCCATAGAGAACATGTATGTCATCTCCTCTCCCAGAGGGTCAGAGACTGAACCAGATGAAATAAATCCTTTCTCTTACAGGCTACTGGCTAGAAGTAGATGGTTCTGGGGTGGGGGGCATTCTTCCCATTAAGCTACATTTCAAATCTCCCATTTTTGAGAGAATAACTTTATTTCTTTAAAGATTTTATTTATTGGACAGAGTGATAGAGAACACAGTAGGCAGAGCGGCAGGCAGAGGGAGAGGGAGAAGCAGCAGGCTCTCTGCTGAGCTGGGAGCCCAATGCGGGGCTCGATCCTTGGACCCTGAGATCATGACCTGAGCTAAAGGCAGACGCTTAACTGACTGAGCCACCCAGGTGCCCCGAAGAGAGTAACTTTAAAGAGGCTTCAGAATTCTCTGAAATCTGTCTACTTTTTCCAGTTATTAACTGAAAACTGAATTTGGAAAGGAGGTAACATGAATTTTGGTTGATAATCATCTCTTTAATCATAAGGAAAGACAAGATGCCTTACCAAAGGAGTAGAAAGACTGTCCTCTTCTTTTACTACAGAGTGGTTTCCTTTTTCCACAAAAGAGCTGTAGTCAACATGTAGAGAAAATCTAATGACCATAAGTCTTTTGATTCTACCTTTCTTTCCTGCTGGCCATTTTTCTATCCCAGACTCTGGCTGAGCCAGCAGGAGAGAGAAGAACTTGACTACTTGTGGATCTCTGGCAGGGTTAGTGAAGAACAAGGTTCAGCTTAATTTCTAAAATAAATTTTTCAAATACTATTTGGTACAAACTCAGTCTGTTCTCCATTACCACAGATACCAGGAATTAACTGTAATTTTGCTTCTATTTGATTCCCCGTAGGGACAAAACCACACTTTTAATGCCAACACATGCACATTCTAACATTACAGTAAACGTTTTTCTGACGCATTTGCAGATTCACAAAAAAAGAAAGATAAACTGAAACATTTGGCTAAGGCTTAGTTACTTCACTGAGAATCAGTAATATTTCAGAAAATGGTGCAATGTAGAAATTACTAAATCTATTCTTTAAAAACCCTCAGGTTAGAGTTTGAATTACTAGAAAAAGAAAGAAATGCAAATTGTTTATTGTTTTCACATGTACAGTAAATTCAGAAAATTGTATTTCTTTAGAGAACCATATGGGAGAGAGAGACTTTCTTTTCATCAGGAGTGGTTTTGCTTGTTGCGCCAAGAGCTAAAAAGATGTTTTTAATAGCTAAAGCCAGTTTGTTATACAATCTGTCTGGATCTTGCTTATAAGAGAGACGAAGATCGCTTGGGTAGGAAATACAGGGTGCTGATGGAGTTGTCTGAGATGATAGAAAAGTTGTGTAAAAAAACACAATCCAAGGAAAGAATCTTTAACTCCTGGTTGATAGAAAAATTGGTTTACATATTTCACTGAGGAGCCATGGGAGGTTGTTGAGGCTCCTTTTGTAAATGTGACCATGTACTGTATGAGGGGGAATGGGGCAATGAACTGGGTGCCGCAAACATGTCTCCCAAATACCCAAGGTGGGTGCAAGTGAAGGATTCACCCAACAACGGCTTAAGAGGGCCTCAGAGAACATGACTGCTCTTTGAGCATGACTTTGGACCAAGGGAGGGCCAGAACCCTACCTCAGAGGCTAGGAAAAAAGCATTCTCAGGGATGAAAGTCATCCTAGGAGGATCACACAGACATGTTTCACTAGACATGTGTTTAAGAAAAAAACCCATACATCAATGTTAACTAACTGGAATTTAAATAAAATCTGAAACTAAAAACAACAACAAAATTAAATTAAATTAAAATTAAGATTAAAAAACACACCAAAAACTAGTGCCATACCATGATCAAGTCTTCATGGTCGATCATGAAACAAGAAAATTAAGTAAAGTATAGTGCATTTTTCATAAAGTTAAATAAATGCATTGTAAAGGCTAATTTTTTATAAGATTATGTCCTTTCTATAGTTCTCAAGTTAAAATATGCTTTAATATACTATACTGAACCACAGAAATTGCCAATATTTAACTGTTTTTGACCTGCAAAAATGGCAATTTCCTAGGTTTCAATCCAACATTAAAGGATGACAATTGAATTGAATATGGGAGCTTGTAATTACCTTATGTGGCAAAATATAGACCTGGTAACCATATGTCAATACTCAGATTTGTTTTAAAAAAATGTCGAGTTCATAAAATCCATATAACTATAAATTGCCACTAGAGAGTGTCTCAACCAGCAGCCTTTTAGATTTTGACTGTTATAAAACAAAACAAAACAAAACAAAAACAGAATTTAATAATAAAAAAAAAAAAAGGATAGACCCAGATGCTGAATGGAACATTATTGCATTGGAAGCTAGTTTTATATGAAGGAGAGGCTGAAACTACAAAATCTTGGGACACCAGGAGCACCATGAACGCATATGAAGCAGGGCCCTGGGCTAAGAAAGGTATTCTAGTCCCTGCCCTAGCCTGATCAGGAAAGGAAACTGTTGATCATTCTCATTCATATTCCTCAATGGAAGGATGCAGAAGGGGATCCTCCACTGGAAGGCAAAAGTAAAAATCTACTGGTGACTTGTAGAAAAGGAATTCCAGAAACTCAGAGTGGTGACTCCTGCCAACAGCAGATGTTAAGAAGAGCAATCGAATCCTGTTTCTTACAAAAGATGCCTGCCCAATGTCAACAAAAGGGTATTTTTATTGGCCCTGCCAATTACCATTCAAGCATACCTAACTGGACCACAGAAGACCAACTGGATTTTCTCTGACTGGGAATTTGAACTTATGGAAATTGAGCTAGAAGGTCATGAAGACTTGAAGCCGAGGCTGCTGTTTTGGAATAGGCATGCTAAAGCTAGGGGCAAGCAGAGAACTGAGAAGAGAAAAAGTGAAGCAAACAGGCAGAAGTGATACGAGATCTCACACCAAAGAGAAAGAGATGGAAAGACAACCAAGCAGAGAAAGTTCCCTTGATTTCACATCATATGCCAGTTCCAGGTTTAGTCACTCTAGAAGACCTAGCTAGGTCTTGGGATCCAGACTCTTAGGAACCCATGAGATACCCTCGAGACTAATTTTCTTTTACTTAAGGCAGTGTGGGGAGTTTCTGAGTCTTGAAAACAAAAGATTCCTGTTGAATTGTAAGTGATCTATTTAGTGGGAGAAGAAATTGGATTATAACCAGAATGGGCTGAGAGTAATTAGCAGCCTAACTATATATTCCTTCTTTTATATCTCTTCTCTTCCATATATGCTTCATCCTCTGCTCTTTCTCTCCTTTTATGTAGTAAGTATGATAATTCAGATGTGGATATAACTCCTAACTTGAAAGTGCTTCTAACCTTGATGACAACTAAGTAAGTTTTGGCTGCATAACAAACCACTCCAAGACCCAGTGACTGAAGCAACGATTTTTAGCTCAAAATTCTGCAGGTGGGCAATTAGGCTGACTTCAGCTTGGCAGTTCTTCAGGTCTCGGGTGGGCTCACTTAGACATCCATGGTCAGCTGCTGGGTCAGCTGGGGGCTTGCTAGTCTAGCATGGCCTCAGCTCAGATGGCTCATCTCTCTTCCCGGTGGTCTCTCATCCTCTAGCAGGCTCTGCCCTGTAATTGTTTACTTGGCAGCCGAAGAGGATTCCAGAAGAACAAGTGGATGCTTAGGCTCAGAATCGGCCCTGCATCACTTCTGCTGCATTCTATTGGTAAGGCAAATCATCAGGCCAGGCCAGATTCAAATGCTGGGGAAATACACTTCACTCTTTAAGGGAAGTGATAATCACAAGGGATAGAGATAGAGAGAGGGGAATACTAGTGGCCACTCCGCAATCTTACCACAGGTAGCCTCCCCAGCCCCAGGGTAGGGTCTATTAACAAAAGAGATGTGGAGCAGCAGCTTAGTCCATCTCTGCTCTAAGACCCAAGGAGAAGAGCTATTTTCCATTTCCCTACTAGCTTCCTTCTGTCATATACATAGGCATAGGACACAGAGGACCAAATCCAGGGCATAGATTCACAAAGCAGACCTGTGGACTGTGAAGGCTGCAAGACTGGAGGCTAGAAGCTGGGAAAACAGACACAGCTGGTTTTAATACTCTAAGAGAAGACTTCATCCAAAGAACAGCATTGCAAATACCGTCAAGGTATGAGATGGTGCATTTCGACCCTGGCAATTTAAAAGTATCTCTTTCAACTATAAACTTCTAGTTATAAGATGCATAAGATCTGGGGATCTAATGTACATATTTATTAATAATTATTATTATTATTAACACAGCTAATAATACTGTGTTATGTACTTGAGAGTTCCTAAGTGATTGCATTTTATTTGTTCTCATCACACAAAAAATGGTAATTATGTGACATGATGGAGGTGTCACCTAATACTATGGTGGTAATCATTTTGTAGTATGAAAGAATATCAAATCAACACATTGTATACTTTAAACTCATGAAATGATGGGGTGTCTGGGTGGCTCAGTCAGTTAAGCATCTTCCTTCGGCTCAGGTCATGATCCCAGGGTGCTGAGATTGAGTCCCGCATTGGGCTCCCTGCTCAGCAGGGAGTCTGCTTCTCCCTCTGCCTGCTGCTCTCCCTGTTTGTGTTTTCTCTCTCTCTCTCTGACAAATAAATAAATAAAAATCTTTAAAAAAAATAAACTCATGGGCGCCTGGGTGGCTCAGTTGGTTAAGCGACTGCCTTCGGCTCAGGTCATGATCCTGGAGTCCCTGGATCGAGTCCCGCATCGGGCTCCCTGCTCGGCAGGGAGTCTGCTTCTCCCTCTGACCCTCTTCCCTCTTGTGCTTTCTATCTCTTGTTCTCTCTCTCTCAAATAAATAAATAAAATCTTTAAAAAAAAAAAAATAAATAAATAAATAAATAAAAAAAAATAAAAAAAATAAACTCATGAAATGTTATATGTCAATTATATCTCAATAAAACTGGAGTAAAAAAATCGAAGTACAAAAAAAGTCTCTCTTCTGCATGCTATTTTAACTAAAATCCCTTGGCTAGAAAGATTCCTGCACGGACTCACAGTCCTAATAGAACCACTAACACAAGCTACTTACCTTGGCTCTCCAGTCCTGAGGAGACCGGCAACACTGCTCTGATACAGAGGAAGGAGCAGCAGAAAATGTGTCACTGTCACATCTACAGACCTTCAGAGTAAAACTAGACAAAAGAACTTAGTTATTTCAGTGGGTGCTGGATCCTAAATCATATTCCTAATACAAGTTTGTATTTGAACAGTGTAAACCTTTGAAGATTTTATGATTTGCCAAACCCAACAACAGGAAACATTCATTGATGGACATCAGGGATAAGCAATAAGGAGTCAGAAAATGCCCCGCACATAAACTGGCATTTACCTGATGTAATTTGAGAGGCTCCAAAATATCTAGGATTAGCCTGCCACAATACTGAAATTTCTACCAGTAATTTTTTTATGTGGCTAAGACTGTAAAAAAACTCTATGAAAATATAAATGTATTTCAAATATATCTGAAAATGTAAGTCATTGCTTCATTAACAGCTTATCATTTTTCCACTAGAGTTCAAATCCTAAGCAAAAAAAAAAAAAAAAAAAGGAATTAAAAAGGAAGCTTGCTGAAAAAAAACTGATGGGACAGAGGGTCCACTTAGTAGGGCCCTCAAGTAGCCAGGGGTTTACATAAGGTCACAGGGCACAGACGAAGGGGTAGAAGGAAAGTCTTGCAATGAGGACCTACTTGCATCCTTTGTAAGTTTGCTGGGAGCCAGTCTTGTGGCGAATGATGGAGACCGGGGAGGGGAGGAGGAATGCACCGGGAGGGAGAGGACTCTGCCCAGACACTTCATTTCCTCTTGGGTCCAGTTTCACATCAGAGTTTCCTATTGCCATTGTGACATGCTGCCACCAACTCAGTGGCTTTGAACAACCCAAATTTGTTATCTTATAGTTCTGGAGGTCAACAGTCCTAAAATCAAGGTTTCAGCAGAGTTGAATTTCTTCTGGAGACTCTAGGGGAGAATTTGTTTCCTTGAATTTTCCAACTACTAGAGGCCACCTACCTTCTTGGTTCATGGCTCCTTCCTTGTATTACTCCAACCTCTACTTCTGTTGTCACATCCATCTCCTCCTCCTCTCTCTCTCCTCTCTCCCTTTTTCTCTTGAAAGAACTTTTATGGGGGCACCTGGGTGGCTCAGTCAGTTAAGTGTCTGACTCTTGATTTTAGCTCAGGTCATGATCTCAGGATCATGGGATTGAGCTCCACGTAGGGCTCTGCACTCAGTGGGGAGTCCTTCTCTCCTTCTCCCTCTCCCTCTGGCTCTCCCCTCACTTGCACTCTCTCTCTCTCTAATAAATAATCTTTATAAAAAATACAAGAACTTTCCTGTTTACAGTGAGTCCACCTGGGTAAAACAGGATAATCTCCCCATCCCAAAACCCTTAACTTAATCACATCTGCAAAGCCTCTTTTGCTATGAAAGCTAACATATCCACAGGTGTAGGAGTTAGGATTTGGACAACCCTGGGTGAGAAGCATTATTCTTACCACAGGGTCCATATCAAACATTCACACACCAAGAGTTTAGGGATTATATTTAGTTCTAGGGGAAGGATATTGCAAAAGCTGCAATGTTGTGAGGTTGTGCATAAAGAGTCAGCTTAAAGTGTCAGTGGTGGATACGGTTGTTTTATGGAGCCTGCGGCAGGGCCCTATTAGTGAGTCACAATAAGGACCCTTAGAATTTTGCAACAGAGCCATGCCATCCTATGAAGATAATTACTCTCCTTTTCAGAAACAGCTTTTGGTTTTTTGACTTTCCACTTGACCTTAGTAGAAATAGAACATCTGACCATGGGCTACCAAGTTACCATGTGACCTAGGGTGCCCATCATGAAGTACTGTCTGACTCACCAAGCCCACAAAGTTAGGCATGCACAGTAGCAGCACTCCAGGCTCAAATAAAAATTCTATATAGAAAGCAGGCTCAAGCAAGTCTTGGAGGCACAAGTCAGTTGCATGAGGAAGTAGCTTAGATGTCCATGCCTCCCACTCCTACTAACTGCCTTCTCTCTTTCAACCTATACCTATGGCCTAATGGGCAGTCCTTTGTGAGCAGTTCCTATGGAAGAAAAAACTCAGGCTTGGTTTACAGATGGTTCTACTTAATACACGCAAAGCACAACCTGAAATTGGGCAGCTATCACACTACAGCCCCATGCTGGGCTGGCCTTGATGGACAGTGGTAAAGGGCAATCCTCCCTGTGGACAGGACTTTGAGCAATGTAGCTGGCTGTTCATTTTGCCTGGAAGGAAAATACAGCTAAGCTGAACTATGTTTCCCAGAATTAATTTTCCTGTATGTTTCTGGTTAAGATAAGCCATATTAGAGAGATCTATTTGCATGAGATTTAGAAGGTGGAAGTGAAGCAGCAGCCGTATCGTTTTTTAACCTTCACATGGTGGGGTCAAGGTACATTTGTAGCTCAAGCAAATTATCATTTCATATCATATCATATCAATTATCATTTATCTGCTAGCTCACCTTGTTGGCAGAGGGCAGCACCCAGGCCGGCAGATGCTCCACCTTCTCCTGGATTCAACACCTTCAATCCCTGAGCCATTCATTCGGCTCTGGGCCATTTTAAACAAAGGGCACTACTGTAACAAAGTTGGAGGCAGTGAACACCGACACAGGCCCCAGTTCATTCTTACAGTCCCAGCTCTTCTTGGATTCTAGCTTGTCCTTGCTCTCCACTACCTTACATCCATTTTCCCTTCCCAATTGCCTGCTATGCTAAACTTCAAGTTTTAGCACCAAAGATGAAGGTGACAAGCTCACAGAAACTATTTAATCTGTGTCCACCATTGTGTATAAGGTCAAAGCTCTGTAAAAACACACACACGCACACACAAACACACACACACACACACACACACACACATATTCACTTATGTAACTCTCTTCCAGGGCTCTGGAAGGGTTCCTGGGCATTATATTCTAATAATTCTATGTTTTTGTAAAAGCTGTAAAAATAAGCTATTTTTCAAATGCAGTCAACTAGTCAACTTTGCCTCCATGCCCATTACTGCTCGTCTTAGTTTTGATTTCCTGAGAAGCAGATCCTGAGACTAGGATTTAAACACAAGTAGTTTATTTTGTAGGTAATGCCAACATCATTAGGAAACATCATTAGGGGAGCAAGGAAGACAAGAAACAGAAGGGAGTTAATAAACTGAACTTTATCAAGCAAGATACCACAAAGGGCAAAAGAGCTAAGTCCTGCTGGGGAGCTCCAGGAAATGATGCACAACACACTCTAGAAATATTCTAGTCAAGGGACTAATGAGTTGGAGTATTTATTCACAACTCCTGAGAGTTGCTGCATGAAGGCTGCTCCTGGGAGGCATTAAGTCTTCAGTTTGCCATGAACACAAGGAGAGCAGCCTTAGAGGGCAGTAACTGGCAATGGAGAGATGGGTCAGGATACAGTAAGGGCAAAGAAATATGGGCAGGACACTGACAGGATCTGTAACATCTCCAAATTTCTAGTCCAGATCTCTTTATTCTGCCCCAAATCCATAAACCAAACTGTCTACTTGGATCTCCATTATAGGATCTGCCTATAAGGCATCTCCCATCTCAAACTCCTACCCTCTCCTATTCCTCCCTGATTGCAGAAATTGGTATCACCATCCACCTAGCACCCCAAATAAGATACCTAACAGACATTTGTGACTTGCCGGTTGGTTCCCAAAATTTATTGAACCAACCTCCTCAATACCTCTTCTTGCTCTTTCCTCTCACCCCACTGTCTAAGTTTATATCCTATTATTTTTCATCTGAACTATTCCAATAATCTCCTAAATGGAGTATCTGTCCCTATTCTACTCACACTTATCTGCTATGCAATCCCCTTTCTTAAAATCCTCCAAAATCTCCTCAGGAATGTCTCCATTACCTCAAGTCAAGATTCTAAGTCTTTAGTTGAGTATGATGACCTGTTCCCTCAATTGTTTCCAGCTTAATCTTTTGCTCCTTTAAATACATTATATGTGACTGCCCATAGACATGTATTCATAGTTCTCGCATGGTAAAGTCCAGTCTTTGCATATGTGTTTCCATCTGCCATATTTGTCCTTCTCCATATTACCTGCCCAGTCAACTTCTATTCATATCAAATATCACTTTCATTGCCATATTGTTCCAGACCTCCCAGGAAGACAGACATCTCTTAGGCTATGCTCCTGAAGCACTAACAATTATAGGGCTATAATCACACACCTGTTGGGTTAATAATAAAGGTATGCATGGGATTAGCATTAAGGTCTTTACGTGAAGATCAGAACATACCAGAAGTGATACAAAAAAGAAAGATACCTAATGGATAAGCATAAAATCATTCATGATAATGCTCAACATTAAATATGAAGACCAAAGACCCCTTTTTAGGAGGTCTCCTCTTCAGTCGAGAGCTCTCTTGTTATCAACAGACTCAGCTCTGGGAATCCACCATGATGGTTCAAACAAGGTCTAGATTTTATTTATACAAGGACTAGATTTTATTAAGATTACGATTATTCAAATGAATGTGAGTTCTTTAGTGGACTGCCCTGATACATCTGTCATAGATTACTTTACCATTAACAAACATGATCTAATCTGATTAACATTCCTGCCCTACAGCCCCCTAACATTGTGATGCTGCTATCTCCAGGATCCCGGCATTCCCACTGAGATTAAGGAATCAAGGATAGCATCTCCTGCCTTCATCGATAGCCTACAGAGGACAGCAACTAGAGCACTTTCCAAAAATGCTGATGCTATGTTCCCAATGTATTTTTCAGCTCAGTGCTATGACAATAAGTGTCCTCTGGGGCCTTCACAGAGGAAAATAGTTTTGGGGATGGAGGGCAGGACATGCATAATAAATCCATTTCTATATCTCAATTCTCTAAGTTGTTAAATTTATTTTCTTCCTCTATATTATACCAATGAATTTCTGGTCTATTTCATTTAGGGCATGTCACTCTTGAGGCCACATCTTAATCAACTGAGTAAATGGTTAGAAATACTGTCAGCTGCTCAAACCAGAATATTTTTTTTATTTTTTTATTGTTATGTTAATCACCATACATTACATCATTAGTTTTTGGTGTAGTGTTCCATGATTCATTGTTTGTGCATAACACACAGTGCTTCATGCAGAACATGCCCTCTTTAATACCCATCACCAGGCTAACCCATCCCCCCACCCTCCTCCCCTCTAGAACCCTCTCAGTTTGTTTTTCAGAGTCCATAGTCTCTCATGGTTCGTCTCCCCCTCCGACTTACTCCCCTTCATTCTTCCCCTCCTGCTGTCTTCTTCTTTCTTTTTCTTAACATATATTGCATTATTGTTTCAGAGGTACAGATCTGTGATTCAACAGTCTTGCACAATTCACAGCGCTCACCATAGCACACACCCTCCCCAATGTCTATCACCCAGACGCCCCATCCCTCCCACCCCCACCACTCCAGCAACACTCAGTTTGTTTCCTGAGATTAAGAATTCTTCATATCAGTGAGGTCATATGATACATGTGTTTCTTTGATTGACTTATTTCACTCAGCATAACACCCTCCAGTTCCACCCACGTCGTTGCAAATTCAAACCAGAATATTTAACCCAAAATCTAGTAAGAGAACCTATTAAAAAAATTCAGCCCAATCTAAAATTATACACTTCCCTCTCTGAGCTAGCACCTCCAGAATCCATTCTCCCACATATTCCTCCATCTTTTGTTGCATAAATTAGCAAAACCTTCCAATTTTTATTCTCCCATATTTGACTTTGCAGTTGGTTCCCTGGGATATGCTAGAGTGTGATTCCAATTGTCTAGAGACATTGAGGAAAATCGGCACCCCCTGGCAAGGTAACTATCTTTGGTGAGGTCAGAATAGCTTCACCTCACATGGCTGCTCCCGCTAGCAAGAAAAACTTAGTGGAGTTTATGGGTTCAATATCCATAAAGTTGTTTAATTATCCCCAAGTTACCATTCTTATTTCAAGTTTCTTCTTTTTTGTAAAAATCAGTTCCCTCATATTCATTAAGAGATCTGGCAAGGCTGTGAATTCCAGCTACAACGTATTTTACCAACTTACAGGATCAGACCTATGTGTCTGATTTGCAACTATGCCAGCTCCTTGAAAAGAGCTATAGATCAGTCACAGAAACTCCCTGGGTTTTTGTTTTTGTTTTATTTTTTACCATGACTTGAGCTGTGAATTTTAAATCTTAAGCTATTATTTTCTTTCTGTAAGCCCTCTAGCACAGTTAGAAAGAACCAGTTTACCTTACAGGGTCTCACCCTGTAGGACAATCACCATACCTGCATGGTCTTACCATATCTAGGATGACTATATATCCCAGTTTGGCATCCTTCTGCTTATGTCTGTTATCTTGGAATTGTAAATGACGTTTTCTCTTTCAAAAGTGTCCCAGTTGGACCGTAAGTTATGCTTATCCTTCAAGTACCTATAGCCTACCACGACCACCACTGATACCACCAATGGATACTCAAAACAACCACAATGAAAATTTCATTATGGAATGATGTGAACTATCTGTTTCCCACTCTCTAATGCTAAGAGTCCTCCTTGGTTTTAGGCTAAACAGGGCCAAAAAATCAATACTAGATTCCCAAATTCTTCAGGGTGTGTTCCCTATAACCATCTTTGGTACAAATAGGTACATGAATCAAGATTCTTAGTTACAGAATACAGAATCTACGCCAGGTATTAAAAAAAAATTCACTACAGAGTATTAAGAGGTTACAGAATTCTGAGAGGGCTGGAACAAAACCTATACTCACAGCCAAGAGTAATGCAGCCAAAGAAATGTCCAACATAAGACTGTTTTATCAGAAACCCAAATCATTGTCATTCACACTTGGCATCAAAGTTGGTACTAGACTGTAAACTTATTACCACAGCTGCCCAAGAGATTCAATTTCTCTATGCATGATCCTCTACCCCACATTGTTCCCATCTGCTTTCTAAGTTTTGTGCAAGTCATGTATGGAACCCTAGTTCATGTGTGGAAACCTAGTTAGGGAAATACAATGTACTTTTACACATAAGCTCTCTTTAACACACAAGGCATATTAGAGACGCTCTGGTGAAAATTCAGGGAAAGCCAATCTTCAGTATCTGTCAAGAACTGGAAAAGACTATGCAGAAATCCATATGTAAGAAGAGCAGTGGTGGATGCAGAATTTCTATTAAAGAAGAGTTTAAGGGACACAATCTCACTGGAAGGGGGTTTAGGAGATTTGCCGTGAAGCTGTGTTTGCATAGCAAGCACACTGTTCTTAGCTCAGTTGCTTATTTCAAGTAGCACCTAGGAGAGTTAATGGATGTCTAATCAGACAAATGAAACAAGCCTTGGCACCACAACCAGATGGAAAAGGTAAGAAACTACAAGACTGTTACCCTCTTTCACAAACTGAACTGGGGTGCCTCTGAACAGCAAAGTAAATGACAAGAAAGCCCTTGAATAAATTGTTCTATCATATTGACAAGTGTCTTCCCTAAATAGCTCCGGGAAAGAGAAGACTACTTTTTAAAACAAAACTGGGATATAATTTCTAAAAATGCAAACTGACAAAATATTTTAAATTCTGAACTTCCAGATAACCTTGGAATTATTGTTTCTATATTATCACATCTGAACTGGCACAAGCAAGGAGGACCAAATATGTTTTCCCCTCTCTTAATGGCATCAATGGTTTTTTCTGTCTTCCTAACTTGAAATATCCCTTTGCTTTCCAAGTAGTTTTAGGGCAACAATCATATTTACCTCTGTGGGGTTCCTGGGACTTTTTCATTGCCTCAAATCTCTCTAAGTAGGCCAGTGGATGCTCCAAAATGTATTTTTTGCATGTATTTTTTTTAAGCCTTGAGGTGAACACTTTATATCAGAAGTCAAAGAGGACAGACAGAAATAACTCCTTTCAGAGCCCACTGCGGACTTCGTGAGGAAGAGGGGCCTGCGCTATTACACATAAATTTTGCAGATCTGTTGGCTTCTCAGTTCATAGCACTCGACTCCCTGGCTCCTCAGCAGCTCCTTCTCTTCTGCTGCATCTTGAGCTTTCAACTGGGGGAAGTGGGCCGGAGAGGTGATGAAATCATAGTGCCGCTCCAGATACCGCAGGTAGATGAGCATGTGCAGAGCATAGGCCAACACCAGCAGCAGGATCAGGGACATGGCCAGGCCAATCAGAATGGCTGGTGTGAAGGAGGAGGCACAGTCTCGGGGCTTGGCAAACTGCCTCCTCTTGATGGTGAAGCCTTGGATCTGTCAGGACAAAAAGCTGAAGTGACATACTCTTTCTCTCCTAAGATCTACCTCTAGTTGGGCTGAGGGTTCTGGACTCCTAGTTAACCAAATTTAAGATACTGGGGCCGTACTTACTGACTAATTTGAACACATGATCTAACAAATGTAAATGTGTTTATGGGGACAATGAAACAATTTTAAATCAAGACTGACCCAGAGTAACTACTCTAAATAAGAGCAATCATTTGTAGAAGGCAGCTCCCACACTTAGTTGGCTTTTAGAACAGAATCCTACACAACATCACCTTGGTCACCTAGTTAGTTTCAAAGGGGTACATCAGAAAACTGAATTATCCATTAGTGCTTTAAGTGAGAACTCATTTTTATGACTTAAGTGGGTGCTTTGTCATTTTTTCATGCTAAAATGCCTGTAGCCATAGAGTTTAGAGGCCTTGCCGACCCAATTGTCTGTGCACTAGACTGAATCCAAAACAGCTCCAAAAGGAGACTCTTAGCCTGGCTTCTGGGATCCTTGGCCCACTCCTCTATGAAGAGGCAAAGTGGTCTTCTCTTCAAACTAGTGCCTGAAGAGTCAAGCTCTTGATAAAATGACAAAAGATGGCCTCATTCAATGCCACAACTCCAGCCAAAGGCAATGTCCTCACATTGACTGTTATTTAATTCTTAAGACTTGGTTGAGAACAGTGTCTGTGGAGAATGCCTGAAGGACATCTTTCCATCCATTTTCTGGACTACTGGTTATAAACACACTGTATCTAGCCCACAGGTGAGTTTTGTTAGGCCCAGAGTTCTGAACATCCTGAGAATTTCCTATTAAAATCCAGACTTCTAGCTTCCATTGAAAAATTGAAGATCCAGCAACACTGAGGCTGCATTCCTAAGAATGCTTTTTGCTTCCTAAGAAGCAAAAATTAAATTAACTGGAGTTGAATAAACGTACTCTTTGTGATGCTGCTACACTTTACTGGTATCCAGATGGCCCACCAAGGGCATCTCAGTTTGCCATGCTTGGGGCATCACGCTATACTTTATTCTTAAATCAGATGGGCAAAGCCACCTATGTGGAATGCAGCCTTTTGTATACATACCTGAATCACTATCACCACCACCTCTTGCGTGGACTGAGCTTGCATTCCACCATCTGCTTACATCAGTGGTGTTTTAACAAGGCCCACCATGACATCCACTGCTGTGTTCACTGTAAGGCTGTTGTCACAGATGTTAGCACATGCTGCACCATACGAGTGATGGATGTGCTCCCCGCAAGCACACTTCCAATAGTCTTATGAACCCCAAGAACGTGTAACTGAGCGATTCTTTCTTATACTGGATGCTCCAAAGCTTCAGGGCCAAATCACTGTGCCACTTCCAGCCAGATCAGACAGATGGTCTTGTGGTTTTGTGTACCAACCTCGCTAGTGGCTCTAATTGATCTGTTCTTCCTTTGTTTTTCTTAAGCCACATGTCTTTGCCCATTTTTTTGTTTTATATTTTTTATCATAAGATATACATAACATAAAATTTACAATCTTAACCATTTTTAGATGTACAGTTCAGTGGCATTAAGTACATTCACATTATTGTGCAACCATCACCATCATCCATCTCCAGAACTTTTCATCTTGCAAACTGTAACTCCATTAAACACTAATTCCTCCTGTCCCTCTTCTGGGGGACAGGAGGACTGCTGTAGATACTTCATGTAAGTGAATTCATACAAATATTTGCCCTTTTGTTCCTTTAATTTAGCATAGTATCAAAGTTCATTCATGCCATTGCCAAATCTGAATTTCCTCCCTTTTCAAGGCTGAGTAATATTCCATCACATGTCTACACTAGACTTTTTCATTCATCCATTGATGAACATTTGGGTTGTTTTCATCTTGTGGTTATTGTCAATAATGCTGCTATGAACATGGGTATACAAGCATCTGTTCAAGTCCCTGCTTCCAATTCCAATTTCCAGAATCACATGGTAATTCTACATTTAATTTTTTGAGGACCTACCACCATACCATTTTCCAGAGGCTACACCATTTTAAATTCCCACAACCAATGTACAAGGGTTCTAATTTCTCTACATCCTTGCCAACATTTGTTATTTTCTGTTTTGGGTTTGCTTGTTCTCTTATAATAACCATCCTAATGGGTGTGGTTTGTGCATTTTTCAAAGTCAGTTTTCTTACAGTGTTTCTCTAAGTCACCCTAAATCATTTCTGAAACAAGGAAGAGGTATAAGTCGGTCAATTCCTCTGTTCTCATCAAGCAAGATTATGTGTGAATTATTCTTTGTTTTCGTTATTACTTTGGGCCTACTTCTCTTTTTAAAGTGCAAGTGAGAGAAATATATATAATATGTACTTTTTAAATATTGATAAATACATATACATTATATATATTATAAAGTGCCTCTGAAGTCAGTGCAGAATTCAAATTCTGCTTCTACCATTTACAAGTTATATCACTTTGAAAAATTATGTAATCATCAGACCTTCAGTCATCGCATTTTTAAAACAGGGATAACAACAGCAATCTTGCAACATTATAAGTTTTGAAGACAAAGTATGTAAAATAACCAAAACAGTGCTGACACACAGGGCAGGGGACTCATAAGTAGTACTGTTAATCCATGCCTGACACAGTCCTCGCTGTTGCCACATAATAAGGCCATGACTTCTTTACATTCATAAAAGAAAGGCCAGAAATCAAGAGGGTGAAGTAGTTTGCCCAGGTAGCTGACAAGCAATTTGAAACCAAGTCTTTCTTTCAAACTCCAAAATGCAAGCTCCTTCCCTACCCCAAACTGCACACCTCTCCAAACTGGGGGGAAGAATAAGTAAATCCATTTACATTTGGAAAAGATTGGAAAGTGCCCATAAGAGGGACATGCAAAACCGGGCCTATTTCAGTGAGTTGGAAGAGCGAGTGAAGCTTTCTTCACAGGTAAACAGGACAGAGGAAGTTGACAGATGTCTTTCTGCCTGAGATTCTGGTGGTGAAAAGAAACATCTAATGCCCCCATGCCTTTCCCCAAATACTTTCAAGAGGATCTCTGGGGTATTTTTGACTCCTTAGCTGACAGTTCCATTCCTGTGCTAACTGCCAAAGGTGTCACTCATGCTACAGATGTACTTCTTATCTGTCCTGATAGGATCACTGCTCCACTCCCTGAAGGAAATAAAATAATTACCTAACAGTTCCTCTCCCCAGAAGGGCCTCTCACTCCAGGAAGTGTCAGTCACTGGGCTTCATGCCACAGCTTCACTCCAGCTTAGATTGCTGGCATTCCTCATTGATAATTATTAGTGACTGCAGAAATGTGACTGTAAAAGCAAGGTGGGGGGCGGGGGGCAGTGCGTAGGGTGTGGGTAGTGCACAGGGAGAGGAAATATTCTATCCTATTCCACTTCATGACTTAGAAGATAAAGAAAAAAATACCAATATTATTTTAAAGGTATCCATTCCTCTCTTTTCTCAAAACATCTATATTTCCGGTGTTTTCAAACACTGAGTTTCTTTGGCACCAAATATACAGGCGCACTGAGCATATGTTTTAGTTCATTACCTGGAAATCAACAAAAGTGACCTCCCACAGGTTTGCCATGTCATCCGCGTAGCTGGGCAACAAGAGGGCATCATACCGCGGCAGGCTGCTGACACGGTGGCAGTGGTAGGAATAACTTGACGGAGCATAGATGCCAGTTGCATTAAAAGTTGCTTGGATTGAATTATTGAAAATAATCTCGACTCGCTGTAGACTAAACCAGCTCTGGAGGTACAACTTGTTGTAACTGGTAAGGATGAACCTGAAAATGATTACAAACAGTATTACTCCTAAAGCACTTGGATATTTGCTGACGCAGGAAATCATCTATGAGCAGTGCAATTGCACCCTCTTTTGTCAGGTAGCAGAACTGGCTCTGAGAGAGTTTCCTTCTAGTGCTGAAGCAGTCTCCTGATAGGTTTGAACGAAAGCAAAAGACAGGGCAGACCCCAAAAGTGGACAGTACAAATTCCTTCAAAAAGAAAAACACAAAAAGTTTGTTTTTAATTTCATTTTTTAAATCAAAACTTGGTTTTATTACAGCAAAAAAAGTTGAAAAAAACTAAATTCTAAGCTAATATAGAATTAGCTAAGTAAATAATGGTCAAAAATAACCCAAAGAGAGCTTTTACTGTGTCAAGCACCCTTCTATGTTCTTTATGTGTATTTTATTTAACATGAGAAAGATACTATTATCCTCATTTCACAGGCGAGGAATCGAGACACAGAGGGGTGAAATAAATGGCTTGTGCAAGTTTACTCGGAGATTAAGTATTGGAGCTGGGCTCCAAATCCAATTTGAGACTACAGTCTTTACTCTTAGCCATTTTAGAATGGAATATTCTCCAGCAATAAAAAAGTTATAATATGCCATGATCATTTTTTCATTAAAAAACAAACATGTGACTGTGTAGAAAAAAAATTCTGGAAGGACAGCGATCAAATGTTAATAATGATTACAAATGGTGATTAAATTATGAATGATTTTCAAGTTCTTTTTATAAATAAACATTTTCTGATTCTTTTTGTTTTCTGGTCATGTATTGGACTCTTAGAGAAGCAGACCCTGAGACAATGATGTGAAGAGAGGAAGTATTTGGGGAGGTAGTCCCAAATTTTTTTTAAAGATTTTATTTATTTATTTGACAGAGAGAGACACAGCAAGAGAAGGAACACAAGCAGGGGGAGTGGGAGAGGGAGAAGCAGGCTTCCCATGGAGCAGGGAGCCCAATGCGGGGCTTGATCCCAGGACCCTGGGATCATGACCTGAGCCAAAGGCAGACGCTTAACGACTGAGCCACCCAGGTGCCCTGGTAGTCCCAAATTTATTTGGGAATTCAAAATATGTCAAATGGAGAAAAGAAAAGAAAAATGACAGAGGAATGGAAGACACCCCAAAAGGACACATTATTAAGCACGTTTCCACTGTGGACAAGTGCAGTTTGATGCTCATGGGGTACACTGGGAATGAGGGTAGTTCACATGCTTGTTATCTGACCTGAGGCTCAGGGTGAGAGAGCTGGGGTATTTATACACTTCTTTCAGTCATTGGTTGAGAGTTGCTGGGGTAGGGATGGGAGGCAGTGGACCCTTTGGCTAAAGGAAGCTTTTAGGCAAAGAAAGGCTGGCAGTTCAAAGTTGAGCTGGTATAGTGCTCTCAAATGGAAAAAGCCCAAAGTGATATAGATGGGGTACTGACAGCGTCTGCTGCATTCCTTCGTCCAAAAGAAAAAAATAATAATCATAAAGTTATTTTCCTTTTGGGGAAAAAAAGTGCTATTTGAATAAAAACTACTCACTTATATCAAACAGATATGTATATTTGTGTTTGTATGCTTGCTCACCTTGTGGGATTCTATTTTCCTTATAAAGTTTATCTAAAAGATGATGACATGTATTTTCTAAATTATAACCAGTGAAACACTAGTGGTTCCATGATATGTAGGCAAATATTCTGAGGAAAGAGCTTTCTAAAGTAAATATAGGAAAAGAGGTTAATCAGTCACCAAGTGTTGCAATCTTCCTTAAAAGCATGTCTTCACAGTAAATTTAATATACAAATTTATACTGTGAATCTCCAAGAGGAGGACACGGTGTGCAGTCTTTCTCAAACACATCTGACCACAGAACCCCTTTCCTGAGGAATCTTATAAATATTTTTACATAGCAGAAGTGTTCCATAGAACACAGCTTAGGAAAGACTGTCCTAGCACATGCTACTGGTTTTTTCAAGTAATGTTAAAGACATAGCTGTTTATCTCCACTAAAACGTTGGTCCTATAGGAACAGAAACATTTTATTTTCATAAGAAAAAAAATATAATGCTTTGACATTGTCCTCACTCCTGGAGCAGTTCCTAACTACTTGAATAAACCACTGTTGGCAGATGCATTCTTCCACACATTAACACAGCAAAATGTAGGCCTGGGTTATCTGCTGGGAAATTCAGCTAACAGAGAGGTTTTTTGTGATTATAAAATGATAAGTGTGATTTATTGTAAGGCACGATATAGAAAATAACTTCAAACCAGAGCTTCAGCTTTGGAGCTTACATATATTTTTTGCTCACAGGAAAAGAGTATCACATTTTCAGGTTCATGTAATTTCTAAGTCCTAACTGAAGAAGGAAAATCTATACAGATGCTTTGGTAGAAACTAAAGAAATCATCACTATAGGATCCCACCATAATATTGCTGACTTTGCATAGTTAGTTATATGTGGCATTTCACACGTCACAGTGCTTGGCACATAGCGGGCCCTTGATACTACATGTTGAGTGAGTAAATTATATGGAGCCAATATGAAGTGCTGAACCTATAACACTCCAAAGTAATATCCATACCTACCTTATATCAAGACCTTTGGGAATTTCAGCATCAACAAACTTCAGAGACAAACTAAGAAAACAGAAACAACACAGCCCATCAAAATAGAAATAACTTTTACTTCACGCTATACTAAAAAATTACCTCAAAATGGAAAAACTAAAACAATAAAACTTATAGAATAAACATATAGCAATTTTGCAATCTTGGACTAGCCAATGGTTTCTTGAAAAAATATAGAACCATAAGACATTCTTAATCATAGGAAACAAACTCAGGGTTGCTGGAGGGGACAGAGGTGGAGTGATGGGGTAACTGGGTGACGGACATTAAGGAGGGCACATGATGTAATGAGCACTGGGTGTTATATAAGGACTGATGAATCACTGACCTCTACTTCTGAAACCAATAATACATTATATGTTAATTAAAAATAAACTAAAAAGATTAGAAGTATAAAATATAAAGAAAAAATTTATATACTGGAGTTTATTAAAAATTTTTACTCTTCAAAAGACAGTGTTAAGGGGCACCTGGGTGGCTCAGTCGTTAAGTGTCTGCCTTCTGCTCAGGTCATGATCCCAAGGTCCTGGGATTGAGGCCCGCATCGGGCTCCCTGCTCTGCAGGAAGCCTTCTTCTCCCTTTCCCACTCCCCCTGCTTGTGTTCCCTCTCTCACTGCCTCTCTGTCAAATAAACAAATAAAATCTTAAAAAAAAAAAGACAGTGTTAAGAAAACAAGAAAGGCAAGCCACAGAACAAGAGAAAATATTCACAATACATATACACAAAGAACTAGTATCCAGAATACAATAACTAACACTAACAACTCAATAATAAGAAGACAACTTAACTTAAAAATGGTGAAAAGAGCAGTCCACAAAGGAAGATATACATATAGTTAATAAATACATGAAAAAAATGCTCAGCATCTTTAGTTATCAGTAAAATAAAACCACAATAAGATAAAAGCATCATGGTACAGTAATCGAAATAATTAAAACTTTTTTTAAGAATCTACTCTTTGGGCACCTGGGTGGCTGAGTTGGTTGAGCACCCAACTCTTGGTTTCCACTCAGGTGGTGATCTCAGGATTGTGAGATCAAGCCTTGTGTCAGCCTCCACAACGGGAACGGAGCCTGCTTGGGATTCTCCCTCTACCTCTGTCCTTCCCCTGCACTTTTGCTCTCAAAAAAGAACCTACTCTTAAGCTCTTAATATCATAGTTACTCACATTTTTCTGAAAGTTAACGTGAGATTTCCTGGATGTGAGACAGAGTATTAGTAATTCATAGCAATAACCACATTGGTTCCCCTTTTAACCCAATTCTTCTGCCTGGGCAACAGGATGAGAGCCAGATGTCATCCTGTACATACTGGGATTTGTAATACAGATGAGGAACACCAAAATTGTGAATCTGGGAATCTTTTAGTTTATGTAAAAGAGAGACAGAGATCCCCCTTAACCCTGAGAAAGGGAAACATTTGCTTCCTTAGTGTCAAAAATTTTCCTTGGCACGTGAAAAGAGAAGAGTACCAGGTACCTACCTCACAACGTAAGCTGATGAGTTTTATCAGCCTCTAGATGGGAATAAATAGGTCACCATAAAGGTGAATGTAAATAATTGTCTCTAAGAGGAAGACAAGCAGCCTCTGTGGGTTTCCAAGTGCTGGAGTACTTCCATGGTCCTGAGGTTCATTACTTCTTTTTTTTTTTTTTTTCAAATTATAGGCTATGTTTTTCAGATTTATTTTCAAGTTTACATTGCCTTGTATATTGTTTCAGAAAACATATATATCATGCATATACATCTTTTTTTTATTATGTTATGTTAATCACCATATATTACATCATTAGTTTTTGATGTAGTGTTCCATGATACATTGTTTGCGTATAACACCCAGTGCTCCATGCAGAACGTGCCCTCCTTAATACTCATCACCAGGCTAACCCATCCCCCCACCCCCTCCCCTCTAGAACCCTCAGTTTGTTTCTCAGAGTCCATAGTCTCTCATGGTTCGCCTCCCCCTCCTATTCCCCCCCTTCATTCTTCCCCTCCTGCTATCTTCTTCTTTTTTCTTTTTTTTTAACATATAATGTATTATTTGTTTCAGAGGTACAGGTCTGTGATTCAACAGTCTTACACAATTCACAGCGCTCACCATAGCACATACCCTCCCCAATGTCTATCACCCAGATGCCCCATCCCTCCCACCCCCCACCACTCCAGCAACCTTCAGTTTGTTCCCTGAGATTAAGAATTCCTCGTATCAGGGAGGGCATATGATACATGTCTTTCTCTGATTGACTTATTTCACTCAGCATAATACCCTCCAGTTCCACTGGCATCATTGCAAATGGCAATATTTCATTCCTTTTGATGGCTGCATAATATTCCATTGTATATATATACCACATCTTCTTTATCCATTAATCTGTAGATGGACATCTTGGCTCTTTCCACAGTTTGGCTATTGTGGACATTGCTACTATAAACATCGGGGTGCATGTACCCCTTTGGATCCCTACATTTGTATCTCTGGGGTAAATCCCCAGTAGTGCAATTGCTGGGTCGTAGGGTAGCTCTATTTTCAACTTTTTGAGGAACCTCCATACTGTTTTCCAGAGTGGCTGCACCAGCTTGCATTCCCACCAACAGTGTAGGAGGGTTCCCCTTTCTCCGCATCCCCGCCAACATCTGTCATTTCCTGACTTGCTAATTTTAGACATTCTGACTGGTGTGAGATGATATCTCATTGAGGTTTTGATTTGGATTTTCATTACTTCTTGACAGGTAAACACATTGGTCTAAGGTGGTAAATCTCTTACTAAATCCAAGGCTTATCTTTTAACCCAAGTCCCAGTCAAATTTGTTCAGAAATTGCTAACTATGCAGAAACAAAAATATTTTCTTTACAGTCAGTGACCATACCAAGTGTCAGTAAGGATGTAAAGCAACTGGAACCTCCTCATACAATGCTGGTGGAAAGGTAAATGGTACAATGACTTTAAAAAACAATTTGGCGGTTTCTTAAAAAGTTAAACATGCACATACCATATGATCTAGCCATTCTACTCCTAGGTATTTAAGAAAAATGAAAATATACACTCCTACGAAGCCTTGTACATGAATGTTTAAAGCAACTTTCCTTGGAAAGCTATTTAAAAACTGGGGCAAAACAAATTTCCATCAAGAGGTGGATGGATAAATAAGTTGTGGTATATCCATATAATGGAGTACTTACCACTCAGCAGTTAAAAAGAAACATCACTTTGAAACATGTAACAATGTAGAATATCAAAATCATCAAGCTAAGTGAAAGAAGCCAGACTAAAAAAGAGTATACACCATATGACTATATTTATTTACTTATTTATTCAAGATTTTATTTATACGTTTTAGAGAGAGTGTGTATGAGCAGGGAGGGGCAGCGGGAGAAGGAGAAAGAATCTGAAGCAGACTCCGCACTGAGCACAAGCAGGGCTTAGTTCCCCAACTGCAAGATCATGACCTGAGCCGAAACCAAGAGTTAGACATTTAACCAACTGAGCCACCCAGGTGCCCCTATATGATTATATTTATAGATAATTCTGGAAAATGCAAACTCACCTATAACTATAGAGAGCAGGTCAGTGGTTACCTGGAGGGCTGGGAGTGGCAGGAGGGAAAGATTACAAAGGGACACAAGGAAACTTTGGAGGGTGATGAAAATGTTTGCTGTTTTGATTGTAGTAATGGTTTTGTGGGTGCACAAATATGTCAAAACTGATCAAACTGTACTTTAAATATGTGCAGTTTAGTGTATTTTATTTACATTTCAATAAGGCTGAAAAATAAGAACGAGAAAAAGCTAAATAACTGAAATGAGAAAATGTGAAAAATTTAAATACAGAAAGGATGATGCAGCTATGTGACATTATAATGTCTAGAAATTATAACAACTCAACATACATTATAAAACCAAAAAAGCAAAAGTGGATAGCCATAAAACGTCCAATTACAAGCTTGAAAAAAACATCACACAAATGTAATCTCATTTATTTAGTCCTATTTATCAAGAAACAGAAATGTCAGCGATTGAGCTGAAATTTATCGTCATACTATTTATGGGGAAAGGGGAAGGGTATTTACAAAATAAACCAGATAAAGTTACTAGGAGAATTATCTTTTTTTTCTAACATTATAAGCTTAGACACCTTAGAAGCATTCATTTATGAACACTTTATAAGCTAATTTATTCAGTAAAGCAGGTCTCCAAAAGGGCCTTTCTCTAAGACTATTCTGATAGCCTGTTACAAAGTACTTAAAATACTTTAAAGAAATAAAATTTATTTCTTGAATAGTATTTTACAAGTTCGACTGGTCACTTATTTTAACAGAAATTTCTCCACTTCTTCCAAGGAATCAGAATAGCTTAGCTATCCATAAAATGACTCTGTAGCTGTTGAACTAAACCTCAAAGCAAGGCCATACTGAGTCCACCTAACTGCTGTCCCTTTTTCCCGATGGAGCAGCTCAATGGCCTCTAAGCTTCTGACACTCCCAAGAGCTTTCTCCAGCAGTCCTGGTTTCAGTGAGAGCTGTTAACATGCTCTGCTGCAGAGTAAAGAACATGCCTGATTTCAACAAAGCAAATTCAACAACGATTCAGTGAGACTCTTCCAAGAGCCAGGCATTGCACCATAACCTGGGAACATGAAGGAGAAATACAATCTAGCAAGTCACTCAAAAAAGAACTGCTTTTACTCTTCCAAGCACCCTAACCTCCCATGTTTAAAACAGACTCTGAGGGACGCCTGGGTGGCTCAGTTGTTAAGCGTCTGCCTTCGGCTCAGGTCATGATCCCAGGGTCCTGGGATCAAGCCCCGCATTGGGCTCCCTGCTCTGCGGGAAGCCTGCTTCTCCCTCTCACACTCCCTCTGCTTGTGTTCCCTCTCTCACTGTTTCTCTCTCTGTCAAATAAATAAATAAATAAATCTTATTAAAAAAAAAAAAAACAGACTGTATTCTTCAGACTATAATTGCCTAAATTCAAAATACCCCCAGATGCTCAGATTATGCTCTATATTCACTATTTAAAAAGATTTCCGTAGCAAATCTGTCTGCCAACAACTTGCCTTTCCCTGAACATTTTGTTTCCAAGCATTAAAACAAGGTCACCTTTTTTAAATCTGTGCTTTTGACCTTACATGGTTATGTCTTTACTTGGATTTATTCTTTCAGCAACTCCCTCTCTGGTTCTTGAGAACCTAAGATTTCCTTGCCAGCATAGCAAAGGCATCTCACTAATGTCCATGATTCACAGGAATGAGGGATGGTCTCAGTATCTGGTCCCTGCATGTCTCATGTACTGGGAAGCCTTCCATTCATCCCCATGGGTGGGCTGTCCAAGATGCCCACACACTCGCCTGAACAGGACTCCAGGAGGTAGATGCTGCTCACTCAGGACTCATCCGAGTAGAATATGTAGGTGGTGACCAAGAAGAAAACCAGGTCCCACCCAATCATTCCTTTGTGCATTGTGAAAACCAAAGCTTCCCTAGGTCTCTCCACCAGGTAACCAGGCATAGACACTATTTTACTCTGGTTATCATTAGTATGTTAGGAAGATAATACTACTACTTCGAGTAGCACTTGAAGAGTTCTCAAAGTTCTCGTCCATACATTTCACCGTTTGATTTTCACAGTGCTATGAAACAGGGCCAAGAAAGAGGTAAAATATCATTGTTAAACACATTTTAGGCCCCAGCTCTATTACCAAATAAGCTGTGTGATCTTATCAAGTTTCTTAACCTCTAGGAGCCTTGATTTTGGATGGTAACAGTCTGTGACTCAATAGTACCCTGAGGAATAGCAGATATTGTGCCTGTCAAGTCCTCGCACTGTGCCTGTCCCAAAGCAAGTGCCTCAGGCCTGTTACAATTAATAGATATCATTATCTCCATTCACAGATGATGATCCTATGGCGGCTCCTATTTGTAAAGTCACAACGCGCACTGCACTGGCAGAACTGGGACAAGAAGCCAAGTTTTCATTCTTTCTGTCTCTGGGTTCCCAGTGATCATTAAGATTTCTAAAGCCCAGCAAAAAAGTGTGGTGCTCTGATCTTCCCCACAAATACCCAGGGGTAAGAATAAATGGAATCAAGGCGGGCCAGTCAGCCACAGATAGGCAAGATGATCCCCAGGCAATCAGTCTCTCTCCAGGCAGCTGGCCACAAATAAAGAGCCCTGTAGGGAATTAATTAGAGCCCAAGGGAAAAAGGCCCAAGCTCTCAACAGTGCTGAAGTCTCTTCGGTAGTCTGTGCTGCCACAGAATAAACAAATCTGGGAGGACTCTGGATGCTTATACTTACAATTCCTTAATTCCCTAATAAGAGATAATCACTCTGAATAGCAAGATACTCACTAAAACTTGTAATATTAATACAATCCACTTTTACCCATCACCAATAATTTTTAAATGAAAAGTAAAGTTCAGGAGTAAAAAAGTATTTCCAGCCCAAATATATAAAATGAATACCCCCCCACACACACACATACACACACACATACACACACGCACGCACACAGAGTATACAAAGCATTCTGTCCATCTAAACCAGGCCAGGACAAATGCAGACAATCTTCCAAAAGCTTTCATTACACTAGCAAATGTTGAAAGCAAGGAGATTTACAGAAAGCAAGTGGGATATGCCAGACTTACTCTTCCTCGACCAAAACAAATACAAGCAAAAACTTTTCGCTTGGATGACTAGAAAGCAGAGAAAGGTACGGGAAATTGATTTCCTCTTCAAAAGGGATATTTGTTTAATCTGCTTATCTCATATCAAAAGGAATTATTAAAATCATTTTGAACAAATGTCCTAAAGAATTCTCTGAAATATGGCCATTCAAAGGTACCCTTGCACATATGCAAACTGGCAACGTCCCACAACTTCAGAACACTCCCTCGAATCAGAAATCTGCCCTGGCTAGAGTCAGCCTTCTCTTTTTTCACCCACTAGAAGATGTATGACTCTGCTCCATGATGCATGATTTCCTCCTGCTAGGACAAAAGTAGTATGATACCTCACATTTGAAGTTGATACCAAGCCTGGAATCCTGTTCATTTTTCAGAATGAATTTGGAAAACCTTCACGTTTACAACTCTGATTTTCCTCAAGGTATTGTAACAAGAGAATTGCTGGGGGGAATTTTTTTTTCAATTAATTTCTGACTTTTTTCTTTTATTTTAGACATTAAACATTTCATAAGAGATGCGTTTCAAGTTCACTACAAATGAACCTACTTGTACCATTTTCTGAATCGTCAGAAAACTTGACCATCCAGTTAACAGATTACAATCACCCTAAGGGCCTCCAGCAAAGCAATCAACTTACATGGCACTTTCTTCACTGCAATTTGAGTTGCTAATGTCCACTGTTGCCGCCTGGCCAAAAGCTTCATCTGTAAGGTCCAGCCAGGTCTGATTCTTAAATTTTACTGTTATTCCTTTGGCCCAGAAAAGAATGCAGGGAATTCCATCCATGGAGACATTGATTGGGCTATGATGGCTGAATGCATTCCAAGGTTCTTTTTCTAAATGTCCTTGTCTGCTCGGAGTGTAGCTGAGAGTCTAGTTAACCAAATAAACAAAATTTAAGAGACAGGTTTGTTTCCCTGGCACAAAAGGTTTCTTGGAGTAAAAGGACTAATTTACAACCGGTTGAAACTTTCATCTCTCTCACTCCAGAGTCCATGTTACTGTGGGACAAAGGAGATGATAGGTGGGCCCATCTTAATCATTTAACAAGCCAAAACTGATAGATATATCTGAAAGGTCTATGAGCCTAGTTCCACACAGCACCCAAATTGGAAAGGGCTAAATTATTAAAAAAAAAAAAGCCGACTTTGCAAATAATAATATTAGCAATATAGACTCAAGAAGTTTCCAGGCTGGGAGAGAGAGTGGGGATGAATAGGTGGAGCACAGATTTTTAGGGCCACGAAAGTATTATTCTGTAAAATACCATAATGGTAGGTAGATATCATTATACATTTGTTAAAACCCATAAAATGTACAACACAAAGAGTGAATCCAAATGTAAACTATGGACTTTACTTAATAATAATGTATCAATATTGGCTCATCAACTTTAAGAAATATACCACAATAACACAAGATGTTAAACAAAGGGGAAACTCAAGGCGGAAGGGATTGAGGGAGCATATGGGAACCTTCTATTTTGTTCAATTTTTTCTGTAAACTTAAAACTACTCAAAAAAAAAAAAAAAGTCTAGGAATTAAAAACAAAAATTCACCATGCCATGAACTAATGGCAGTAATCTATCTCTTCAGAAAATAGGAACCCAAATAAGGCAAGATTTTAAAATAAAGAAATTAATATGTTAAGCAAACAAACATAACAAGAAGTTTCTAGCTATCAAGCCTAATTCTCCAGACCACTAATATCCAATAGAACATTCTGCAACATCGGGTATGTTCTATACCTGCACTGTCCCGTGTAGCAGTCACTGGCTTTCTGTACCTATCATGGCACTGGGAATGCGGCCAGTGCAACAGATTAATTTTTTAATTTTACTTAACATTATTTCATTTGAATTTAAATTTAAATAGCCCCATGTGGCTAGTGGCTACTGCCTTAGACAGTCTCTCCAGATCATGTAATATACAAAAACTAGCAGGGTCTTCTAACATCATTCTTCATCTTATGAATCCTGAGGCAGCCTGAGACAATGCACTTCAGTACTTGACTCTAGAAGTCACAAATATCTGACAGAAGATCCACTTATCTAGATCAACTAGTCCATACCGATTACTCCAATCTTAGTACAGATAAAAGAGAAATTAAAGAGGCAGCAGCAATCCAAGCTTACCAGGAACCAAAGATAAACTATTACTATAGTGATCCTGTCTGGAAAGCAACAAAAGTAAAACTGAGTATTGTAATGAAAATATACAAGAACAAGTAAAACTTTAGTTTTTTATTTACTAGAAGACTACTATAATACATTTCCCCATCCAAAACTTAAGCAAGAATGTTAGTTATTAACAAAAGTATTATTTATATTTTCACAGACCTGATTGAAATGTGTTTTAAAAAATTTTTTTTTAAAGATACAACCTAGTTTCCTAACATATCCATACCTGTGTGATTGGTATTGTTGTGAAATTCTGGATTGGATTCATATCTCCATTACTCAGCTGATCTGTCAAATAAATGATATGAGTACAAAGGCTAAATGTCACTGATTTATTAATGTACCTGAAAGATACGAAAATGCTAAGCACTGTAAAATATGCCAGGCTTGAGCCTCTTCTGGCTCATAATTTGGAATACACCAGTTTAAGAGATTTTTACATGTAAGACTCCTGCTCCAATCACCAGTATTCAGTGAGGCCCACCACAAACAATACCCTTCTCAACCCTTCAAGGAATCATACAGGCAAATACAGGTCTTACCGTTTATAACCACTTCTCTATTTGAAGATGTTCGAGAGATGAAACTAGAAAAAAACAAAAATAAAAAGATGCTGAACAGATATCTATATATCAGATTTCATAGGAAGTTTTAAGGAGGATATTTCAGTTTATTACATCTCAAGAGAAGACAGAAACTTACGTGTCAAAACTGTCCACTTTTTCATACTGAATTTCTGATTTAAAAAAGTAATATATGTTCTTCAAAGAAAATAAGAAAAAGTCAGAATTTTTTTAATTTGTAAATATAAACCCTAATTCTTATCCATTGAATATTATTATTGAGGGCCTACCATGTGCCAAGTAATGTACTAAACACTGAGGTCTAACCAAAATAAATAGTAACCAAATAATAAAGCAAATAAATAATGAAACATAAAATCTTTTACAGTGAAGTTTTATAGTTATTGTACTGTTACCATATTAAAGCAAAAATATTCATTTTTTTATTAAAAAACAAGACAGACTCTATTGCCAAAAAACTTTTTCTGAAAATTATGGGGATATAAATTATATATCCTTCCAGTGTTTCACTGTACACACACACACACACACACACAGATGTACACACACAACACACATAAATTTACTTTTTATAAAATTCAAAAACAGATATGTGTAAACAGCCTGTTTTGGAGCCTGCAAAATTTTTTTCAACTTAAAAAAATATCACAAATATTTTCTCATGTAATTATATATTTTTCTGACATAATTTTTTTAACTTTTTAATTCCCATTAGTTAACATACTGTGTTATATTAGTTTCAGATGTACAATATAGTGATTCAACAATTCCATCCATCACCCGGTGCTCAACATGATTTTCTAACATAATTTTGAATTCCATGTTGGTATTACATCACACAAATGTACCAATTTATTCAACCAAATTCCTATTATGTATTTAGGTTGTTTCCAATTAACAGACTATACTACATTGAACCTTATTGTGGAGTGTTTGTTCATACCCCCAAGAAGTTCCTTAAGATAAATTCCTAGAAGTGAAACTGCTAACTTAGAAGATCTACGCATCTTTTTATCATGGAATATTGTAAACACATACAAATATAAACAGAAAAACATAAGCCCTCTCCCCACCCCCATGTACTTGTACCCACCATCCAGCTTTAGTAATTATCAAGGTATAAGCAATCTTGTTTCAACTATGAGCTCACCCATTTCCGCTCTCTGGTATTATTTTGAAGGAAATACCAGAAATTAATATGATTTAAGTATGTATTTCTAAAAGATAAGGACTTTTTAAAATAACTGCCCAATTATATCTAGAAAATATTAATAATTTCTTTAAAACTATCATGCCAGTGCTTAAATCTCTGATTATGTCATAAATGTCATAAAAATTTTGTTTACTGCCTATTTAAAATTTTTCAGAACTTGTACCTTGTAGTATATAAGAATGCAGATCAAACTCTGTATTTAAGCGATTGCTATCCAAGACCTATATGTATAATTGTTATATAAACTCAATATATTTACAATTAGAGAAATATATATATATATATATATATATATTACATACCATGGCCCATATGCAAAACATAACTTTAGTTCAAGAGTTACTAAATTTGTAACATAAAGTGCTTTAAAATGAATTATATGGAACCAATTACACAATGAACGCACCATTCTCTTGGTAATACAATCTCTATTATCTAATGAGAATTTGTGAAGATGACAAGTTGGTGACCATGATATCTACTCATTGCTGTTAATAAATTCATGCATGCATACAAACTTATTCTCACTTTATCAACTTTACTGAGATATAATTTAAGTACAATAAACTACACTGACTCAATGTGTATAACCTGATGAGTTTTGGCATACGCATATATCCATGACACACCACCATAATAAAGATACAGAATATTTACAAACCACAGAAGTTTCCCCATGCACTCTTGCAGTAAAGAGATGTTCCCTCCACTTTCAGCCTCAGGAAAACTAAATAATGGCTTTCTGTCACTTTAGATTAGTTTGCATTTTCTAGAATTATAAATAGAATCATATATATTCTTCAGTGCTTGGCTTCTTTCAGTCTATACATAATGATTGGAATTCTCTGATGTTGTTATATATATTAATATCTCATTCCTTTTCATTACTGAGAAGTATTTCATTGTACGGATATACCACATTTTGTCTCTCTAGGCATCCACTGATGGACATGTATGGTGTTTTGAGTTTGGGGCTACTACAAATAAAGATATAAATATATTTGTGTACAGGGCTTTTATGGAATATTTTTTGGATTCTCTTGAATAGATACCCAGAAGAATGGCTGAGTCATATAGTAAAAGTTTAACTTTTAACAAAACTGCCAGTTTCACTATATGAGCTTCTCTGTGGCTCCACATTCTTGTAATATTTGTACTGTAAATCTGTTCAATTTTATCCATTCTCATAGGTATGGGTTGCTATCATATTGTAGTTTTCTTTTCCATTTCCCTGATGACTAACGAGAATGAGCATCTTTTCGCCTATTGACCATTCATATATTTTCTTATGTGAACTCTGTGTTTAAATCTTTTATCACATTTTTAATTAACTGTCTCTTCTTATTGAGTTGAAAGAGTTCTCTGTATGGATACAAGTCCTGTGTCAGATACATGCATTGAAAACATTTTCTTCCATTGTCTTGCTTTTTCATTTTCTTAATGGTGACTTTCAAAATGGAAACATTTTAATTTTCATAAAGTCTAATGTATTTGTTTTTCTTCTTCTATTGTCTATGTTTCTGGGTCTAAACCATTTTCTTAACATAACGTCACAAAATTTTCTCCTGTGTTTTATCTAGAAGTTTTAAAGTTTTAGCTTTTACATTTAGCTCTGTTATCCATTTTGAGTCATATTTGTGAGATGAGGTACTTGTAACATTTTAGAACCTGGATAAAGAAAATGTCCTATTAGTTTCCAGAAATTAGAAAAAAACAAACAAACACAAGAATCATACAAGGATTCGGAAAATGTCTCTCTCACACCCTTTCACGGACGCTAGAGGAGGATGTGCTCAAGCAAAGTGAGAGGAAACCCAGAAAGAGGAAACTGAGGCACTAATCAACAGAGACTCTAACTTAGAAGGGTGAGGAAGAGAAACTTCAGGATGCCTATTCCTTATCAGACCTAGAGAGCATCGATCCAGATTGCAGTGAGAGGACAAAAGAGCTCCAAAGAGGAGACATAGAGGGAGGGCTCTAGGTAAAAGGATTTGAGACGCTACACTACATGTTAGATGAGGGGACTTGTGAAAAGAATTAAGAATATATATATTTTTATTTTTCTTGAAGATTTTATTTATTTATTCGACAGAGAGAGAGAGACAACCAGAGAGGGAACAGAAGCAGGGGGAGTGCAGAGAGGGAACACAAGCAGGGGGAGTGGGAGAGGGAGAAGCAGGCTTCCCGCGGAGCAGGGAGCTGGACGTGGGGTTCGATCCTAGGATCCCGGGATCATGACCTGAGCCGAAGGCAGACGCTTAATGACTGAGCCACCCAGGTGCCCCAAGAATATATATATTTTTTAAATATTGCAAATGGAAAAGGGTAGTAATTTTTAACTCAAGAGAAAAGGAAAGAGCTGTATAAAGAAAAGAGAAATATTTATAGTATGCTAACTGGCTTGTCAGTGAATAATACACGCACAGTCACACTGATGCCAGCACAGATTTAACTGAAAGTAGTAATGTAACTATATATTAGACGGGCAGGTGGATGAAGAAAAGGAGGGTGAGGGCAGTGTTGGAGGCAAAAACTTTGTCAGCAATAACAGGAAGTTGTTAGACAATGTCTAAAATGTATAAATTGAGGGGTGCCTGGGTGGCTCAGTGGGTTAAGCGTCTGCCTTCAGCTCAGGTCATGATCCCAGGGTGCTGGGATTGAGCCCCCACATCGGGCTCCCTGCTCGGCGGGAAGTCTCCTTCTTCCTCTCCCCCTTTCCCCTGCTCGTGCTCTCTCTCTCACTCATTCTCTCTCTCTCAAATAAATACATAATCTTTTAAAAAATAAAATTAAACGTGTAAATTGAGAAATCCTCTACACATATTTAAATAATGTGGCAGTGTTGTGGGTTGTAGGATTGTTCCCAACTCCCTGGAAATAATCCGAGATGTATATACCCTTGCCCTTGGCCATATGCTTTGCAGCACCTCCCTGTAGGTAGAGAGTATTTCCTGCCCCATGGTAAGTCTCAGCTATGTGTCTTGTTCGAGCCAACGAGCCAACGGAACATGAGGGGAAGCAACAATGTACCAGCTCTGCAGACACTTTCTGAGGTACTGCATGTGTCTGCCACCTCCTTGTCCCCTTCTCTCTGCCATGATGACAGTGTGCCCAAACAGGGGCTGCTCTTTCAGTCTAGGTCTTGGAATGACAAGACATGGGAAACAGCTGGAGCAGGCCTGCAACAGCCCACTGAATAGCTATCAACATGTAACATGAGTGAGAAATAAATGGTCAAGACGGTAAGATTCTGGAAAACTGGAGTTGTTTGTTACTAGAGAAGCTGACTAAATGGGAGACACTTTTTTTTCGATAATTTATGATGTGTCTTGGTAACACCTGATTTTTTTAAAACCATGATGGATTTTTTTAATTTATTCTTTTTAAAAAGATGCCTTCTGGGGCACCTGGGTGGCTCAGTCAATTAAGCATCTGACTCTTGATTTCAGCCCAGGTCATGATCTCAGGGTTGTGAGATGGAGCCCCATATCAGGCTCCACGCTGGGCATGGAGCCTGCTTGAGATTCTCTCTCTCCCTCTCCCTCGACCCTTTCCCAACCTCCCCACTCTCTCTCTTTCTCTGTCTCTAAAAAAAAAAGAAGAAAAAAAGATGTCTTCCTTTAAAAATTTATAAATTAGCATTCTGATTGATAGTCTCTGGTGAGTAGGATTAGCATAAATCAGTCCTCAGAGCCCAAATACACTTAGGAGCACTAAGAAATTTAATTTCCTGAGCAGCAAAAGTGAGGCTCCAACCGGTAATCATGTAACTACAATAGAGATGTGCTTTAGCTAAAAGATCTCTATCTTACCTAAATTTCAAACTCTGTACTGCAAGTTCCAAAGTGACTGAATACATGAAAGAAACACTAATACCCAAGCAATACTTCTTAAGAGCTTCAAGCTTTCTAGTAATATCATTGTACACAAACAGACTTTTAAAATTTCTTTAATTTAAACTTCATTTATCCAAAAAGCACATTTCATGATACAGGGTTAAGTATTCAATTTTAAAATGTCTTAATGAACAAAAAAAGAAAATTATGAGATATTTCATCTAAATAATATGAAAATTTATCAAGTCATTTGGAAATATCTAGTTAGCAGAACAGTTTAATAAAAGTTTCCTGAATAAAAGTATATGAATGAATGAATGAAGAGATGGATGGATGAGCTACCAAACTGATAATATGCTTGGCTTGAGACTTTGCTCTACTCATTAAAAATTTCCATGTGTTCACAAATGAAAAGTTTTTAGAAGACAACAAAGGCTTATTTTCATTTCACTGAATCTATGGTTATGAACACACAATAATGCTGCTATACTTCTTTTTTTAAATGAACTATAATTTAGATAGGCCTTTCCCATACCCATAAGACTGAATTAACAAGGTTTTATAGGAAACCATAATCTCAACCAAAGATAAAATATATATACATTTCGGGACACCTGGGTGGCTCAGTCGGCTGAGCGTCTGCCTTGGGCTCAGGTCATGATCCCAGGGTCCTGGGATCCAGTCCCACACTGGGCTCCTTGCTCAGTGGGGAGCCTGCTTCTCTCCCTCTGCCTGCCTGCCTGCCTTCCCCCTGCTTGTGCTCTCTCTCTGACAAATAAATGAATAAAATCTTTAAAAAAATATATATATATACATTTTTCACATCACTACATAATCTCTGAACTAAAGTAAGATTGTAAAGAATTAACTGGTTAAAGTTATCTATATGAATAAACTGAGTAACACTGGTTAAATTTTTTTTAAATAAATAATAAAGAAACAAAACCTATATTGTCTCTAAAAATATTCCAATCCTTGTCCAGTAAAAGGGATCTCTGCAATACCTTTGAAAAGTAATCAAGAGCCCGAAGCTTGTAGTGGCTGGTGCCATATTTTTGTAGTCCATCATGAGTCTGCAAAGTAATGCCTTCATGAAGGTAAAGGTGAAACAGCTCTGCCATGAGTCTGTGCAGGAGGAAGACCATATTCTCACCATGGCCTCTGAGGCCCTCAGAGACCTGCTAACTGTGCTCACCTCATCTGACCTCTTCCCGTCTGTTCTAGCTACACCAGCAGTCTTCAGTCCAGCTCCTTGAAGGCTTCATGTTCCCTTCTTGTCTCATAAGAGTCTTAGCACTTGCTGTTCCCTCCACCTAGAATGTTCTCTAACCTCCTCTTCCCCCTCCTCCTAGGTACTCCCTCCCTTTGCTACAGATTACAGTTAAATGTCACTTCCTTAAGGACACTCTTCCTACTATCTCAGACCCGTTCAGACCCGCCTATTATATGTGCTCATAGCCTCCCACACTTTTCTTTCACAGCATGATTCACATTTGACTAATGAGAGTACCTCCTCCACTAGACTGAAAGCTTCATGAAGGCAGGGACTATTCCTGTTTTGCTCACCAGTGTAGACCCAGTACCTAGCACAGCACCTAGCTATTTAAAAGTACCAAGTATTAAAAACATATGTGCTACATGCATGAATGAATGAACAAAGTCTGAAAGGGAAGTAGAAAATGAGAGATCACACAGGATACTGTGTGAGAGGCAAAATATTTCCTTTTGTTAAAGGAATTGTTTTAACCCAGTTTGAGGAAGAAATATGTAAAGAAAGAGTGGTGACCCCTACTCTCTCTAAGCTTAGGAAACAAGTATTAATTTAAAATACAATCATCCTTCCTAGAGACTTAAGAACCTTGAATGGACCCATAAAAATGAAAGATATTTTAAATTTCAGATCCATGATTTGAAAGACATTCACAAAACAGCAACTGTTGTTTCTTTCATAATAAATTAATATGCTATATTTTTAGATTCAAATGATCATTGATTGATGTGATTTCTAGGGTCCCTTCCGAAGCTGAGATTATTTAAACCCATTAACCTTGCTTCAAAAACATAATTGGGATTTTTATGTATTTGGTGTACATTTTATCAGTGTAATACACAAATCAGTCATCTCTGTACAAATGAAGTAAGGAAACCTTACTAAGCTTTAATAAGCTAAGAGTAGTATAGGTCTCTTACTATTCGAAAATGAGCTTGAAGGAAAGCACTAACTGATTTAGAAACAATGGGGGAAACAAATAGAAAATGCCTGCACTTACAGTTTTTATCAGCGGGTGACTTAAAGATTCTTTAACACAGTTTTGGCAGACCATCCCACTTGGCACTACCCTTTGTGTTCACACTAAATTCGCTGATGTATTTATTGGGATGGCACATAATGAGCAATTAGGAGATATAACATAAGTTAATTGCTATTCAGATTCTGAATATTCTCCCTTATAGATAAATCTCTGTAGTTTCCCTTATATGGTATGGAAAGAGCCAAAAGACAAAGGATACAGGAATAGAAGTTTTGCTTGTTAATTTTAAGCAGTATGTACTCCAAACAATTACCGTCCCCTACCAGTTAAAATGATTCAACACCTTTTCTTTGAAGGACAGGTTATATATTTCTGAGGTTTTTAAATTTTTCCTTGCTCTCTTCTCTCATAACAATGGCAGGAGAAAACCATGAAATTAATATTACTTGTAAGTATAAAAGAAACCTGAACACTGATTTGAGTCATTTTCTCATAGATACATACTTTGATACATAATACAAATGTTTCTTGTGCATTTTGAATAACTCTTGCTTCTTATAATAAAGATTGTATTTTCATGTCTTATTTATAAACTCTAGTTCAATGATTTTGTTAGCCACAGAATGATCTAATTTAATATATCCGATTTGAATTATAAACAAATATAGCTATGCAACAATATAAAGAAATTACAGAACCATCTAATTTCACACTTGCATTGAAGTTCACAGATGCGCTGAATTAACAAATGTGCAATTACTCACCTTACATTCTTCCTGGCAAGTATTTGGTCCAAAGTCAGTGAAAATCCTATACATAAAAAAATAAGTGAAAAACTGAAGATGATTTTTCTTCCCATCAAGAAATGAATCAGTTTCTTCAAAGCAAGCACATCTGTTAATTCTTAAATGCAAACAGAGCAGAGGCAGAATTTTCCATGTCTTGTGACTGACAACATAGTCAACCAATAAAAAGACCATATTCCCAGGATATATTATGCATGGGAGAGGGTGAAGGGAGGGGCCTGATACAGCTTAATTTAGAGTATAGAGTGAAAGCAGTGGGTCTATTTAGTTGTTTTTTTTTTTTAAGATTTTTTATTTATTTATTCATGAGCGACAGAGGTGGGGGGAGAGAGAGAGAGAGAGAGAGAGAAGCAGAGGGAGTAGCAGGCTTCCTGCTGAGCAGGGAGCCCGATGCGGGACTCGATCCCAGGACCCTGGGATCATGACCTGAGCCAAAGGCAGACGCTTAACCATCTGAGCCACCCAGGCGCCCAGCAGTGGGTCTATTTAGGATGTTTCTTATTCATTAAAGATTATTAGGGAGCAGAGTTTCAATTAACCTCTTTTTAGAAACTAGCATTGTTTTGATACTCTAACTCTTAATAAGAATCTCATACTGCTTTTCAGGAAGCTATTAAATTCGCGTCAAAAATCTACAAAATATACATTATTACATGCATTTTTCAGGTGAATAAATGAGTAAAAATCTCTGAAACTTACCTAATTTTACATATGTGTCCTACTTCACAGTTTTCTGTTAAATTCGTGACACTCCATGTGCTAAGAGATCTGGAATGTAATGGTAAAGAGCACTGACTTTGGAGTCAGACAGCCCTCAATTGCATTCCCAGCTCTAGTTTCCCCATCTGCAGAGTGGGGACAAAAGTGTTTTGCTCAAAGAACTGTTGCAAAGATATATCGAGGCCCTAAATAGCCAAATCTACCTTGAGAAAGAACAAAGCTGGAAGTATCACACCTCCTGATTTAATAAACATATTGCAAAGCTACAGTAATTTAAACAGTATAGTATTGCCGGGGCGCCTGGGTGGCTCAGTCGTTGGGCATCTGCCTTCGGCTCAGGTCATGATCCCAGGGTCCTGGGATCGAGCCCCGCATCAGGCTCCCTGCTCCGCGGGAGGCCTGCTTCTCCCTCTCCCACTCCCCCTGCTTGTGTTCCCTCTCTTGCTGTGACTCTGTCTGTCAAATAAATAAATAAAATCTTAATAAATAAACAAACAAACAGTATAGTATTGCCATTAAAAACTGACATATGCGGCACCTGGTGGCTCAGTTGGTTAAGCGTCTGCCTTCGGCTCAGGTCGTGATCCCAGGGTCCTGGGATTGAGTCCCGCATCGGGCTCCCTCCTCAGCGGGAGTCGCTTCTCCCTCTCCCTCTCCTGCGGCTCCCCCTGCTTGTGTGTGTGATCGCTCTCTCTCTCTCTCACTCTCTCTCTTTCCATCAAATAAATAAATAAATAAATAAAATCTTTTTTTAAAAATGACATATAGATCAACAGAACATAATACAGGCACCTAGAAATAAATTCACACATACACAGCTAACTGCTCTTCAACAAGGGTGTCAAGAATACACAATGGGAAAAAGGACAGTCTCGTCAACAAATGGTGCTGGGAAAACTGGATATCCACAGGCAAAAACTGAAATTGGAGGCTTATTTCACACGAGACACAAAAATCAACTCAAAATAGATTAAAGACTTAAAACCTAGAAGAAAGCAAAGGGAGGGGCGCCTGGCTAGCTCAGTCTTTAAGCATCTGCCTTCCGCTCAGGTCATGTTCCCAGGGTCCTGGAATGGAGCCCCATGTTGGGCTCCTTGCTCAGTGGGGAGTCTGTTTCTCCCTCTCCTCCTGTAGCTCCCCTGCTTATACATTTGCACTCACTCTCTCTCGCTCTCTGTCAAATAAATAAATAAAATCTTTAAAAAGAAAAAAAAAGAAGAAAGCATAGGGAAAAGTTTCATGAAATTGTTCTTGGCAATGATTTCATGGATGTGACACCAAAGCACAGACAATAAAAGCAAAAACAGACAAGTGGAACTACATCAGACTAAAAAGCTTCTGTACAGCAAAGGAAGCAATCAACAGTAAAAAAGGCAACCCACAGAATAAGAGAAAGTATTTGCCAAACATACATCTAACAAATCATTCATTTCCAAAATATATAAGGTACTCTTACAACTCAGTAGCAGAAAGAACACAAATTACTCAAGTTAAAAATGGGCTAAAGACTTGAAAAGATATTTCTCCAAAGACGACATACAAATGACCAACATGTATATAAAAAGGTGCTCAATGTCACTCATCACCAGGGAAATGTGAATCAAAACCACAAAGAGATATCACCTAATACTTGTCAGGATGGCTATTATGAAGGAAGGAAGGAAGGAAGGAAGGAAGGAAGGAAGGAAGGAAGGAAAGAAGGGAGGGAGGGAGGGAGGAAGGAAGGAAGGGAGGAGGAGAGAAAGAAAGAAAGAAAAAGAAAGAGAGAGAGAGAGAGAAAGCAAGCAGGCAAGCAAGCAGGCAGGCAGGAAGGAAGAAAGTGAACCGACAAGTGTTGGCAAAGATGTGGAGAAATTGGATTGTACACTGCTGGTAGGAATACAAAATAGTACAGTTGCTGTGGAAAACAATATGGATATGCCTCAAAATATTAAAAATAGAACTACCTTATGATCCAGCAATTACACTTCTGGGTATTTACCCAAAATACTTGATATCAGGATTTCAAAGAAATATTAGTGCTTCCATATTCACTGCAGCACTGATATTCACAATAGCCAAGATGGAAAAACAACCTAAGTGTCTGCGGATGGATGAATGGATAAAGAATATGCAGTATATACATACAAAGGAATACTATGCAGCCTTTAAAAAAGGAAATTCTGCAATATGTGACATGAATGAACCCTGAAGACATTATTATAACTGAAATAAGCCAGTCTTAAATACCACATGATTGCATTTATATAAAGTATCTAGAATAGGCATAGCATAGAATCAAAGAGTGGAAATCGTGGTTTCCAGGGGCTGGGGGGCAGGAGAGGGAGGAGAAAATAGGAAGTTACCAATCACTGGGTGTAAAATTTCAGTTGTGCAAGATTAATAAATTCTGGAGATAAGCTGTACAAGATTGTACCTACGGTTAACAATGCGGTATTATGCACTTAAAAATTTGTTAAGAGGGTGGATCTCATGTTAAGTGTTCTTAATACAATAAAATAAAATTTTAAATAAATAAATATAATAGATGAAAACCTTTTCTTACTTCAATGCCTAGCTAAATAAAGATTATCTATTGTTATTTCCTCCTTGCGAGTCTCCACTCCCACTCCCCTGCCACCTAAAATGTGTGCAAAAACACAAACCAAACAACAAAATCCTGAAGAGTTATTTTACATTTAAAAAATACAATTAAAATGCCACAATAAAGAAAATCCTCCAAAACGAAAGTGTCAGCATTTTTGGCACTTAAGAACCTTGATCTCTTTAATGGCAAAGTACTGGTAGCTGAAAGGGGCTATTTGTAAGTGACATTTCAGAGACGATGGATTATAGGAAGTCTGGGGACTTGACCCAAAGGACATACTCCCCTTCCTTACTATCCACTTTGCACACACACCATCTTCTAACATAGCTCTAAGGAGCCCTATAGAAAATGAGAAGAGGTGATGAAAGCACAATGACTAGGGATGGGTGGGGGGTTAGGGGGTGGAGATCGAGATGGAGAAATAACAAAGAAAGATGCTAAGAAATATTATAAAATAGAAAAGGTCACCACTATCAATGTTGCCTTTCCATGCCCATCTTATTCCTACTTCCCATTTCCTTTCCTTCTCTGTTCTTTCATTTTACCCAACTTCCACCTGCCGTGTCTTTTACCTTTCTGCCTTTTTCCTGATTACGTGGAATTTCAGGTAGCAAGACAGGTCTGGAAAGGAGGAATTTAGTCTTAGGCAGGTTTGCCAAATAAAATACAGGACACCCGGTAACATCTGAATTTCAAAAAAGCAATAATTTTAATAATAAGTATGTTACGTGCAATATTTAGACATACCATACTTAAACAAATCATTTGCTGTTTATTGAAATTAAATTTAACTGGACATCTTATATTTTTATTTGCTAAATCTGGCAATCCTTGTCTTAGAGCTTTCTGCTACTCAAATTTTAACATGCATACAAATCATGTGAGATTTTGTTAAAATGCAAATTCTGATCCAGTAGGTCTGGGGTGGGGCCGAGAGCTCTCTGTTTCTCACAGGCTTCCACATGATGCTGATGCTGCTTGCCTGCCAAATGTCCTGTGAGTAGCAAGGACTTAGAATAGCATTGTTCAACAGAAATAGACTGAGAGCTACATATGTAATTTAAAATTTTCTAGTAGCCACACTGAAAGAAGTACAAGTCAACAGGTGAAAATTGTTTTAATATTTTTTCTTTAACCTAACATTTAAATATTATTTCAAACATAATTATTAATGAGATATTTTACCTTCTTTTTCTGCTCTAAGTCTGAAATCTGGTATATAATTTACATTTACGTACATCTCAATTCGAACTAACCAAAATCTCAAGTGGTCAATAACCACCCGTGGCTAGGGGCCATTGTACTGGACAGTACAAATATAAAATATTTCCTCCAGCTGCCAGAGCAATACCTCATAGTCTCTTGGCAGCAGCAGCAGTGTCTGACCCATTGCTCCTCAAATTTCTGGTCAAGGGAAGGTAAGAAACCAAGCCCACGAAGATATGCACTGTAATAATAATGATTCTGTTAACACTCAAACCAGACTGTAAGCTCCTTAGTGCTTATCATGTAACAATCCTTCCATGGAAATATGCTTCAGTTATATTTTCAGGCACACAAACATATACAAAATTTTAAATTTTAAATCACTTTCATTTTCATTTTAATATATTTTATGTGTAATATATTTCATTTTAATATATTTTATGACTTGATCATCCTAAAATTTCAACATAGCAATCTTTCTGTTGTTGACATTTTCTTCCACTTGGTTAAGGAATATCTAAGGTAGGGGCACCTGGGTGGCTCAGATAGTTAAGCATCTGCCTTTGGCTCAGGTCATGATCCCAGGGTCCTGAGATCGAGTCCTGCATCGGGCTCCCTGCTCAGCGGGGAGTCTGCTTCTCCCTCTGCCTGCCACTCCCCCTGCTTGTGCTCTCTCTCTAATAAATAAAATCTTTAAAAAAAGAATATTTAAGGTAAAATAATTAGTGTTGTAGGTTTCACACATGTATTTTAAAACAGAAGTCACACTTAAGATGTAGTTGTCAGGGAATAGCTCATCTTGTGACTTTAGAGAAAAGCAGTGACAAAAATGTTAATGTGATAACTTGCAGGCTGTAAAGCGCTAGGATATCACCTGCCTGGCATTATACTTCCCTGCTCAGATGGCTGAAGGGTCCCTGTCCAGAACTGTGAAGGGTCTTACATTTAACTAATTGATAAGCTAAGAAGGTAGCTGCCAGTTTCACTGATGCTGGCAGAAGACACAGACTCCAGGGTCAGAGACAAAGAACTCTATTACTCACACAGAAGCAAGCAGCATGAGCATCAGTATATTGCGTCAATTTCCCTTGCTCATAGAGCAATACAGCTGGGCCCACATGGATGCTTGTACACACAGTGGGTTTCATTTCAGGACAGAAACCCTGAGTTTCCAAGGCTATAAGTAAACCTGCCCTTTGTAAGAGGAAGACACTATTTCTACCTTTCAAGGCCATTCACTATACATGCATCCTAAAGATACTCCAAAACAAAAAACAGTTAGTGACTCACGCATAAGATATACAGAAAATGCAGAGGGGCATGGAAAATATCCCAACAGTTTTCATGAGAGAACAGGAGATTATACATCCATGCTGCCTTCTTTTCAACTGAAAATACCTTGTGTTCGCTTCATTTTCTGATTTACGATATATTACTGTTACCTGCAAATCTGAATATCACAAATCTATCTTCCCAGTATCATACGTGATCATATAGAATTGTATTATCATAAGGAAAAAAAAATGCCTCTGACTTAATTATAATATTTGCCTGAAGGAACAACTAGCATTTGCCAGACCACAATCTCCAATCATCCAAATGCTCTCAGACCAAAAATCACAGTAGTCAAATGTTCATATCAATCGCAATGGTCTTCGCACATTGATTCAAAATCCAAATCCATCCACCTCCTTCAAAGACCTCCATGATCTGGACCTTGCTGGTCTCTCTTGCTTCGTTTTATGCAATCCTTCTCCATACCATGTTCCAGCACACTGGCTTGGATTTTTCTCAACACCCTCCACATGCCAACTTTTTTGCACCTCAGTAACTGTACATATTGTTCCATCTGTAGAGATCCCCTCATACCCTCCTAACTCTCCCTGCATTCTGTTCACCCTCATCATAACATATATCACCTTTGTATGAGACATTTATTTTCTTGTTACCTATCTACAGTATGTTTCTTCACCGGAAGGCCTGCTCCAAGACAGCAGGGACTGCATCTAACTAACTGATACACCTAGAGCCTTGGCTACTGCTGGTCCTAGATGATGCTCAATAAAATGTGCAGGGTAATGAATAAGCCTATCAAAAATGCCACATAATTAATTCTTACTTCATGCCACATGGTCGTGACTCCCAGGGCCTGAGTATTTAGGCAAATGTAACTAGAAAATCAACTAATTCAAGTATTTCGTCAAATTCCATAGCTTGAAAATGCAAATATACAAAATCCAAGTTACATCAGTTCATTAGCAAAATACCGGCCTATGCACTTCTTGCCCCTTATAGGGAGTGTGACTCTGTGTAGGTTAATATATGTCAACTTGACTGGGACACAAGGTGCCCAGCTATTTGGTTAAACATTATTCTGGCTGTTTCTCTGACAGTGTTCCTAAATGAGATTGGTATTTGTATCAGTAGACTGAGTAAAGCATATCACCTTCCCCAATATGAGTGGGCCTCATCCAATCCATTGAAGGCCTGAATAGGATAAAAAAGTGGAGTAAGGGAGACTTCACTTTCTCTACCTGTCTTGGAGCAGGGAATTCAGTCTTCTCCTGCCTTCAGACTCACTAAGACTGGAACTATACCATTGGCTCTCCTGGGTCTCCAGCTTGCTGACAACAGATACTGGTATTTCTCAGCCTTCATAAGTGCATGAGCCAACTCCTATAATAAATCATATATAGAATTAATATAGGATTAATTAGGATTAATTTTATATACACATGCGTGGATATATATATATATATATATTTGGTTTTCTCTGGAGAATCCAGACTAATACAGGAGCTTTATTAGGTTCAGAGCCTAATTGCTGCCATGATTTCTCCTAATTTTCATCAAATCAACTTCTGAGTTGATTAGAATCAGGTTAGTAAATGAAATAAGTGCTTTTGATTTAAATGTTAATTTTTCTTACTTTTGATTCCCCTTTGACTTCTTGGAACACAAATAATATACCAAATTAGTGGCATATATTTATGTTTTTGGTTCTCAAGCTAAGCTGAGACAAGAGTCCTGCTCTTTCATAAATTTGTTCATTAGACAAATATTCATTGCCGTATGCTACATGCCAGGAATACAAGAGCCCCACTGAGGCTCCTAGCCCAGTGATGTACAGAAATGTGAGCACATAACTGCTGGGGTAAACACCTGGAATGTTTCACATAGCAATCCAGTGACCTCCACTGATATTAGCCACACCTTCACTCCAAGCAATGGCTGAGGGGTAGAAGGAGGCAGTTATATAATAGATTAAGAGATAAGAGATGAGACATAATGAACTCTTTTTTGAAGAGTTTGAAGCGGCAGTCCAATTCCTGATTCTACTCTCTCATGAGGTCAGCAGGTATCTCTTGCTACTGAAGTCTGTGACTTATCCCAATGTCCTTCCAGTAACTTGCCTTTTGTTCTTAACACAGCCTGAAATGGGTTTCTGTTAGTTACAGTGCAAAAGAAACTTTAAGGGTTTACTAAGTACCAAATTTCGTGTGATAATTAGAGGCATGGACTAGGAAAGGAGGGTTTAAGTATTAGGGAGAACCTAACAGACCTGGATCCTAAGGAAGAAAAGATCTCCAACACGCTCAAAAATGCTCATTAGGAACATGCAGGTCCCCACCTCACCAGAGACCGAGTTTTAATTCACTAAAGTAAAACTCATATTGAGAATATGTGCTATTTTGATGTTGTCCTACAGTTTAGGCCATCATTTATAATAAGTGCAAAATAGATTCTTTGGACAAAAATTAATCAGCATGCTTAGTTGCAAAGAGAGCATTGTATATAACTACCTGCTACAAATCCAAGATGTTGTCTTCTAAATAGTTAACATAAGTTTGGAAATTTTAACTTAAAACCTGTCTGAGTAAATTTTAATATCATTGGAAATTTTAACTTAAAAAACCTATCCGAGTAAATTTTAAATACTCTTTGGCAAATGAGCATTCTATACTACGAGAAATGATATTCATAGTGGGGTTCTGGTTTTAAGATGTTTATTTTCTAAGATCTTCAACTCATTTCCTCCCACAGACAGGCTGAGTCTACCACTACATATGGAACAAGTTCTTATTTAAAAAAAAACTAAAGCCTGGCTGAGTGATGATTACACATCAGGCAAATGAGAAGAAAACCAAATCAAAGTGTGTAGGAGAGGCTGGGACACCAACCCAGGTGTGGCAACCCACAACCCGGGGAGGGGGGACTCAAACCCAGAGCTTCTTCCTGAGTAGTAAAGAGTTCGAATTCCATACTGGACACCTCAACCTTCAAGACATGTACTTGAGAGATGAACTCCCAAAACATCCAATTTTGAAAACCAGTGGGGCTCATGTTCAAAACCCACAAGACAGTAGTGATCTAAGAAATGGCCCTTGAAGGTCTCTTTCACTCAGATGGACTCACCCTTATATTAAAACCTTGACCTGAGGGGCAGGCATCTAATTTAACACACACATCTATGTAGGTTTCTACATTGGGAGGTGTTTAACTATGATGAATAAATGGATAAAGAAATTATGGTATATTTATATGGAATATTATACACAATGGAATACTATTCAACCATAAAAAAGAATGAAATCTTTCCATTTGCAGCAACAGGGATGGACCTCAAGGGCATTAAGCGAAGTGAAAAAAGTTAGAGAAGGACAAATGCCATATAATCTCTCTTGTATGTGGAATGTAAAAAACAAAAGAAAACAACCAAGCTCATAGATACAGAGAACAGACTGGTGGTTACCAGGGGCACAGGGTAGGGGAGGATGGGAAAAATGGGTAAACTGGGTTTTTCTGTTTTTGTTTTTGTTTTTTTTTTTAGTTTAAATAAATTGAATAACACTACTTTAAAAATGAAAAATGACCATATCTATGAAATCGTTACAGATTCATTCATTTGGGTTACCTTAATAATCAGTAACGACTGCTAGAACCAACAGTGTTAAATCGGTGGAAAAATTCCTCCTGTCCTTTTTGTACCTATATAAACCCAGAACCCCTCATTTCTTTTCTTCCTCTCTTCCTCTAGTTCCTCACTCGTTTTTCTCTCTTGTTCTTTTTTTCTTTTAATTTAAGGGAGGGCGGAAATCCTGTTTTACCTTCTTTAAAGTCCTTTAAGAAATAACGTTTTAGGGATATAAAAATGCACATTTACTTTTACAGGAGTTTTTATATTTATATTACAAGAACTTATACATTATCACATTTAAATACTCTAGAAATAGTCCTAGTGAAATTTCATTTTACCATGGAATGCAAAAGCTGGAAGACTGTCCCCTGGCCATTCCCCATCACTGAAGATCACCTGGTCCTCAGAGAGCACAGATGTGGCCCATATACCGGATTCTTTAAATCTCTCCAGGGAATGAGATTTTAAACCTAATATTATACTGAGTGAAAGAAATTATCTTTCTGTTCCTAGGGAGTAAAATTATCTCTTATCATTTCTTACAACTCAAAGGTCCCTGCTGAAATAAAAGCCTATTTTCTTTGGTTGGTTCTCAGCCAAGTTAGAGAATACCTGGAGAATAACTTTCAATATGCATATTAAAATGGTAACTCCCTTCCAGGAACTTCACAAAGGGCATCAAAGAACAGTGTTGTCAATCCCCCCTAGATCCTACACAGAGGTTTAATTATAATAACAAGATTTTAAAGACCAGGCTTGAATACTGTTATGTTTATATGGTAATACACACATATTTCTTTAGTTCCCCCTTGGAATAGATATGAGAGGAAATATTCACTGCACCAAAAGTAGCTACAATGAGAGAATAAGAAATCTCATTCATTTTGGTTAAGGGAAAAATTGTGTTTAATAATTTAATCAGGTGAAATGAAGCACTCAACATTCATCACTAGGAGTTTTACAGAGCCTGTAATCATCGGTCTTATTCTTACTGCTTCTTCTTTCTCACTTAAAGCTGTTGTTTCAACTTGTCACATTTCCATAGCAACTAATACCTCAATTTTTATAGTTAAAACACTTGGAGTCATTTCTAACTATTCTAAATGCTCCAATATAAATAGTCAACATTGTTAAAACCCTTGGCTGCTCTCGCCAAAAAGCTAACTTCTCTTTCATATGGTACAAAGAATCAGCATCATCCTTGACATGAATCTCATCGACTGATCTAATTTATGAAGACCAGTCTTTTTTCTTAGTTAGGGGGGTGGGGGGACTCTGAGATAAGTAAATAATACTACCTCTCCGCCCCACCTGAGTGCTAAACCAACTGGGAAATAAAACAAGGGGGAAGACAAGTAGAGACCAAAATACCACCCTCATTACTGTGAAAGGCCAAGAAGGCAGATGAAGTTTGGTGCAGAAACAAAATGGACCGTAACCAAACCCCCTTCCACAGAAGATGGACATGACTGCAGTCATGGCGGCAGTGGGCTCTCAAGAAGGAAGAGAGGCTTACCCCAGAAGAAAAGGGAAAGGTATACTCCATGGGGAGGCTGGGTCTCAAAAAGGAAAAAAAAAAAGCTGAACATACCTAGACTATTTTTCCTGATTTACCACAGATGTCATCCTTAGCTGGCACAGCATGGGTAAACTGGCAGAGAAATAAGGAGTTACACTAATTTAACTCCTTCTACTCAGAAGGAAATACTAGAAAAGGGAAACACTTGTTCTCCTTCTTGTCCCTACTTCCCCAACATTTCAAGAATTACCAAACACAATTCTTTCATAACAAAGTGTCTATCAGTTTCCATATACCTCTGACAAACTATAGATGTCATGTTGCAACTTATAATAAGAATACTGTAATCTTAAGAACTGTATCCTTCATTTCTCCTGATACTTTGCTGGCTAGAAAATTGTTTTCGTTGGGGCGCCTGGGTGGCTCAGATGGTTAAGCATCTGCCTTCGGCTCAGGTCATGATCCCCGGGTCCTGGGATCGAGTCCCGCATCAGGTTCCCTGCTCCTTGGGAGCCTGCTTCTCCCTCTGCTTCTCTCTCTCTCTCTCTCCCTCTGTCTCTCATGATAAATAAATAAAATCTTTAAAAAAAAAAAAAAGAAAGAAAATTGTTTTCGTTAATTTTGTGCCTTATTTACTTAACATTCATTAAAGTTTTTTCTTCTAAATTCCTTAAAAACCAAGACTTCGCTTTTATAACTAATCTGGAAATGAATAAACATGTTCTGGTTAAGTAAGTTAACTTCTTTAAGTTTCAATTTCCTCTCTGTAAAACAGGGCTAATAATAGCACCTACCACACAGGTGCTGTTTTGAGGACTAAGAAAAATTAGGCATGTGAAGTCCTATGCCTGGCACCGAAATAGCTCTCAAAACCCTATTACAGACGGTGGTGCTGGTGATGTCAGTGATTTTGCTCTTTCCATCAGGATCTACGTCCCAATTACACTGGCAATTTTATGACATCTCTTCATCTCCAATGACTGGTGCTATCGCGTCGGTCCCCTCTTTGGCTAAACCAAGTCCTCTCTTGCCCCTTCGTAGTGCCCTTCCATAGCAGGCACAATGATATTTTAAAAACGTAGATCAGATCAGGGCGCCTGGGTGGCTCAGTCAGTTAAGTGTGTGACGCTTGATTTTGGTTCAGGTCATGAACTCAAGGTCGTGAGATCGAGCCCTGCATTGGGCTCCCACTCAGTGGGGAGTCGGCTTCTCTCCCACTCTCTCCCTGTCCCTCTGCCCCTCCCCCCGCTCTGACCATGCACACGTGCTCCCTCTCTCTCTAAAATAAATACATAAATCTTTAAAAAAAATGTAGATCAGATCTTGTCACTCTCTTACTTGAAGCCCTTCAGTGGCTGGCTTCTCCTCATATTCAGAATAAAGTGCAAACCCCTTATCCTGGCCTGCAAGTTGGACTTGAGCTGGCCCTGTCCAAGTCTCTAACTTCACCTCCCTCTAGTCTCCTGCTGACTTGCTCTGCTTGGCAGCCTTCTTTTTTCCCCTCTAATTCCTAAACCTGATTCTTGTTTAGGGCCCTTTTAAGAAATTTAGGCCCAAGGTCAAATAAAATTCCTTCTCTTTTCAGGCTTCAAATTAAGTAATAAATGCTTTAACAGGAAATGAAAAACTCAGAACTCCAAAAACAAAAATGAAATCCTTTTTTTTTTCCTTTTCTTAGCCATAGTAATCAAAATCCTTCATTCATAACACACTCTGACCATCGGTTTACACCTCATTTGTTATTTGTTTTTATAATAATATAATAATTAAACTCACTACCTAAAATAAACCATAACCCAACATCCAACTATGATCCCCACTCCCACCTCTCATCACTATTATCATCTTGAATACAGGATGCAGAAGACCTGAACTGCACTATCAACCACTATGGGCTAATTAATACTTATAAAACATTCTTCCCAATATCAGCAGAAAATATTTTCTTTTCAAGTGTACATGGAACATTCACCATGCGTGACTATATTCTGGGCTATAAAGCAAACCTCAACAAAAATTTTTTAAAGTAAAAGAAAATGTCTGTTCTTAGATCATAATGGAATTAAACTAGAAATGAACAACACAGGGGCACCTGGGTGGCTCAGTCATCAAGCATCTTCGGCTCAGGTCATGGTCCCAGGATCCTGGGATCGAGCCCCGCATTGGGCTCCCTGCTCCGCGGGAAGCCTGCTTCTCCCTCTCCCACTCCCCCTGCTTGTGTTCCTGCTCTCACTATCTCTCTCTGTGTCAAATAAATAAAATCTTAAAAAAAAGAGAAAGAAATGAACAACACAGATATTTGGAAAGTCCCCAAATATTTGGAAATTAAGAAACACAATTTTAAATAATCCACTGTTCAAAGGGGAAGTTAGTAAATGTTTTGAATCAAATTCAGATTAGAAGATAACAGGGGTGCCTGGGTGGCTCAGTTGGTTAAGTATCTGACTGTGGCTGAGGTCATGATCTCAAAGAGTCCTGGGATCAGACCGTGTACTAGGCTCCCTGCTCAGCAGGGAGTCTGCTTGTCCCTCTCCCTCTGCCCCTCCTCCTGCTCAGGCTCTCTCTCTCTTTTTCAAATGAATGAATAAAATCTACAACAAAACAAAAACAAAACTAGAATATAACATACCAAAACTCATGGCATGCAGCTCAAGCAGTGCTTAGATATTTATACCATTAAATATACAGAAAAGAACAAAAGTCTCAGATCAATGGCCTAAGCTTTCACTTTGAAAACCTGGAAAAGGAAGAGCAAATTTAAATTCAAAGCAAGCAGAAGAAAGTATATAATACACAAAAGACCAGAAATCAATAAAATTGAAAACAGAGAAACAGAGAAAATCAGTTAAAGCAAAAGCTGGTTCTTTGAACAGATCAACAAGATTAATAAATTTCTAGCGGACCAAGAAAAAGAGAGGGAAGACACAACTTACCAGTATTAGGAATGGAAGATGGGACATCACTATGAATCTACAGATATTAAAAAGATTATAAAGGAATATTACAAATAACTTTATGGCCATACATTTGACAACTTAGACAAAATGGACACTTTCCTTGAAAGGTACACGTTACCAAAACTCACTCAAGAATAAATAACTTGAATAGTATAACACTTCCTAATGAAATTGAATTCAATTCCCAACAACATATATAAACATTCATATATTCATGCATAACAGAAAGTCTGAACAGCTTTATGAAGCAATTATTAAAAAGAGGAGGGGCACCTGGGTGGCTCATTCAGTCGGTTAAGCATCCAACTCTTGATTTTGGCTCAGGTCATGATGTCAGGGTTGTGAGATGTCAGAGCCTGTGTCAGGCTCCACACTGAGCATGAAGCCTGCTTAAGATTCTCTCTCCCTATCCCTCTGCCTCTCTCTAAAATTAATAAATCTTAAAAAAAAACCTCCCAGAAAACACAATAGTATCATAGTTATTCTGAAGTCTGTCCCTAAGCAATACAGCCGAGTCCTTCCTTGTCCCTTACTGTAGGTAATTCAGTAATTCATTTCTCCTTATCCCATTCGGAAATATCTTCCTTTCCCAAGTTCATGAAGATATCCATCTTTGCTTTCTATCAAGAAATTAAAATTTTTGTTGTTGACATGTAGGTCCTCAATCTGTCTGGAGTTGATTTTGTTTCTAGCCTGACATGGTGATCCAATTTACTTTGAGTAACCAGATTTTGTACAGCTCCATCAGTCCTCCCTTTATACACTGATCCAACATCTAATTCTGTTATTTAATAATATTCTACATTCATGAGTCTCTTGCTGGCCTCTCTATTCTATTCACTGGTCAATTTACCTACTTCTGTACTAAAACTATTTTGCTGAGCTTCGTAGAAATTTCTCCTATCTGGTAGGGCCAGGTCTTCAGAAGTGTTCTGACTATTCCCAGCTCTTTACTCCTCTAGCTTCAATCTCATGGTTCACTGTAGTCCCTTCTTCGCAATCACTCTCAACTCCCTTGTCCTTCCTCCATCACATTCACCGGACTAGATTCCACCACCAGCCCTGTTAAAACCAACTCTCCACCTACTCAGTCATTATATTGAATGAATCTGAAGATACACAAAATCATGCTGACTGATGTAACTTTCTAACTACAGTGTCAAATGGGCCCTCAGAACTGTTCAACCTTCCTATATTGTCTTGTCAAACTATCCTCCCACACTTCTAGATTAGGAGGTAAAACTCATATATTGAAACCTATTCCCCAGTGATGTTATTAGTAGATGGGGCCTTTGGGAGATGACTAGGTCATAAGGGTGCAGTCCTCACAAATGGGATTAGGGCCCTCATAAAAAGACCCCAGTATGTCAGTTATATCTCAAAAAAACTGGAAAAAACAAAGAAGCAAACAAATAAAATAGAACCCCCAAAGAGCTGCCTTGGCCCTTCTGCTATTTCAGGTTATAGCAAGAGAACTGTCTATGAACCAAGAAGTAAGCTCTCACCAGAAACCAAATCTGCCAGCATGTTGATCTTGGACTTCCCAATCTCCAGAACGGCAAGAAATAAATTTCTGTTATTTATATACCACCCAGTCTACAGTATTTTGTTAGAGTAACTGAATGGACTAAGGCACTATCCCTCAGTAAAACGGGGATAATAAAAATATTCACCTTTTAGTGTTATAAGAATTAAATGAGTTAATAAATGTAAGGCACCTAAACAGTATGTGGCACATAGTATTAAATAATACTATTTAAATAGTGTTATTCTAAAAAAAATTAAAAAAATAGTGTTATTCTAGATGATTTCACACTTTATCCTCTCTCTTCCAACGTCTTTTCCCTACTCTTGCTCTGTGCTGATGACCTTGCTGAATTCATTAAAGAGCAATCAAAAGAGAAGTTCCACATCTCCCCAACAAGTCTTCCAATTTACTTGCAGTTGTACCCCAGACTCTTCCTTCTCTATTACTACAGATAAACTGTTATTATTCCTAAGATCAATTCCTCCACTTGGGCACCCCTCTAGTCTCCTCAAGCAACTATTTATGCAATTATCCCCTTTCCCTAATGAACTAATCCATTTTTTCTTCTCTACTGGTACAATCCCCTACAAAAATGTCATAAAATCCGCCATCTTAAACAAACTCATCCTGACTCCACATCCTCCTCCTGATAGAACCTCTTTTTTCTGCAGATTATAGAAAAATTCCTTCCAAAAGTATGTCTATAATTGCTGTCTACACTTCCTTCTTTCCCATATTCTCTTGGCTCCAATCCAATAAGGCTTACATCTCTGCCATTGCATGGATCCCCACTTGACAAAGTCACCAATATCCTCTGCATTGCCAAATGCAAGACAATTCTCAGTCCTCATCTGACCCCCTTTTCACACTTGCTCACTTCTATTTCTTCACTTGGCATTGATTAGAGTACAGCATTGGCTAATCCTCAGTCTATTTTGCTTCACCTGCCTCTCTCTTCTGCATCACTAAGTTTTGCCCAGGGCTTAGGTCTGCAACCTTTCTCTCTTCTACCTACAGTCATCCCCTAAGTGATCTTACTTAGGGCCATGGCTTTCAATACTGTCTATTCACTGATGACTCCCCTGAGCTCCATATGCATATACCCAACTACCTACTTCCCATCCCTACCCGGATGTAACCCAAACTTACATACACATCCATAACAGAACTCTTAATTTCCCCTTCTAAATCTGTTTCTCTCCCAGTATATCACACTCAATAAATAACACAAGTCACCCAATTGCTCAGGGTGAAAACCATAACTCCAATCTCACATCCTACAGTCCTCAGCAAATCCTACTGGCTCAACCATTTGTCTTATCCAACCACTTTTTTTCCACCTGACAGTCAAAGCCATCATTATATATCTCAACTGGAGTACTGTAACACCCTCAACTGGCCTCACAGATTCATCTCTTATTCTCCTCACAAGTGCCAGAGTGATCCTATAAAAATAATCCTATCTTGTTTCTTCCCTGCTCGAAACTTTCCAATGGCACTCAACCATACAAAAAGTAAACAAAGCTTTTACTGTGATCTACAGGCTCCATGTTTCCCGGTTCAGAAACAGACCTCATCTAGTGCCACATCTACTCACTCACTGAGCTCCCCCCTTCGCTGATCTTTCAGTTCTGGAAAAGTGCCAGCCCATTCGACTTACTGAGACTCCTTCTTCTGAAAGCTCTACCCCATACACTTGTCTAAATGGCTCCCTCTCTTTAGGATCTCAGCTCAAATATAATCTCCACAAAGATGGCTTCTAAAACCACCCTATTCCAGAGTAGCCATCCCCATCCCCAAGTCACTGCCACCTAACCAATTTTATATTCTCTATAACCCTTATCAGTATTTAAAACTTTCCTGTTTATTTTTAAATACACTTACATTTTTTTCCCTGCCTTCTCGCACCTAGAATATAAAAACACACCTCTTTACTCTTCTTAATTACTGTATCCTCAGAGCCTAGAACAATGCCTGGCACGAAGAAAACATTTTAAAAAATAGTTGTATTATGACCCAACATGCCAGAAATCTCTCAAATCTATTTCATTCTACAGGAGAAACCTCAGTTTAAAAAGTTAAATGAATCGTCCAAGGTCGCACAACCACCCATAAATGGCAGCTTTGGTTTTAAAAGCTTGGTGTATCTCCAATTACTACAACATATACCTTCAGTAATTTTTTTTGAAGTGCACCACTCTCTACCCCCCCCGCCCCCCCCCCCCCGGACGAGTCACCTCTCTTTGCTCAGACTAAGCCCCGCCCCGGTGGGTTTGCCAAGAGCGCCTGCGCTTCGATCGAGTCTCATGCAAAGAGTTCTGGGATTGGTAGTCCACATTTCTTCTGTCTCTAGCATTGACATAAAACGAAATAAACAACAATGCAAGTTCGGTACCACTGAATTTCACACAAACTAAATAAGACGCAGATTCTGGAAAGTGTTGCAAACTTGTCGTTTTCAAACAAGGGGCGCCAGCTTCGGACCAGGCACTGTGCAGACAGCTGCATGGGTCCTTGGCTGGGCGGAGCTTGTTCGCAGGGGTTTGTGGCTCCTTCCTGCTCTGCTTCTCTCTTTTGCTTAGGCCCGTGGCGCCGGCGGGATGGGTGAGCTGTTTGGGGTCGGGCTGAGGGGACCGCAAGCCGAATTCGGGGGCTCAGGGACGGGCGGACGGATAGAAACAGAGCGGTGAGGAGGACGCCACCGGGAGGCCCTATGGGGAAGGCCAGGGAAGCTCCCCTGTCGCAGGCACATGGCCTGGTGCGGAAGGGGCCCATGCGGCGCAGAGGCCGCGGAATTCGCCTTATCAGGGACGTCGGGTGGCCGGTGCTGCCCCGGAGCGTTGTTGAGGGGGCTCATTGCTTTGGGACAATGCACCGAGTGGAGCGCTTGTGTCCACGTCTTTGTTGGTTCGAGGGAAACTTGGAGGTTTGGATCATGTGCTAAGGTGTGATGAAAGAGCCTATCGGTTTGTAGTCCAGGTGAGGCTAGGGTCTTGCAAGATGTGGAATATGACTGGGGTGTTTACGGGGGAATTAATGAGATTTTATTTTTAGGTAAGTGTCGCGGTCTCCGTACTGCCAGGAAGCTCCGCAGCCACCGACGAGATCAGAAGTGGCATGATAAACAGTACAAGAAAGCCCATTTGGGCACAGCCCTGAAGGCCAACCCTTTTGGAGGCGCTTCCCATGCAAAAGGAATTGTGCTGGAAAAAGTGTAAGTGAAAGACCACTGTTAACTCCTCCAAGGTTTATTTTACTATGGTACCTCAACTACATTTAAAGAAGTGGTGAGGTAAATTCTAGGTCTTTCTGTAGCAGTGTTTGAAAGTTGGTAACATGAGGGTTTGGGGGTTAGGTAACTCTAAGGTTTTTAATCTGAGTGTTAGCTTGTAATGAATTGGTGTTGCATTGAGGGAGGAAAAAGTGACAGTAAAATAAGGGACATTGTGAGCGCTTAAAAATGTGTGGGAACTCTTCTAAGCGTTTGGCATCATCAGCTATTTAACCTTTGAAATCAGTCGCATCTTTGTACTTAGGAAAACTAAGATAAAGAGAAGTTTCTTGCCCGAGGTTACAAATTACAAATTTTTAAGGCTCCAATTTACTGACAGGATTCGAATCCAAGCTTCCTAGCTCCATTTCTTGATACATATTTTTTACAGCTGGTAAAGAGGCCAGATGTTTTCCCTCTTGTACCAGACTGAGGAAAAGCGTGGTTGATAACACGAGTTTGCTAATTTAGGATTAGACTAAAAAGGTTGAAACAGTATAATTTCTAATAAATTGTATGCCTAACAAACTAAAAGGTATCCCTTCTCAGAAAGGCAGCTCACTGTGTTGTGCCATTTATGTTTTAGAGGAGTTGAAGCCAAGCAGCCAAATTCTGCCATCAGGAAGTGTGTCAGGGTCCAACTGATCAAGAATGGCAAAAAAATCACAGCCTTTGTACCCAATGATGGTTGTTTGAATTTTATTGAGGTAAGTGTGTCTTGTTTCTGGTCCTGAGATGGTTGTTCCTAGTTTTTTATACAATGAATGGGTATTTTTAGTGACTACCAGTGACACCAGAAGTAAACTGTTGATTTTATTCCAGGAAAATGATGAGGTTCTGGTTGCTGGATTTGGTCGCAAAGGTCATGCTGTCGGTGACATTCCTGGAGTTCGCTTTAAGGTTGTCAAAGTAGCCAATGTCTCTCTTTTGGCCTTATACAAAGGCAAGAAGGAAAGACCAAGATCCTAAGTTTTGATGGTGAAAACATGACAATAATAAATTTTTGTAAGCCAAAAATGTTTTGTGTCTTATTTTCCTTACTGCAGAGATGCAATGTATGCCTTACCATTTTAGGAGAGTGGAAATACCGTGAATTCAGAATTCTCCAGAGTAAACGGGATTCAGTTAATCTCCTCTCCATGGAATAAACAAAGTAGCAGATAATCTGGAATAAATGCATGGTATCCCCGTATAGAGGGCTTTAAAAACTCACTGCACTTAAAGCAGGAGTCATGTTGGGAAACCATGGTAATATACATTCTGGGATCCATCTCCCTGGGGACCTACCTACCCTCCAGTTGCTCTCTGCTCTGGGATTTGAGTAAAGGTTCACAATCCATGTTGTAATTCTGTGTTTATGACAGCAAGTAAGGCACTGGGTGATTGATTAGATAGGCATTAATGGAAGTGTATGCCTGGAAAATTAAGACTCAAGAGGAGAAAAACTTGTTTAAGAGTAAGGGTGTTAAGCTATAAAAGATTGCCTAAATGCTCTTTGTACTGACCTTGTCAGTAAGTGAATAGATTTTGACCTTGAGGTTTATTTCAAGGCACAAAGTATAAGTGATTAGTTAGTGGAGAAGGGTTGTAGCTTGATAGTTGTTGGAAGATGGGTGTACAACATAGTGGTTAAAAAATTCCATACATCACTTGGTGCTCATCATGACAAGTATACTCCTTAATCTCCATCACTTACTTTACCCTTCCCCCATCTACCTCCCCTCTGGTAGCCATCAGTTTGTTCTGTCTGTAAATTGTTTCAAAATTTCCTTAGAAAAAATGTAAAATCTCAGGTCTAAAATAAAACTTAGTAGCTTTCTTGAACCTCATCAGAGGAACTGCTGTTGGCTGCATTAATAAATGTGAGTTACTTGCTCTTTGATCAAAGCCTAGTGTTAGGTTATGTTTTAGGATCTTGGAAAATGGAAATTCTTTGGCTTTCCATTTCCCATAAGGTCAAGACCATGATCCTTTCCACAGCACAGGAGATCTGTGTTTTGTCTGGTCCTTAACCTACTCCAGTAATACTGATCTCTCCCTTGCTCAAACTTGGCATTCCCCATGCAGTTTCAGGGGGTATCTCATGCCGCCTGCTGCTTCCATCTCAGACCTCACTGATCCCCAAACATGTCACACTTGTGCTTATTCTTGCCACGAATGATTGTTGTGATTTGTCTTTCCACAAGGATGGAAAGTGGCTTTTGTTTTAATTGAAATACAAAGTCATGTGACATAGAACTTTTTTAAGATTTTATTTGAGAGCACAGGCAGGAGTGGCAGGGAGAGGAAGAAGCAGCCTCCCCGCAAAGTGAGCAGGGGAGGCCCGATGTGGGGCTCCATCCCAGGACCCCGGGATCATGACCTGAGCCAAAGGCAGTTGCTTAACTGACTGAGCCAACCAGGCGCCCTGACATACAACATTGTATAAATTTACGAGATACATGTTAATTTGATAATTTATACTGGTAATAAGATGGGCTGTTACTGATTACTATTCCAGGGCTTACTAGTGTATGTAGTTGAACAGGTATTGGTTAAGTCATTCTCAAAGGCTGACCAGATGCTTTTGGATGGCCATAGCTGACCCAACCCAATAGATCTCTGGGTCTCGCACTACCCCTACCAGGGCCTGAACCACAAGAGGCCACCAAGGGCCACAAGATTCCATCCCCAGGGGTCAGCTGTGGGTCAGGTGCAGTGTGGGGAGCTAGGAGGTGCTGCCTGACCATGCAGGGGGGAGAAGGCAGGGCTAAAGGATGGGGTGGTACCAACACCCACCCACCCCTCTACAGTATGTCCTGTTTCCTGCCCTGTTGAGACCTCAGCCAAACCTGTAGAGAACAACACACCTGGGAGTTATGACCTGTGACAGTGGCTCACACTTCTCTGCTGGGTGCACCCTGGATGCTGGTCCTATAGCTAAGTGACTGATAGATTGACACAGATCCACCTCTGATGTCCCAAACCCTGAAGTTTTTGAAACAAATCTGCCTCCTTATGGCTCATTCTGCCCCCATCCCCCACCACCTTGTGACAGAAGTTGTCCCTTCTTGGATCCTGATCCAGCATTAAGTGTGTGCCCAGCCCTGGGCTGTGCCCAACTGCACTTGGAGGCTGTAGGGTGGGAGAAATGAGACACCTGGGTGCAAAATACAAGCAAAATTCCAGCAGATGGTTTTTTTCTTATAGAAGTAGAAAAGCTAGGGGCGCCTGGGTGGCTCAGTTGGTTAAGTGTCTGCCTTCGGCTCAGGTCATGATCCCCGGGTCCTAGGATGGAGTCCCACATCGGGCTCCTTGCACAGCGGGGAGCCTGCTTCCTCTCCCTCTGATACTCCCCTGCTTGTGTGCTCTCTGGCTCTCTCTCTCAGATAAATAAAATCTTAAAAAAAAAAAAAAAGCTAATTCTAAAATTTAATATGAAAAGGCAAAGGAAGTAGAATAGCTAAAACAATACTGAAAATGAAGAATAAAAGGTGGAGGAATCACAAAACTTGGTAATAAGACTTAATTTGTAGCTACACACAAGAGGGTGTGGTATTGAAGGAGGGGCAGACACAGATAAATAAAATAGAATCCATAAATAGACTTATACAGGTAAGATCAACTGATTTTTGACAGAGACAAAAGCAATTCAATGGAGGAAGCATAGTTTTTACAATAAATAGTATCGTTTAATTTTAATTAAAGTTTAATTTGCAAAAAAGAATGGACCTCAACCTAAATCTCACACCTTATACAGAAATTAATTCAAAATGGATCATAGTATCTGAATAAAATGTATAGCTATAAAACTTGTAGAAGAAAACAGTATCTTCATGACTTAACAGGTGAAGAGCTTTTAGACAATACACCAAAAGTACATTCCACAAAAAAACAAAAAGATATATTGGACTTTTTAAAAATTTTACTCTGAAAGATCTCAGGATGAAAATACAAACCACGGACTAGACAAAAATATTTGCAAATCATACATCCAACAACAAACGTATCAAAAGTACATAAAGAACTTTCTAATCTCAAGGGAACAAATGGTCCTGTTAAAAAATACATGAATTTCCTTTGTTTCATTCTAGGAAGATATCTGGTGGCAGGATTTGGTCATAATGGTCATGCTGTGGATAACACTCCTGGAGTCTGTTTCAAGGTTGTCCAAGTAGCTAACGTTCCTTTATTGGCTTTGCACAGTCAAGAAAAGAGGCCAAGATCATAAATTACCATATTGCTATAAATTTTTCACTAACAGCGGCTTGTAAAATTGTTATTTTAGCCTATAAAATCTGTTTAAATGGATCACTCAAATATTAGCTCACAATTCTTATGACATTATAGTTGGGGGATTGTCTTGGCAGGTTGTACTGAGCATTCTTAGTTTCTAGCACAATTCCTCTCCATATTATTTGGTAAAGTGATGTTACTATGTTTGTTAGTATGTGAGGAAGAAAAGTGGATTTTAAACCTTATTATCAGAAAAACATGACCACAGGGGTTCTAGGCCAAAGCATTAAAACATTAAAATTGTATGTTTTGGGGCATAAACTGTCTCATAGGAGAAAGTCATTTTTATTTATTTTTTTAAACTTTTTTTAGTTTTTTAAAGATTTTATTTATTTATTTGAAACAGAACACAGCAGGGGGAGCGGCACGCAGAGGGAGAAGCAGATTTGCAAGCAGGGAGCCTGATGCAGGGCTCAATCTCAGGACCCTGAGATCATGACCTGAGCTGAAGGCAGATGCTTAACGACTGAGCCACCCAGGTGCCCCGAGAAAGTCATTTTTAGAGTGACACATTTGAAGGGACTCATGAGCCACAGATAACATTTCCAAATCTGCACATGCACAGTCGCCGCCTCATTCAGGTTGTCACTCAAGCCTTTAATATGTGGTGTGTATCTTCAAAAATGAAGGGGCCCCCTCACACACAGAACCTTGGACCTTTAGTCAGATATAATGAGCACCATCAAGATCCCTTCCTGTAACACATTCTGCTTCCCAGACAACCTGAAGCTTTCAAACAGCAATTTGAGTGCCAAGGAGAGCTGCTCTCTTAGGAGGGAGAGGAGGAAATCATGGCCCCGGATCACCCCTTCACAGCTTCCAGAGAAGTACCTTCCAGTGATCTGCTTGATTATTTGTGGTAATAAGTTATTGACATGAATTCTGTTCTTTACTCACAATGAGTAATTTTTGTTTTGTTTTGTTTTAAGTCTAACTTTCTAAAATCTCTTTTGCTGTGGTTCATTAGAAACAACAAGAGATCAAGTTACTTGGCTGGGCTAAAAGTGTAGGACAGATTGAACATACCCGGGGCGCCTGGGTGGCTCAGTCGGTTAAGCGGCTGCCTTTGGCTCAGGTCACGATCCTAGGGTCCTGGGATTGAGCCCTGTATCGGGCTCCTTGCTCAGCAGAGAGCCTGCTTCTCCTCGCTCTGCCTGCCGCTCCCCCTGCTTGTGCTCTCTCTGTGTGTCAAATAAATAAAATCTTAAAAAAAAAAAAAAAAAGATTTCCTTTAAAAAGAAAAAGATTGAACATACCCAAATTTTCAAATAAGTTTAGATGCTAATGAAAACATTATTATGCTTCCTTACCTTTTTTACCAATCAGCTAATGTTTAAATCGTACAATAGTGGGCAAAGGAAACCACATTTTATTTATTTATTTTTTAATTTTATTTATTTATTTGACAGAGGGAGAGACAGCAAGAGAGGGAACACAAGCAGGGGGATTGGGAGAGGGAGAAGGAGGCTTCCCGCCGAGCTGGGAGCCCGATTCAGGGCTCGATACCAGGACCCTGGGACCATGACCTGAGCCGAAGGCAGATGCTTAATGACTGAGCCACCCAGGTGCCCCAAGAAACCACATTTTAAATAATATTTCATCTCAGTCACTGCTGAGAACAGTTGAGAGAAACATTACTTGTTGAAACATGTTTTGTCCATCAACACCTGCTTTGGAAACAGTGATATGAAATAGATTGTTCTGTCATATCATTTTTCCCCATCAGCTTTGTGAATTTATCCATGCTTATTTTAAGTCTTTATACTTTTTTCTATATAGTTTGACAGCTTCAGGTGCTGTTTTCTGTACATTTGCAGGTAAGTAGGACCACTTTCCCCCTCTTTAGGTTCCCAGTTTTTTTTTCCAACCCTTTTAATTCTATATGCAGTAATTGATTTTGTCCCTTCAGTATTTTATACATTTTTTAGTGTTTATAATTAGGTAGGTTTTTTTCTGCCACTATACTCTTCTTTTTCTTGCCCATGACATAATACGTATGCATGTGTGCCTGCATATTTGTGTGTGTGTGATTGACTTCTTTCGCTCAGCATAATACTCTTCAATTCCATCCACGTTGATGTAAATGGTAGGTATTCATCCTTTCTTATGGCTGAGTAATATTCCATTGTATACATGAACCACATCTTCTTTATTCATCTGTCGATGGACATCTCGGCTCTTTCCACAGTTTGGCTATTGTAGACATTGCTGCTATAAACATCGGGGTGCACGTGCCCCTTCGGATCACTACATTTGTATCTTTGGGGTAAATACCCAGTAGTGCAATTGCTGGGTTGTAGGGTAGCTCTATTTTTATCTTCTTGAGGAACCTCCATACTGTTTTCCAGAGTGGCTGCACCAGCTTGCATTCCCACCAGCAGTGTAAGAGGATTCAAGAGTAGGCCATTTTAGAGGAAAGTTCCCCAATGTCACTGGCAAAGGCATAATCCAAAAGAGGGTGCAAAGCACCACCTCAGGAGAAGCAGCAGAGGACAAGAACCCAAAGATGTTTTAACATCTAAAACTGAAGTAAAACTTGTCAGAATAGATCAAATGAAAAATATTTAGTATGCACCTGTAAAAACAAATGATATAATGTCTGCAATTTTCTTTAAAATATTTATGCAAATATAAAGTTAAGGTTAAATGAAGCAAATATGGCAAAAATCTTGGTAATTACAGATTCTGATGTGTAAGTATATGAGGGTTCATTATACTGTTTACTTTTGAGTACGTATAAGATTTTCCATAATATTTTTTTAAAGTTACATTGTTAACTGTAATTGTTATTTGTTTAACTCTAGGCTTTCTGGTTGTAATAGAACAATATATGGACAGTCTGCTCTGATACAGAAAAAAACAGACATTTGGGGCAATAAAATGGACAATAAAGAAGCTGGAAAACTAACTCTAGCAGCACTGAGAAATGCATAGATATCGGGAAGAAACAAAGGTGAGAATCCATGCAAATTTTACCAAGACATGAAGAGGAAAATGATCAATTCCATAATAAAAGCAAAGGAAAATAAAATTATTTTCAAAGATTTTAGGATATGGTAAAATACAGACTACTGCTGTGAATATAAATCCCTATAGCCTTACTGGTGAACAATTTAGTGACATGAGTCAGAGGTCTTAAGACACTCCATATCCTTTGATCTGTTCATTCCCTTAGTAACAGTATAACCTAAAGAAACCAAATGTGAGCAACTGTTTCTGCACACATTTCTCACTGCATTACATTCTGAAAGCTCTCTGAGAGAGGGGCTATGTCTACCTTACGGACCACTATCTCCCTAGCACAGGTCCTGACCACATAAGAGGTTGAGTGCTCAATGAATGTATACTAATTAAACAGTGAAGAATTAGAAACAACCTAAAAGTCCAACAACAGGAGAATTAGTTGGGACATTTTGATATAGAAGATTACTAGTCATTTTAAGTTATTTTTTCAAAGAACCACATGACATGGGAAAATGCTGCCAATATAATGTTAAGTGGGAAAAATCATAATGAAAACCATATATGGAATGATCCTAATTAAATATGTTTAAACTAGTATGAAGAAATACATCAAAAATTTAACTGCAGTTATCCATGGGTGATTTACACTTAAGCACATTTAAAATTTTCTCCTTCAAATGTTTCTGTGGCTTCCAAGTTATCTATGAGGACTAAAATCTTTTCTAAAAATGAATTTTAGTTTCACAGTCTTCGGCTAGATAAATGTAGCATTACAGAAAGAGCCAACATCTTTGATTTCTTCCAATCCAAGTTCCCACTCTCCACTCTCTTGAGGTAACCTCTCCTACAAATTTGGTGTGTCCTTCTAGATCATTTTTAATGTTTTCACATACATATACTGAATATGTACTATAGAAAATGTGTGGCACTGGTGTATTTTTTATATAAATAGTGTTAAGTTGCATGCATATTTATCATCTAGTTTCTGTTTTAACTCAACAATCTATTTATGAGAACTTCCTATTTGGAGACTGAATTCATTCCCCTTAACTGCCATTCCCCTTAACTGCCATCACGTTTGATTTAGCCATTTCCCTATTAATAAGCAGGTAAGGGCCTGGCTATTCTCTCTGAATCTATTGAAGAAGGGGGTAGAGGAGACCACCTCCCACTCCACCTCTCTATCAGGGAACAGAAGTCTTCTCAAAGGAAAGAGTGGGTCACAGTTCTCAAAGAGGAAAGCAAGTCCAGTGCCTGGTGCCTGCAGAAAGATCATGAGATCTTTCCCTGTGCTCAGTCTTCAGCCACATATACAAACATTCCACAAAGATAGTAAACTGAGTATCACCACGTGCCAGGCATCATGCTAAACGCTGAAGATCTGGCATGCAGGTGTAAATAAAAATGCACCAAAGGCTGTACATATCCTGAACTATGATTTCCAGGTTAACCTATCAGGGTATGCTTAAATTTTTGCCTCAGTTGTAACAGTGATTTCTGGGTATTTGAAAAGCTTCAAAGAAATCCAAGAAATCATAATGCAACCAGAGGCTTTATTTATTCTCATGTAAAGTATATTTCAGTGTAAGGAAAAAAATGTGAGTTTCCAGTTTGTTTTTAATAATTTACAAATGGGACTTGGTGATCTCTAAAATCACTTTCAGTTTTAATAGTCTAGAAAACAGGATACTTGCAATTGGGCTCTTTTACCACTAGGTGTTGCTACTGACAATACAAAAGTTAAAAGCAAGGACTTTACGTTACAATACTGCTTGAAAGACCACCACAGCATTTAAGGATAAAAATGTGAAAGCATTTTTATAGACAAGCCCTATAAAAGGACCTACGTGCATATTTAAGTATCTCAGTGCCATGGGCACAATAGTAGTTAAGTACTGCCTATATCCTTCTAGAACAACCCTCAGCAACTTACTGGCCAGCAGTAAAATAGGGGGGAATCAAAGGGTCTCAGAATTGAAAGGCAGCTTATTTGTCCATCAGTTTTCAAATCCCTATTCCCTGGAGTTAGAAATATATTTACATCACCACCTAGTATGCACATGTGCAAATACGTACACACCCATATAAACAGATTATATATATATCTGAAACCAAAGTTTCAGAAAATAATATCCTTATTATGTGCTTTTCCCCCATGTATTTGTAAAATAATAGAACATACACATGTTGGTCTCTGCCCTCTGCCCCCAGTTCCTGGTATAGAGCTCCTAAAAACTTTCTAATTTCCTAAGTGATAAGAGCATGAGGAGCATCTCTTCTATAATACCTGGCCTTTGATTCTGGTTCCTGACACAGAGCTCCTAAATCCCTTGGAATTTCCTGGGTGATGGGAGTGTCTTTTGTTCTAAGCAGGTGACTCTTGGTGGGCTCTTGAATAGCTTCAGAAAGACCTAGCTCTGATTAGAAGCTTGGGACTTTCAGCCCTGTCCCCCATCCTCCAGGAAGGGAGAGGAGGGGCTAGAAGTAGAGTTAATGACCATTCATGCCTATGTGATTACACTTGCATAAATCCCCAAAGTCCGAGGTTCAGAGAGCTTCCAGGCTGGTGAACACATCTATATGCCAGGAGGGTGGTACATCCCAACTCCATGGGGACAGAAGCTCCTGTTCTTGGGACCCTCTGGATCTTGCCCTATGTAGCTCTTCATCTGGGTATTCATCTGTATTCTTTAACATACCTTTGTTATATAATAAACCGGTAAACATAAGTGTTTCCGTAAATGCTACGAGCCATTCTAGCAAATTAATGAACGCAAGGAGGGGGTCATGGTAACCCTGGTTCATAGTTGGTCAGTTAGAAACACAGGTGATAATCTGGGACTTGTGACTGGGGTCTTAAAGTGGGGCAGTCTTGTGGGACTTAGGTCTTAACTTACAGGCTTTGATCCTAAACTCCAGATTGATAGTGTCAGAACTGAATTGTAGGACCCCAGCTGGTACTGCAGAATTGTTTGTTGTGTGAAAAATCCACACATCTAGAGTCAGTAGTGTTGTGTGTGTAGTGTGAGAATAAAGAAGACACACAGGGAGCGTTTCCCAGACATATTCTATTTCATAAACATATATATATATATATAGGTCATAAACTAATAACTGGATTTTACTTGATTTAATACACTTCCTTCTATTTAATACATTAGCAAAGAGAGTCTCAGAGAGGTGGAGTCACTTGCCCCAGGTAACACAGCCAGGCTTTTCAGGACACTGATAAGTTTTGTTTTGGAAGGCCCTGGGCAAAAATTGAAAAATGTCCTTGGCATACTCCCAGCCCTTTCTGCACTCGTACCTTCTAAAGCCTGTGGGCCAGAACCTGCTGGTGAAAAAATTGACAGTGTATGTGTGATTAGTTACATGCAATAGTCATTTTAAAAATATAGGATCTTTCTAAAATGCAAATGTGATCACTTCACCTCCTCTACCTGAATTCCCTCAGTGGCTCTTTCTGGTTTTTAGACCAAATACAAATTCTCAGTGTGGCAATCGATCTTCTCCAGACCTAGCCCCAGTCCTGCTAGCCAGCCTCACCCTTGACCACTTCCCTATGCATTTTCAAGGTCTTTCCTACATTCTCGACCTGGCTAAATCCTAAGGTTTTCACGACTCCACTCACATTCCTCTTCTACAAATCTTCCTGGGTGCTTCCTTTGCACACCTTTGCCACAGCACACATCCCTCTGTCCCTGAATCTTCTTGTCTGTCTTTCCATTGGACTGTGGCATTCTTATGAGCCAGGGTTATGTCTTTCCACTTACCATCCCTGGCAGCTAGCCTAGGGCTCAGTATGTAAGAGGAACTCAATAGGTAGCTGGTGGAGTGAATATTTGCATATTCTTACTCTCATATTTTAATCATAAAAAAAAATAAAAAACCCAACTCACTGGAATATCAGCTCTGAATTATGTAAGAGCTGGTTGTGACAGTGCAGACCTCCATTTCCTCATATCTTGAGAGCATGAAGAACTATACCTATTCTCAGGAAAAATGGATGGAAAAATCCAGTTTTAACATCCTTTCTTCCTCTTTATTCTAATACATCTGTGTTAGGAGGATGGTTAACTTTGTTTTTTTAGCTCCCGGTCTGTAAGCTAGTACCAAATGGTCAACACGGCCTCTCACCCACCCACTTGAATCTTTGGACTGAGAGCCTTACTTCCCTGGATCACTTCCAAGGGACAGACAGCAACTCTTCTGTGCATGCCACCTTTATAACATACCAAAAAAAAAAAAAAAAATCGGGGTCAGTACTTACTACCCATCATTAAGGAGAGGAAGAAATCAGAGTGAAGGGAGACAATGAAATGCTAATATGACTAAGTATAGTAAATAATGAAAGGAGAGGCTGACCAGTGGTGGCTGTGGTGATCAGAGATGGCTTTGTAAGAGTGAATTTTATAGAGTAGGTTGGGAATTGAGTAGAGAGATGGAGAAGGAAGCATTTCCAGGTGGGAGCCAGCATGAACAACAGTCAGATAAGGAGGTGGGGCCCATGCGTGTCGGGAGGAATCAGGCCTGAAATAAGGTGGGAGGGAGAAGGTGTGCTGGTGCTGGGCAGGAGCTGGGGCCAATTATCCCTCACGCCTCTCTCTCCATATGGCATTGTGCAGGTTATGAAGCACATTCAGGTTGACTTACCATTTTGATCTCCTCCCTGATCTGGTTAGGTGAGGGGGGTGGATATTACGGGACTCTTCAAACAGAAATGGTAAAAGACTAAAGAAAATTAGGAAAATTAGCCCAAGTCACGCAGCTAGCAGCTAACCAAACTCAGTCTAGATCTCTACACTTCGATTTCACAGACCCGAGAATTGCAATTGTTCTCACAAATCACACAGCTGAGGACCAAAGAGGTGAAGTAAGTTTTCCAAGGCTACACAAAAGCAGAGTTTAGGATATTGGCTGGAAGCAGCTTTAACCAGCCTTATTTCTGATTGAAAGGGTTTTGCATTATATTAACTGGAGAAGAAACCCGGAGGGAAAATCCTCGTATTGCAGAGTAAGAACCGTTACTTTGAGAAAACAAAATATTTTCTAATGTTTTATAACTGTTGGGATAACAGTCTGTTATATAGCTGCATTCTTAAAAAATGGAAATTTTTGTCAACCAAAAATTAAATGTGTGGGTTTTTTTTAAGTGCCAAATATTCTGAAAAGAAACAGAGCGGCCTGAGGAGAGGGATCTATCTGAGGAGGGAGGTCTCTAGAACCTATAAGAGCTTTTCAGGACTTTTTCTTGCTACTGATGAATTTTAAGGTCTTCATCAATCAGAGAAAAAAAATTAATTTAAAAACAACAACACCAACACCAAAAAAAAAAACCTACACACTGTCCCTACAGTGATTGACTACTATCATCTCAGAATCTGTTAGCAAAGGATAACTATTATTTCCAGACAAGTACATCATCCAGATGACACATTATTATAATTTATTGTTTTTTTTTTACTCGAGAAATGACATGGTCTGAGAAATGACTTGCTGAGAAATCTGTGTTTACATTGGGAGGGGGGCGGAAATCCCTGCAGAAGTTGAAAAGATGTTAAGTGGTAAATACCAAAATGCCCAGCAAGCATGTAAGCAGGCTCTCATCCCAGCATGAATATGTGCAGCTCAGCATTTTAAAATTTACTTTTAGCTTTTCTAGCAGTTTGAATTAACCCATTCTCTACTTCTGCTCCATGTGTGAGAGCTCAGCCCCGAACCTACAGACTAAAAGTGCGGGCACTGTCTTCTGTAATTGGCTAGCCGATAACCCCTTCTCCCTGACCACTTCCTCTGAGTGGCCTGCCTCGTGAACACACGTCTCCTGGATATTCTTAATAACCAGGAGGCTCAGGGCAATGCCCAGACAAATGTTAGAAAGTAAGTCCAGCTTGTTGGAGTGACACACAGAATTGGAAAAGGCCTGTTGGGAGACCAAAACAAAACAAATAAATACCACACTAAAGGTACATCCAGACCAGAGGTTCTCCAGAAGCAGGTGTGTCAGAACTACCCCAGAGAGGCTATTGCAGGAGGTGGACCCCAGCACTTGAATCATAAAAGATCCTCAGATGACCCTAAAATACATCCCTCATCGATAGACACTAATCTAGATTCTTTAAAGAGACAACTACATTTTTGTCTTAGTTTCAGCCCCTGGCAAGATAAAATGAAAAACAAAGCAAGCAACTCCAAACCAACAATTCTTCCAGATGAGGGATACAGCATAGCAGTTACTGCAGACATTTGCTTCCAATGGAAAAATAAATCCATGTCAAAATCTTGGTGAGTTGAACTATCGCATGGTATTTATCCTATTAAAACCAGAGCTGGCCAGGTACACTTTTGGTGTTCTTCATGCCGCAATTTCTAGGTCTTTGGCTCAATAGAAGAAAATAAGAACAAGAACAAAACAAAAGCTAAGAGAATAAAAGGAGGTTAACTGAACAGTAAAGACTTATTTCAAGAATAACAATTCTGAAATAAAGTCATCCACTCCTGTAGTTGGGTGAGTGTTATTATAGCAAAGTCCAATGCTTCCCAAATGCTTGGGCACTGGTTGGTTGAAAACCTAAACAAACAGTTCATATTCAGTCTATTAAAGATGAAAGAAGACTTAATATGTGATGGGGCCAGTAGGGACCCCAAGTACAACAGAGACAACAGGATCTTTATAATAGCAAAACATTCAGTGCAGGCTTTCCTTTTTACCTTGTCAAGTGACATTTCATTCATCCTGAGAGGCTGTTCTGGCATAACTCAGAGGTAGATTTAGCCCAACAACTGGCCCTACAATGCTCAGCCATGACGTGATATAATTGACACTCCTAGGAAACAAGTGAAAATACAGGCAATTCTAATGTTGGATGAGTGGTAGAAAATCACTACCAACAGAAGAGATGAGCTGTCTTCAAAGGTGTGTGCCCACCACGTGGAATCCCAGCATTTCCAAATGTCAGCTCCATTGCCTGACATGGACTTGAGGTCCAAAGAGACTGAGGTAGTTAATGGGGGAGTCAAGGCATTAAGGCTCCTGACTCCTCTTGATGATTCCAATTTGACACTTAAAATTTACGGCATTTGCTAAGGTAGCAGAGTGTAGTGGTTAAGAGCATGGCTCTTAGGCGAAAATGCCCAGGTTCAAATCCCAGTTCTACCACTGAACAAGTTGTGTGAACTTGGCCAAGTCATTTAACCTCTCTGTGCTTTAGCTTTCTCCTCTGTAAACTGGGTAAAATAATGGAACTTAGCTCATGGGGTGTTATAAAAATCCAATGTATTAATATTATCTAAAATACTTAGAACTGTGCCTAGCACACAGTAAAAATAACTGTTAGCCATTACTATTATTACAAAATATATTTCTTTTTTAGCTTAGGTTTTAGAGTCACATAAAAAGATTTACATTTTTAAAATAAGAGTAAAAGCCAACGTATCTTGATGATGTTTCTTACCTATTGATTTTTCGAGAATTCTTTAATACAGGAGTCATGAATTCATTCGTCTTGCAGGGATGAAGTACAAAAAAGGGTTGCCCAAGTATTGGATGCTCCTGTAAAAATCAGAGTTGGTCCGGGATTGCCAGTGTGAATTACTTTGAAAAAGTTAAAACACACAATCTGGTTTGTTAAAATAAAAGTTTGTCCAAGTTACTAAATTAAGATACAGATCACTTTCAGTTTTGAAATATAATTCATAATCCAAACATGAGAAAAAGCTGGAGAGAAGGAGTTACAAATTGATAAAGCAGTACATTCAAGGGGAGGAGGGTACACGGTTTTGTTTACACAATACGAATTATAGATCCATTGTATCAGTTCCCTCGAATTCGATGTCAACTGGTGTTTCCCTTCGGCTTATAATTATTCCCCAGTTTTTCCTCAGGGATGTCTGCAAAACCCAAAAGCCTGACCATTTGAACAACATATTTCATTCACCTCTTTGCAAGGGGAACAAAATCTTTCGCACACTTTTTTGCAGAAACTTGGCCACTATGTTGATTGTTTCAAGCCTGACTGCAGTGCCAAGAGGCACATGTTCCATGGGTAGAATGGCAGGGGGATGAGGCAGGAGAATGGCCTGCATTATTTAAATTGTTGTACTTCTGTCTGTCTGTCTGTCTTCCTGAGTTCCTCTGTTTATCTGTTTCTATCCTTCTGTCTTTCCCAAGCTTATAGGGCTGTTTCTGGAAGTCAAAAGCCCATTCACTGGAATTCCACTGCCTTTATAAGAGAATGACTGCATAGAAATACAGGTCAGCTCGCTGCCAGGGTAGGGAGATGCACATCATTTGTCAAACAATGGGGAGCCCTAGGAGGTTTCCTGTAGGGAGTGACCTCGCACAAATTGTACTGACGCAAAAGCAATTATTGACAATAAATTTATTGATCGTTTACATTGTGGATTCACCATTATGCCAAAGACTGCAACTGCAAATACTGCTATGGTCTAAATGTTTGTATCTCCCCGAATTCATATGTTGAAATTCTAATGCCCAAGGTGATGGTCTTATAGGAGGTGGGACCTTTGGGAGGTGATTAGGTCAGGAGGGTAGAGCCCTCAGGAATGAGATTTAGGACCTTAGAGACCTCCAAATGCTAGCTCACCCCATTCTGCAACGTGAGGTCACAACAAGAAGTGTGTGACCTGAAAGGGGGCCCTCATGAGAACAGACTGGCACCCTGAGCTCAGACTTCAGAATTGTGAGAAATACATTTCTGTTGTCTATAGACTACCCAGTCTGTGGTATTTTGTTACAGCTTCCCAAGCAATCTAAGACAAATGCCTACAGAGATTGTGCAGGTGACCTGAAGGAGCAAGGTCAGTTGAATACACCAGCAAGTGACAGGGACTATGGGGGACCAGAGGGTGCTCTCAGCCAAGACTATGATTGCTACTCTGCTCCAGCCAATTGTGCCATGTGGGAATGCAGGTTCCGTGTGCCAGGTCTTCCCATTTGTCAAAATAGCCTAGGAATCCAGATTTTTATGTAAAACTTCCTAAATTTAAATTTTGGCACTTAAAAAAAAAAAAAAAAAAAACAGACTGGGCCAAATAAAACAAGCCTCTTGGCTGGATTTGGACTAGGGGCCTAACTTCTCTTGGCTTCTTCTCCTCTTCTCAGCCGGTCCAAGGAGGAGCTGAACTCAGAGCATCCCTGGAAAGAATTACATGTGGTTGTTGCTGCTAACTCTAGCCTCGAACCCCAAAACACTTACGTCTGTGTGAATGTGCACAAACCTACTCACAGGAAATTGGAGGCACCTCCACTATGTATTGGAGACACTGGGTGTGGAGATTTGGGGATGCATATACATGATGAGGGTTGAGGTATCCATTGGGTGTGGGTTGGTGTATGTCTCCCAAGTGCCACTTCCAGAGTCTGCCCGGCGGCCTGACTTACAGCAGAGCCTGGGCTCCCTCTTTCCTGCTCTTTCCCTACCCCCTCCCGCTTTTCCCTAAGCCAACCCTAGGGTCACAAACCAAATGTGTTATGCCTAAGGCAAGTCCTCCAGCCCGGCTTAATTCTGGCTCCTCTTACCTGCCTTAAACTAGTGCTTATTAATTCAACACATATCTATTGATCATCTCTTACATGTCTGCCAGGAACAGTTCTGCATATAGTAATAGAGATCACTATATCTCAGAAATAAAGTCCCTGATCCCATGGAACTTACATGCCAGTGCAAGAGACAGCCAATAAATACATAGAACAAATAAAGAAACAAGATAATCCAAATAATAATAAGTGCCATGAATAAAATAAAAAGGGTCCCTTGATTTTGAGAGCACTTGGAACCCAAAAGCTCCTTCTTGTTGTTAAATAAATCCCTTAAGTATGTTGTTAATCATGACCACTCTTCTAGCAATGTGTCAAAAACATCCATAATCACCTCCATGGTTAAACTGTATATGGCCAACACCCAATGCTTTCTCAAATATAACAGCTCCTCTTAGTTGTGGCAAATTAACCAAACCATTAATTACTTTTCAAATACAGACGGAAAATTAATTTTTAAAATACCCCCAAATCCTTGTTTCTAAATATGTAAGACTACTGAATACAGACCTTAGTTATTATGAATATAATAATGATTATTTAATGTAGAAAAATAAAAAGTTTCCCCAATGTGATTAGAATTCATATACACCCGCATTCATTCAATTAGCAAATATTAAGTTTTCCTGCCTGATAATTTTATAATGACTTAACCCTAACTAAAGGCAAAAGGATCCGTAGTTTTAAAATGTGGCTAATCTTAGGGATATCTTAATTCTGCGGAAGTGACAGAATTCAAAGTTAGCCTTATGACCTGAGCCAATACTATGTTTTTGGTCACATTCAATCCACTACTTCTGCAAGCCAAGCAATTTGTATTCAAAGCAAAGTAGAGAATTTACAAATAATTTGAGCCATCTGATTAGTGTAGACAATCAATCTGGATAATACTCTCCAAAAGCCATTTTTCTACAATGGAGATTTTTTAAGGATCATGCTATCTGGATTTTTTAAGGCTCAGGCTTCAGACAGCCAGAATCAGAGATGAAAGCCGTCTTTCATTTTTGGTTTAGGAATTACGTGCTGGAGTTCAAAAAAATCTAAAATCCTACACCTTATTTGTTTAACATACCATTTTCAGAAATGGAAGAACATCAAAACTGTCAGGATCTTTTTAGTGACATTTCTTAGATCAATTCAGAAGGTAAATTTGTGTGAAAGTGCTACCATCTGCTGTCAGTACTAATGAACTGATGCAAATCTGCACTGAGAAAAATGTCAGTGTGGAAATACATGCAGCCAATGAACTGTGTTAGGCTTACAACTCAATAAACACTTCTACTGGAGCAAAGTTCTGCTAAATGGTTTTCCGTGAAAATAGAAATGATGGGTCCGATTTCTATCTCTGTAACTCCAGAGGAGTTATATAGGCACATTCTCCTATGAAATTTAATTTAGCAATGGTTAAATGTCTCATAAAATAAGTCTGACATGAAAACTGTGAATTGGTTTCAGAACTATTAGATATTACTATCACAAGGAAATGATAATACTGCACCTTCATTCTTACATCTAATAAAGGGGATGAATTTCTTGGTTCGTGTCTTAATTTTCCTGGCTCTCCAGGAGGGCACAAATATAATTTCACATACTAAGCTTTCATCCAGTTTCATATTCCAGACTGATCAAATTTGCCTTGCACTCAGGGTACATTCCTCAGAAATGGAGAGAAATATTTCCCTAAGCCTGCTTCCTCAAGCAGGGAGAGGAACAGGGCTATCGAACAGCTACAGTATGAGACACTGTACTAAGTGCTTTGCACAGGGTCACCTATCTGAATAATTCTTTGAGGAAAGCTTTCTTTTTGCCACTTTGGAGAATGGGTTCAAAGGGATTATGTTTAAAGTCACCCATGTAGTGAGGGGTGAAGCACCTCCAAAGTCCAGTCTTTACACTGCACCGCCTCACCCCACTGACCAGAGGTGGCAGCAAGGACATTTAATCCTCTCTAGCCCATCTCTTCAAAAATCTATTTGTTTTTATTTTAAAATAATGTGTTTTCATAAAATTGTAAGGGCAATATATACAGAGAGCTCAGAAAATACAGAAAAGAACAAAGAGTAAAAGCAGGATAACCTAAAACTGCCCAACTCAGATTTCATCACTATTTGGTGAATTTCAAACTTTTTCATGTACACACATGTAGTTTTCTATTGCTTTTTATTCATCGAACAGATAGATGTTTATCAAGTGCCTACTACATGCCACTCCCAGCCATATGTTTTTTGTTGGTGTTCGCGAAATTTCTTTGTCTTCTGTTTTACAGATTTCTGTGCTTATTTCTATTTTTTCCCAACATATATTTTGTTTGGACCTATTCTGTTGTTCTTAATTTTTAAATGTTCCATGGGTGCTTAAGAATATGTATAAAGAATATGGAATCTTGAGTTGTTGGCTACAGCGCTCTCCATGTGTCACTAGATCAAGCTGGTTAATTGTGTTGTCCACATTTTCTAGACTCCTATCCGCTTGATCTATGAATTTCTAAGAGAAGTTCAAATCTCCCCTATAATAGCTGATCTGTCCACTTCTGCTTGTAGTTTGTCGATTTTTGCTTTATATAACCTGAAGCTGCTTTATTTAAATGCATATATTTTCCTAGGGAATGAAGCTTTAATACAAAGTGATCATACTTATCTCTGATTATGCTTTCTGTGCCCCAAAAAAGGGACTTCTGATAAAAATATAGCCACACCAAATTTCTATTTACCTTATGCCTTTTAAAAATTATTTGCCATTCAATGTGTATCCTCATGTTTGATATGTTTCCTATAAAAATAACATTGACAGGTTTTTAAGAAATCCACCTTTTTAATCTATCTCTTAAATGGAGCGTTTAGTTCATTTATAGGCTTTGTGATCATTGGTATAATTTAATTCCTTCCATCTTATTTTAGACTTTTTCTTTTTGGAGAGAGAGAGAGAGCGTACACGCACACATGTGCAGGATGGGGAGGGGCAGAGTGCACTGGTGGGGGGAGCCACAGAGAGAGAGGGAGAGAATCTGAAACAGCCTCCATGCTCAGTCCAGAGCCCAATGCACAGCTAGATCTCATGACCCCGAGATCATGACCTGAGTCAAAATCAAGAGTCAGATGCTTAACCAACTGAGCCACCCAGCCACCTCTTATTTTAGACTTTTTACTTATTCTGTTTTTAATGTTTCTTTTGCTTTTCATTTTTCCTCCTCTGTTGCTTTCCTTTGGATTAATTGAGTGTAGGCTCAAATTATTTTCTCATTGCTTTTTTCTCTTTTTATGAATTTGAAATTATCCCACAATCTTTAAGTAAATATTTTACTTAATAAAATATAGTTACTCAGTATATTTGCCTTTTTCCCAAATAATTCAAGTACCCTGGGATGTTTAACTCTGATCACTCCTTCCTGATTTCTGTTCTACTGTTGTGCAGTATTTCAGTTGTATCTTTTGTTTTTTAATCCCATAAATTAGATATTATTACTGTTTTGAACTCAGCGCTTGAGATTTACTCACATTTGACTATTCTTTTTGCTTACCATTTTTTCCCTATATCTAGGGTATTCATTCTAGGATCATTTTCTTTATCATTGAAATATGTCCCTCAGAACACCCCTTAGTGAAGATCTGTAGGTAGTAAATGTCCCATATTGTTAATGCTTTATCTTTGCCCTCATTTTCGAAAAATAAGTTTTTGTAGATATAAAATTTTAGGATACAATCATATTCTCTCAACACTTTGACTATATTATCCCATTTTCTCCTGGCTTCCATTTTTGTCTGTTTGGAAGTGAACTATCGGTCACATTGTCACTTTTTTTTTTTAAGATTGATTATTTATTTATTTATTTATTTATTTATCTATTTGACAGAGAGAGACAAAGCAAGAGAAGGAACACAAGCAGGGGGAGTGGGAGAGGGAGAAGCAGGCTTCCCGCTGAGCAGGGAGCCCGATGCGGGACTTGATCCCAGGACCCTGGGATCATGACCTGAGCCAAAGGCAGACATTTAACTGACTGAGCCACACAGGCACCCACATTGTCACTTTTTAAGATCTTCTCTTTCCCTTCGATGTTCTACTATAGTGTGTCCATGTGTGGATTCCTTTTCATTTATCCTGCTTGGATTCACTGAGCTTCCTGAATCTGAATATCAGAGTCCTTTCAGCAATCCTGGAAAATTCTCAGCATCAGCTTTTTGAATATTAATTCTGTTTTATTCCCTCCAGCTCCTCCTTCTGGAATTCCTATTAGACACGTCTTTGTCCTACTCCCTCTGTAGTGTCTCTTAGCCTGTTTATGATCTTTCTCTCAATTTTTGCTACAATGTGTATAATTCTTCAGAGTCTTCTTCTAACACATCAATGCTTCAACTGTATTTATTGCTTTTCAGTTGAGGCTTTCTAATTAGATGCTTTCCTTTCAAAAGTTCTATTTGATTGTTTATTAAATTCACCTGATCATTTTTGATAGTCTTTTTTCCTGTATTATACTGTCAGTATTTTCTTCTATTTTAATAACTACAGTCAACATATTTATTTTGTATTTTTGCACCAAAAATTTTTAACATATAAATTTGAGTATCTGATACTATAGTTTGTTGTTTTTGCTAGCTTTCACTTTTAGTGGCTTGTTATAAATTCTGTATTTTTTAAATTGTGACCAAGTAGAACTATAAATACAGTAATTCTTTGAGGCCTAGGATTATAAATGTGTCCCTCCAGAGAAGTTTACATATGCTTTTTTTCTGATGCCTAGGGGTAGGGAGGGAAGAAGAGGGATTCCAACTCCATACTCACATGTTTAGGAATTAGGAATTTTCTGGGTCTACATCTTTTATTCTTTTTACATGCTTTATATAGAGTATGGCAGAAGGGGTCCAAATGGGTAAGAGGAAAAAATTTTAATATATAGAGAATGATGGGGAGGCATGCTATTTTCGGCCAGTTGGTGAGGGAAGGCCTCTTTGCCAGAGGTAACACTTGAGCAGAGAGCTGACCAAGTGACAAGCAAGCCATGTAATTCTTTGGGAAATGAGTATTTTCAGCTTGGGAACAACAAGGGCAAAGACCTTAAGATCCTCCCGAGGGAGAGTGCTTGGAGTGTTCAAAAAACAGTATGAAGACCAAGGTGGCCGGGTGGGATGAAGGGTAATAGTGGCAAAAGGAAGACTGGAGGGATAACCAAAAGGTAAGATCGTGGAGCACCTTGCAAGGCACGGAAAAGATTTGGAGTTTTATTCTGAGTGTGATGGGGAGACTGGGGAGATTTTAAAGTAAGTGACATATTCTGATTTACAGTTTCAAATATTAGTCTTGATACTGGAGAAGGAGAAGCAAAAGAGCAGGTAGGAGGTGGTGTAGTAGCTCAGACAGGATGGTGGCCTGTACTAGGTGATAGTAGTGTGGGTGGGGGAGAATGGTCAGGTTTGAGATTTATTTTTGAAAGGAGAGCCAACAAGATTTGCTGAAGGATTCAATATGCTGTATGAGAAAAAAGAAAGAACCAAGGATGACTCCCAAGTTAAAATATCTGCTCATGTTTTCTTGACTATTTGTCTAGTGAGGGTTTGCAGGGGTTTTCTTATTAATGGGTATTAGCTCTTTCATAACTTTTGAGGACACTAATTCTTTTCATTCACTCAGCCATCACTTCACAGTGATGGTTCAAATGTTAGTAATAGAGTGCTCCATAAACAAATAACACCAGCTCCCATAAAAGATGCTGAAATATTCAAAATATTTTAAATTTCTAGATTGTTCATTGTCTTTAAATTTTGCTCATGATGATTTACATGTGGAATGTAGTATTAGATAATTAAATCTGTATTTTTTCTTTTATTTCTTTTATCATTTTTATGTTTAAAAATCCTATTCAGAATTAGAAAACTAGATATTTACTTATATTTATGTACTTATATTTATATTTTACCAGTAAACTACTTGCTGTTCCCCCCAAAACACTATTTTTCTTACCTCTAACCCTTTGTGCATGAGGTTCTCTCTGTCTGGAATACCCTCCCACCTTTTCTCACCTACTAATGCCCATTTCTCCTACAGATCTCAGCTTTCTTTTACCCCAATCCTGCATCAGGTGCCCTCCCTCTGTGTTCCCACTGCACCCCCTGCTTACGCCTACTGTTTAATTCCACACCATTCTGCATAGGCAATTGACTGTTTACAGGAATCTTCTGTTACTAGACTGTAATTCCTTGAGGGGAGAGGAAGGATTCTGATTACTATTTTGATCTCAGCATCCATAATAGTGCCTTTCACCTAGTAGGCACTCAATATATATTAGTGGAATTACTGCATAGACAAATACAAGCTACTGTGCCAAAGTAAATTATCGGCATACGCAGCCTGTTTTATAAAGGGGGATATTTGTGTGGAACGCACCAGTGGCCCCTCTGCTGCTGTGGGGACGTTAAGGGAAAAGAAACATTTTCTCTCGTCACAAAACCAGGGGCAGTATCTTCTGTACGTTTATGAGTCTCCAGATAAGATAAGAACTTCAGTATCTGTTTTCCCAAATATTTCTTCCAAAGTGCATCTAAGAACAAAGAAGAGGGTCTAAAGGAATGGTCAGGAATAACTCTCCACATAAAAACTTATGCCAGCTGGGGTGCCTGGGGGGCTCAGTCGGTTGAGCAGCCAACTCTTGATTTTGGCTTAGGTCATGATCTCAGAGTCCTGGGATTGAGCCCCACATTGCATCAGGCTCTGTGCTCAGCAGGTAGCCTGCTTCAGGATTCTCTCTCTTCCTCCTCCCCTCCCCCTGCTCACTCTCTCTCTCTCAAATAAATAAATGAATCTTAAAAAAAAAAAACAAAACTATGCAATGCATTCTAAAATCTATGTATTAGCTTCCACACAAAAAATAATATCCTATATTACTACTGAAAAAAATTGATGTACCAAGATGCATATTTTAAATCTCTGAGTTAGCCTACTCCCTGCCATACCACAGTATCCCCCTAAGGTGTGTAACCCAGACTAAGAAACTAAAAAACACTATTAAAATATATAATAAACTCATGACTTTCTACTTAACTCACTCCTCTATCAGTTCATGTGTTTTTCACTAATGCATTCACAAATATCCCTGAATACCTATTGTGGGTAAGACTCCATGCTAAACATTCAACCATCTATCTGTCCATCCACCCATTCATTTATTCAAAGCAATATTTAGAAGCATAATTCTATATGCCAGGCACTGTTCTGGGCACTGGAGATATAAGCATACTCAAGACAGAAGCAAAATCTGCTCTCATGGAGTTTATAGTCTAGTTTTGGGTACTAGAAAGATAGAAAAGAACATCCCATTATCTCAACTCCTGAGGTTTACAATCCAGCTGCTCCCCCAATACTCAAAGTCCTGGTTTGCACCTCCAGGGGAGAGAATTCCAAAGGTCAAATACGTTTTTCACCACTCACTCTCCTCCACTTAGGATTTCTAAAGAGAATGGAAGAAGAAATCCCTAGGGAGAACAGAAATTTCATTTGGCCTGATGCTGGCGGGGGGAGTAGTGGGACTTGTGAGCAGAAACCAGAAAAGCTGGCAGAGAGGTACCCTCTGTGGGAGGGATTTTTTCTTTTCATCATTTGGAGAAGAGACATGAGGAAGCCTCCCACTCCAGAGAAGTCCGTAGGGATCTCAGGCACTAGTAGAGAATATGCTCCCCACTGTGAGATGCAGGGGATCCTGAGACAGGCTTGCAAGTGCTAGAGGCCAGAGATGAGCTCGCCAATAAACGAGAGGCAGCCCAGACCTGAGGACCCATGGACAGAAAGACTCTTTGTTCCCTGGAGTGATACTCATGGTGAGATCCTGATGCCTCCTCAACTACTATTTCATCCTGCAAATCTAATGCTTGTTGTAACGTGAGGGGTTTCCATAACGCTGCGTTGAGTGCAACGCAGTTGGAAACACTGGACTGTGCACAGGATGTATATTTTTATGAGCCCAGAGGGACCTGGAGTCAAATGGAATAGAACATCTCCTCTCCGCTCCTCATCTTTCCCCATGCTCATGAGGGCAACCACGATTCAAGGGTTACAGAAATCACTATAACACACAACAGATTATGTACCACTCAAAAGGCAGAAATCCAGGAATATGGGAACTGAGAGAAAGGAGAGGTCAGTTCTGACTGGTGGGAGGAGGGGCAGCAAAGACTTGCTGAAGACATGGCGCTTCAGCCCATCTAGGCCTGAAAACAGTGGGCAGGACTTGGGGCGGAGGGAGAGAAGCCTGTGGCTGGAGGCTCTAAGACAGAAAGAGATCACTCCAAGTTTAGTGGGAAGGGAGCTAAGTGAGGGACATGCAGACTTCCATCTTTTAAGTAAGACTGAGAAGTCTGGTAAAGTTAGAGAAGAAAAATGCTTTTTTTTTTTTTTTTTTTGACAGAAAGAGCGAGAGAGGGAACACACGCAGGGGGAGTGGGAGAGGGAGAAGCAGGCTTCCCGCGGAGCAGGGAGCCCGACGCGGGGCTCAATCCGAAGGCAGACGCTTACCCGACTGAGCCACCCAGGCGCCCCCAAAATGCCTATTTTTGTTTATGGTGTTGGTGACGTTAAATAACTGAAGCGATCCCTGTAAGATCCAAAGAATTCTCTGGAAGTAATCAACACCTAGACAAGACAAAGAAGCAAGATTTGAAGTACAAGCAATCCTTTCTTATAGTTTTGAAAAGAGACAGGGAAAAACGGGGGGAGGAAAGAAATATCCCAGGACAGACATCTATCGTCAACGAGTGTGTGAGGAAACAGCTACAAAGACAGTGAGAGAATATTCAAAAATAGATTCAAGTGGGAAAGAAATCAAAGTCGTGCCCAAGTACCATGAGAGGTCAGCAAGTTCTCCTGTTTCTTGGACAGACGGGGAGCTCGGGGAAGCGACGCTTTGCTCAAGTTGCACCTGTTGTTATTTTGTGGCCAGTTAACTAGGAATAAAACCCTAACGGTGTTTGGAAAGGTAGATTAAAAAAAAAAAAAGAGTTCTTCAAATTCATATGCTGCACAGAAGCCACTAGGCTTCCTAGAATTTTTATTAAAAATTACAAACATCACAGCAATAGTTCTTAGATACCACCTCCTCTGCTAACAAAAACTTTCCTTTCATGGCTCCAGAGGGAGTCCAGAAACTAATTCTCCCACTCCTGCATACATCTACAAAGGGCTGCTGACAGTCCCAACTCCAACCCCTGGATTAGAAAGCAGAGTTGGAATACATTTATAGACTCTATATGGGTTGTTGCTTTAAGCAACACCATTAATATGTCAGAATTCTGAGTTCCCAAACTTCTTCAGTTATCAATTTGCTGTACATTATTTAATCTCTCTGTATTTTGATATGCAAAATAGAAACAGCACTGCTGCTACTTCACAGGGCGAAAGGAGATAACCAACAAGACCATTATGAAGCTTGCTGGGGGAAAAAGAGCTTATGTAAATGTCTATTAATTAAACAGGAATGGCTGCACAACTAGGTCAGGCATGATGATAAGACTAAACAACCCATCCCAGCCACCAGCATCAAAAAGAAGAAATGAACATTTAATCCTGATAGCACTTGTTGGTTGCATTTTATAAAGAATATTAAATTGTAATACTCTGTAACATAACGCAGAATAGCATATTTCAGACCATCCTCAAAGAATTCTTTGATAGAACAGAAACTTATTAGAGACAACAGCCAAAAACAAAAACAAAAGAGCAAGCCAATTACTAATGAAGAACTTGTAAAAAGCTAATCAAAGCTCTCATCCAGAGAAAATGAGAAAATCTGAGGCTCAGAATGATTTTGTATATTTTTTTTTTTTTTTTAAAGATTTTATTTATTTATTTGAGAGAGAGAATGAGAGACAGAGAGCATGAGAGGGAGGAGGGTGAGAAGGAGAAGCAGACTCTCTGCTGAGCAGGGAGCCCGATGTGGGACTCGATCCCGGGACTCCAGGATCATGACCTGAGCCGAAGGCAGTCGCTTAACCAACTGAGCCACCCAGGCGCCCATGATTTTGTATATTGATGAGATTTTTATATAGTGTCACAGAAAGAAAAATAAAACAGATTTAAATGAAGACAAAAGGACTCTAAGTCTCTGTTTAAAAGCCTCGTTATGTTCCATATCAACGTTTTTATTAAAATGTTCTGTTCTGGTGGAAACATCCATTTTTTAAAAATACCTGATGGGCGGTGGTGTCTATAGAGGACACTCTCAGTTTGTCTCTCTCTAGTCAAACCCCTGAGTGTTGGGAGAGCCAGACAGAACCCTCATTCAGACTCCACCCATCTTCTAGAAAATTGCTCAGAGGGGTGGCTTATCCAAGGTCATAGCACTCAGAAATGATGGAGCTAAGAGTCATGTCCAGATTCCAGAATAGAACGGAGTCTTTCCCTGCCATTGCCAAGCCTGCTAAGGACTAAATGCAGCAAGCGCTTCAGCATGAAACAACTTGCAGGCATTACATTTATTCTATTTTTGTTTTAAAGGAAAACAACTGGGAGCTTGTTCTTTCCAAGCATTAATTCTTTTTTCCCCCCCCTTCTACTATATTACATAATGGTGACAATTTTTGGCTTACTAAGTCTATTTCTGAGATACTCACTAAAACAGTGACACTATTTTGGAGCTGGGGATATTGGGGTATAATAGCGAGGTGAATCAGCAATGATAAAATTCAAGGGTTTTCAACAACAAACTCACAACCTAATTCATTGATAATCAGATATTAACGTCTGACAACTATCATACAGGAAGATGTTTTATGAGCAATACAAAATAAAATAGCAGTCTGTTAGTATAATTACTTTTTAGAACGGTGCCAAACACAATTTTAAAGCAACAAAAAGACATACAGATGAATCTTCAAGATGATTTTTTAAAAAATATCACAATGCTCTCTTCAGATAAATATAATCAATGTAAATTCCTAATAAAAGCACCTTAGTTTACAACTAACAGTTACGTATTGCCTTCCTGCTTCTTATCCAACTTTGGTAATATAAAGATCCCTTTTATTCCCAGAAGCAGATTTCCCAGTGATTTAAGTTAAAATTAGCTTTACTCTTAAGAAGATCTCTCAAAAGAGACTCCATGAAGAAAATTCCTAAGGATGTGATAAACCCATTACAAATCTGTTATTACTTGTTTAATAATGAAAAATATTAGGCAAAGATACATAAAAATTTAGCTACTATGAGATAATTGCTCCCACTTTTTAGACTACTAATAATTAGAAATGAGGTAATAAAAACAATGCTACTAATAGGCTATAGTATTAAGAAATTATACTCTTCCATATAAAACTATAATCACAGATTTTCTTCAGACAATTGTATCTTGGTATTGTGTAAACAAGTATTATGGGTAAGGATGGCAGCTACTTATTTTTAAAGATATTTTATTAAAAATGTAAGCAATGTTAGGATAAAAAAATGTACATTCTAGTCCCACGTCCCAACCAAATCCATTTTTTTCATTTCTCCATAGTAACTTCTGCTAGAATTTTAAGAACTGATTTTTATAGCTTGGATCTAGTTCTGTAAGTCTAGGACACAAAAAAGAGAGTCTAAAACTGAAAAAGAAAACCGGTACCAGGAAATCCGTGCAGGCTTCCCACATGACCTCAAGGCTAACTAAGAGATCACTATTATTCTCTCATACGTCCCTTCAACCAGTGAAGTCAATAAATCTTATGATTGCTTCAGACTAGGTCATCCTTAAGTTTTTGTTTTTCCTTTCTCTTAAAGGTTGATTTCTTCCCAATTTTATTGATACTGATCTATCTACTTATCTTTCATAGCTATGTACACAGTGAATATATCATTTTTGATTCATTTTTTCTTTTTAGCTCTTAACATTATTTCATATGCACTTTTCTGTATTTTGCATACTTATAACTTTCTTTTTAGCTATATAATATTCCATCTGGCCAATATAGTAGACTTTACCATTATTCCTCTGTTATTTAGACCATTTTCCAGTTTTATACTATTATACATTGTGTGTGTGTGTGTATGTGTGTGTGTCATGGATTATGGGTTATTTCCTTATAATAACATTTCAGGAATAAGTAAAAACAGTGGGGATATCTATATGGCTGTTAATCTGTATTATCACATTTCCCTCCAAAATTATTAAACCAATGTATATTGCCACCAATACAAACTACTTGTCTAGTCCCTCACTGTTTTAAGTAGCACCATCTTAATGTTAGAATTAAATCCTTCCTGGAAATATTTCACAGGAATATCACACAGACTTTATGAAGACTCTAGGCAACTAGCTTAGGCTTTATGCCACTTTTGACTTGGCCATAGGACGCAACCCTTGGGAATTAATGACTTGGTGTAGGAGAACAAACATACGGAGAAGGGTTAGGGCTCAGGGTAGGGTGACTCTCTCAAATGCTCGTAAACACCTTCTGTCCCTGATGCTGTTTTTCCAGATTGGTTGGGGCAGGGTCACCAACTTCTCAGAAAGCTATGCCAAAGCCTCAATCTCTCAGAGGAGGCCTGGATTATCTGACCCAAGTCTCCAACAACATGGTACCTGGGTCTCAGAGGCCATGAAAATAGGCCATGACAAATCACATTAACTAAAGTTCATGCTCTCCTCAGATTCTGTGGCAGTTGGTATAAATATGGCTATAGTATTATCATACCACTCCTCTAAAAGCTCTTGAGTTTCCTTGGCAAGGGTTTGGAAAATAATGTTAAGTGTAAAAACCAGCACACAACATTGTATATTCATTATGATTACAACTATGGATATGCTGACATGAAACTTGCCCACTAAGAAAATGGTATCCAAACTTTCATCTTGCAGCATGGCATGAAAGAAGAATGTCAAACTGATATAAATATAATTGGCAATAAACACACCTGAGGGAATGTGAATTTTCTTCAACACTTTTTATTTTTTTTACACTGAAAATACTATTTTTAGTATGTTCTTCATGAGGCCTACTAATTTTTTTTTTTTGGGGGGGGTCCTAGCTGGTGCTCCTCTAGTAATAGTAACAGCTGCTTTTCCAGCACAATGTAAAACTCTCAGAGCATTCATCAAGCAGAACAGCCTCCCCATTTTGGCCTCAGGACAAGATCCACGCTGAGATGGGCCCATCTACAAACAGATCAAAGGACAAATCCAGCTCCCCCCTCAAAGAAAAGGGCTCTATCCCAGGCAATACACACCAATCAAGTTGGGAGTATGTGTGATGTCCATGCACTGACCTTCCCTGTGAAGCCCTGGAGATACTCAGCCAAGTTAGTTCACACAGAGTCAGTCTAACTTTCCACTAGGGAAGCCTCAGAATTTTAGAATTGTACTTAGTTTCCCAATTTGATAAAGAAGATATTACTCTTAATATCTATATTCTTAATACCTAGTACTCTGAAAACATAAATTTAAAAGGTGATTTTATGCCAGTACTTTCATTTACATCTTTTCTTCTATAAGTCAGTGTTTTATTCCAATATCTTTAGCATTTTTGCTTATACACACTTACACTTTAAAAATATATATCAATTGGGGCTCCTGGGTGGTACAGTTGGTTAAGTGTCCAACTCTTGGCTTCAGCTCAGGTTGCAATCTCAGGGTTGTGAGATGGAGCCTCATGTCAGGCTCTGTGCTCAACGTGGAGTTTGTTTAAGATCCTCTCTCCCTCTAGGGGCGCCTGGGTGGCTCAGTCATTAAGGGTCCGCTTTCGGCTCAGGTCATGATCCCAGGGTGCTGGGATCAAGCCCCACATGGGGCTGCCTGCTTCGGCGGGAAGCCTGCTTCTCCCTCTCCCACTCCCCCTGCTTGTGTTCCCTCTCTCAGCTGTGTCTCTGTCAAATAACTAAATAAAATCTTTAAAAAAAAAAAAAAAGAATTTCTCTCCCTCTGCCCCTCCACCCCTTTCTAAAATAAATAAATCTTTACACACACACACACATATATCCAGGAACAGGAACATAAGTTGACTTCTAAATTTTTCCTTAAATATTTGCAAAGGGTGTCATTTCCAGTGTATTGTAAATATTGACCATTTTAAATACATGCTTTTATACATATACCATTTTAAATAATGTTATTCTGTCATTCTCTTAAATGTACTCAGTCGAAAATAAATGAATGCCACAGTATTATGATACCTACCATCATTCATTTTAAAAATATATGAACAATTGGATATTTTACATTTTTCTCCTTGAATTCATCTCCATTCTGCTCTGTCAAAGAATTTTATCTTAATGTATATTTTATGCTTAAAAACTTTTTATTGATCATATTCTTGTAAACAAAAAATAGAAGAAAGGAATTCATTTTCCAAAATTTCCCATGACCATTTTGCTCTAAGTGTTAAATTAGCTAAGACAACTGACTGTGTTGTCATTATAATTATTAATAGTAATCAGTTAATCAAAACTAAATGTTATAAAATTTGGAAAAAATAAACATAAAAAGTGAATTATTTTTGGAAATCATAGTAGCCTCACTTAGTGTGTACTACAGGTCATACATTTTTCATACATGTATGAATCCATTTAATCCTCACAACACCCTACTATTATTAACCCCATTTTATCAATGCAGAAACTAAGGTCAAGAAAGCTTAAATGATACCTCAAGGTCACAGAGCCTGGATCTGCACACAGACTCTCTGGCTCCACAGTCCAGTCACTTAACCACTGCCCAGTACATCTCGACTCTTAAAAATAGAGATTGAGGCCAGAAAAGGGGAGCTAAAATAAAGAGGGTGTCCAAGTGTTCCTTTTAGTGGCCTGGCTGAGCAATAGGCCATGCTAAGGGCTGGGATGGGTGTGAGGTACGCCTTTGTTTTGTACAGTGGCAGAAAGGCAAAAAGGGAAAGTGGGAAAGGAAAATCTTGGCCACAAGTGCCTTTTCAGACAGATGGATTCTATGAGAGGGTGCATATGGAAGCGGAAGATCTGGAAATTAATTCCTTTAAAATTCTCCATACCCACACACTCTTTGGGAAGTCTTCACATACACACAAGGGTACATACACTCCAGTTTGAATGGAACTGGTCTACTCAATCTCTGATACAATACAAATTAGAGGTTTTGTGAAACATTTTTAATGCTTTTGAAACAAAATTTAATTAAAATTTAAATTATTTTAACCCTTGAATTTTATTTTAAAATGGCAGTTAATTTCAATAATTTGGAAGGACCCAAATGCTAAAATGTAACCAGATAGTAATAAGCATAACTATAATCTACATGGTAGTTTCATAATGATTAGATGTAATGCATGAAAAGATAGCAGGTCAGTAATAGAGCCATGCATAAAACCCTCCTCTCAAAATCTTTATTTGCATTTCTATTACTGAAATCATTTTCTAATAATGAAGTTGCCATGAGAGAAGCTCCATTACTAAGGAATCACTGTTATAGAAACAACGTTATTAAAGCATTGCTATGTACAGGAACTTTTATTAGAATGATACAAGTTGTATATCATTGTAATAAAGCTTCCATTATAATCCTAATTGCATAAAGCTATGTTTGAGTATAGCGATGCTAGAGCTGTAGGACTTTTAATAAAGTATCAAAATAATGCTTTGGTAATAGGATTGTTTAGCATACTAATACTTCAGGGAAGGCTGAACTGACTAATGGATGATGTTTATGTCACTGATTAGACACACTATAGCAAGAATTAAAAAGAACCTTCATGTACTTAGTAACATGCAGCCCAGATATGTATGTGCTGAGGGTACACACAGCAGTTCTCTTTGGTATAATAACTCAGTATGTCCAATTCACTAACTGGTACAATAGCAAATTGCTAAAATGGACATTTGTAACTGTAATAATTAAGATGTTTAATGTTCAGATCTACAGAGAGCTGGTTATCAAAAAATTAACAGTAAATTATATACACCCACAGACATATCTTGAGAATTGCCTGTTAGAAGAACTACTGGAGAAATTGCGTTTTTGTTGGTGGAAGAGGGAGGGTGTGAGGGGAGGAGGGAGGGAGAGAGAGATTAAATATTATATGGATAACTCATTCTAAGATGCTACTCTATGTCATACATAAATGATACCATGATCTTTCTGAGTTAACAACTAGAAGTTACTATCGGACTTAGGTTCCTACCAGAGAATTTTAGCATATTTGTTCAAATGTTTGTTTTTGTGTTTGCTCTAATGCAGTCAAGTATTCAGCTGTTCCCTCTAGACGCATATATAATATTCACCACCAGAGACCGCCAGAGAGCCATCCAGTCACCCAGGAGGCATGAAGACGCTCCTTAATATACCTGCTGTGTGGATACCAGCAAGCAAGGCACCAGGCTGTCTGAAAAGGGCTTCACAGAGGCAACGGCATCAGAGGCCCGCAGGTGGTTCTGCCACAGCCATATTCACCATCAGATAATGGGGCCAAAGCCATTCTGGTTTTGAGATCACTTGTGACAGATGGATTGACTTGGAATCTGCCTGGACAGCAAAGTACTTTTATCTTTGAACACAGTGTCTCCTTTCCATAGTTCCCACTTGGCCTCTGCCTTCCAGATGTGATAAACTGCAAACAGTTAGGTGGGGTTCACTTAAGGCCCAGAGGTTCATTTTTCCTACTGAGTCTGGTGATCAAGGGCAAATGTGAACATTCCCATAGTGTGATGGTCCCCAAATCTTTGTAGCACCTGAGAGGAAGGTACAAGATTTCATTTTTTTACTGTATGGTCAGCTGGAATATGTTATTTTTCAGGATTCTAATATTCTCTCATTAAATATGATCAGGCCAAACTAGTTTGCAGTGAGACAGTGAGGGACTCTGTTTCTGAGCTACAACAAAGTTTGAAATCTCTCGAGGTGGGAGTGTGTGACACTAAGACAATAAAAGAGCTTAATTATCCAACTGGTCAACTAAACACCTGCAAAAAACAGAAGCATCCAAAACATCTGAAGGTATTTCAACTTCCATGAATTTAACCAGAAATGTGAAATCAGATAATTAAAAAAAAAAAAAAAAACTATTTGAATTTTGGCATCCACTTGAGTTTGCAGCTTACAATTCTCTAATGTCCTTATTTTTAATACTTGGGGTGGGGGAGAGGGAGGCACCCCAAGCTTTCCAATCAGGTCTTGCAAGGAAAAGCTAAGCTCTCATTGTAAAAAGAATATTCTTTACGCAAAAGTCTTACATCAAAATGGTGAAGACTCAAGAGGCTTACATAAATAAATACTGATGGATTGATTTCTTTGGAAACTGATTCTAATTTCACTGCCTCCCATTTCCTTATCTTCTCCACAAACATTTTGTCAGTATCCCCCAAAGTATAGCTCTCCTTTACCCTCCCCCCCTCAACCCCTTCCTCTATCTCCTTGAAGACAGCCCGGTCCCACACACCCGCTCTTTCCCTCTGGCCTGCCACAGACTCCTGGTTTCCTCTGCTCCAGTCTCTCCACTCTCACCCTGCACAGATACCTAATTCATCATCCCAATTACCAATTTTATGTCACTCTCTTGCTCAGAATCATTCCTTATTACTCACTGCTTATTGAGCAAAGCTTAACCCTTTTGGGGGCACCTATCCCTTTCAATATCCAATAAGGGCTGTGGACTTTGCAAGAATGCATAATGCACACAGGTTTTTGCCTACGATTCAAGGGGTTCACATACACCCTTGAAACTTGGGGATTTGGGACCCTTAAGTAAGAAACCCAAAACTATGAAGCATGAACTGTGTGGCCCTCCATTCAGATTCCCTGCAAGCTGGCACCAATTATTTTTCAAGCCTTACATTCTATCAGAGTACCCCTAATCACAGACAAGAGTTAAGTCTCCACTGAGCACCCACCATATGCTAGGAACTACTCTAAGCCCCAAAGACATAGCAGCAAATAAAACAACAAAGCTTCTACTGTTGCTCATATTCTAGAAACCCACAGTTATCCTGATGTGGTCTTGTCACACCTTGACCAACTACTGCATATCCTCAAAGGTATGCAATTCCTAGTTTTAGAAACCTACCTCTTCACGTACCTTACACTCTTTTCAACTGGGTTTTTTCTCTACTCTCAGTTTACCTTGTGTTTCCTCATCTCTATGCTGATCCCCCTACCTGGAATAATCCTTCACCTCCCTCTCCATCTACCAAATATTCAAAGGCAATTTCAAGCCTTTCTCTTTTCAGGAAGTCTTTCTAGAATCATTTCAGCTCACAATAAAACTCTCTTCTTATAATCTCTATCAGTGATCTTGTACTTTTTCATATACTGCCTATAGCACCTCTTTAGAGCTGTTTTATTATATAACTTATTACTATCGATTAATTCTGCTGTGTAATCTGTGAATTATCACCCCATCTCTGGAAAGGGGGACCATGTTATAGATTTCTATTTCCTGACCAGTGCTGTCCATCATAGTGCCTCTTACACACACCACCACTAAATCTCCCTTTGTTAGTTATTGCGGATTGATGGCAAGAGATGATGCCACTGGAGTGATAAAACTTCTCCCTAACTTTCAGGGGTGATCCAGAGAAATTTCAGAGAAGCATTCTCTGCTTGGGGATTGATAGCATGACCAAAGTGATGCACAACTTAGCAAACCAACCCAACCACTGTTATTCATCATTTTGATGGTGAGCCACCTATGTGCAGTCATCAGCATGCAGACAATATGTAATATGGTTGTTTATATTCTAAATAATAATTTGCTTTTGCCATCTACATATGGCAGAGATTGGATGCATTCTTATCTGACCTAACCCTCAAGTTAATACCTGAATCACAATCTTTGAAGGTGACAAAGGGCATCTTAAAACAAACAAACAAAAACCAGATAGCAGATCATAATGGGTATAGTGAATGCAGCCTTGTTTGGTGCTATTAGTCACTGTAAATGCATTTGCTATCTCTGTCTGCATCTATAACTCTCACCATCATTTCCTCGCAGAGTAAACAAATGTTGCTTATAAACTTCCCCATAGAGCCTGCCTTTGCAGGATTTTCTAACCTACCAATGTGCTTAACAGAATCAAATGCCTTGTTAAAACCAAGTATATGGCATACAAATTACAATGCTATTCTTAGGACTGTATCAGAGATGGTGTGACTAAATTTCTTAAGCACGATACTTGTTTTCTTTGAAACCTGAAAGAATAATATGTCTTGATTGTTATCCTGGCATGTACAGTTCTACTCGTGCCTCTGCAATGGCACAGTTGATGTGCCTTTGAAATCCTGAAAATGTCTTCTACCTTCCAGAGCCTGGGGCAATCTCCATATGGGTTGCTATTTACCCCGGGTGGCAGATTTCCATAAAGCTACAATCACCAAATGCTCCACCAAATGAGGATTGTTTGATGGCAAAAAATATGAGTGTATCTCTACATAAGGATAATGTTATTTGTTATTTGAGCTTATGTTCTATACTAACCACATAGTAGTACAGAATTTGCTGACATCATTAATGGAGACGATGTTTATTGTCAACTTGAGATAAGATCATGAACAACACTAAAAGCTAATATTTATCATGTGGTTGCATACTACGTGCTAGGAATTATCCTAAATATTTTATATTTATGATTTTATTTAATCCATGTAACAACTCCATGAAGTACTGTTACCATTTTACAGATGAGGCAACTGAGGCATGGAGAGGCTCAGTACCTCACTCCAGGCTTACAACTAGTTTGGAGAAGCCAGCATTTGAATCCAAGCAGTCTGGCTTGTTCTTAATCATTATGTTTGTTATACTACCTCTCATTTATTTAGTTCCACTCTTAAACTGGGAAGTAGAGGCAACACTAACTGTGTACCCTGTCCTGCCATGTCAGGGGAAAAATGGTGTCAGATATTTATCATGACTCCAAACATATGGTGTTCAATGGGTTGGCCCATAGATAAGTGTCTAATGTTAATAAATGCTGAGTTTTCCTCCAAGGAACCTTTACCTTCACAACAAAACATGTTTCCATGCAATTGGTTGTATTATTGACTTTGTGATGACCAACAATTTGTCTGACTAGATGGTTCCAGCTAAGACAAGTACAAAATCACCAGGAATGCTTCTGTTCTTTTTACAACACTGGGGAGAGGGTCCTAGGCAAACCATCACAGACATTTTCTCTGATAGCTTCTGCTTCTGTAGCATAAGAAGAAATGCACTAATCAATATCACATTTTGGTCTACTTCAAGCATGACCTTTAATGCAACTCTGATACAAGCTTCTCTGTTTACACATTTACTAAAAGACTAGCAAAACCTTTATTTGGTGAATATTTTGACTGGAGTGCAAAGTCAGGGCTTCAGACTTGGAATTAATGCCAAATTTGCTACTCTATACTCAAGGGCGATTGGCCTTCTGTATTGCCTCTATGTTCTTCGAGCATATGTCAGTCTGAATCACCTATTTGACACTTAGCATTTACTTGCTATCATTAATTTTACTTACTTGTTTCTGTATTCTTGCATGTCTGCCTCTCACATTGCCAGCATCAGGTTCTCGAACCATCTCTACATTGTGGATTTGGAGTCCAAACAAATGGTCTAAATGGCCTAATGTTGCCTTGGCTCTGATTTCTCTGGCTGTTGGAAAAACCTCCATGTAAACAGACACTAAGACAAGTGGCAATATCAAGACAAGTTGCCTGGGCTGTGATCATCTCACATCTGGATGTTTTCTAAATTATTACTGAACTTGGCACCTGATCTTCAGGTTTTTTGAAACTCTTATCAGATCATTTCATGTCAATGAACATTTATTAGCCCTTAGTTAGGCAAAAGTTATGCATTGCTTATGCATGCTACACAAATAAAAGCAAAATATAGCCACTGCAGTGGAAGAGGTTGCAATTAAGTAGGAGCCATGTATCTCTGAACAGTTTCCAGTTGGTATTCTAAATAGGGAAATGCAGAGGCATCATAAGGGCTTGCCATGAAAACTCAGAAAGGATCACCAGGCCAAGTGGGAAAGCATTCCAGACAGAGGGAAGCAAGGGCCTGGGGCTGTGAAACAGCCTGGTGTAGAGAGGGCCACAGAGAGATGGAGAACAGGACAGAAAGAACTTATGCGTGTTGGGAGAAAGTTGGATCATGTATTTTCTCAACTGGCAACCCCCCCCAACGGCTTCACCAATTTTTACACATTTTCCCTCCTAATATTTCCCTGCAACATCATTTCCCTCCTAATATTATTACTTCCCCACCCCTATTATTATTGGCTCACTACAGCAGTTTTCTAATCAAAAACACAGGGGCTCTAGCACTTCAAAAGAAGTTGGAGAATCACTGCGTAGATGTTGAAAGAACAAGCCTTCCATGACAGATCCTCTGTTCACCTGTTCTGCTCCATCTCTGACTCTCTCCCCTGCCCTGGGTACCACCATTAAGGACTGAGTGGAGCCTGTTCCTGGTCATGGTTTTGGGACCCTGCACTCACTGCTTGCTTCCTTTTACCCCCGCTTCCCCGTGTGTGTGACTCACAAACTATTCAGCTCCAGCTAGGAGGTCTTTGCCCCTTCTCTGAGACAGGAAAACTGCACTTGCTCCTCACCCAGCTCTTTACACACTTTCATGATGACTCTTATCCTACTGTTTTGCAATTGCTTGATTGCAGATTTGTCTCTCCACCAGAATATAAGTTCTTTGAGGGCAAGGACTATGTGCTAACTGTGTCCTAACCCCAGCACTAACCACAGTTCCTTGCTTGTAATAGGTGCTCATTTAATATTTGTGAATGAAAGAGAAAACAGTGAATTACTGCCACTCTCTCCCCAGATTCTAATATTAAGCCTGGAAGTAATAAAATGTGTAGATCAAATTGTACGGTTAAAATCAGCTATTTAGAAGTAATGTTCCCATGTGAAGCAAGCTTTCTCTGTGTGGCCAGGTAGATGCTAGCTAATAGGACATTGGACTATTGCAAGTGATTAGCCCAGCAGTCCTCGCTGGATGGTGCACTGAACTGTGTTAGGCTGCTAGCCCCTCTCAGTAACAGAAGCCTCAGTGGAGGTGGCTGGTGAAAATCTCTTCACTATCTACAATGCCACAGTTAATCAGAGGGAACTATTTGGATTACAAAACCATTACATGCCAAGAGTATGTCTCTATGTAGGACCTAGTAAACAGTCAGTGCCTATTAAGTGTTGACTATTAATTCAGTCTTTTCACCAAAAAATAAGACAATCAGTGGAACCACCATCCTAGCATGCTAATTAATTCTCTGTGTGAAAAGAAATGCTAATCTCCATTTTAAAACATCAATCATGGAAAATAAACTGAAATGTGACCAGATTTTTAAATGCTACTTGTTCTAAAATCAGATGTAAATGAGAGCTTCCAGGATTCTGTAAGAGGCGATTATATGGTGCTAAGAAACTCCATTTAAACTCAATCTTCTAGGAAACTTTAAAATACTTTTTCCAGTTTCAAACTGTTCCCTAATATCACCCTATATATGCTGCTTTCCTTGTCTAAGAAGCTTTGCTCTATAAAAATTTCTCCCGATTTCTAAGTGAAATATTACAGGATTTCCCAGAAGCATTAGCGACGGTTCCTTAGCAACTGTTGATATGTCTCAAAACAACCTGAGACAATCTTCTCTGAGACATATAGTCTCTCCCTCTCTCTGCTAACAGAATTCCACAATATGGCACAAAAGATTCGTGTGGCTAAAAATAGCTGCCGACACACATTTTTAAAGTTGACAGAGTCTTAATGATTTAAGTCTTCCATATCACAGCTTGGGATAGGCGCACCTCAACAACAGTATATCAAAGGGTTCTGTGCAGAGAGATTTTAGAATCTTTTTCTTTTTTAATCACACCATTAACACTCTTGACATTTCAGAAATAATGTTTATCGATTTTGGTGTTAGCACTCCCATAAATTAAGTGATGTAATGGATGGAATTATTGTGGTACTATAAAGAACGTGTCATTCAGATTGTTAACTACATATTAGAAAAAGCACACACTCTGGATTCATGTAAAAATAGCCTCAGATCTGGATAGTAAATAGAAGATGAAGGAAACTGACATATTCCAATGATTGATGGGTTTATCTCCACCATTTCCTCCTGGCTGTTGTACCAAAAACAACTGAATTTGTTTAATAAAAGCAAGCTATAATAGCAATGATCATTCTGCGTGCACGCACGCACGCGCACACACACACACACACACACACCCAAGGATAAAAATAAGACACATAAATTCAAGGTTATTCACCCCAAAGAAGTCAGTATAATGAGAAGTATTAGGAAGGGAGAAAAAAGCATTTAGAACCAGTAGCAAAAAACCACATGGTACAGAAAGCAAAAACGGCCCCTAATAATCTGTGGGCTATAAGCTTCCACAAGCAATTTGCATCTTTCACTAGAAGAAGAAAGACAGAGTCTAGCCAAAATCTGTGATTATGGTTCTGGAGTGGAGGTAGGTAAAGGTGGAAATGGTAAAATCACTGAGTAATGGGCAGATTGAAAGAATTCATCTGTGTGTGTGTGTGTGTGTGTGTGACATATATAGGATTCACACCTCATAGGGTTATTATGACGAGTAAACAAAGTAATGCACATAAAAAATAACAGTGCCTGGTATACAACAAGTGCTTAACAAATGTTAGTTGTGATCATCATCATCATCATCACCAACACCATTTTTACATTTTATATAGGAGGACACTGAGTTTCCAAGGAAGTTAAGTAACTTACTCAAGGTCACACAGCTATCAAGGAACTAGGCAGAAGCTGATATCTGCCTAATTGCAAAGCCCATGACCTTTTCAACTTCACTACAGGTCTAAGCATTCTTACAGAAGTCAAACATTTTGCTTCTAGGAAATGGGTTGCACACACACACACACAAAAAAAAGTGTGAGTAAACTGCCGCTACTATCTTCATTCTTATAGTTGTAAACTCAAATCTATTGAAAATTCTTAATAGCGTGAGTGTTATTGGCTAGGCATATTAGAATAATCTACTGCTAGATTAAGACATTTCCTGGTCATAGGTTAAGTATCTAGAAGTGGCTTTGGCTGAAGTGTTGCCCATCTGTCATTGATCTCCCATTCTATACATATCCAATTAGCATTCTTGAAGTTACACAAGTTGCTGAGGTGACTATTCGATTGTGTTATTTCAAAACAATAATATTACTGTGGGTATAATGAATAATTTTACCACATAAGAACATCAAAATCCATTCATTCAAGGGTCCATTAAATAAGTCCAAATATAAATTAATAATATGCGTCTGTGTTCTAGTTTGAATATACAGAAAGAAAAGTACTTGAAAATAAAAGGGCAGAAGATTTATTTTTAGTCCAGGATATACTGAAGAGTTAATAGTCCTAAGCCAGTGTGGCTCAGGGCCAGAGCAAAATTCACTAATTTGAATCTCTTTTTGTTGCCCTTCCTCTTTGCTCTCAAACAGACAAGCTAATAAGCAGTGAGGACATATCTAGGAACTACAGAATATTTCTGCAGTTTCTATTTTCTAAATCATCAAGCTGTTCTTTAGTTTTATAGAGCAGTTTTTCAATTGTTGAGGATCTTTCTGCAGAAAGGCAATTTGATTTCTATCCTTGGCTTTTCGATTTTACATTCCATCATCACTAAACATTGATTAAGCTTGCTGCAATACACTCCCTTCTATTTGGGTCTTTGAATACTCAGAAAGTCATTATTTATTACAATGCAACAATCTGGAAATATTTTTAAAATATGCTTAATGCAGGTGCTTCATTTATCAGTGTTAACCTTTGTTTTTCTGTTTCAGGAAAAAATGAACCGATGTTTCTTAACAAATATGGCACATCTAATTCTAATGTTTTTTTAAAGGATATATAAAAATTAAAATTCTTTTTCTGAGACTATCATCATTAAAAAAAAAAAAAAAAACTCAGGTCTGGTAGGCAGCTTTCTAAAACGGCTCAATAATTCTTATCTCCTGGTATTCATTCCCTTGTGCAATCCCCTCTCCCCGCATGTGGGCTGGACCTCATTACTTGCTTCTAATGAGCAGAATACGGCCAAAGTGATGAAATGTCACTTCCATGATGAGGCTACAAAAGGCCGTGGCCTCTACAATACTAGCTGTTTCTCTCTTCCTGACGCTCTCTTGCCCTCTCACTTCCTCAGTCTGATGGAGCACACGGCCATGTTGGAAGACGCTCGATGGAGAGACTCATATGGCAGGGAACAAAATGAGGCCTCGTCCTACATCCAATGAGGAACTGAGTCCTGTCAACAATCAGGTAAGTGAGCCAGAAAGTGGATCCTGCCCAGTTGAACCTTGACATGACTGCAGCACAGTGAGAAACCGAGGGCCAGAGGACCCAACTAAGCTATGCCTGTTTTCCTTACCCACAGAAACTGGAAGATAATAAATGTTTAGGGCACTAAATTTGCGGGTAATCTTTTGTACAGCAAAAAATAACAAATAAAAGCTCTAAAATGCATAATGTCATCATTCATACTATTTAGTAAATATTTGTAAGAGCCTCTCATATGCCAGGCACTTGGCTAGATTCTAGGAATGCTGTGGAGAATGGAACACATGTGGCCCTTGTTCTCTGGGCCCAGGAGAAGACTGCCCTGTATGCCCTTCCCTGACGGGCACTTTGCATTTGGGTCTCCACAGGAACTTTGATGAGTGTTTACTGCACGTGATGAGAGAGGCCCTTGGCCTCAGAGATACACTCTCCCGCAGAAGGCCATTGGTAAGCCAAAGCCTGGTCTGAACAATTATTCCCTGCTCCAAGGGGCTGACAGTCTTCTTCTTAGGTACAACAAGAGCTCTGAATATGTAAGTAGTGACACTTTATTACTCAGACTCTTTTATACATGAAGGGTAAGAACAAGCCTTGAATAAATTTTTCTCATATTAAAAAAAAACTTATCCCATTAGTCTAATCATAATAGTAATTATAATTGGAACCCAATTATAATTGTTGCAACAACAATGCAACTTCAAATCTTTCGTAAATGAGTAGTCTTCATCTGCTTCTACTAAATTATTCCTATCAGGCTTACAAAATATCATACATTTAGCTCATTGTCACGCCTATGTTTTTTGTTCTATTCTTACCTGTCAAAAAACTCAACTATATTCACATTACCTTCAGATTTTGTGGCACATTCTTTTGGTGGTAAATCTGTATTCCTGAAGATCAATTACATTTTTAGAAACATCTCAAGTCATTCATATTTAAATATCTGTGGATTATGAAGTAGTGTTCAAAGATTACCACATGGAAGTCCATAGCTATGAGCAGACATTTCACTCTTCTAGCTTTTGGAAGCACAAGTAGGCCAAGGAGTAGTTTAGGAAGTACACAGAAGTGACAGTGAAGCAGAACCTCATAATCAAACTGTGAAATCAACCCCAAATGTTTGGGATCAATTTTTTTCAAAAGTTACCTTAAAAGACAGTATCCAAGGCCCAAAGTGGAGAGAACACAACTCTGGTTTGAATAATTCATAAGAACATGTCAACATAAAAGAGAGAATTAGCAGAGATCAGAGAAAATGGAAGTCAGAGAGCAGACTTTGGCAGTGTTCATGTAGCACCATCCAGGACAGAGAATTCTAGGAGTATTAATCCATGAGCTAAGCACTGGATTTAATGGTGACCACAAAAGACATGGATCCTGCTATCACAAACTATATTTTAGTAGGGTAGATGACAGACAAAGTGACTAGTCTAACTAGCAGGAATATGCATGGTGGAGTTGGCCACACCAGGCTAGATGTTGCTTTTAAAATCATCAAACTCTCCTTGCTGTGCTTCTAGGCTCACCGGCTAACACTGTCATTATAAGATGGCTTCCAATAATCTTCCTCAATGCTGGTCAGCTAACATGAGCTTTCACCTTCATTTGGCATGGTTATAAATTAATACATGGATGTTCTAAGTTTTCCCTATTAGTCACTTAACTGGTTAGCATTCTCTGAGTTTTGCCCAAAGAGTTGAAGGAAGGTGGTGGCCAGAGGGAAAAAGGTCACCAAGGAAGACTGGGAAAAGCACTTAGAAGGGAAGGGAGAGATGAAAAGTCAAAACCATGGTCAGGAGGAACCAAACTCTGAGACTGGAAGATGAGAACTTGTTTCAAGTCCAAAGGAAAAGTATGAAACAGAAATTGGAGAGTGAGAAGCAAATTCAATGTCTTTTGAGTTAAGATAAGTTACAAATGGAATAAAGCCAAGGAATAAATAAAGGTAAAAAGTTCAGGACTAAGTGGAATCAAATATGTCACTAGTTATGGTTTGTTTGCTGGCCTGAGAAACTGAGAGAATAGTGGAATAATTTTGTGAAAGGAAAAAGGGTTGACGAGGGAAGGAGTAGACTGGGGAGGAGGAACATCAATCCTATTTGGGCCACTTTAGGTTTGAGATGCCATCAAACTACCACAAAGACTGTTTAAATAAATTACTCTGGCCTGCACAGGAATCCCTGGGCTAAAGATTGAACTTGAGTTGCTGGCATATAAAGATATTCAAAGACATGGAACTGGATAAAACCACTTAGGAAGAGAATGCAGACACAGAAGGTCTCCTAAGCCCTTGGGGACACTCTAGCACTGGCAGGTCTAACACAGGATTAACTCTAGAAGTGGGACTGCTGGGTCAAAGGGCATATAAATTTAGTAATTTTTCTAGATATTGTCAAATTGATGTCCCCTGAAGCTGTACTTATTTACTCCCAAGAGCACAGTATGAAAATACCCTTTCTTCCCATACTCGTCTCGGTATTATGTGTTTTCAAACTTTTATATCTTTGCTAATATGGTAGGTTAAAAAACGACATGTCAGTATAGTTGTAATTTTCATTCTTCTTCGTATGAGTAGGCTTGAATATCTTTTCAAATATAAGATGCTTGTTTGTACCTGTCTATGAACTTTCTGTTCATAATCTCTGAAGGGCAAGTTTTTCAAGATAGGTGATAATAAGGGTGCTTATATAGCAATGGGAAGGACCTCATGGCAGGAAGACATGATGATGTAAGAGAGGAAGGGCATTACTGTGGGAGTCCCATCCCTGAGAAGGAAGAGGATCCAGGACACAAGGCAGGGGCTATAGTGGGAAAGGGGCAGGTCCACTTTTCCCCACAGTAACAGTAATGTAAGTGGAGTATCTGGGTACAGATATTGGTAGGCTTGAGGATTCATGCTAAGAAAATGAGGTGGCTCTCTCCTGATTATGTTTATTCTCACTATGAGATATGGTGGGTGCAGGGAAGAGGAGCTTGAGTCATGAGAGGAAAAGATGTGAAACAGGGGAGTAGGAAAGTGAATATACTAGAGGAATGGTATCAAATGACCTGGCCATCTTGTGTGTCCCTTTCAGATTTGTGGTCATCATTTTGAAGTGGGCTTCAACAATATGGCTGTGTGACTTTTTTTTTCCCAGAGATGTTCAATTGCTTAGAGATGGGCAGAACATGAGAGAGATGTAGGATATTAAAGGGTTTGGAAGAGAATGACTACTGACCTGGGTCATAGAGCCTACACACGCTATAGAGAGGTGTGAGAATGTTGAGGTACAGAGGTGGTGAGTGTAAAAAGCAAAGGGGTAAATGGACTGAAGGACTCTGTGCAGCTAGGAACTACTGGAGTGGGAATACAGGAGTATGGGAATGAGAAGCAGTCCCTGAGAGATCAGGATGGTGCGTGGTGAAACAGCCCTGGCCACAAGGTGCTAACAGATTTTCTACAAGGCTGAAGGGGCCATGAGCCTCACATGGCAGTTAGAGATGTTCAGGAAAGAGAAGGTTGCAGGGGAAGAGAGAGCCAGATTCAGTTAAAGACAGGAACTGAAAGGAACAGTCCGTGGAATGGCTGAGAATAATTGAAACTTTCTCCAGACAGCACAGTGAAAAGTATGGCATGGAGGGAGAAGTGGGAAACATAGTTGACAGATAGAAAGGGCAGGACAGAATGAGTCTGAGGATCCAGGGGAAGTTAGATGAATGGAGATCATTACATCATGGGTAGAGAATGATCCAGAATCTGTAGGTTATATATAAGAAATAATAAAATCTTAATACACTGTAAGATAGAAATGAGGCAGTTTCCATAAGTGAACACTATATAATGATCCACAGAATAGTAAACTGCTAGCAGATAATATTGCAACTGGTTCCCTTTGGACTTAAGATTTTAGAATCCTATTGTGCACTATGGAAAGAAGCTGGTTCGATGTTTTACAACTGGAAGCTATTGTGCTGAAATTAAAACCAGGAGGTTTTCTTTACGATGATAAGCCTCCTTATCTCTACAGGAGAAATTTTAAGTTCTAATTAAACTTCTAAATTAACCTGAATGGAAGCCCAGCTCATTTAATAGAATCCTAGAATTTCAAATTGTATGGAAACTTAGATGTCATCTAGTTCAACCAATCCATCCTAAAGAAAGAGGAAAAAAAAGTTTACATTGACCCTCCCCTCCTCCAAACTCTCCAACTTTCTCAGCACATAATCCTTTAACTTTTGTCCTGACTAAAATCTGACAGCCCCTTAAGGCTCTCTTTTCCTTGCAATCCTCTCAAATAGAAACTCAGTGCTGGGCCGGGGGGGGGGGGGGGGGGGGGGCGCGGGGGGAGGATCCTTCCCACTGCCAATTCCAAACAGCCCCTGCCTAACCTTCATCAAAAAACCCAAACAAGTTCCATGTCCAGCATGGTTCCAACTAGGAACTAGACAGGTTGGAAAAAAATTTAACATCTGTTAGAAGGCATCCAAGAGTTACAAAAACATGAGATTACAGGACAAAGAATCAAGAGGAGAAGGAAGCCCAGCAAAGTGAAGCTGGAATTTGGAACTGCCTTTTGCCTTTTTGACTGCTGATTCTGAAAGTTCAGAGTCCACCAAGGAAGAGGGCCCCTGGTAAACACATTTAGATTTAGACTGGATTGGATTTAGAAGGACTAAATTTCAAAAGCAGGGTACTGGAAACAGTTTAGTCCTTACAGCAACTGAAGCCCAGCTTCGAAACATCTCAATCCTTAACTGGATCAATGTGATCAGAAATTGCTAGTGCCCTCAGCTAGCTGCCTGCCTGAAGCAGAAATAAATTCTCTCTGGAGAAAAATAACATTTCACAGAGCCCTAGATTATCTCTCTTAAGTTTTATACACACAACATCTGGATCCTAATAAAAAGAAGCTATTAAATGTGTAGACAGATGAAAAGATTTCACCAAAACCCAAGAGAAAAAACAGACAATAGAAATAACCCCATGATCCAGATAAAGAATTTTGCAGACATGGACTTCAAACTTCTATTAATATATTCAGGACAAGCTTGAGCATTTTAGTAGGAAACTGGACTTTTTTTAATGAACTAAATTAAAACGCTAGACCCGAAAATACGATAACTCAAATTTAGATCTCAATGAAAGGCTTTCATACCATATTTACACAGATGAAACTGGAAGATAGGTCAGGGAAAAAAATCAGAATGAAGCATAGAAAAACAAAAAAGAAAAGGAAAAGAGCATGACAGACATATGATATATGGTAAAGAGGTCTAAATACCTGTAATTAGAGTCACCAAGAGAGTATAGAGAGCCTGGGGCAGAAGCAATATATTTAAAGAGGAAATGGCCACAAATTTTCAAAAACCAATGGAAAACATCAAGCCACACATTCAAAGGGAACCATGAATCTCAAGGAGGATAAAGACTAGAAAATATACATATAATGGCTAAAAAACAAACAAACAAACAAACAAAAAAAAACACAAGAAGTTAATCTTGAAAGCAGCCAGAGAAAAAAATGACTACCTTCAAAGAAGCCACAATAAGACTGATAGCTGGACAGTACTACATCTATAGAAGAAATCATATCTTTTATTAAAAACCTTCCCATAAAGGAAACTCCAGACCCAGATGCTTCATTGATTAATTTTCCCAGACATTTAAAGAAGAAATAATATGAATATAACATAAACTCCTCCAGAAAAGAGAAAAAAAAGATTCTTTCCCAACCCATCATATGGAGGTAATGTATCCTTGATATCTGAAACTGAAAAAAAAAGAAAAATTATAGGCCAATTTCTCTTACGAATATGAATGAAAATGTCCTAAGCAAAATATTGGCAAACAAAATCCAGCAATATAGTGAAGGGGAAGTATATTAAAACCAAATTGGATTTTCCCCAAGAATGTAAGGTTAATTTAACATTCGAAAATTAATGTAATTTACCATATTGAGAGAGTAAAAGAGAAGTCGTTGATCTCAAAAGATGCAGATAAAGCACTGAATTAAAAAAATCATCGTCTCAAAAACACTGAGTAAACTAGGAATAGGAGGAAACTTCCTCAATCACATAAAGAATACCTACAATAAAACCTAATGTAAGTCTCATGCTTAAAGTACTGAAAGATTTCCCTTTAAATTGGGAATGAAATGCCCATATCACTTCTATTCAACAACATACTGGAGGCCATAGACAAAGCGAGAAGCTAAGAAAATTCAATAAAAGATATGGCAGGGCTATAAGTAGAATACTATAAAATGATATTAAAGGAAAAAATTTAACTAAATTAAAGGAGGGATACACCATATTCAAATTGGAAGAGTCAATATTGTAAAAATTTCTACTAACTCCAAGTTGATCTCAGATCTAATTTAATACCAAAGTCCCAGAATGAATTTGTGGAAATTGATAAGCTGCTTATAAAATTTAAATGAAAATGAAGAGTCAAGAACAGCTAAGATAAAGAAGAATAAAATTAGGCAATTTCCTCCACTGGATATCAAGACTTACTATAAACCTACAGTAATAAAGATAGTGTGATACTGACAAAAAGACAGACAACTGAATAAACAGAGAATCCAGAAACAGACTGTTCATATGTGGAAATTTAATATGCAACAAAGGTGACAGAGCAGTGTGGAAAGGACAATCTTCTTGATAAATAGTGCTGTGCCACCAACTGGATATTTATATGGAAAAAAAATGAAATTTGACCTATACCTCATACTACAAACAAAAACCAGTTCCCAGTGGCTCACAGAAATAATCTGAAAGGTAAAATAATAAAGCATCTAGGTAAGACAGCTGCCCAACAGCATAATTAACGGCCACATATGACTATTTAAATTACTAAAATTTAATAAAATTTAAAATCCAGTTCCTCAGTCACACTAGCCACATTTCCAGAGCTCAAGAGCTAAATGTGTCTAATGACTATTGCACTGGACAGTACAGATATAAACATCTGTATTTTTAGACAAATTTCTGTTGAACAGCACCGGACATAGACTACCTTCATGACCTTGTGGTAGATAATTATCTCAAACAGTCTACAAAAAGCACAAACCATGAAAAGAGTAATAAATTAGACTACATTAAAACAAAAACTTCTGGGCGCCTGGGTGGCTCAGTTGGTTAAGCAACTGCCTTCGGCTCAGGTCATGATCCTGGAGTCCCAGGATCGAGTCCCGCATCGGGCTCCCTGCTCAGCAGGGAGTCTGCTTCTCCCTCTGACCCTCCCCCCTCTCATGCTCTCTCTCTCTCTCTCAAACAAATAAATAAAATCTTTAAAAAAATAAAAAATAAAAAATAAAAAATAAAAAAATAAAACAAAAACTTCTGATTATCAAAAGACACTAGGCAAGAAAATCAGAAATCAGGCTACCATGTGGGAGAAGCTATCTGCTACACATACATCCACCAAACTCATACCCAAAATATACAAAAAATTCCTACAATTCAAGAAGAGAAAGACAACCCAATAGGAAAAAAAAATGGCAATATATCTGAACAGGCACTTCACAAAAGAACCTATCAACCTCATTAATTATCAGGGAAATCAAATTTAAAGCACAATGAAATATTAAAACACAGCCACCAGAATGGTTAAATTTTAAAAGAACAACAATGTCAAACAGTGGTCATAAGATAGAGCAACCAAAATTCCTATGCTGCTGACAGGAGTGTTTATTAATATAAGAGCTTTGGAAAACTGGTATTACCTATTAAAGTTGAACATATTCATATTCTATGACCCAGCAATTCTATTCTGGTATATATGTAAGAGAAGTATATATGTATATGTATCAAAAGACACGATCAGAATGATCATAGCTAAAACTTGGGGGGAGGGTCACATGTCTATTGACAGTAGAAAGATGAATAAATTGTGGTGTAGTCATACAATGAAATAGTGTACTATACAGCAATAAAAATCAATAAATTCCTGCTATATGCAATAATATGGATGAATCTCATGAACATGATATTGTGCTTCAGCAACCAGAATTAAAAGAATACAGTACATGGTATATGATTCCATTTACATAAAGTTCAAAAAACAGGCAAAACTAATACAAGGTTTTAGAAATCAGACAATGGTTTTATTTATGGAAAAGGGAAAGAAAGTGATGGGAAGCAGGCATGAGGTAGGGGCTTCTGAGATTTCAGAAACGTATTTCTTGACTGAATGGTGGCTACATAAGTAGAATCACTACATGAAAATTAATATCTGCATATATCAGATTTCTATACTTTTGTTAATATATGTTGTACTTCCATAAGAGAATGTTAAAAAAATCAGCTCATTTCATGTACATGCCATCAGATTCTCATACCTTCTAACTCCTTCTCATTGCTGTTATTTATTGATCTAGCATCTAAAATTTTAGCATTTGATTCAGTCTTCCCTTCTAACTCAAGTCCCCTTATCATCTAAGGTGACTCTATATGCATGTGGATGACCCATGCAACACACTGGCCTCTCTTTCTTGAATTCCACTTCAGCTAAGTACTCCAACAGCCTCACTGAGCAACCAACATCAAGAGTCACTCCCCCCTCTAAAACCATTGTCAGACCAAAACATTTATACTTTCAGATCTCTTAGGAGATTCCCAAGACTTCAGTTCTTTAATCTCATGGGAACCTCTGGTCCACATTTTCCATAAGCTCACCTCCTTTCTTCCTATTTAAACTTAGATTCTATTCTTAGTCATTTCAATCACTTTCTTACCAATATTCTCAATTTCCTTACCTACTACCTCTCCATTTTAACACCTGGCAAAATCCCACCTTTGGCTGATTCTTTTGCATGTGCACCCAGGTTGCTGAGCACTGCTGGAGAAGACCATATAACTTGGCTTGCCTCAAGTGGACCCTCCATGCCTCCTCCTTGACCTGACATATTTCTCTAGTCTACTCTTCCATCCCCCCCTGGAAGGAAGTCAAATCTTCTCCATTCTTTCTAAAGCTATGAAATCCCTCTCTGTCAGCAGATGAGTTTGCTTCCAACTTCACAGAAAATATAGAAACCATAAAATATCCTTTTCTTGCCAAACTAAAAATACATCTGAATCCATAACCATATCTTGTTCTTTATAACTTCTGTTAAAAAGGAAGAGTCGTCTCTTGTCCCTCCATCACCCCCAGCTTTTCTGGGACTTTGTTCCTTCAATTCTCTTCTTCCTATATCTTCCCTCTCCATTGGCTCTTTCCTACCAGTTTTTAAAATATCCAAGTCCTTTCCATCCTAGAGAAAAAAAATCAACTACAGTGAAAAATAAAATCCTCCTTCCCCTCCATTTTTCTCTCCAAGAATCATCCTATCTTCCACCCCAGTTAATGACAAGAATATTAATTTTGTGTCTACTTCCTCATCACCCTTTCAGGCATCACACCACAACAGTCTGTTTACTCACCATAGCTACACAAATGACCTGGTTGTGGCAGACCCAATGGGCACACTTCAGTTTTTCTTACCTGGCTTTTCTGCACACTCAGTATGTCCACAGTGCTGAAACCCACTCCTCCCTAGGCTCCAGGGCCTCAACACCTCCCACGTTTCCTCCTATACTTCTGCCTACCTTTTCTTAGGGTCTTTCATAGACAGTCTTCTGCTCACCTCTTAAGTGATAGAATGCTTCAGAATTCTTTTTTTTTTTTTTTTTTTTTTTTTATTTATTTGTCAGAGAGAGAGACAGCAAGAGAGTGAACACAGGCAGGGGGAGTGGGAGAGGGAGAAGCTTCCCGCCGAGCAGGGAGCCCGGTGCGGGGCTCGATCCCAAGACCGTGAGATCATGACCTGAGCCGAAGGGAGACGCTTAATGACTGAGCCACCCAGGCGCCCCCAGAATTCTCTTTTGGGCCATTTTCTCTCTTCATTTTATATATGCTTGGATGACCTCATCTACTCCCATGGCTTCAGTTACTATTTATTGCTGATAACTTCCAAATCCACATTTCTAGTTCTGGCATGTCTCATGAGGTTCAGAGACATGACACTTGGATGTCTTGCATGCTCTGTTCTCTAAACTTAGGATCTTTTTTTTTTTTTTTTTTAAGATTTATTTATTTGACAGAGAGAGACACGGCAAGAGAGGGAACACAAGCAGGGGGAGTGGGAGAGGGAGAAACAGGCTTCCCGCCGAACAGGGAGCCCAATGTGGGGCTCCATCCCAGGGCCCCGGGACCATGACCTGAGCCAAAGGCAGACACCGAACAACTGAGCCACCCAGGCGCCCCTAAACTTAGGATCTTGAAAACTGAACTCATCCCATTCCTCCTTTGTGCGCGGTATCATCCATCACCCACATTCCCCAGCACTGTAATTCCATCTCCTAAAGAGAGTTTCTCTTTATCTCTATTATCATCCTTTATTTCTACATGCCTCCACCCCAATCTAGGCCATCATCATATTTTTCTTGGGTGACTTCTTCTTGCTCTTTACTGGCCTCCTTCCTCCACTCCTGTTGCCTTCCAATCATCTCCTTACTAGAGCCAGAGAAGGCAACTGCTTGTTTAAACATTTATCTTATCATTAAATTATAAGACTCATAAGAATAGAGACCATGTCAATCTTGCCAACCTATCAATTACTATACTATCCAGTACAGAGTAAGATTCAAGAAATATTTGTGAAAGAGATAAGTAAATTGGTTATCAGTGAGTTCCTCTAATATGGAAATAATGTAGAAATAGCCCTAAAGACTTCATACAGATGCCACATCTGTTTTTATTCTCCACTGTACCCCAGAGTCTAGCACAAGTCTGGCCCACATTTGTTGAATCAATGAATGGGAATAGAAATAAAATATGAGATATTAGCATGCTTTGCAAAATGACATATAAAGTGCTATACAGGGGTGGCTGGGTGGCTCAGCTGGTTAAGCGTCCAACTCTTGATTTCAGCTCAGGTCATGATCTCAGGCTGTGTGATCAAGCGCTCACATCAGGCTCTGTGCTGTGTGTGGAGACTGCTTAAGAGTCTCTCTCTCCCTCTGCCCCTTGCCCCCCTCCAATAAATAAACTAACTAACTAAATAAATAAATAAAGCTATACAAATAAAGTGCTATCAATAAATATAAAGTGCGGGGCACCTAGGTGGCTCAGTTGGTTAAGCCACTGCCTTCGGCTCAGGTCATGATCCTGGGGTCCCGGGATCGAGTCCCACATCGGGCTCCCTGCTCGGCGGGGAGTCTGCTTCTCCCTCTGACCCTCTTCCCTCTCGTGCTCTCTATCTCTCATTCTCTCTCTCTCAAATAAATAAATAAAATCTTTAAAAATAAATAAATAAATAAATAAATAAATAAATATAAAGTGCTAACATGCAAAGAATAAAGCAGTACCATTTCTCATACAGAAAAGAACTTGCCAGTTTACAACTGCCACCTTGACCTGCTACTGTTCTCCCTATTCCCTTCCCTGCTTTATTTTTTCCCATAGCAGACTATGTAATTTACTTATTTATTTTGTTTACTGATATCTTCCCCACTATAATGTAAGTTCCACTAGAGCAGTAATTTTTATCTGTTCTGTTACGGAACACATATGAGGTGCTCAATGAATATTATGAAATTAACTGTATCTGGGACTGTGCTAGATATGTTAAATATTTTATCTTATGATTCTTTAAAATAACACTCTAGCTAGATCCCTTTTTCTCTATTTTAGAGATTTTAAAAAAGAGTCTCATAGAAGTTACATCATTCCTTAAGATGTACAGGAATACTCCAGGAAGAAACCAAAAGGTAAGACAAACAGAAGCACAAATAAGATGTAGAAAAAAATTGATATGTATCAGTCATTACAATAAAAGTTAACAGATTAAACTCTCTGGTTTAAAGACAAAAATTTTTGGCACAGCAATATAGGACAAAATATGTACAGTCCTTAAACATAAGAACACTGTAGTTCCGGTGCCAGTCAAGATGCAGTAAGCTCACTAAGCCTATGTCTCTCATTGATTAAAACTAAAAAACCAAAATATAAAAAGCAGCTATCCTAGGACTCTGAAAACTTAACAATAGTAGCATACTGGAAAGAACAGCAAACTTGAAGAAAAACTTCCATGGGAGTAAGTTCGCTGATTTTTCTTCTTCTCTCTCCTAGCTTTGACCCTAGGATTGTCCCACTGTGGAACTGTGTAAGAAGCATAGACAACAAAAACATTGGGATAAACCCCTCTTTGGCCAGAGAACCAGGAAAAGGGGTCTCTGTGAGTTGAAGAAGATTGGGCGGGGGGGGGGGGGGGGGGGAATCCTCTGATGTTTTCTTTCCCTCTTTTTCTCTCTCATAGTTCTGCCCCAAAGGTGGTCCCAGTCATGGACCTGCACTGCAGTGGCAGCCTAAAACTTGGAGAAAAACAAACAATAAAAAGAAAAAAATCTGTTTCTGGTTAGAGCAACTGGGAAAAGGAGACACTGTGATTTTACACGTTTGTTTTTCTTCTTCTCTCTTTTCTCTTGCTGCTTTGTCTCAAGGGTGGTCCCAGTCACATGGAACTACATGCACAGCAAGAGGCTAAAACTCCAAGAGAAGCTCTGTCTTTCCAGGCAGAAGACCAGGAAAAGGAGCCTCTAATACCCAGAGAGCATGGGGGAAGTCCTGGGGCATAGATAGCTGGAGAAATGGATCCCCTAAATCTGTATACAAACAGATACACATCCCAGGCTCACCCCTAAGCTGTGCATGTCCAGGACAGATCCAAACCAGCCTAGAAAAACTGTGAGAACTGAACTGAAATTTAAAATATTACTCAAGTCTCAGAGTAGTGCCTGAGAAGTGCATGCAAAGGAGAGATGCAAAGCAGCATAGCAAATGCTCAGAAAATTAAACTGACATCGGAAACACCACTCAGGGAAAATGAGACAGAACTTGAAGACTGAACCTCAGTTGGCTGATAGCCTGCTAAGAAAAACAAACAAACAAAATCAACATTCTCTTCAGAATTTTAACAGGACTCAGAATTTCATGACCTAAGGGTCAAATGATCGGGATATTAATTTAAAATTACTTGACAAACAAGAACCAGGAAAATTTGACCAATTCTCAAAGGAAAAGACAGATGCCAATCTCAGAATGTCCCAAATACTGGATTATTACCCGAAGACATTAAAGCAGCTATTGTAAACATGCTGTAGGAAGTAAAGGTAAGCACTCTTAAAATGAATGAAAAAATAGTTCTCCACAGATACAAATAAAAAAAGAACCAAGCAGAAACTTTGAAAAATACAATATCTGAAATGAGAAATTCATAGGATGGGCTCTCTGGCAGAATGAAGACGACAAAGGAACAAGTTAGAAAACCTGAATATAGATCAATACAAACTACCCAATCTGAAGAAGGGGGGGAAAGAAAGATTTAAAAAACTGTGGGACTCTATAAAAGGGTCCAAGACTATTCATATCCCCAGAAAAACACCAAGAAAACAACCTGCAGATTATTATCTCTCATGAAAATAAATACAAAAATCCTCAACAAAACATTGGCAAATTGAAGCCAAAAAAATATATATATAAAGAATAATATATCATGACCAAGGGGAATTTATCCCTGGATTACAGGCTTGGGCCAATATATGAAAATGAATCAATGTAACTCACCATATTAATGTACTAAAGAAAACAATCTTATGACCATTTCAATAGATGGATAAAAAAGCCTTTGACAAAACTGAACTTCCATTCATGATTTTTAAACATTTCTCATCAAGCTAACAAAAGAGGGAATTTTCTTAAGGAACATCTAGTAAAGGGTATCTACAGCTAACATTTTATTGAATAGAAAATAGAATTAGTTACATTTAACAGAGAAATATTGAGTGGTTTTCTTCTAAGATCAGGGAAAAGGCAAAGGTGTTGTCTCATATTAATCAAAGTTCTCCAGAGAAACAGAACCAACAGGATGTATGGGTGTGTGTAGTTGTGTGTGCATGGGTGTGTTTAGATAGATAGGTAGGTAGGTAGATAGATAGATGATAGATAGATAGATAGATAGATAGATAGATAGATAGATAGATAGACAGAGAAAAATTTATTTTAAGGAATTGGCTCACATGAGGCATATGCAGGGCAGGCTATCAGCCTGGAGACCCATGGAAGAGTATTTAGAATTCAAAAGCAGTTTGCTGGCAGAATTTCTTCTTGCTTGGGGAAGCCAGTCTTTTTCTATTAAGGCCTTCAACTGATTGAATGTGGCACATGCACATTATGGAGGGTAACCTGCTTTACTCAAAGTCTACTGATTTGTATGTGACCTTCATCTAAAAAATACCATCACAGAAATATCTAGAATAATGTTTGACAAATCTCTGGGCACCATGGCCTAGTCAAGTTGACATATAAAATTAGCCATCACAGCTCTCCTCACGCCTATTCAACATTATTCTGGAAGTCTTAGCCAGTGTAATACGGCAAGAGAAAGGAGAAAAAGCATACAGGTTAAAAAGGAAAAAAATAAAACTGTCTTTTTTCACAGGTGACACAATTACCAACATAGAAAAGCCCCAAAACTGTAACAAAGCTCCTAGAACTAATAAGTGAATTTAGCAAGGTCTCAGGATAAATGGCCAATATATAAAAATTAATTGTATTTCTATTTCTATATAATAACAAGAACAGTGAAATTTGAAATTAAAAAAATACCAATTATAATAGCATTAAATCCTGAAATATTTAGGTAAGAATTTAAGAAATACATATAGGATCTATATGCTTAAAACTATAAAAAACACTGATGAAAAAAAGCAAAAAGACATACAAAAATAGAGAGTTATACATTTTCACACATTGGAAGACATTATTATTAAGATGCCATTTCTCCCCAAATTGATCTACACAGATCAGACAGAATTCCAATTAAAATTCCAAATTTTGTGGATATTGACAGGCTGGTTCTAAAATTTATATGGAAAGGCAAAGGAATAGCTGACACAATTTCAAAAAAGAAGAACAGTGTTGAGAGACTTACACTCTGAATTTAAGACTTAATATAAAGCTACAATAAGCACGGCAGTGTGGTATTGGTGAAAGGACAGAAAAACAGATCAATGGAAAAGAAAAGAAAGTCTAAAAATAGATCCACTCATATATGGCCAATTGATTTTTGAAAAGGTACAAGGTAACTCCATCAAAAAAGAATAATCTCTCAAAAAATTGTGGCAGACCAACTGGACATCCACATGCAAAAAATAAAATAAAATAAACCTGAACCCATACTCATACCTTACACAAAAACTGGATCACAGATATGTGTAAAAACTAAAGCTTTAAAATATCTAGGTAAAAGTCTTGTGATCCTGGGCTAGGCAAAGAGTTATTTGATAGAATACTGAAAGTACAGTACAAAATTATTTTTTGATAAACTGGACTTCCTATTATTTAAAAACTTTTGCTCTTTGAGCAACACTACTAAAAGAATCAAAGGAGAAGCCACACACTGAGAGAAAGTGTCTGTACATTACATATCTGGTAAAGGACTTGAATCTAAAATATGTAAAGAACTCTCAAAATCCAATAATGAGAATATAAAGCATCCAATTAAAAAATGGGCAAAAGATTTGAAAAGATATTTCACCAAAGAAAATACAAGAATGTGAAACAAGCACATCAAAAAGATACTCAACACCATGAGTCATTAAGTAAATGCAAAATAAAACCACACATTATTCTACACTAATTGATATGGTTAAAATAAATTTAAAAACTGACCATACCACAAGTGCTGGTGAGGATGTGGAACAAGTGGAAAGCTCAGAAATTGCTGGTGAAATGAAAAATGGTGCAGATAGTTTAGAAAACAGTCTAGTGTTTTTTAAAAAATACTTACCATATAGACTAATAATCTTACTCCTAAGTATCCAAGAGAAATGAAAACTTGTATCAACAAACAAACCATGTTAATGAATGTTTATAGCAGTGTTATTCTTTGTAAAAGAATTATTATTGAAGTATAGTTGACATACAGTAGTGTAACTTTTTTTTTTACGATTTCATTTATTTATTTGAGAAAGAGAGAGCGAGCAAGAGAGCACAAACGAGGTGAAGGGCAGAGGAAGAAGCAGACTCCCCACTGAGCAGGGAGCCCGATGCAGGACTTGATGCCAGGACTCTGGGATCATGACCTAAGCCGAAGGCAGACGCTTAACCAACTGAGCCACCCAGGCAGCCCAGTAGTGTCATTCTTAACGAACAAAAAGTGAAAACAACCCAAGGTCCTTCAGCTGGTAAATGAATAAACAAAATGTTGTACTTTCATATAATAGAATACTATTCAGCAATACAAAATTAAAACTATCAATATACACCTCAACATGAATGAACTTCAAAGTTGTGCTAAGTGAAAGAAACCAGACTCAAAACCCTATACAGTATAAAAAACTAATGATGTAATGTATGGTGATTAACATAATATAATAAAAAATATGAAAAAAAAACCCTATACAGTAGTCCCTTCCTCTTATCTGTGGGGGATACATTCCAACACCCCCAGGAGATGCCTGAAACCAAAGATAGTATCAAACTCTACATATGTTATGTTTTTTTCCTGTATGTACACACCAATTATAAAGGTTAATTTATAAATTAGGCAGAGTAAGAGATTAATAACAATAATAAATAATAAAATAAAACAATTATAACAATATACTACAAAAATGTGTGAATGTGATCTCAAAGTATATTTTTGTACTGTACTTACCTTTTTTATTGTTTTTTTAGTATAGTTGACACACAGTGTTAGTTTCAGGTGTACCACATAGTGATTCGACAAGTTTATACATTATGCTGTGCTCAACCACAAGTGTAGCTCCCATCTGTCCCCGTACAAGCCTATTATAGTGTCAGTGACTGTATACCCTATGCTGTGCCTTTTATTCCCATGACTTACTCATTCTTTAAGTGGAAGCCTGTATCTCCCTCTCCCCTTCACCCATTTTGCCCATCACCTCTCCCCACCTTCCACGCCAGCAACCATCAATTTGTTCTTTGTATTTACAGATCTGATTCTGCTTTTTGTTTTTTTGTTTCTTCATTTTTTTTTTTTTTAGATTCCACATGAGTGATATCATATAGTGTTGGGGAAAACTGGATAGCTACATGTAAAAGAAGGAAAGTGGACCACTTTCTAAGATCATACACAAAAATTCAACATCAATTAAAGATCTAAATGTGAGACCTGAAACTAAAAATCCTAGAAGAGAATACAGGAAGTAATTTCTCTGACATTGTCAGTAGCAACTTCTTTCTAGATATGTCTCCTCAGGCAACACAAACAAACGCAAAAATAAACCACTGGGACTACATCAAAATAAAAAGCTTTTGCACAGCAAAGGAAACTATGAACAAAACAAAAAGGCAACCTACTGAAGGGAAGATATTTGCAAATGCTATATCCTATAAGGGGTTAATATCTAAAATATACAAGGAATTGGGGCACCAAGGTGGCTCAATCAGTCAAGCATCCAACTCTCGATTTTGGCTCAGGTCATGATCTCAGGGTCACGAGATCAAGTCCTGCGTCAGAATACACACTGGGCATGGAGTCTGCCTGAGATTCTCTCTCTCCCTCTCCCTCTGCCCCTCCCCCCACTCATGCTAAATAAATAAACAAAATCTTAAATAAAATAAAATATACAAAGAATTTATGCAACTCAACATCCCAAAAAAACAATCCGATTAAAAATGGGCAGTGGATCTGAATAGACATTTTTCCAAAGAAGGCATACAGATGGTCAACAGACACATGTAAAGATGCTCAACATACTAATTATCAGGGAAATACAAATCAAAACCACAATGAGATATCACCTCACACCTGTCAGAATGGTTAAAATCAAAAAGACAAGAAACAACAAGCGTTGGTAAGGATGTGGAGAAAATGGAACCCTCATGCACTGTTGATAGAAATGCAAGCTGGTGCAGCCACTATGAAAACATTACAGAGGTTCCTTAGAAAATTCATAATAGAAACATGACCCTTATGGGGCACCTGGGTGGCTTAGTCGGTTAAGCGGCTGCCTTCAGCTCAGGTCGTGATCCCAGGGTCCTGGGATCGAGACCCGCATTGGGCTGTTCCCTGCTCTGCAGGAAGCCTGCTTCTCCCTCTCCCACTCCCCCTGCTTGTATTCCCTCTCTCGCTGTGTCTCTGTCAAATAAATAAATAAAATCTTAAAAAAAAAAAAAAAGAAAAGAAACATCACCCTTCTGATGATGATGTTAGTTGATAAAATGCCTATGTGATAAGATGAACTGAGGTGAATGACATAGGCATTGTGATGTAGTATCAGGTTACTACTGACTTTCCAAGGTTCTGTCAAAAGGAAGATCATTTGCTTCCAGATCATGGTTGACCACTGGTAACTGAAACCTTAGAAAGCAAAACTGTGGATAAAGGGGACTAGTGAAGGGGCGCCTGGGTGGCTCAGTCATTAAGCGTCTGCCTTCGGCTCAGGTCATGATCCCAGAGTCCTGGGATAGAGCCCGTGTGGGGCTCCCTGCTCAGTGGGGAGTCTGCTTCTCCCTCTCCCACTCCCCCTGCTTGTGTTCCCTCTCTCTCTGTATCTCTCTGTCAAATAAATAAAATCTTTAAAAAAAAAAGGGGGGGGACTATTGTATATTGTATAAATCTACATATGACATTTTGGGAAAGGCAAAACATAGGCACAGAGAATAAGGGTTGGGGTGGGAGAAAGTGTTGACTACCCGGAGAGGCACCTGGGAGTCTGGGGTGGGTAAAGAAACTGCTCAGTATCCTGATTGTGGCAAGAGTTACACAACTCTATGTGTTGGTCAATACTCACAAAACTGTACACCAAAAAAGGTCAATTTTACTATATGACATTTTTAAAATAATGTTCTATTTACCAGGAAAAAAATAAACCAGAGAAAGATGAATAATTAAAAGTAGAGAAAAATCTATCAAATACTACCCAAAAGAAAGTTGGTATAGCTACATTAATGTCAGGCAAAATAATCTTTGGGCAATTTGCCCAAAGACATATAGCTGGTAAGGAGCAGATCCAGTGTTTAGTCCACCTCTTTCTTGATATAAAGTCTATGCTCTTTTTATTATATCTTAATGACTCAGATTCTAGTTATTAAGACTTAGGAAATTTATTAATTAAAAAGAAAAGTTTGAGGGGTGCCTGGGTGGCTCAGTCGGTTAAACAACTGTCTTTGGCTCAGGTCATGATCCCAGGGTCCTGGGATGGAGCCCAGAGTCTGGCTTGCTGCTTAGAGTGGGGCCTGCTTCTCTCTCTCTCCCTACCACCCACCCCCACCCCCCTCTCGTGCTCATGCTCTCTATCTCAAATAAATAAAATCTTTAAAAAAAAAAATAAAGTTTAAGACAATCCCTCACAAAGCACAAAAATTTCACCATGAAATAAATGCAGTTTTCATATTTTGAGAAAAATTAGCAAATATTCTTCCAGAAAAATGTTTACTTAACTAATATTGGTGAGACTGTTTTTGTTTGACTTGGAGATTTTTTACCTTGTTTTCTTTTCATGATAATAGAAACAATCCATCACTCCCACACGAAATTTCAAAATTTTTACTAAATTCTTTTTTAAATCAATTTTTTTTCTGAAATTGACTTCTAAAAAATAAATCAAATTATATAAGACCGATGAATCACTGGCCTCTACCTCTGAAACTAAGAATACATTATATGTTAATTAATTGAATTTAAATTTTAAAAATGGTGAAAATTTTTTAAAAATTAACAAAAAAATCAGTATCAGCATTTAGATTTGACACCCCCCCCCCCCCAGCTGAGATAAATGATCAAAGGAACCTGCCTGGTTTTAACTGAAACATCTGCAGGAAAAGGTAGGGGAAATGAGCTATATAATGTATCCATGTGAGAGCTGAATGTGCATATGTACCTGAAAATGTTTAAGGCACATCACATTCCTTAAAGGTAAATCATCATATTAAGTAACACTTGCACTAACAAAATTAGGATGTTCAGTCTTCAGAACAGTCAATGTGAAAAGTCATGCAAAACAGCAATTAGACGAGATAGGGCGTGTTCAGGGTGGTACGGCCGTAGACGCAAAACAGCAATTAAATAAAGTTTCAAGCAAGTCCCCAAATCCCAAGAACCTATTCTAGTACTACTCCCTTCTGGGATTTTGTTTTCAATTAAAATACAATAGCTGCCTGTCCTTAGAATACTACAAAATGAGAGCAATAACCTCTCAGACCATGAATTCAGGTTGTGGAATCTCTGCTTTTGAAAGTGAGTTTAACGTTGAGGTCAAAACTACAGAAAACATGTAGAATATGTGCATCCTTTATCCTAGCCTTCTATTTTGGTTATTAAATGCAAATCTGGTTTATTTTGCTCACCTATATGTGGTCTAATATTACTTAGAATGTCTATGAATAAAATCTAGAATTGGGCAGGTGAATTAAATGAAAACCCCAAGGGAAATACACTGTATTACTAGCTGAATCACCTTAATCAACCTTCCCTAGGCCCAGTCCCTCCCTCATTTTTCACTCATATTTTCACTAAAAAAATAAGGGATTCTCTTCTCCGTGTAACATCACACAGTAATCCGGACTTGGACACAACACTCACAGATCAGAAAACAGACTTCACTGCCTGCTAAACACCAGCCCTTGGCAAGAGTATTCAGGGCCTTCGGACTCCACTGAGGTCAGTCACTTGAGCCCCTGAATGTGAATTTGCTATGGGTGCAAAAATCATTTAACCTAAAGAGACGGACAGATAGACATAAAATAAGGGGCCCTTAAAATTTCCAAACCATCACCTGGAAAATCACCACTGTCTTTAGATAAACTGGTTTGGAAAACCTCCCATCTCAGAAAGACTGGTTGGGTATGCTGAACTTCAGATTGCTTTAGTCTCCATCCAGTCCTGGCTGCAAAGAGTTTAGGATGGTTAGGAAGATCCTACCACATTTGTTGTTTGTGGGCCAGAAGAAGACATGAGAAATTTTCTTCAAGTAACACAGGGAACTAAGACCCAAGCCAATGTTGGCAAGAGAGAGTTGAGGTTTGTGCATCAGGAAGATCACTCTCAAATACCAAGGTCATGGGACCAGAGAGTGTCAACACTAGAGTTAAACAATAAAGCACTTGAAACAAGGCAGGAATGAGACAAGAGTAAAAGCACACTTTGCACAAGCAAGGAAGAAAGAGCGTCCTGGGTGATTTCCCTGAGCTACCTTGGTGTATCTGCAGATTGGCCTTCCTATCTAAGGTACAAATGAGCTGAGTGAGCTTAAAGAAAAAAAGGAGACATTACTGGCAGCTATGGAAACTTAAGATCCTTCCTTTCCAAAGTTAACCGGCTACTTTTTTTTTTTTTTTTTACTATTATTATTCTAAGGGAACTCTAGAACATACCCAGAGGGCCAAAAGTCTGTGCCTTGTGAAGTGCCAGGAGGGACAGGTAAATTCAAACACCCTGATCGTCTTCCTTCTGAGTCATATCATTAGTTGTTAGAACTGACTTGTTGGACAGAAGGAATTCTGTAGCATCGAAGGCTATGGAATCTAAGAACCTTTTTTATTCAATCACTCCATAAAATAACTTTAGCAGATGCAAACGTAGGCCTGGCCACACTGATCTCAGTTAAGATCAAAAGGGCTTTTTTTCTGGGCAACTTGCTAGAAACAATACAGACTTATATATTCCAGACTCAACTCTCTCAAAAGATAGACCTGACACGTCTCAATACTAAAATTCCCCTTGTCAAGGAACAAGGCAAGGTTAGTTGCCTAGCTCAACATATTCAAGAGACCAACAGTAATGGTCCTTTAGCCTTTCCTGGTGGTGACACTGATGTCAAACATACGTGTGAAGAAATTAAATACAATGTGGAAAATAACTGCATTTTGTTGATTTTTTTCTATGTACGAGATATAGACTTTGGAGGATCTAAAGTGACCATTTTACAGGACTCTTAAAGGTATTGTCTCCTTTATCAGCTGTTTGCAATTAAATTGAATGTGTGACAACCTGCAAATCAAGGTGGGGGGAAGAAGGCTTTAGGAACTTTTAAATGGCTTATATAAGCAACCTTCCGTGATCTAAGCTGTTTACTGTTCCATGCCCTTTAATGGAGCTCCCCACTGGTTGCATATTAACAAAACTAAGTTTGAAAAACCTGCCTTACTGCCATGTGAGGGTTTGAGGGACAGGCCCTTGCATTGTTGGTTATTAATGACTATTTGAATAAGGCTGGGGGGTAAAGGTGTGGGTAGGGAGAGAGCCTGACAGAAAGGGTCATATTGATTAGAGGAAGCTACTTAGACATGTATTCAATTCAACTCCTTCTACCAGCAAGTGATTTAAAAAATTGACTACAGTATCTATAGTATTCAATTCTAGACGTATTGTAGGGTATGCTAAGATATATCTATGTCTCAATAGGATGTTGCAGGTTTAGCCACGGGCCCAATAACAACTATAGATTGTAGAATGAAACTGCTCATGACATGGCTCAGGGAGAAGCACTGTGGAGATGGATTCTCACAGGCCTAGATGGGCTACTTCTGTTCTTGCAGCCTTGGGACATTACTCCCATGATTTGCCAGTCCCATCATGTAAAATACAGCACACTATTGAAATAGCTAAAAGTCTCTCCTGAGAAAGGAGATTCACTACCAGAACTCTTTGAATGCTATTTTGAATGAGAACTACAAAACTCTTTAGTTGACTAAGTAAATACAATCCCTAAATACTCTAGGCCAGCTCCCTCCTCAATAAACTATCAGTTTGTGCCTGTGAATATACTGCCGTAAGAAACTTGAGGCTCAAACAATTATTCTTTTGACCAATGCAGTGCTATATTTTATATGAAACAAATTATGTCCACTGTGTTTCCTTTTCACAGTATTAATGGATTAATGATAATAATTACTCATGCATTAGCTCACATAATTCTCACAACAACCCAATGAGGTAGTTCTTATAATAGTTCCCATATAGAATAATTTTCCATTTTGAGAATGAGGAAGGGAAAAAGTCAAGTATATTTGTCCTTGGTCACAATGTTAATAAGCAGAACTTGAATAAGAACCCAAGTGTTTCTGACTTCAGAGCCAAACTCCCAACCTGTTGAAAAAACTATCCTCGGGTCTAGCTATTACTGTAGCAGTCAAGGTTCAGTTGCCAAAAAACAATCAACTCTGACTAGTTGAAGCCCTCATTGGGAGGGCTGAATAAACAAATTTAAAATGATTTTCCAAGAACAACTTCTAAGCTCTTATTGGAGAACTGGACATCATGGGACCTACTGCTTCTTTTCAAGATCAAGAATCTGCCATTCTAGAATCATAGCCCCAGTCCCTTGATCAGAAACCTGTCTCTACTGTGGTCATCACCAGGGCCACACCACACCTGCTGCAATTCACACCAGCAGAACGATGACTGCCCCATCATCTGCCTTTTGACACACCCAAAGCTAGTGACTGAATACTGGAGCCATACATAGAACCTCCATGACCTGCAGTGTTTCCAACAAAGCGCAGCCTCCAACACTTCTGCCTTCCAAATCCCGCACACATGCATTCGATGTGATGAACCTAAATCAAATTCAGACCCCTCTCCAAGAAAGAGATGGAGAATTATGTTTTGGCTTTCCAGGGTCTGCAGTACAGGAAGAGCACAAGAGAGGTAGGGTAGGATGAATGTTGAGTTCTAATCCACAATGGCCACTATAAGTTCCAAGAATTTGGATGTCCTGTTGAGGGTTCTCCTGATTAGGGCTGCAAAATACTATATGCCTAGGAAAAGTTTCCAGAGTTTTCATCAAATTCTCAAAGAAGTCCATGACCCAGAAAGGGGTCAGATCTACTTTAATATATCTTTATTAACATGACAACATTTGAGAACAAGATTAGCATTGTGGGAGGGACTAAGACATACTGATTAAGACAGGAGCTCTCAAGCTCACTAGTTCAAATTCTGGTTCTGCCACTTAGTAGATGTGTGACCTTTAGTAGGTTGTCTGATGCCTGTGTGTCTGTTTTTCCTTCTCTAAAATTTGGACAACAGATTCAACCTAACAGGGGTGTTCAGAAGATTAAGCGAAATATGTGTATTCAGAAGAATGCTTGGCACTTGAGAAATGCCCCCTAAATGTTAGCTGTTGTTACTAGAATAATCCTTAGGCGAGATAAATTCTAACCTTAAAAGACTTGCATTCATGCCCCATACATAAATTTATTTCTACTTTCATATGCTTACAGAAGTGAGTACTTGATGTCCTGTGGCAGTAAACAGAAAGACAAGCACCGGTTTATATGGTGATGACCTCATTCTATTTAAAGGATACATTAATCTAGCAGCTAATTACTACCAGGCGGAAGAGTTTAAGCCTGTGCCAAAACCAAAGTTGCCAGTTTGGGAAGATGTTCTTTGGGACCCACATGGATAATACTTTGAAAGTAATCTAAATGCTAACTCTTAATTGTTTGCAGGGGAATGTATTAATTAATAGTTAGGTCATCTGGCAAGCCCCTTCAGGTATAGTTTTACTCAGTCAAATATTCCATACAAGTGTTGTGGGCAAGACTCTGGGCAAGGTGGATGACTGATAATTCTTGCTGGCAAAAATCTGCTATCCAATATCCTATATTCCGTACTTAAAGAAGCAGGATTTACAGGCTTCCAAGTATTATGGGCGCCTGGGTGGCTCAGTCGTTAAGCGTCTGCCTTCGGCTCAGGTCATGATCCCAGGGTCCTGGGATCAAGTCCCACATCGGGCTCCCCGCTCCGCGGGAAGCCTGCTTCTCCCTCTCCCACTCCCCCTGCTTGTGTTCCTGCTCTCACTATCTCTCTCTGTCAAATAAATAAAATCTTAAAAAAAAAAAAAATACAGGCTTCCAAGTATTCTGCTCAGTCATTTGGGCAAATCTAATAAGGCTTACAAAGAAAAAAAAAAGTCTCAGCCCTGCTGAGCTGCCTCTGGACAATAGAAACAATGCTCAGTGTTGGCAAGAATGGAAATCAGACCCTTTAATTACGACCATATGTCAACTTCCTTAGTGTCTAAAATGTATGTCCCAATGAACTGCAAGAAAAACCTACATTTCAGCTATTCATCAGTAACTTCAGTGTTCAGCTACCTGGCTCCAATCCAAAGCCTGGTTGACATCAGATTGTAGCACATTAAGAACAATATGACCAGTGTCAGCGAACACTTAGGGAAATGGGTTCTCTAACATCCTACTGGTAGTAAGAATTAGCACACCTTTTCTGATATTGACATGGAAATATTTAACAAAATCTTTAAAAGTCAGTACTTACTGACTCATCAATTTCACTTCTAAGAATTTATTCCAAAGAGATAATCTGACAACTACACAAATTATACATACAAGGATGTTCACTTAGGAATTGTTTAGAATACAAACAATTAGAAAAGAACTCAATGTTCAAAGTATAAAATTGGTTAAAACAATTATGGCATGGCCTTAGAATGAAATTCTATGCATTTATTAAAAGGAAAATTTAGATGTATTTAAATATTGACATGAAAAGATGTCTGTGATGTAAATTTCAAAAACCAGGTGCATAGTATAATCTCATTTGTATTTGTGTATATTTATATGTAATATATACATATATGTGAATATATGTATTACACATGTATAGTTATATAAATAAATATTTTTAGAAAGTTATGCCCTGAAAGGTTAACAATGGTACCACTGAATGTTTGAGATTATTAGTAATTTTTATTTTCTTCTTGCTACTCTATATTTTGCTAAAAATTAACAGTATGTATTACTTTTGTTAATCAGAAAAAAACAGCAATTATTAAAAATGCAAGCCCAGATGATTATGATGTGGTTATGGAATATAGGTGAGGTTCAGTGGGGTGGAGTCCAGCGTCAACCACCAAGAAAGAATTCTTCAGAGTCTTTGGTGCAAGTAGGTGGTTTACAGAAGCACAGGGCCAGGACCCGTGGGCAGAAAGAGCTGATTAAATACTATGGGGTTGGGGGAGGTAAGGAAAAGGGAGGTTTCAAGAGAACTTTCATATGCTAAGGAGTACCTACAGGATACCTACAAGATATCAGAGGCCTTGCCATTGCCAAGTTAAGGTTGTTTTTCCCCTCTAGCAAGGCATTAACATTAAGATAGTTAGGAGAGATTCCTGGAAGAATGTCACACATGTCCCACCCAGGAGGCTTTGTCTTCAGCCAGCCTTCTGCTCCCTCATCAATAGCACTTTCATCTGAAGATAGTCCAAAATACATACCAAGATTCACAAATTCAGAATCATACAGAATTTCTAAACTCTTTCTTTGTACGTTGTATTAATACAGGAATAGGCAGGGCCCCTGGGCGGCTCAGTCGGTTAAGCGTCTGTCTTCGGCTCAGGTCATGATCCCAGGGTCCTGGGATCAAGCCCCACATCGGGCTCCCTGCTCAGTGGGAAGCCTGCTTCTCCCTCTCCCACTCCCCCTGCTTGTGTTCCCTCTCTCGCTGTATCTCTCTCTGTCAAATAAATAAATAAAATCTTTAAAAAAATATATAGGAATAGGCAAACACAAATGCCTTTAGAAGACAGGTAGGCAAAGTAAGCAAGTATAGACCAGGTATGAGGCAATAAGAAGGTAAGTGACCATGATTAACTACAGGGGACATAGCCAGTTCAAAGGCATTCAAATTCAAAAAAATTTCCAAGCACTCAGCATACATCTGCAGGCTGCTTCTGAACAGGAAGCTGCTAATAGGGGCCTCTGCTGTATAAACCTAAACACACAATATATATTAATGTAACTCTCACACAACGACAACTGGACATTACTCCATCCCCATCTCCTAAAGTTGGTTTAAGTGGTATCAAAAAAGGAGACCAGCTTTTCATATTTGTAAAATTATCTTCCTAAAATTTAACACAAGAAAAGTTTGTTTCTCTTGATAAACTTGTCTGCTTCCTTCCATAAACAGAATAAAAGAAATAGATTTAACTGGCTTTCCCTTTTTGTTACTTGTTGTTCAAGAAAACTCAGAATCGACCCTTAGCTTAGATTGTTCTGCTACAACTGTCTTTTCCTCTCCACCACTTAGTTCTTACTGGTTAAAGTATATACGTTACTCTTATATTGGACTGTATGTCTACACCACTTGAAATATTTCTGAAATTCAGACTGGACAGAGAGAAATAGAAATAAATTAACATAGTGAAAAAAATATCAGCATGCAATACAATAATTGTAATGACTTGCACACATACTTTATATACTTTGGTATTATCCCTACTTATTGGCCAAATTTTAACCTACAAAATATAAACTGTAAATAAAATATGTGGAATGTAACGGCTCACGTGGAAAAGAATCTGGAAAACAACAGGTAAAAAAAAAAGCTGAAGAGGGTAGGAAGTGGAATGAAAAAAAAATGTGCAATAATTGCATGGTAGAAAAATGTATGTCCAGCCACTGTTGTGCCAAAAATAAGATAAAACGAATAGCATCTTTCTTAGGAAGCTTATACCCTTACAGGGGACTCAAAGCCCATCGGGATAAGTATGTCTGCAGACTCTACCTTCCATCCCCTCTGGGCCCTGCGCCTGCCTTTCTGCTCCCCCAGGCTTCTTTTCCTGCCTATAGCGGCTGCTTTTCCACCTACCCACCAATAACCTCTTTCTCAAAAACCAGAAACAAGAATATAAATATTCCTCAAATGTAAAGTTTTGGAACTAAGCTGTTTATTAAAAATTAAAAATTGATGGTAGGTAATAATAAAAATGAAATGTGCTAAAATTAGTCATATTAAAATTAATTATAAATATTTTAAATGGTATTTTATTCTTACACTTATTAGCTGCTCCTTTTTTAGAAACAGAAATTTCAAGGATCAGTGAAATGCTGGGAAATTGTTTAAAGAAAGCCCTTCTATAAATTCAAGGCACGTGCTGAGTCAAAAGCGCAACTGTGATGGTAAAATGCTAAGCAACCCTATGTTCAACCAGATATACATATAACAAAGTACATTAACCAGTTTCTTGTTTTTATTACCTAGTGAAATAAATTTCAATTTAGAGAAGTGAAACTCAAATATACCAGTATAAACTGATTATTTATAAGAAATCCATTCCTTGTTTATTTATCTTGAATGCTCAGTAAAATGGAATAAAACAAAATATCTTAGAAGTTAATAAGACAAGGATCTTACATAATAAATCAGCCCCCACTTCTACTTAGATTAATTTGAACACTTAATTAGTGGCTAGTGGCCAGAAAACTTTAGAAAGTAAAAGGGGGATGAGAAAGTAATATCATACCAATGCCTAAAGAGCACTTAGGATAAAGTTAAGGCTTTCAAAAACATTCCAGGGTGTAAAATCAAAAGAAAATTTTGGAAGAAATTATTTCGTCGAAGATAACGAGAACAAAGTTTCATATCCTTCTTAATCTAAAGAAAATCTGAGGGTGCCTGGGTGGCTCAGTCATTAAGCATCTGCCTTTGGCTCTGGTCATGATCCCAGGGTCCTGGGATCGAGTCCTACATCAGGCTCCCTGCTCATCGGGGAGCCTGCTTCTCCCTCTCCCTCTTATGTTCCCTCTCTCGCTGTCTCTCTCTCTGTTGAAAAATAAAATCTTTAAAAATAAAGAAAATCTGAGGAACAAGCAAAACTTAAGAAAAATGTGGGGGTTTTTTTAGCCCCAAAACAAGAAAAGCACAATGGCGTGTGAGTGACAGTGGTTTTTCTGATCTGATTAAAAAAAAAAAAAAGAATATGGAAAGTGAAGTGCTCACAGCATCAGCATTCAATAAATATTAAAAGTCACAATGCATGTGCAGACTGACAATCTAGAAATAATTACTAATAGAGACAGAGAAAAATAGCACTGTCATCACTACCCGAAAACACCAAAGAAAATGAGATATGGTGACGAAAGCATATTTTACTCTTCTAAGATAGTAGAGGGTGGTAGAACCATCGAGTACTGGTAAAAACATTAGAAAGTTTCTACAAAAGTCTGCAAAGTAGATTATGGCACTATAAACTACCCACTAAAGTGACTTATTAATGTCCAGAATGAATACCTAGAAACCCAGATCCAACGACAAATTACAGAGAAAACAATCACATGATGTCTGTAGTCCCATTTAAATCAAACTCCACTAGGAAAGAGTCTTCAGTGGTGCTGGCAGGGATTCTAAAGCAGCGGCAGCAATCCATAATAGGCTTCTTAATTTTCTTGTCATTTAAGAATTAAGCCACTTCCAGTTCACACAGATCCTACCAGGTGCACTAAATTGATGTCATTATGAGCTATCAGGAAATACCCACCGAGACCTATACCAACACTGAGAAGTTTTGTTAAACAGCTGTGTGTTTTAATTGATTTGTATTATTTAAAATAGGAACAGTTAAAAGTCAGTTATCGGATGTTATGTAAAAGAGATGCCTAAAGACTCCAGGGAGACTGAGTTCAGAAGAAAGCCAATCACTGGAACTTCACTTGAGCACTTAAGATTATTACTAGAGGAAGCACAATTAAATCATCAGTTTATCAGCCATCATTATAAATCACCAGGCAATATATCAAGCTTCATTATTTAAGACTCCTTAACCAGTGACTTCCTGCATCACTGAGAGTCAAGGCAATTCATTCACCAAAAGGTACCTAAGGAGTTTTGTTTTTTGTTGTGTTTGGGTTTTTTTTTTTTTTTTACCTTGAGAGATTTATGATGGAAATATAATGAAAACTCACTGAAATTAATTACCATATTTTTGCATGTTTTGGACATGATGAAGTCTTCAAAATGAGATTTAAAAAAATGAAATTAATGGTATTTGGGATATGTAAAATATGCATTGCACAGGTTCTTCTTAACTCTACTCCCTGCAAATATATAATCCAGTTCTCACATGCTACTTGGGTGGGATCACATGAGGGACTATAATGAGTTTCCTTCCAACTTTATCCACCCAATCCCATTCATTTACTTGTACCTGGACAGCCTTCCCCAGACATGTGGAATCAGAAAACAAAGACCTCAAAAGTCTGGGTTTCCAAATTTAAAGTGCACAGTTGAGGTGTTAGAAAATATTTGCAGGGAGATATGACACAGGTTGAGCTTTGTATGCAACCCTCTTTTTTAGTCTTCCCACCAACTCTATGTAGATGCTGCCATTACCTTATATGGAAAAATAAGACACACAGAGTTTTTGAAATTTGCCCAAGTTCATACAGCTAGTAAGCGGTGGTGCTCACTCTGTCTGGTTCCAGCACCTTGATAAAGGCTCTGAAACAAAGCAAGCCTCCTTGGAAAATGGAGGGGTAAGTCTGGGCATGAACTGCACAATGTGAATGTGCAACAACTCATGAAACCAAAAAGTAAGAAGCCACCAGAGCTACTTGGGTTGTATCAAAATTAACTCAGGAACCAACTTAAAGAGAATTTAAAAAAAAAATTTTTTTATTTAAATTCAATTTAGATAATAATACACTATATTATTGTGTATTATTAGTTTCAGGGGTAGAATTCAGTGATTCATCAGTTGCATGTAACAGCCAGTGAGCATTATATCAAGTGCCCTCCTTGATGCCTATCACCCAATTACCCCATCCCCCCACCCACTTCCTCTCCAGCAACTCTCAGTTTGTTTCCTGGAGTTAAGAGTCTCTTATGGTTTGCCTCCTTCTCTGTTTTCATTTTATTTTATTTTTCCCTCCCTTCCCCTATGTTCATCTATTTTGTTTCTTAAATTCCATGTATAAGTGAAATCATACGGTATTTGTCTTTCTCTGACTGACTTATTTCACTTAGCGTAATACCCTCTAGTTCCATCCACGTTGTTGCAACAATCAAGCAACAATAAAGATAATCACTATAATGAATTGAAATGCATAAAACATATTATATCCATGAGTCCACAAAGATATATAAGAAAACTTTCTTGGTCACCTTAGGATGCTAGGGAACCAGCTCATTATCTTAAAAGCTAGAACATTTATCCTGCATTTTCTATACAAAGCATACCTCAAGTAACTAAGCTGGTGAGGGAAACTGCTGTTATAAAGCAGTCCAGCTAATAAATAATGAATGATGGAATTAGAACATCACCATTTGCAATCCCTAATGAGTTAATGGATCTAGGCAATAATCATGAATGGCTGCTAACATCACAAAAAAGAACAATAACCAAACATTATTTGCCTCTTGGCAGAAGCATCCAGAATCACCTATGAAGTATTCTTGCCCCCAAAAACAAACCTGAATCTGATCAACCCTCCAGATCTAACTACCAGTTTATGGAAAGCTCAGGGAGGAATACACCATCACTACCACAGAGATACAATTAGGGAAAAAACAAACAAAAAACAGACTACAAACACTACAGGACAAAACAACCTTGTTTCTTCAACAAAAATTTATGAGGAAAAAAACAGAGAAAGGAATGAGAATCTTTATTTCAAAAGTCTTAAGAGATGTTAACCATTTTAATATATAAATCTTATTTGAATCCTGATTCACAGAAACTGTAAAAAAATTTTTTTTAAATTGTGGAAATTTAAGCATCAATTCCTTATTTAATGATTTTAAGAAATTATTTTCAATTTATTGTGATAACAGAGATGTGGGTATGTTTATTGAGAGTCCTTACCTTTTTAAAATTAAACTTTTTGAGATAACTGTAGATTCCACATGCAGTTATAAGAAATATTACAAAAAGATTATTCGTACCCTTCACCAGTTCCCCAATGGTAACGTCCTGCAAAACTATAGTACAATATCACAACCAAGATACTAACATTGATACAGTCAGATACAGGACATTTCCATTGCTACAAGGTTCCCTCTCATGTTGCCTTGTATAGCCACACTCTCTCCCTTCCTACCTACACCTCCTCTAACACCCAACAACCACAAATCACCTCCCTAATTTCAAAAATGTTATTTTAAGTGGAATCATATACTACACAACCTTTTGGGACTGGCTTTTTGTACTCAGAATAATTCTCTGGACACTCATCCAGGTTGTTCAGCGTATCAATAGTTGGTTCCTTTGTATTACTGAATAGTATTCCCTAGCAAGGATGTACCACTTCATTTAATCTCCATGGTCTGAAGGGCATCAAAATTGTTTCCATTTGGACTATTATGGATAAAGCTGCTATAAGCATTGGTATAAAGTCCTTGTTTTTTAAAGATACATACTTAAATTTGTATGGATGAGATATGATGTTTCAGATTTGCTTCTAAAAATTCCAGATAGGGTGAGATACTAAAAAAGTAACATTGGCCATTAGTTCGTAAATGTATTATACTATTAGCTCTACTTTTGTATATGTTTATAATTTTCCATAATATAAAGTTTAAAAACAAGAAGAGAGTAAGAAACAATTACCTATCTGACCACTTCCACACCCACATACATAAACACACACATCTTCAAGTAAAATTGAAGGTATGCTTTCTTATCTCATGACTTTTAATTTGTGCGAAGATCACAGGAGTTCTTTACCTAAAACATAGAGCCCACACCTGCAAGTAATCATTATTGTAACATTCACTGTACCACTTTGGGCAGATCCAACCTAAGCATCTGTTAACTTTCTTTCAGAAGTTCTTTATTAGGCTACAGGGTTGAGATAATAGGTAATGTTGGACAAAAGCAGGTAAGTAATCACCATAATCAAATGTATGAGATTCATTAGTGGCTTGTCGTCAAAAGAGAGGGTTCATGTCTGACATGAACAGGTCCTTATCATCAAGACAAATGCTGAGAGAACAGAAGTGTGATTACTAAAGATGAAGAGCAACAAACTATATGAGCACAATCAAGCCTGAAGATGAAGTGAAATGCATTTTATATTGTGTGAAGGCTGCTTTTGTTTTTAAGCCACTCTGAAGGACAGGATATTATTATCATGTTCAGTCTGCGAGCTAATGGTTCTTTAGGGTAATCTGCAAAATGCTATCTAGTCTATCAGCTCATTCTCCCCTAGTGCTGTATCACAACCTCCCCTTCCCCCAACTGAGGACACTGTTTTTTTTCTCCACGTGCAGTTTTACAAAAATGAAGACCCACTCTCTCAAAGATCTCAAGCAAAGAAGAGCATGTAAATGCCAACCCATTAACTAATCTAGGATTAAAAGCCAAGACCACCAAAGGAGACAATCATAATGACTTTTGAATGCCAAGTAATGCAATGGTGACAAGTGAGTTTCCCTGGCTAGGTCTTCAATGCCCGCACATACACCCTGATGAGCAATTCTAAAGCTTAAACAAAGTTTGTTGTCAAAAGTGGGATAGCTGTCCACAGATCAATTCCCATAAGACAAATCCCAAAGGAACACCTACACGTTCCAGTTGTGTTGTAGTTTGGTTATATCAACCATCTGTCCCATTAAGTGAGCCCCCACACTTGGGTGTTAGAAATAATGCTTTTTGTGATTGGATTTGATCATCACTACTATACTATGTCGGGTAGGAAAAGATGGTCCACTAACTGGCTGTCTACATGACACTTAAGGATCTACAAATTAAAAGATATTAGTCAATTCCTTTAAAAACAATCAAAGTACAGATTGGTTCATTTCGTTGGTTTAGCAACTTAGAAGTTCTATCAATAGAAATCTATTGACAACATCATATTAGGAAACTAAGAAAATACAGTTGAGTACAAAGTCTTGTTCATATGTCAAGTCAGAACAGAGACACATAGAATTAAAACCCAAAATGACATAGATCACCAGGAATTGTGCTATAGACTTGCACTGAGATTAATAACAGCACTGGTAGTGACAGAAAAAGGGAAAGGATAAGAAATGGGATCAAGAACATAATGTAAAATGTAAATGAAAAGAAACAGAGAAAAAAGGCACTAAAGTTAAATGCAGATGTACTTTTGCATGTCTTTGGCATCTATCGTCTGCCTCTAACATTTGCCATCTTCCTTGACTCTTACAATCAAACATTTTCTGGGTCCTGTGGATTCTGACACTACAGTCTACATTATTAGACAGCCTGTGGTCCCTGGCAAGACACTGGAAGTTGAAACTCTTAGCACTCACCTTGGTGCTTAAAGGCTAATCTAAACGCTCTGCATAAAATAAAATGTTCTTGCCAAAAATCTTAATGATGGATTTGCTTATATATCTCATTCTTCTTCTTCAGCACAACCACCCATACCTGGTCTACAGAACTGGGTTGCAGAGGGGGCCATTTCTGTGAGCTGAAGTCGTTTCAAGAAAGGAACATGAGAGAAAAAAAAGGAAATACAAAGACAGAACAAAGGCAACAGGGAAGACAAGTCTGGAAAGAATTCCAAGAACAAACTACACAGGATAGCTTCTGGGAAATGAACAGCCATGTTTGGCAGGAGCTGAGACTGTGTACAGCAGAGTACAAGATAAGCTTGAAAGGGCAGGCTGGAGCCAGGGAGTGGCAACCACTGGAGCCCAGGTGAGGCATTTAGACCACATGCCATTGGCCTTTGGACAGCTATGCAGGTTTGTGCATAGGCAACATATGCACACGGTGGTTAGGAGGATGTGACTGATGATGGATGCAGGGAGGAAGGAGCAGACCAGAGTTGTGAAGCCTTACTAACGGTTTCAGGTAAGGCTAGAGGACTTGATCTAAGAGGGTGATGGTGGGAAGGGAAAGGAAAGGAAAGGATTAACTTGAGGGGCTGTGTGAAATATGCATGTACTTAAACCTAGTTTTGTCCTTAATTAGAACCTAGAAAATGGTCATTTGCAGTCACTGTCAAAGAACTACTTACAAGATGCTAAGGATTCTTACGTTGATTGGGAGGTAAACTGTCATTATTATGATCAAACACATAAGAGGGCATAAAAATTCTAATGGCTGATAAAATCATTTTTAAAGGAAGCTTTGATTAAGCTTAACAGAGGCTGGGAAAAGATAAGATTTTTGATATAAGTAAAAATTATTTTTAAGGAAACCATGATTGGTTGCAAGGTGATGAGTATTTTTAAATTTCTAAAATAATTAACTGCTGATTTTAGCAAGGCAGTAATAATGACTTAATGATTGACAGATCTATTTTTCCCTACTTTTGCAAATCTACTTTTTATATCTACTTTTGCAGATGTATTTTCTCTCCTTTTTTCAGATCACTATTGCAAACATATTATTAATCAAAAGTTAATTTTTTTGCAAATGTACCTATAAGCAAAACTCTGAAGCATTGTAGGTGATACAAGCTAAATCATGTACTTCTTAGTGAATATGCCAACTTAGTTACTATTCTCATTACTTAATACATTTTTATTGAGCCCTCACTATATGATAAGTACTGTACCAATGCTGGGTGTACAATACAGACAAAAAAGAAGTGCCTGGGTGGCACGGTCAGTTAAGCACCTGACTCTTGGTTTCGGCTCAGGTCATGATCTCAGGGTCGTGATATCAAGCTCAGTGCAAAGTCTGCTTGAGATTCTCTCTCCCCCTCTCTCCCCCCACCAACTCATGCTCTCTCTCTAAAATAAATAAATAAGAAAACAAGGTTCTGCCCACATGGGAATGCATAGTACATGACAAAGAAAGACATTAATTAAAAAAAAACTATCCAAATATATAATTTAAAATTGTGATAAGCACTATAAAGGAAAACTACAGCTTGCCTTGAGAGCTTATAACAGGGAGGAGAAACCAACTCTGGGTCTGAGGTGTTTTAAAGGAAACTGTCTTTGAACTGAAATCTGTAAGGATGCAGAGGAATGAAACAGGAAAAAAGAGTAGAGGAGAGAACTAGAAGAAAAGATGAGCAGAGGGAAAGAATCACATATAATAAAATAAAAGTACCCTCTAACCTGTTGGGTAATGGTGTCCCATGGCTCCTGCAGCAGCCGTGTCTTATAACACTCATGGATTCCTTCCCATATGTCCTTCAGAGCTAAAGGTCTTCCATCTGCAAAAGTGCATGGCAAAAACCATCAGTCAGTAATCCATTTGACACAATGATGTTTGGTGTTTATCTGAAACTACTAGAAGAATGTTATGATTTTTTTTTTAAATCTTTGCTAGTACACATATTACTTATATATCAAAAGAGTGCCATATGAATTACTGTTTTCTTCCTGAGGGAAATTTAAACATTCAAGCTTCTCTCCTTTGTAACCATCTAGCAGTTAAATTATCTGCTCATTCACTGCCTGTAGGAATTGCACAAAATAAATAAAATCCAAGTGTATTTGAGAACTGATAGCTGCAAGCACAGGCGAAGGACCAGGCAGGCAGACTTTCACACGCACAAGCGTGCACTATGAATACCTCTGAAGTCTTACTACTTCCTTGAGTTCTTAAACCAAAGATGTACACGTTTCTTTCCCTCTCTCATCTATCTGTATGTTCAAATCACTCTGTTGAGTACCATGGGGAATAGAAAAAAGGAAAGCACACAGTTCCTCCTGGTAAGAAGCCTACCATCTACGAGGGAAACTACGACAAGTATATCAATAGTACACTAATACTAAAATACTAGGTAAAGAGTTGTTGTTGCCAAGAGGAAAACTTCAGTTCTCCGACAGTACAGAGGAGGGAGACTTTAACATCCAGCGTTTGTGGCAGATGGAGAAAGGGAATTGTTAAGGGTGGAAGGACATGAGAAGGAATTGGCATGAAGAGATTAGGGAAGGGGATGTATTAGTCACTATTATTCTAGTGAATAATAATTCTTTTTCTTTCTTTAAACAATTCAACAATTCACTTATATTTATAACAAACACAACAATTCACCTATATTCATAACAATCCAAACAATATATTTTATGAAGACCACTATGGCACTAGAAGAGAAATAGGTACTTAAATTTGTAAAATAAAGTAGAAAGAAGAAATTACCTAAAGACTTTGAAACCACACACTGCTGGACAGCAGGTATCTTACTACTAGAATTTAATGCTACTTGGCCCAAAGCTATCAAGTCCTCAGAACTTAGGGTTGTGCCCCCTTAGGCAAGTGGACAATAGCATTTAAAGAAAGCTCATCACGGGCGGCTGGGTGGCTCAGTCAGTTGAGTGTCTGCCTTCAGCTCAGGACATGATCCCAGGGTCCTGGGTCAGAGTCCCACATTGGGCTCCCTCTCTCAGTATCTCTCTCTCTCAAATAAATAAATAAAATCTTAAAAAAAAGAAAAAAAAAAAAAAACTATAACACTCTCACTCCTGGGAGCTTTTTTAAAAAAAAAGTAAAGAAAGAAAGCTCATCAGTATATCAAATCCTTAGACCCAAAGAAGTACTTGGTCATCAAGTGCAATAAAACTTGGGGAAATAATCTACCCCAACCCCGAACCCCCCCACCACCAAGCAAAAGGTATTGTACTCAGATTCATGGAGTTTAAGTAGAGATGTAGACTGTAGGAAAAGAGCACTGGACTTGGAGCCCAGGCTGAATTTGAATTCTGGTGTCAGCACTTAACTCTCTACGTGACTGCAAGTTATTTGGCTTTTACCTGTAAATGAGCATAATTATCCTTCTCAAATCCTATTCATGTGAATGGGCTTGCATCAGTGAATACACCCAGGACTGTGCCAGGCACACAGTCAGAGCTTAATATCTAGTAGGTATTTCCTCCCAGCCCCCACTGCACCACTTCAGTACTTCCCATACTATAAAGCTAAAGGATTCACTTACAGACCACTATTTCTTAGAATTTTCTCAAGTTTCTACACCATGCACATTGTGTTTGATGATATAATATACTAATACCAGAGGCAGGGCATTTCTCATGTTTGACCAGAAAAGTTGAACTTTTCCTCAACCTTTATTTTCAATAAATAGCAATAGAATATTTTGATACATTTTCAATAAGTATCTTCATCTTGGCATTTATCTGGCGGCAGGAGACCATTATCTTGTGATAAATAGTTTTATTCCACTGACATTTCCATGTCTGTAAAATGAACAAGATTTATTCATCCAATTAACATTTGAATGTCATGTTTAGGTACAAGTTAAAAACAAGCTGCCTTCAGTATCTGTGTTATATTGTTTTCTGAACACATTTACAGAGCAGGGCCAAACTTTGCCCTTAAGATAAGCACTACATATCTTCAAACTACGCACACGTGTGTGTGTGTGTGTGTGTGTGTGTGTGTGTATACTGATGTTGGAAGAGGGGAGTAGGGTCTTAAGTACTTCAATGTCAAATGGTAAACCAAATAATCAAATTATAAAAAGATGACATGCTTTTAAAATAATTTTCAGATGTCGAAGTTATAAGAAATCAAGTTGTAGGATAATAAAATGTTAGAGCTGGTATAATTAAGTCAACCAAGGTCTTGGGAAACATACATCAGCCAAACATACATCAGGCAAAATTATGCAGCCAGTTCATGACTCAGGAATTCAAGTCTCAAGTGACCTTCCTGCCATCCCCGGCAACCTCTGGGGACGGGTCTCAGTACCCTTCCCGCCATTCCCTGCAGCCTCTGAGGGCAGAGACTGCCCCTATCCTTTCACTACTGCAGCCCCACAGTGTAGTTCCAAGCCCCAATCACACATTGCAAATGCTTTATAAATATTTACTGAGTAAATGATAAATGAAAGGACACCCTCCTTAACTTTATTTCCTCTAAGACAGAGAAAGGCTTTGCAGACTTAGAGAAGAATGCTGGGTTTAATATCTGGCCATCAATAATGATTTTAATTTTACTCCTTAAAATATTTCAGCCTACAATCTGAGGATGGAGTAAGTGGTTCGGATATTACCACTGTCAAAACCCCGCATACCCTACTGGAACCATTCATACAAAATGCAATAATCAGCAGCTACCAACAATGTGGAAAGACCCAGAACAAATGTAACAGAATATTTTCATCAGATTTGATGCTACGATTGAGGGTGTGTGACATATGTTTTCAGAGAACCTCAGATTTACAGGAAAACAATTAACATCTTACAATACAGGAATTAAAACAATGATCTGGTCAACTTAGAAATAACAGATAATTACAGAGTTAAAAATATTAAGTTCAAACATAAAAAGATGCATCATGCTCCTACATGCATGTTTGTAAGAGGGCTACCCACTTTCTAGAAAGAGAAGAGTGTTTTCTAAGTGAATAGATGTGACTGTATTCTCTAATGCATTTACAGACTGTTTAAAAATGCATGTATTAATGATGATCAAATGAGCACTTGTGCAAGCTACTTTGACAAGAGTGCCAATCTCTCCAGCTTCTGCTGACCATCTACACTGCAGACGATCTGGCTAATATAGCTTTTTCTCTCACATACAGATATGACAATAATGACTGTGATGTGGGTTCTTTTCTCTAAGCCTTTATCATCAACTTGCCCAGTCAACGCTCATGCCTTCATGATCAAAGACATACAAAAATTAGTTTTGTGATCTTTTATGCTAAAACAAAAAATTTTGACCGAATCAGCAATTTCTCCAAAACAATGTCATACACTACTGACACACAAAATATATTCAAAATATGATTGTTATTCTAATTATTTCAAAACCAAATGGAGCCTTCATTAATTCCACTGAAACCATTAAACAGAGACCATCAAATATATTTCAAAAATCACGTCATAAAAGTAGAGCTTAAATATTGCAGAAACTTGAAGAACTTTGTGATTTTGAATCTATTTATGAAAACCGAAGACCCAAAATTTTAACTTAAAATACATTGTCGGCATAAACAAATACTTGGTTAAGCTCATGAAACACATTATTATGTACCTTCATGTTCAGTTGAAGGTATCTTCAATCAGAAACTTTAAGCCCTGTTAAGAGGGTCTATTCTTTTCTGTCTGGCCTCAGTCAGAGGTGACATAAGCATACTCAATCAACAACTCCCTAGTTTTGGACCCAAGATATTCAATAGCACCAATTTTAACATACTTAGAAATCTCATTAATCACACTGAGGCTGAGAAGCTCAGTAAAATCCCCTGCATACTTGAAAAATTGAATCAGAAGCTGAAATAATTTCAGCAGCAACCCACAAAGTAAGCATGGTAAATTAAGGCCATTTATTGAACAAATGTTTATTGAATGCCTACTGTGTGCCTTTATCTCTTGGAATGATGATACACATTTGAGCTAAAGGAATATTCTGTCAGCAACCTAGAATGTCAATGATAAAAGAAGAAGAGACATTGGATGAAAAATAGAATAATTAAAAAGTACAATCTTTAGCAACTGCCAGTAGCATTTAACAATTTTCATATAAAATCTCTCAATTGAATAATAACCTACATGTCAAGTAATCTATATATTACTCAAAATGTGCAGCTCTCTAAATTAAATTTCTCAGGGCTATTAGTTTTCATGAATCAAATAATAGCATGAGAGATTTCACTGGTACCACCTAACTCTAGTGCAAGCATGCTGAAGTCACCTTTATCCTATTGTGCATGGTTTCACTAAAATTTCGTAAGTCCTAAAATGAAGATTACAGAGAATATACCTTATTTACAGTAAGTTTAAGAATAATGTTCTGAATGTGGTCACTAGAAATAAAAAGGAGAGGGTGGCTTATTCACAATGAAACATGGCGTTATTCAATATATTGTCTTCAAGAGAGCTTTGAAGGATATAAAAATTCATGTCATACTCCACGGTAAGGCAGAGATGATGCTCCACCAAAGGGGAAAATTCATTTTTGCTTCAGTGAGAAAACTGCATTGTGATATGAAATGAGTGTTAATTGTTCATGTACATTTGTATCAGTTACTATGCTGCCTAATTCTGTAATTTTTATTTATCCCTACATTTTTAGCACTTTACATCTTTATTAATCTCAGGAAATCTGAATGAAAATTCCAAAAATACAGATTATGGCAACTTCTCTTGACTTATGTATGACATTGGTTAACTTGTATGTTTCCTGAATTTTGGTTACTGTATCATGCAGTAAAAAAAAAAAAAAAATGGGCTAAAGAGTTGAATCTCAAGCCCATAGTTTTCTATGCACCTCTGAATAAATCATTTAACCCCATCAAGCACTCAGTTTTTATGTACGTGCACAAGGATAACAGCTCCTACCTTACGCTGTTATTGTGAGGCTCAAAATACATAACACAGCTAGCATTACTGAGAAGTACTATATGCCAAGCCCCATTTCATATATTAGTTCACAAACCTCAAAACTCTATTAAGTAGGTATTACTACTACAATTATTATTATTACTTCAATTTTTTTTTCAGATGAAAGAAAAGAAAACAAAAAGTTCAATAACTGTCCCCAAGCACATGCAGTTAGTTAGTAGCACACCTAGGAATCAGAAGCAAGGCTTTCTGGCTCCAGACCCTGCACTTTCACCACTACACTCAACCTCTCTGTACCCAGGAGCTCTCGGCAAACCATTTAAAACAATGCACACATATTAGCTGTGCTGTTGTTGTCGTCACTAGTAGTCTCCACCAACACTGCCTAACCAAGGAGTATCCAGAATTTTGCCTTTTCCTGGGTTTCTTACTAGGCTGACCTGCCCTTTTGCTCAGCACCGCCTGGACAAATCCCAAGTCCAGCCACGGTCTCTCTTGATCACTCCAGCTCAAGATAATCTCTGTTCTCTGAGCCATGGTAGCAGTTTTGTTCCCCAGCTTTACTGAGATAAAATGGACATATAATATTGTGTAAATTTAAATGTTGTGTAAAATTAATACAACATGATTTGATACATGTATCTTACTAGGAAATGTTTACCACAAAATGTTATCACACCCATCACCTCACATAGTTACCATTTTGTGTGTGTGTGTGTGTGTGTGTGTGTGTGGTCGGAACATTTAAAATCTACTTAGTAACTTTTAAGCGTGCCATACGGTATTGTTAACTACAGACATCATGCTGTACATTAGATCCCCAGAACTTACTCATCTTATAAATGAAAATCTGTACCCTTTGACCAACATTTCCTCATTTCCCCTATTGCCCAGTCCTTGGCAACCACCAATCTACTTTGCCTGGCAGCAATTTTTGCCTCTGTTAGGGCTCCTAATATATTCTACTTGTTACAGTGATTTGTTTCCCTCATTAGACAGTATGCCCCTTGAAGGCATCAACCATCTCTGATTTCCTTTATTCATGTCTGTATCCCACAGATATCTTCATGCCTTGTGCATAAATATTTTCCAATGGTTGGATATATGAACATTCAACATTATTTCTACAGCAAATAGCACAATTATTACTAAGAATAAAGACTGAACAATCATGATAAAAAATCATGACTTATATTTTTAAAAACCCATACATATATAAATCTATAGTATCGAGTAGCTGAAGACATAGTGGATGTTTGATTTTTCAGTATATCCATACATACTTCCAATTTGGGAGAGAAATTCCAAAATAAGTAGAAGGCAAAGCCCCATTTTCACCACTAAAGCCAAAGGGAGGTAGACATTCCTTAATCTTGTCATTCTAATGAATTCAGTTGCCTCTAAGTTCTACGTTTCCAATAAGTCCTTTTCTACTTATTATGGTCAGATCCAGTTATTAGGGGCCCCTAATATATGGACTTAAAGAAGGAGAAAAGCAGTAACCTAGTTTCAAGTTGAGCAGTGATATTTTTCAGATTTGGAAAATAGGCTAATGAGTTTCTGTACTGTGCACATAGTAGGCACTCATGTTTTAATGGATGTTTCTATTTTTTAAGATTTTATTTATTTATTTATTTAAAAGATTTTTATTTATTTATTTATTTGACAGAGAGACAGCGAGAGAGGGAACACAAGCAGGGGGAGTGGGAGAGGGAGAAGCAGGCTTCCCGCTGAACAGGGAGCTGGATGTGGGGCTTGATCCCAGGATCCCAGGATCATAAGCAGAGCCGAAGGCAAACGCTCAGCTCAACAACTGAGCCAGCCAGGCGCCCCATGGATATTTCAAATAGGTACCATTTTGCCAAGAGTAAGCAAAGAAATGTTTCTTCCTTATGGAACACAACACAAACATTCATCTATCCAGGAAAGTTAAAATATAGTCTCTCTCAGGTAAGAAAATAAATTACCTTCTCATGTCCTCTTCCTGGCCTTGGATCCACTTAAAATCTGTTGCTTTTTGTATCTATGGTATTTTGCACTAATACAGGTTAGAATAAACCTTTTGGCTAATTAGTTCTCCCTGTAGTTTTGTTGCACATTTCTCTAGCATTTTTCTCTTTAAAACATTTTTAAACTAGGGCTTGATTTTTCAATGGGATTCTATTCCCATCGTATGTTTTAATCAAGCATCCTAACTCCCCAGACTATTTCAAACATTTACATGGTTCAACAAATAATTCTTGTTAAATTTCCTCTATTGTTTGATTTTTCAATTTGAGTATCTTTGTATTAGTTAATTTTTCATTATTTTTCTTAATAACTTTCACTGTTTGCTCTTAAATTTGATTTCAATCCATTGAATCTCTTTTTAATGTATCAAAATTCATGTTCCATTCCATTATCATAGCTTTATAACTTTATATAAGAATACATGGCATATATGAACTTTCCTAAAGATTCTCTAGGATCAAATAAATTAAATTAAATTATCTGTCAAATCATTTTCTATATTCTGCTCATTGTAATAATTAACGAGAATCATTTTTGCCTCAATCTTTAAGAACCTCTCCAATCCACCTTTTTCTTTCCTTTTCAACAAACTGCCTTACCTCTCACTTTGCTGGCAACCACTTCCAACCCATTATCTCTTTCATAATTTGATCTCAACATATCTTTCCAAATATTTCTTCCACAGTTCATCTTAAGGAAACCTTTACTTCAAACTGGCCTCTCACTGTTCCCCAAATATGCCATACTCTCTCCAGCCCTACAGCTTGGCACTCACCCTCCTCCTCTTCTCCAATGCTTTTTCCAACCTCTTCAGAAAAGCCAACCTGTCCTTCCCTTGCAAGCTGTGGACAGAGCTGTGGATACTTTACTTTTATTCTCCAACTTCCTCCAACTCCATCTTTCTGTTTTCCTGTTATTCTCTTCTAAGCACTCCAAAGACATCCTCTTGTTCCAGACCACGTTGAACAAGGCTCTTCTTCCTTCTCCTTGATGATTTACACACTGCTCTAAGTCTAAACTTTCCATTATTCTTCCTTTATGCTGGCCTTTATCGTGGTTTGCCTTTGAGAGATAATTATTCCTTGGCTATTTCTTTCTCCCTGTTCCTCCATGAGGATCCTTTAGGCATATAACAAGTGGACAAATCTTCCACATGAAATATCTGGGTTACATTTTTAATTCTATACTCTTACTCCCCGGGCCAATAATAGAATGGATCTCCAGAAAGAACATTCAGTTGCTGAATGGAAGAAATGTTTCCTTCCCTATTCAAAAGCAGCCCTTCTGACTAATTAAAGAAATATGTCAAAACAGTTCCCAAGAAGAACCCATATGTCAGCCAAAGAATTAAATATTTTGAAAATGAGAAGAACCATTTGGTCTATTTTTCAATAGAAATTGAGAACAAATGAAAAGAAGAAAGACAGGGCAGGAATAAATCAGAATTCAAATTGAAATAAATATAGAAATCTCTAGTTGTCATGAAAGGGAAAACTATGTAAGCTTAGGACTCTGGTGAAGCCCTAAGACATTATGTATATAGCTAAGGTTTTTCACTACATTTCTAACACTTGCCACCAGCTTTTGACCAAAACCAAGTCCTCAAAAAGGAAAAATGGGACATAAAAAGGTGCTGGAATGATGGGCAATACACAAAGCCTTTAGCATGATACAAATACTTCTTTAAAACAGTGTGCTTCAAAAATAGTTGGGGGGGGAGTGGAAACAGTGAGCACTGAAGATGGCAGTGTTTTGTGAGAATGGAATTCATAAACTACAAAGCACTATTTGAATATAGGCTATTTATTACTACTTGACAGGAATGTAGTTACTTACCTCTTACCCACCGCTGGGTAACAAATGGTATTAAGTGTGTCCCACTACTTCTTCCAAACTTCAAATGGTAAAAGTAGTTAGGAAAAAAAAGAATACTGGGAAGGACTTTTTCTCTTTTTAAATCCATGTTACCCTCGAGAGAACTGGGCTCCTAAATGTCCAAGTAGTAGGAATGAGAGGTACTCAGCAGCAGAATGCTGCGGCAATTTGGCTGTTTCCGCCTTCAAGGATCGAATAAAAATATGTGTTTATAGAAGTGGGGCAGCTGCTCAGCTAGTTTGGATGCCCACCCTTTGAGTACTCAAGACTTGCCATTTTCCTTAGTCAACTACTTCTGTAGTCTCTAAGAAGTATCAAACTGGAGAGTAAAAGTATAAAGATGTTTTGGGTCCTGAGCTTCCTGGAGACAACAGCATCACTCTCTTCCTTATAATCCATCAGAGCAGTTCAAATAAGGCCCCATCACACTGTTTCCATCTTTGGGTTGTATGCAGAAATGGTTAGAAATTCCTCATCATTGGTTCATTCAATAAATACTTGTTGATACTATATCACAGCAGATCCTGTGGGTGTCAAAATGAGTAAGACAAATAACAAATGTCACATATGTATTACACACACACACACACACACACACACACTACCATGAATAAGCTTATCACTTTGTAGGTTATAGGTACTCGCTATTAATTTCCTTCCTCCATCTTTTCACCTTACAGCTCCATTTTCTCGCTTACCATTTTATAGGGGACAAGCAAACAAATAATTCTCTTATAGTGAAACTTGTGATATTATATATGACATGATGTGAAATGATGTGGTGTGATGTGATATGATATGGAAGTGACAAGAGCAAGTGCCATGTTAGCTGAGTCCTGGCAATAGTAGGCCTGGTGGACACAGACCAATACAGAGGAATAAGAAGTAATCACAATTCAATGGATTTGCATTTCAAGAAACACAGTAAATATTTCTTCTGGAATCTAAACCAGTTGATAAAAGAAAAGGTCATGTCACTTAAATGCGAATTACTACTATTAATTGCTTTACTTAAAAAAAAAGGTAACAAGAAAAATCAGAGCAGAGCAGAGAAACTAAATTTTACTAACAATCAAATGCAAAAGAAATTCTAAATATCTGTCCAAAACAGGGCTAAGAGAACTATTTCTGAAGCAACAAAAAAGACCCCTGAGCAAGAAATTTTTATAATCATCCTCTTTCTAGGTCGGAACTCTGTTAGAATGAGACAAAGAAAAATCTGGACCTGGAATAAGAGGAAGACGGTAGGAATCCACTCACCACACTGACAGAGATCTGTTTAACAGATGGAGGGCCAGAGTAATCAGATACCGCAGAAAAAGGGAATGGATTAAGGGGAATAAATGAAAAATTATGACTCCAGAGTAAAGGGCGAAACATTTTAGAACATCCACTAGGCTAACTTAGTAGAAAAGAGAAAAGAAATTCTTAGAATATGATAAAGGAAAGAACCATTTTTCATGTTCCTCCACAAGAAAACATTCAGTATGCTTTGAAAAATTAAATTAGATATTTTAATTTACCTGCGTAAATACTAAATGAATTCTGGAATTTAAAAAAGTCCCTAGTGCTCATTCCACACCACACAGAATGGGGAGGGAGGAACAAGGAAAGCTGCCATGTAAAATAAATGACTTGTTGGGGTTTTCTTTTATTAACCATAAATAAAGGGTGTCTTACAAGTATATAGATAGGATCCAAGAAAGCAAGTGCGGTATTTGTTTGGTTTGTTGTTTTTTTTTTTTTTTTTAAGGAACAGAAAGCCATCATAAAGAAAAGATCTCAGGAAGTCTACAAATTTCGTTAAAATATAATTGGACTTGCAGGAACAATCACTGTGCTGTACTGTAAGGGGAGCTGTTGGCACATAAGAGCAAAGTACACGAATGAGCTCATCCACCAGCCTCGGCAAGACCCACTTCCAGCTAGAAGCAGTCATGTTTCAACACCTCCGATTCCCTAATGCTGACAAGCTAAACAACTTGTTTTGTCTCTGGGAGCTCTTCTCTGGTGATTAACTGCTTATGGTGAATACTAATTATAGGAAAGTACAGTATTGAAGAAGTAGTGTCCTATTTCCTTTACCTACAGCCTCGATGCGTCTTCAAATCTAGAAAGGTACTAGGTAGAGCCACTGCAAGCCAAAACCAAGAAAAGTATTTCCCCTCCCCCATGGTAAATAAATGTATCCCCTTCTACTTTTGAGGATAACAGAGTTCACTGACAATAAACCCCCTTAACCTCTGGGCTCCAAACTGAAGAGAATTAAAACAATAAAGTGAGTGTTTTAAAGGCCTATAATACGGATAAATCTGCAGCAAGAGTTTATGAATTAGTAACTATCAGTGTCCTCAATTCCCCATGTCCCATGTTGAAAATTTACCCCAAATTGTCAGTTCTTAGGAACTGCACCTCAGATTAAAATCTTCTCACCAGGGAGTCTATGAGAATTTGTTCTTGTGTTTTAAATCCTAAGTGCTTGTTAAACCGCCAACACTGCAAAATTAGAGACCATTAAACAATATAAGGCAGCAAGTGATTAAATCTACCAAATACACATTCAAAGTAGCTTAAGCTACTTTTTAATTAAAAATAAAATATCACTGGCTAAATTCAGATGTCTTAGCTACCCAGAAAAAGTTAGAAGGCTGTTCAAAATGCAAATGCTGCTGATAAGGCCAGAGAGCAAAGGAGAAACAGGGTAGGGAGTGGGCTGGGGAGGCAGCTCCTCTCGTCCTGAGCCCAGGGAGACAGGGCCTTGCAATGCTGACCCGGTTTAGTCAGAGGAAGAGAAGAGGGGAGTCATTGCCGCACTACTGGGTGAGAACTCCATGTGGCTGCTGATTGAATAAGCTTTATTAGCCAAGGCCTCAGAGGAGACAGGGTGTTCCACCTTCTTGGCAAGGGGAATGAGTTGAGTAACAGCATGGCAGGAAGCTACGGCACTGGAGATGTATAGATGGCCGAAGGAAATGTTCATGCTATTTTTAAATATAGCTTGAACTACTCGATAAACCATTCTTGAAATAATTATTAGCATTTGGGGAAGGAAACATGGGGGCTTTTGAGTTAACAGAATCGCTTAAGAGTGAAAGACATTTTTACTGTAAAGTTAGAAGTACATAAACATTGTAGCTTTATATTGTTCCTACTTGTTTAAGGAAAAGAAAAAGGGCCAGGGGCTTAGTCAACGTCGGGCAGGAGGCCAAGAATCTGAAGATCAGACTTAAGGCTGGGATGATATCATTCACTCTGAAGTCTTGATACTCTTTCTAAAGCATGAGAAAATTTACTGGTAAAACCTTACCTCACCCACAGTTTTCTTATTTTTAACTCTATTTTTTTTTTCTCTCAAGAATAATTTTCTAAATCTGCTTTCTGCCTTATATGTAAATGTTATGAATTTACATCTAGCAGGCGACATGGTCTTACCTAAAAAGCTTGCCCTAAAGTAAAGCACAGGCACTTGGTAGCTACAGGAGTATAAGACATGATACTCATATTTAATCACTTCGCTTCCCGTTGTGGTCTCAGTCACTTCAAAATCATCCAGGGGTAGCTCTAAAGCCTCCTGAAAACAAAAACAAAATGTGTGTGTCAATAAAAAAAAAAAAAGTACATTAACACAGAAAGGGAAAGAGGAGGTTTTCTTCTGGCAAAATAAGAGTTAAATATAGCACTATGAGGTAAGGAAAAGGGAGTTTCCAACATTAATGTTTAATGTTTGAGTCCTGGGTAAATAGTAAAACCAGAAAACATTAGCATTAAGTAATTCCAGATTGTTTTTGAGAGACAAAGCAGCTCTGGGTAAAGAAACAGGAAGGAAAAAAAAAAAGCAAAGATCTATTGCAACAGCAACTCCGAAAAATCTTTACTATACAATTTTAGCAACAAGATGATGGCTATACAAGCTACCTTCTTCCCTACCTGTGAAAGCTAAAAACATCCTAACAATTGAACAAGAGGCTGTGAAATGTCCCTAAAGATTCTATTGTACTTGCCAAAAGATGATTCATTGTGTGCTGAACAATTCCCAGTTCCATTTTGAATAAGAAAGTTACTTTGCAAGAGGTTGAGTTTGTTAGGTACATTTCAAAACCTGAGGTGAGTCTGTTTTCTTTATTATTGTGCTATCTGTGGCATATTTCTACAATAAATCTTGATATTTACAATAGAATAGATGGCAAATATTAATGCCAACTTAAACACGGTTTTTGTAAGCAAAGATGGTTATAGCCAGCTCACTTCCCACTAATCATTCTTTACTGAGGAACTTTTTAAAAATTATTTGTGGGTGTTTCTGAGGAATTTATCTTAATGTTTGGGAGCAATTAATTGGACATGTTGAGTCAGAATCTGGTTCCATCCACACTCATTTATTTGGGTTGATTTGGGTTGAAGAATTTCCTTTGAAATTAAATTAGTAAAACGAAAGAAGGTTGGTTTGGCTCATTTCTACCTCTCATTAAAACAGTAACAACAATGAACAATAGGAAAGAGTTATAGGAAAGATTTCAAACTTTTATCAATATGAAATAAGGTTTCCTGTGAAGATAAGCAAAGCCACAGACTACTCTCCAGATCTGTATCTGCTTCACTAATTCCCCACTCACAGGCAATTCATTGGGGGAGATATTCCACTAGATAAATCACAACCGAAGATACGTACAAAATAGTTTTCACTAAACTCCAGTAAACACTATCAATTAAACACAATGAATTAAAGAACCAGAGAGAAATCACTGAAATACATAGTCCAGATACAGAAAGTTAATACAGTAGCAAGAGATTTTTCTGTTTGATTTTTCATTAGGCAAAGTTACCTATATCTCCTTTAAAAGCAGTTCTTCAAACCAAATTCTTCTTTTTGGTCAAAGATTAGGTTGTTTAGCATTTATAATTTCCTTTCTTTTTTAACATTATAAAGCATTATGTCTTCGTGATAAAAAATCATTGCAGGGGCACCTGGGTGGCTAAGTCAGTAAAGCCTCTGACTCTTGATTTCAGCTCAGGTCATGATCTTGGGGTTGTGAGATGGACCCCTGTGTTGGGCTCCACACTGAGCGTGGAGCCTTCTGCAGATTCTCTCACCCTCTCCCTCTGCCTGTCCCCCATCCCTCCTTAAAAAAAAAAAAAAAAAAAAAAATTGCAAATATTGTAAAAGTATATAAAATAAAAAGTGAAATTCCCCTCACCCCAGCATTTCTATACCTCTGGTATGTATCCATTTTTAATAGGTCAGTGTGTATTTTTCCAGACTTTTAGAATTTTTTGGCCTACAATCACATACACACATATACATCCACCCACCCACCCTTGATTTAATCATGATGTATGGGGGCACCTGGGTGGCTCAGTCAGTTAAGCCTCCGACTCTTGATTTCAGCTCAGGTCATGATCTCAAGGTCGTGAGATTGAGCCCCAACTCAGGCTCCGCACTGGGCATGGAGCCTGCTTAAAATTCTCTCTCTCCCTCTTCCCTCTGCCCCTCTCCCCCTCACACACACACACACACACACACACACACACACTCTCTCTCTCTAAAAAAAAAAAAAAAAAAAAAAATCATGATGTATATACATATATTCCTTGATTTGATTTTTTTGCTTTTCATTCATGGCCATCTTTTCATGTCCTGCCATGTCAATGCTATAGATTTTGCTCTTTCTTTTAATGGCTTTATTGTATTCCATTACATGACTATGCCATAGTTTGTTTCTTTTAGCATTTCCATATTGCTAGATATTTTAGGTTGATTATAATTTTCTGCCACTACAACTAATACTGCAATACATATCATAGCATATATATCCTTATACACCTCTATTTTTCTGTGGTAGATTCCTAAAGGGGGCATTATTGTATGAAAGATTATGTGCGTTTTAAAGTTCAACAGACAACTGCCAATCTATCCTCAGAAAAAGACTGCATCGATTTATATTCCCAGAAAGAATGTAGGAGACTGTCCTTTCCCATATCCCATAAGTACTTGAACATTATTTGTTTGTTTTTAATTTCTGTGTATTTGATGAATTTTTAAATGTCATTTTTTGGTTTTATTTTTAAGATTTATTATTATTATTATTTAGAAATAGAGAGGAAGAGAGAGTGGGGGGAGGGGCAGAGAGAGAGAGAAACTGACCCCAGGCTGAGCGCAAAGCCTGGCTTGGGACTCAATAGATCTCACAGCCCCGAGACCATGACCTAAGCCAAAATCAAGAGTCAGACATTTAACCAACTGAGCCACCCAGGCGCCCTGCATTTTTTGGTTTTAAATTCTAGTTTCTTGATTACTAGTGCAAGTGAACATCTATTAATATGTTTATTGGTAATTTGCATTCTTCTGTGATTTGCCTTTTCCTACCCTTTGCCTATTTTTTTGATATTTAGTTTGCACTTTTCTTATGGAATTATATAAACTCTTTGTATATTACAAATAACTTTTATAGGATATAAATATATCCCTCTGCATCACAGAAAAACAAAGATGTGCAAAGATATGTGTGATATTAATAAGTATGTATATATATATAAATAACATTTTCATTCAATTTTCTTTTTAACTTCGTTTCTTATTTTATCATAAAGATTTTTTTTCACTTTTATGTAATAAAATCCGTACATTTTCTCTTTGCAGATTCTGAGTTACCGCCTTCATTAAAAGGCCTCCTACTTTGGCCCACCTCACCCTTAAAACTTTTTTGAATGTTAAACTTTATTCTGCACAAACATACATATGTTTTTAACTTTACATTTAGATCATTAGTCCATCTGAATTTTGTTTTTGTGTATGGTGTGAGGTAAGAATTTTTCCCAGAGGATTTCTAATAGTCCCTCTTTTCCCCATTGCTTCTTAATGCCACCTTACCATAAATTAAATTTGTGTGTATGTTTATTCCTTATTCTCTCTTGAGCTATTTGTCTCCTTAGACAATCACTGTCCAATTCTTAGTAAATACTGAAGTGGGTCATTAATTTATGCAGCAGACTGCAGATATAGACTACCTGAGACTCAGTCCTGCTAGGGAGGATGAAATTCCTAGAAAGAATCTCATTCACTTAAATTCAAAACTCAGGCATGCACTGGGGTTGACACCAGGTACTTTGCAGTAGTGATCAACTGGACATAAATCCAATTTCTCTGGAACAGTTAGGAGGCCCAAGGAATAAGACAGAGGGGACAGACAGAACAAGCTTCCTGAAGAGCCATGAGAAGTCTCACTCTAATCACTATTCTCATCAGCAGGAGTACCTCTGTGGGGTTTGAAGGCAGGAGTGTTTGAGCACTCCTCTCACTGGGAGGGCTGCTGTGTTTCCCAGTCCCTCACTCTGGGCAGCTACCTGTGGGGAAAGACATTTTTGCATCCTTAACTCATATTAAATGAATTTGAATCCTTGGCCTGTGTCTGCCAGGATCTATCCATCATTCACAGTGACCTTTATGATGCCCATGCAAATGTCATGCAATTTGGAGATCTCAAACTTCTACATCTTTTCTGCTTCCCGTTCCGAAAGTGCCAGATGATATTAGACTAAGGTTCTTGTCTTATTCATCTTTGTACTCCCAGAGACTCTAACACAGAGCTGAGAATCATAGTGAGCAATACTTTCTATTTCAGGAGCAGACCTGTTTCCTCCCATCTAAGTATTCTACAAAAAACTTCATAGTTAATTCACCAGGAACACCATCCCCACCACAAGGTCCAAAAAGAAGTAAATGGAGGAGTAAAAATGCAAAAGATCACCAAAAATGACAAACAAATGGCAAATAAGCCATTAAGCAAATTAAAACTACAATGAGATATCACTATGTATCTATCAGAATGGCTAAAATAACAAATAGTGACACCTTCTAATGCTGGAAGAGATGCAGAGACACTAGATCATTCACACACTGCTGCTTAGACTATAAAATCATATGGCAATTTCTTACAAACTAAACATGTAATTAACATACAACCCAATTACACTCATGGGCATTTATCCCAGAGAAATGAAAAACCTGTACACAAATGTTCACAGCAGTTTTATTCAGAATAGCCCAAAACTTGAAATATTTCCAACGTCCTTCAAAAGGTCATGGCTAACCTGTGATACATCATTCCACATTACTCAGCAATCAAAAGAGCAAACTATTTTTTTTTGCTTTCATTTTTATTAAGCTTTTTATTTTAATTCCAATATAGTTAACATACAGTGTTATTTTAGTTTCAGGTGTACAAAATAGTGATTCAACAATTCTCTACATTACTCACTGCTTTTCATAATGAGCATACTCTTTAATCCCCATCAACTATTTCACCCACTTCCCCTCTGGTAATCATCAGTTTGTTCTCTATAGTTAAGAGTCTGTTTCTTGGTTTGTGTGTGTATCTCTTTTTTCCTTTTGTTTATTTGGTTTCTAAAATTCCACATATGAGCGAAATCATATGGTATTTGTCTTTCTCTGACTGACTTCTATCGCTTACCTATATAATCCCCTCTAGTTCCATCCACATTGTTGCAAATGGGAAGATTTCATTTTTTGATGGCTGCATAATATTCTGTTGCATGTATATATATATATTTGTATATATATGTATATAATGTATATGTATATATATGGATATGTGTGTGTATATATGTATATAACCTATATGTGTGTGGGGTGTGTATATATGTATATATATATATATACATATATACACACACCACATCTTCTTTATCCATTCATTGTTGATGGACATCTTGGCTCTTTCCATAGTTTGGCTATTGTGGACATTGCTGCAATGAATATTGGGGTGCACATGCCCCTTCATATCCCTACATTTGTATCTTTGGGGTAAATACCCAGTAGTGCAATTGCTAGGTCGTAGGGTAGCTCTATTTTCAACTTTTTGAGGAACCTCCATACTGTTTTCCAGAGTGGCTGCACCAGCTTGCATTCCCACCAATGGTGTAAGAGGGTTCCCCTTTCTCCACATCCCCACCAACATCTGTCATTTCCTGACTTGTTAATTTTAGTGATTCTGACTGTAGTGAGGTGGTATCTCATTGTAGTTTTGATCTGTATTTCCTTGATGCTGAGTGATGTTGAGCATTTTTTCATGTGTCTGTTGGTCATTTGTATGTCTTCTTTGGAGAAATGTCCATTCGTGTCCTTTGCCCATTTTTCAATTGGATTATTTGTCTTTAGGTATTCAATTGTATCAGTTTTTTTATGTATTTTGGATACTAACCCTTTATCAGATATGTCATTTGCATGTATCTTCTCCCATTCAGTAGGTTGCCTTTTAGTTTTGCTGATTGTTTCCATTGTGTGCAGAAGCTTTTTATCTTGATGAAGTACCTTCATTTTTGCCTTTGTTTCCCTTGCCTTTGGAGATATGTCTAGCAAGAAGTTGCTGTGGTCGAGGTCACAAAGGTTGCTGCCTGTGTTCTCCTCTAGGATTTTGATGGATCCCTGTCTCACATTTAGATCTTTCATCCATTTTGAGTCTATTTTTGTGTGTGGTGTAAGGAATTGGCCCAGTTTCATTCTTCTGCATGTGGCTGTCCAATTTTCCCAACACCATTTGTTGAAGAGACTGTCTTTTTTCTATTGGATATTCTTTCCTGCTTTGATGAAGATTAGTTGATCATAGAGTTGAGGGTGCATTTCTGGGCATTCTGGTGCATTCTGTTACACTGACCTATGTGTCTGTTTTTGTGCCAGTATCATACTGTCTTGATGATTACAGGTTTGTAATAGAGCTTGAAGTCCAGATTGTGATGTCACCAGTTTTGGTCTTCTTTTTCAACATTCCTTTGGGTATTTGGGGTCTTTTCTGGTTCCATACAAATTTTAGGATTCTTTGTTCCAGCTCTGTGAAAAAAGTTGATGGTATTTTGATAGGAATTGCATTGAATGTATAGATTGCTCTAGGTAGCATAGACATTTTCACAATATTTGTTCTTCCAATCCATGAGCATGGAACGTTTTTCCATTTCTTTGTGTCTTCCTCAATTTCTTTCATGAATGTTGATAGTTTTCTGAGTACAGATCCTTTGCCTCTTTGGTTAGGTTTATTCCTAAGTATCTTATGGTTTTGTGTGCAATTGCAAATGGATTGACTCCTTAATTTCTCTTTCTTCTGTCTCATTGTTAGTATATAGGAATGCAACAGATTTCTGTGCATTGATTTTATATCATGCCACTTTGCTGAATTCCTGTATGAGTTCTAGCAATTTTGGGGTGGAGTCTTTTGGGTTTTCCACACAGAATATTATGTCATCTGCAAAGAACGAGAGTTTGACTTCTTCTTTGCTGATTCGGATGCCTTTGATTTCTTTTTGTTGTCTGATTGCTGAGGCTAGGACTTCTAGTACTATGTTGAACAGCAATGGTGAGAGTGGACATCTCTGCCATGTTCCTGACCTTAGGGGAAAAGCTCTCAGTTTTTTCCCATTGAAAATGATACTCGCTGTGGGCTTTTCATAGATGGCTTTTATGATACTGAGGTATGTTCCCTCCATCCCTACACTGGGAAGAGTTTTAATCAAGAAAGGATGCTGTAGGGGCACCTGGGTGGCTCAGTTGTTGAGTTGAGCGTCTGCCTTCAGCTCAGGTCATGATCCCAGGGTCCTGGGATCGAGCCCTGCGTGAGGCTCCCTGCTCGGCAGGAAGCCTGCTTCTCCCTCTCTCACTCCCCCTGCTTGTGTTCCCTCTTTTGTTGTGTCTCTCTCTGTCAAATAAATAAATAAAATCTTTAAAAAAAAGGGGGTGCTGTACTTTGTCAAATGCTTTTTCTGCATCTATTGAGAGAATCATATGGTTCTTGTCCTTTCTTTTATTTATGTAGTGTATCATATTGATTGATTTGCAGATGTTGAACCAACCTTGCAGCCCAGGAATAAATCCCACTTGGTCGGGGTGAATAATCCTTTTAATGTACTATTGGATCCTATTGGCTAGTATTTTGGTCAGAATTTTTGCATCCATGTTCATCAGGGATATTGGTCTGTAATTCTCCTTTTTGGTGAGGTGCTTGTCTGGTTTTGGGATCAAGGTAATACTGACCTCATAGAAAGAGTTTGGAAGTTTTCTTTCCATTTCTATTTTTTGAAACAGCTTCAGAAGAATGGGTATTATTTCTTCTTTAAATGTTTGGTAGAATTTCCCCTGGGAAGCCATCCAGCCCTGGGCTCTTGTTTGTTGGGAGATTTTTTATTACTGCTTTAATTTCCTTGCTGGTTATGGGTCTATTCAGGTTTTCTATTTCTTCCTGGTTCAGTTTTGCTGGTTTCTACTCTCTAGGAATGTATCCATTTCTTTCACATTGTCTAATTTGTTGGCATGTAGTTACTCATAATATGTTCTTATAATTGTTTGTTATTTCTTTGGTATTGTTTGTGATCTCTCCTCTTTCATTCATGATTTTACTTGGGTCCTTTCTCTTTTCTTTTTGATAAGTCTTGCCAGGGGTTTATCAACCTTATTCTTTCAAAGAACAAGCTCCTAGTTTTGTTGATCTGTTCTAATGTTCTTTTGATTTCTATTTCATTGATTTCTGCTCTAATCTTTATTATTTCTCTTCTTCTGCTGGGTTTAGGCTTTATTTGCTGTTCTTTCTCCAGCTCCTTTAGGTGTAAGATTAGGTTGAGTATTTGAGAACTTTCTTGTTTCTTGAGAAAGGCTTGTATTGCTACATACTTCCCTCTTAGGACTGCCTTTACTGCAGCCCAAAGGTTTTGAAAAGTTGTGTATTCATTCTCATTTGTTTCCATGAAATTTTTTTTAAAGATCTTACTTATTTATTTGAAAGAGAGAGACACAGTGAGAGAGGGAACACAAGCAGGGGGAGTGGGAGGGGAGAAGCAGGCTTCCCGGCAAGCAGGCAGCCTAATGCGGGGCTCCATCCCAGGACCCTGGGATCATGACCTGAGCCAAAGGCAGACACTTAACAATTGAGCCACCCAGGTGCCCCTCCATGAATTTTTTTACTTCTTTAATTTTCTGGTTGACCCATTCATTCTTTAGTCAGATACCTCTATGTATTTGAGTTCTTTCCAAATTTCCTCTTGTGATTGAGTTCCAGTTTCAAAACATTGTGGTCCAAAAATATGCAGAGAATGATCCCAAACTTTTGGCACCCATTGAGACCTGATTTGTGATCCAGGATGTGATCTATTCTGGAGAATGTTCCATGTGCACTGTATTCTGTTGCTTTAGGATGGAATGTTCTGAATATATCTGTGAAGTCCATTTGGTCCAGTGTGTCATTCAAAGCCCTTATTTCCTTGTTGATCTTCTGCTTAGATGATCTGTCCACTGCAGTGAGGGGGGCATGAAAGTCCCCCACTATTATGGTATTATTATTGATGTGTTTCTTTGATTTTGATATTAATTGGCTATATATTTGGCTTCTCCCATGTTAGGGGCATAAATATCTGCAATTGTTAGATCTTCTTGTTGGATAGACACTTTAGGTAGGATATAGTGTCCTTCCTCATCTTTTATTATAGTCTTTGGTTTAAAGTCTAATTTGTCTGATATAAGGATTGCCACCCCAGCTTTCTTTTGAGGTCCATTAGCATGATAAATGGTTTCCACCCCTCACTTTCCATCTGGAGGTGTCTTTGGGTCTAAAATGAGTCTCTTGCAGACAGTATATCGATGGCTCTTGTTTTTAAATCCAATCTAATAACCTGTGTCTTTTCATTGGGGTATTTAGCCCATTTACATTCAGAGTAACTATTGAAAGACATGAATTTATTGCATTGTATTACCTGTAAAATGATTGTTACTTTATATTGCCTCTGTTCCCTTCTGGTCTATGTTAACTTTTGGGCTCTCTCTTTGCTTAGAGGATCCCTTTTAATATTTCTTTTTTTTTTTAATTGTTTTTTTTTTTAAACTTTTTATTTATTTATTCATGAGAGACAGAGAGAGAGAGAGAGAGGCAGAGGGAGAAGCAGGCTCCCAAGGAGCAGGGAGCCTGATGCGGGACTCGATCCCAGGACCCTGGGAACATGACCTGAGCCGAAGGCAGACACTTAACCATCTGAGCCACCCAGGCGCCCCCTTTTAATATTTCTTATAGGGCTCGTTTGGTGATCACAAATTCTTTAAGTTTTTGTTTGTCCTGGAAGCTTCTTATCACTCCTATTTTGAATGACATCCTAGTTGGATGAAGTATTCTTGGCTGCATGTTTTTCTCATTTAGCACCCTGAATATATCATGCCAGTCCTTTTTGGCACACCAGGTCTCTGTGGATAGGTCTGCTGCCAGTTTAATGTTTCTACCCTTGTAGGTTACTTATCTCTTGTCCTGAGCTGCTTTCAGGATTTCCTCTTTGTCTCTGAGATTTGTAAGTTTCACTATTACATATAATAGTGGTGTTGACCTATTTTTATTGATATTGGGGGGGGTTCTCTGTGCCTTCTGGATTTTGATGCCTGTTTCCTTCCCCAGATTAGGAAAGTTCTCTGTTATAATTTGCTCCAATATACCTTCTCTCCCCCACTTTCCTCTTCTTCTGTGATCCCAATTATTCTAATATTGTTTCACTTTATGGTATCACTTATCACTTATCTCTCAAATTCTCCCCTCATGATCCAGTTGTTTCTCTCTTTTTCTCAGCTTCTTTATTCTCCAACGTTTGATCTTCTATTTCACTACTTCTCTCTTCTGCCTCATTGATCCTAGCAGTTAGAGCCTCCATTTTTTATTGAATCTCATTAATAGCCTTTTTGAGTCTAACTTGGTTAGTCTTTTATTTCTCCAGAAAGGACTTTTCTAGTGTCTTCTATGCTTTTTTTTTTCAACCCCAGCTAGTATCTTTATAATCGTTATTCTGAACTCTATTTCTGACATCTTACTTATGTCCATACTGATTAGGTCCCTGGCAGTCAGTACTGCCTCTTGTTCTCTTTTTTGAGGTGAGTTTTTCCATCTTGTCCTTCTGTCCAGAGAAGAATAGATGAATGAGAAAATAAAATACTAACATGGCAACAATGGCCCCAGAGAAATATACACTAAACAAATCAGATGATATCCTAAACTGGGGAAAAGAAAAAAAAAAAGAGAGAGAGAGAGAGAATGTAATCAGAGAGGTGAGCAGAATAGAGCAATACACTGGATTCTGTGTGTAATTTGGTCTGTTTTTGAGAAAACTAGATCCCAAAACTGTAAAGAAACAAAAACTTATATATGTATAATAATAAAGTTAAATACAATGAAGGGACAGAATACTGTAAAAATGGAAATTAAAAGAACAAAAGAGAAAAACAAAACATACAGCAACAACAAAAAAGGAAGGACTATCAACAGGTGAACAGAACAGAGCAATATACTATCTCCTAAGTGTATTTTGATCAGTTTGTTAGAAGAAACTACATCTCAAAATTGTAAAGAAAGAAAAATTTATATATACGAAAATAAAACTAAATACATTGAAAGGATAGAATGTAACTGTAAAGATGAAAATTTAAAAAGACTTAAAACAAAAAACAGAAAGAAGAAAAAGAAAAAAAAGAGAAAGAAAAACAAAAAGAAAAAGAATATGATCAGACAGGTGAATAGAACAGAGCTATACACTAGATTTTGGGTGTATTTTGGTCTGCTAGAAGAGACTGCATCCCAAAAAAAAAATCTTAAAAAAAAAAATTTAAAAAAAAGGGTGCCTGGGTGGCTCAGTTGATTAGGCGACTGCCTTCGGTTCAGGTCATGATCCTGGAATCCCGGGATCGAGTCCCACATCGGGCTCCCTGCTCAGCAGGGAGTCTGCTTCTCCCTCTGACCCTCCCCCCTCTCATGCTCTCTCTCTCTTTCTCATTCTCTCTCTCAAATAAATAAATAAATAAAAATCTTAAAAAAAAAAAGAAGAAACTGCATCCCAAAATTGTAAAGGAAGAAAAACTTATATTTATACACAAAAATAACATTAAATACAATGAAGGGCTAGAATGTAATTGTAAAAATGAAAATTAAAAAGGATTTTGGGGCACCTGGGTCGTTCAGTTGTTAAGCATCTGCCTTCGGCTCAGGTCATGATCTGAGGGTCCTGGGATCGAGCCCCGCAACAGGCTCGCTGCTCCTCCCTCTCCCACTCCCTCTGCTTCTCTGCTTGTGTTCCCTCTCTCGCTGTGTCTCTCTCTTTCAAATAAATACATAAAATCTTAAAAAAAAAAAGGATTTTAAAAAGGAGTTGATAAAATAAGAAATGGTTGAAAAAGTTAAAAAAAAAAAAAAAAAAGCCATGAATTCCACGTGCTGTATTCCCCTAGAGCTGCAGTTTTGCATTTCTCACTGATCAGTAAACTTGGTTTTGGCTGGTTGTTCTCACTGATCTTCTGGGGGAGTAGCCTGTTGCACTGATTATCAAGTGTATTTGCCCGAGGCAGAACTACACCGCCCTTGCCAGAGGGCCCAGCTAAGTAATCTGCTCCGGATTGCTCTATGTGCCATTTGTGCAGTTTAGAGGATGAGAAAGAAAATGGTGGCCTCCCAATCTCTGGCCTCAGAGCCAAAAGCTTGGGGCCCCACTCCTCAGTGTGTCCTCAGAGAAAAGCAGTCAATCACTCCTGTCTCCCTGGTCTCCAGCTGTACTTCCTGCTCTATCTCAGGCATGCAACCCCATTTTGAGTCTCCAAACCCTGCAGACTCCTGTGGCGCGCTCCCACACTGCTCCTCCCAGGGGAGGAAGGGGGTTCTCGCTGGTTCTGCTGCTTGTTGGGTCCCTGCTCAGAGTAGTGGCCAACTGTGCTATGGTCCGCAGTTTATGGCAACCCTGAGCTACGAGCCCACTCCTGGGCTCACTCTTTGCAGCCAGCTTCCTCGATCTGATGCCTAGGAGCTCTGCTGCTCTCAGACACCCCCAATCTTCCTGTGACCCCAAGGATCCTGAGACCACACTGTCCCAGCTAGGGTTCCGTCCCTGCTTAGCAGCCGGAGCAATGTCCCTCACTAGAGCAGACTTCTAAAGGTTCTGATTTTGCGCTCTGTTGCTCTATCACTTGCTGGTAGCCAGCTGATGAAGTCTCCCTCCCCCTGGGGTCTATCTTCCCCATATATTGCCTCAGATTCACTTCTCCATGCCTCTTACATTGCAGAAAGTGGTCACTTTTCTATTCATAGAGTTGTGGCTATTCTTTTCTTCGATCTCTGGCTGAGTTTGCAGGTGTTCAGAATGATTTGATAGCTATGTAGCTGAATTCCTGGGACCAGATTAAATTAAGGTCTCCTACTCCTCCGCCATCTTGGACTCGGATTCTATCCTTTCTCTCGTTGATGTGATGTATCAAGTTGACTGATTTGTGAATACTGAACCACTCTTGCATCCCAGGAATAAATCCCACTTGATCATGGTGAATGATTTTTTTTTAAATGTACTGTTGGATTTGATTTGCTAGTATTTTGTTGAGGATTTTTGCATCCATGTTCATCAGAGATATTGGCCTGTAGTTCTCTTTTTTTGTGGTGTCTTTATCTGGCTTTGGTATCAGGATAATACTGGCCTCATTGAATTCCTCTTCTGTTTTTTGGAATAGTTGGAGAACAATAGGTATTAACTCTTCTTTAAATGTTTGGTAGAATTCACCTGTGAAGCTATCTGGTCCTGGACTTTTGTTTATTGGAGTTTTTTGATTACTTGCTCAATTTCATTGCTGGTAATCGGTCTGTTCAAATTTTCTATTTCTTCCTTCTTCAGTTTTGGGAATTTATCCATTTCTTCTAGGTTGTCCAATTTGTTGGCATATAATTTTTCATAATATTTTCTTATACTTGTTTGTATTTCTGTGGTGTTGGTTTTTACTTCTTCAACAGAGCAAACTATTGATACAACTACTTGGGTGACTTTCCTGAGAATTATGTAAGTGATAAAGCCAATCCAAAAAGGCTACAGACTATATAATTCCATTCATATAAGATTTTTGAAATGACAGAATTTTAGAAATGAAGAGCAGAGATCAGATTAGTGTTAGGAGGGGGGCAAAGGGAGGTGGGTTAGTGTTACCAAAGGGCAACATGAGGAATCCTCATAGTGATGGAACTGTTCTGTATCTTGACTCTGGTGGTGGATACGTGAACCTACATGTGATAAAATTGTATAGACCAAATATACACACACATACACACACACACACAAGCAAAACTGGAAAATCCAAATAAGATTAGTGGGTTGTATCAATGCCAGTATCCTGGTTGTGATATTATACAATAGTTTCACAAGATATTACCTCTGGGGGAAACTCAGTAAAAAGTACTCAGGATCTTTCTGATTACTTCTTATTACTGCATGTGAATCTACAGTTAACTAAAATATTTCTATTAAAAAATGAAAAGGAAAGATAGGCAATTTGAGTCTTGTTAAAAATGAATTAAGACCTCAGGTGCTAACAATACAGATGGCAGAGGGATCAGGTTAATAAAGACAGGCTAATTTCTGGGATTTGTTTTACAATAACACAGGAGAGGGGTCTGTGGGTGGAGGTATAGCAGGGGCATGATTGGCCACGGAGTGGTAACTGTTGGGGTTGCTTAATGAGTCCATTGGTATTCATTATTATACCATTCTGTCTACTTTTGTTAATATTCTAAATTATCCAAAAAAATAGATAACAAAGTCTTCTGAAACCATGTGCAGGATAAAGAACTCTTGGAACTCTAACAGTGAAAGGAACTTGAATCATTTCATCTAGCCCAACACTCAACAACAAAGCCCAGAAAGGTGGGTGGTTTACCCAATGTCACTCCTAGTTAGAGGCACAGATAGGCCTATAACCATGTGGAAACACTGAAATCATTGCTCTTTGTACTGTAGTATGCCCCTTCTTATTACCATACTTAATTTGCACTGATGTTCTGGACAACATAAGATTAATAGTAATATTTTTAGTAAGTTTATTAATACTTTTTTCTTTTATTATGTTTTTAAAGAAGGATTTAGGTATGTGTAACTTGATTTAAGAGTTACTAGAGGGGGCGCCTGGGTAGCTCAGATGGTTGGGCATCTGCCTTTGGCTCAGGTCATGACCCCAGGGTCCTGGGATCAAGCCCCGCATCGGGGTCCCTGTCCGCGGGAAGCCTGCTTCTCCCTCTCCCACTCCCCATGCTTGTGTTCCCTCTCTCGCTGTGTCTCTTTCTGTCAAATAAATAAATAAAATCTTAAAAAAAAATAGTTACTAAAAAAAGAAGTCACATGTACCTTTGTTTTCCTCAAAATGTTGCTATTTCATTAAATTAGAAGATACCTGTGTTTACAAAACTACATTCAAGGAGCAAAAAGATTAAGTGGTTCCCATTAATTATAGAAACCTTGCTTTTATTGAACTCAATTAACAATAAGTTGACAGTGATCTCTCATTTACAAAATCTGATATGAATTAAGCTTTACAAGTAAATCCCTTTAAATAGGGATCATGCTGAAGACTCTTCACAGATATTTTATTGAAATCAAACCCAAATAGTGTGTTGGGCTTAGGAAATGAGATCCATATCTCTATTTAGCCTACAGGGAAAAGTAATTGAAGGAAGAAAAACTTTTCTTCTACCACTAAAAATCTCTATTACTATTACTGAGCAAACCTAAGTAACGAGCTTTATTCGTAATGTCGCCTTGAGGAAAAGAGAGTCTATGTGTTTATCTTCTACCAGTCAGGTCTTTAATTCAAGCCTAACGGTAACGGGCCAGAATCATAGCCAGGAAGCCAAAGCGTGATAGGGGGCAGTTCTGGTTCAGAGGCAATCTGCAGTTATATCCATCAGTGGACACATAAGCCATCTCACCACAATGGGAAAATGGGCTATGGAACAAACTTGATTTTCTTGAGCCAACAAAAGCTTTTAGGATCTTCAGAAGTGATAAAGACTGAGGTTGCCAGGGCTGTTCAGTCAGTTAAGCCTCTGAGGTCTGGTTATGATCTTGGGTTCCTGGGATCAAGCCCCTCGTGGAGCCCCACGTTGGGCACCATGCTCAGTGGGAAGTCTGTTTGCCCCTCCACTCCTCCCCTGGCTCATGCACATTCTCTCTCAAATAATTTTTTTTTTTAAAAGTGACAGAGTGATGAAGCTTTTTGACAAACCAATGAAAAATCAATTCCTTAAGAAAGAATTTTAATTATTAAAATATATAAAGTGAATTATAAAAATAATCTAAGTGGGACTTTAAGTAAAAGCAGGCCTTTTTTTGTTTCACATGTTTTACAGTGGGGTGGTCTTTTTACTGTCTTTACTCCTAGAATGACTTTTTTCATGATCTCTGTGGCTTTTGAGTAAATGACTCACAAGAACCTTTCCAAGTGATGGCATTCTTTCAGCAATTGTAAATGTAGTATCTGGTACGCAAGAGAGGGCTCAACACAAGACAGGCACGTGTCTTACGGTACCCAGGGTGACATCAAAACAACAAAGGGCAGTCACCAAGATGATCCCAAGGATAGCATCTCAGTGATGCTTCCCCTGTTCCCAGGAATATTATCACTCCTCCTCCTGATTTTTTAAAAAAAGCAAAACAACACCCATGATTCTTTGCTCTCCCAGTTTCCTAGGAGGGGAGAGAATTAGCATCAGCATGGCCAATGTGGGCTCCCACTGAGAGAAAGAATCTGTCTCCTGTGCAGGATTAAATCCTCCTCTGCAGCCTGGCATACTCAAGGGCAAGGCAGGAGGGAGGTGACGAAGAAACCCGCCAAAGCACATCTGGCAGTTTTCTGAATGTTTACAGCTGGCTCCATTGTGCTTCTTAGGTCCTGTTTTCTTTAGGACTGTGCAGGAGACAGCAAGACAGCTTGAGTCTGGAGTTGGACAGCTAGCATATCGGATAGTACAAGCTGACTGTGGAAGAGGCTGCCTCTTAGATTCCATGCCAGAGAACACAGCTCCCCTGGTGGGAGGGAACAGTAATAATGTTTAATAGCACCTATCAGATGCCAACGACAATTAGCCCTGACATGAGAACAATATATAGATAGCATTGTTTTCTGAGAAAAAAATCAGAAGCGCTCAGAAGGACTTCTTAAAAGAAAAGTTTGGTTCTTGTAACCTACTTTTTAGGATTCCTGAGCAGGTATAAGCAAAAAGGGTTAGCAAGATAAGGGATTTTAAAATCAGACATTCCTTGGGGGAATCATGACTAGGTGGACAAAGACGGAAAGACTTTTTACTTGGTATTCTGGGCTTCAGAATCAGTCAAATGTGATTCTATTCAGAGTTCCCCTTTGCTTGTCACATAAGAAAAACCAGCATCAGTTTACATTTTTTCTGTGTTTTTCTCCTTCACTCAGCAAAGACCATCACATTTGAGGGGTAGGGAATGTTAAACATTTGTATTCTTGGGTTCCAGTCCCAAACTTCTGCTTTTGAATTCAGCACCTCTGGGACTGTATTTAAGAATCTACCTTGTTTACAATGTTCCAGGTGATGCTAATGCAAGTGGTCAACAAATCACTCCAGAAAGCCTTGCTTCACATATACATGAAGGGTCTAATTCGGGATTCTTTACTTTTGTAGTTTATGGGATTCCAGCATGGAGAAAGCCCAATCACCAGAGGCTCAAAACCATGCAAAAAACCAGCTTGCCTTCAGTGGCTGCTCATCTATGTCTTCAGGAGAATTGGTATCTCACTGATTTCCTCTCAGTGGGAGCCTATGCACCTCTGTTAACCTAAGACATAAGCTCATCATCCCCACTCAAGGGTCAGAGACCCTGGTCTTTCCCTTTATTTCCTCCTATCCAAAAAAAAAAAAAAAAAAAAATCCTTCATTTTCTCTTTTTCCTTTGAATTAATTCTTGTTCAAGTATCAGTGGCCATTAATGGCTTAGTATGGTACTCCTTTATCGATTATTACATTCAGTTGCAGATCTGTAGCTAATAGCCCTAATCAAAAGGAATCTTTACTAGTAGAATTTGGGGTGCCAAAAAGAAGTAAGTTTTGTACCATGCATGTAACCATTAATGTGTAAGACATGCCTTATAAGCCACCTTGTTTTAAATCCAGAGCCAGAAAATTCTTCCCTGTGCTACAGGGTAAATCAGGTTCCACTAGAGTTATCCTTGCAGAGAGTTAAGAAACAAGAGTCATCTTTTATATAATACCTCTCAAAATTATGAACTAATGTACTGTCTTCAGATTTCTCTTTCCCATATTAAACAATCTAGTTCTTCTCATTTTTCTTATATTCCCTAATTCCAGAGGTCGCAAATGTTTTCTTATGAAGAGCCAGAGAGTAAATATTTTAGGCTTTGTGGGCCATATGTCTCTGTCATTGTAGCCTAAAAGCAGACATTAACAGCATGTAAACAAAAGGACTATACTCCAGTGAAACTTTATTTACAAAAACAAGGTATGGCCCATAGACCTCAGTTTGCCTACCCCTACAAGTCCCATCTTTGGGCCTTCCTTAATTTCATTTTATTGTACTTTTATAAGTAGTAAGCAGAATTTTATTAAAGGAACTATAGCTCCATTTTGTAAACTTTCCCCTTTATCTTTTTCTTTCTTTTTTTTTTTAATCTTACGATGTTACATTGGATTTCCTATGGGGATAAATTCCGAGCCTTAAAAGAATGATGTTAATTGAATCCAATAGGCTGAAGTTTGGCTGAAGTCATTTAGTAAAGCAGAGATAGCACTACCCTAATTTAAACAAGTGAGATTTTTAAATGTCTTGATGAATAAACTGCAAATTTCTTCAGCATATGAATAAACTTGTATACTCAAATCCAGAAATGGGTAAATTTCACTGCCAAAGAGTGAAAATGATAAGGTCTTGATAAACAGACCAAAAGGCAAGCACCACAGTACTTTCAGAGTGTGGTGCCCCCTAATGTAGGGGCTCTCCCACACCCCGTGCACAAGAAATGGCACATGGAGGAAAGAGCAGAGAACTGCTCCCAAGGACCTTCAAGTAAGCCAGCAGCTCCTTCTACTTCCTCAGGACTGTGTCTCGCTTATGTGGATGTGAATAGGGCTTTATTCGTTTGCTTGTTGGCTTTGTTACCAGAAGAATCCCTTAAAGAGTTCTAGAGGTACGTACGCCACATGCCAGGCACTGTATTTGTGCCAGGACAAATCATGGTGTTACTTTTATTTCTTTTAAGATTTTTTAAAAAACTTATTTATTAAAGAGAGAGAGAGAGAGCAGGGGGTGGGGCAGAGAGAGAAGGAGAGAGAGAATCCCAAGCGGACTCCGTGCTGAACACAGACTCCAATGCGGGGCTCAATCTTACAACCCCAAGATCATGACCTGAACCAAAATCAAGAGTTGCACACTTAACTGACTGAGCCACCCAGGTGCCCCCATGGTGTTACTTTTAAATAATATTATTTCAGCAGCAATGAGAGCACAATGAAAGTTCTCATCTTTCTACTGGAGTGTAAGAATACACTCAAAATCTCAGATAAAAACAGCCAGCTATTATAGAAACATAGTATAATCAAATGTGGAAAACGGCATGGAATTTGGAGTTAGACCTGGATTCAGTTCCTGGCTCTGCCTCTCACTGGAAGGATAGATCACTTAATCCCTCTGAGCCTCAAGTTCCTTATTTGTTAAGGAAAGCCACTTTTCTCCCATTTTTCCCTTGTTTGAAGTGTATTAAACAAGACAGAGTGTAAAACTATCTGACGCATAGTAGGTGTACAGATCAATTTATTCATTCATTCATCATCAAATGTTAAAGGGTACCTTCTCTGCTCTAGACCAAGGGTCAGCAAACATTTTCTTAAAGGACCAGATAGTAAATATTTTCAGCTTTGTGCACCACATGTTTCTGTCAAAACCACTCAACTTTGCCACTGTAGCATAAAAGCAGCCTAGACAATATGCAAATTGAGTGTGGCTTTGTTCCAATATAACGTTATTTATGGACACTGAAATTTAAATTTCATATAATTTTAATGTGTCATGAAACACTGTTCTTTTGATTCGTTTTCAAACAAAAAAAAAAAAGTAAAAACCATTCTTAGCTAGTGAGCTGTACAAAAATAGGCAGCAGGCATTAGTTCGACAACCCTTGTTCCAGACACTGTCCTAGGCTCTGGGAACAGAGGGCAGAACAACAGATACTGCGCCCCCAAGGGAGGAAACATGTTAAGCAATCACACAAATAATGAAATTATCATCATAATAAGTGCTACTAGAGAAAATGCACAGTCCCCAGCGTGTATATAATTTTACCACATCTATAAACTCGGTGTGTGAGATTCTAACCTTTTTTGTTTCAGCTCTTTGAAGTATAAACCAATTTATATAGCTCGGACCTCTTAAATATCCCAATCACTGTTTCCCAAGGTTTATTTTTAGTTCATTGACCATACCATCCATCCAGATAGATTTTTAGGAGTAGGAGTTTTTTTGTTCGTGTTCACCAGACTCCTTATCACCTAGAATATGTCACCTCTGTAACCTCTAACCATCCAAGCTTCTTTCTGGCAAGCTCTTCGTGTTGCCCACTAAAAGATCTCCTTGCACACTTCATCCTGTTCACTCCATTCCGGCTGCCCTCAGCAACAGTTTCTGTTTAATAATGTCCCATACATTTTTTTCTCAGCTCTGCACATACTCATATATATGTGCTCACATGTGCACAGTGTGTGTGAACAGAGCACATACACACTCATTCACTAGCGATTACTAAGCAACTGTTATGTGCATGGCATGGAGCCGCCACTGGAAAGAGGAAGGTGAATGAAACAGACGTGGCCTCTGCTCAAAAGAGCTTTGTTGCAAATGCTCTAGGAATGTAAGAGAGCATCTTGGGGCCTTATCTGGTCCATGGTCAAAGAAAGGCTTCTTCTGCATGGCACACATACACACATCCCTTAGGATGTGAGGGCCTCAAGGGCAGGGCTCATGCCTATCTTATTCACTTAGGTATCCTAAGCATCCTGAACAGTACCTGGCAAATAAAAGACATTCAATCAGTATCTGTTAAATGAAATAAATGAATGCAATGAGTGTAAACTTTCTGTTGCCATTTCCACCCTATAAATCAGAAGGCTGTACACTTTTTTGGTTGGACTCCAGAAGTCAAAAAATGTAAGCACTCATCTTTAATATGTGCATATTTACCTTTCAATCAATTATGAACATGCATTTCTATATAATATATTATATATATTATAAAACACATTAAAATTGAAAAACTTTCGAGACAAATTTGAAGGAGAACTATTTTTCCAGTAATGATTTTAGTTAGATGATAATCTGGGCATGGGTAGAAATAGCCTTTCCATCCTGCTCTTTGCTCTGAGCACCAAAGAACCTTCACTGGCACCCTGCTCTCACCTCTTCTTTGGGCTTCTTGCCCATTTTGCACTCAGTTTTCTGGGCCAGTGGCTGTGGCTAAATAAAGTTGCAGAAATGTTGATTTTAACATAGACACTGAAAAAGTTAGCACCTCAAAATGGTCACACATGTAAGTAGCATGCAAATGAGCCCACTGTTGCCTGTCTTTCCTTGGGCTCCCCGCTCCAGAGCTAGTACTGCTGAGCAGCCAGTCCTGATCACAGTCCCAGACAATCCGACAGCTGGACACCAAATGCCCAGATCCTGCCTGCCCAGCAGTCCTGTCTCTCTCTCCAGCACTGGGGGCACAGCCTTAACTCAAAACTGACTCTGAAGGGTCTTTCTCTTCATAAAGAATCCCGTTCTAATCAGCACATAAACAAAAAGCCCTGGGTTCCAAAAGTATGATCAACACAATAAATGTTATAGAAAAATATGGTTATTTTATTTATAATGATACAGAAACCTTTTTGCCAGTAGTATTTTGATAAGAACAATTTGACTGAATATGCTGCAGTTGTTTTATTTGTTTTGTTTTAAATCTTAATTGTGATATGGCATTTTCTGGCTTCAGTTCTTTTTCCATTTTTTTTTTTTTGTTGATAGGTAATTTTAATGGTTGCAATAGCTGAGATGTACAAATCCACATGGAACAAGTACAATGGTCCCCCCTCATCCACAGCGGATATGTTCCAAGACCCCCCAGTGGATGCCTGAAACCATGGATAGTACTTGAATCCTATACACTCTATAGAGTTTTCCCCTATACATACATACTTAGGATAAAGTTTAATTTATAAATTAGGCACACTTAGAGATTAACAACAATAACTAATAATAAAACAGAACAAATATAACAATATAGCGTAATAAAGGTTATATGAATGTGGTGTCTCTCTCTCTTAAAATATCATATTTTATGGTACTCACCCTTTTTCCTGTGATGATGGGAGATGATAAAATGCCTACGTGACAAGATGAAGTGAGGCGAATGATGTGTAGGCACTGGGACATAGCATTAGGCTACTACTGACCTTCTAAGGATCTGTCAGGAGGACCATCTGCTTCTGGACCGTGGGTGACGGAAACCAGAGAAAGCAAACAGCAGATAAGGGCAGCTACTGTATATCACAGGGTGTGCTTAGTAAACCATGACACTGGCATTTCAGTCTCCTTCTCCAGTTATAAGAGGTTTGTCTTCATGTTCTGGATGCTCTTTAGTAAGTTGCTAATCAACATAGATAGCTTCATACTATCGGCAGGCACAACATACAGGCAGGTTGAGAGTCATTGTTAACAACAGTAAATATTAATCCTATCTGAAGTAGTCTTAGTTTCAAATTTGGACAGCTAATTTTTTGAAGGATCTGATTATATATATTTCTTTACACACTGCCATTTTTTTGTTCATGAGAGTTTCTTTGCAGGAATCTGTAAACCCCCTAGTCTGACCAGCAGGAGTTGCGTTATGAAACTGGATGGTATCATCCTGGTAAATCCAGGCCACAGAAAACTGAAGTGTGTAACAAAGGCCAGAAGGAGTAAAGGCACCACTATTAGCTCCTTCCTATCGTCTGGCTCCCACTGTGCCTTTCGATGCCTTGAGTAACAAATGACATCTGGTCTTCTGAGGCATGAATGGTGTGAAGACCCACCATGAGGCCATGCTTCAATATTAGTGAAACTTCATTAAAAAAAATAAATAAGTACAAGTAAATATAAATAGCTGTTCAAATGTTATTTCTTGTATCTCCATGAACTGTTTTTGCAAGCTCTCTGAGGTGCACGCATCCACTTAAAAAACTATCAGCTGGTGACCCAGACCATTGTTAAACAAAACATAAAGAAGCCGAAATTTATCTTTGGCATCCCATACATCTAGTTTTCATGGCTTTGTTTTCCTCTTTTAGCACAAAGCTTCCAAATTCAGCCCTTCTGATCTGATCTTCAGAGCAAAAGAAACTGATAAATTTACCAACAGTAAATGTTACAAGCTAGACATGTTAATCCAACCAAGAGTCTTTGCCTTTGAAGAAAAACTTCCCTGAACAGGGAAATCTTAATGAATCACCACTCACTGTACAATTTCTGTAACAGAAAACATGACATCGGGGCAGGGGGCAGCGATCGCTTCTCCAGCACCCTTCAGAACACACCCTTTGGATGACTGCCTACTGTACTGAGAACACCAGCCCTGCCAAGGACCATGCAAAGGAGCATGTGGGCATCACCAGTGCCTCAGGATCTTTCAGGCAACAGAAACTGCTCCTAGAAGGAACTACATACATTTGACTTCTAATTGCTGGATCCCCATGTCTCTCTGTTACCAAGTCTGTGCATTCAACCATTTTTTCTATTTGTAAGTAAGGATAAATCAACATTCAACAGAAGTTCCCAAAGCAGAAAATAAAAGAAGCTTAAACTGGTAATACTGAATTAATGCATCTTCCTGGTTACTTATAATGGTAAGCATTATTTGCATAGTGGGAAAAATGCTAATTTTATTAAAGTGCTGTCAGGTAAGACTTTTAGACTAACTTGCAGAACCCTAAAAAACTATACAGAGTAACTTGATTTGTCAATTCTAATCTCTTTGGAATCATTTGCCTGCACAGTTGCCACACTTGGAAGAAAAACCAAATCCAGAACTGACTTGTTTCCTAAATGAATTGGGAAGTTGTCATTAAAAAGCATCTGCTACTTTACTGCATTCACGTAAAAGCATTCTTGTGTTGCTATAACGGACTATTGAGCAGATGTTTTAGAGCACTATACTCACAGCAATTACGTGTATCATAAAAAAGATATGGAGCTACAACATAATTAATGATTTCAGTTCCTCTATAAATGAATTTCACTTTTTTTAAAAAAATGAATTTAGAGTTGTATCAAGAACTTCAACTTTTAACTCAAGCAATTCACTTGCAAGAAAGTGAACACAAAATCATTTACAGCAATAAATAACAAAGGGTCAGACTCAGCCTTATACCCAACACGGTGAAATCTGAGGTTGCAGGAAAGGTTTCTCCAGACCAAATCGCCCTATCACCTCCCCAGGAATCAGCCAGAGAATTAGCCATTGGACATCAACTTCCAGGAGAATACGTAACACTTAAAATCACTAGGAGCTAAAATTTTTTAATCTTAGCCAAAACTTTCAAACCGACAGTGTGCTCCCAGCATGGCATTGAAGGAGCCGAAACTTCAGCAGCAGCAGGAAGGCTGGGGGTGGGGGGAGCGGGTGTGAACATCAACAGTGGCAGGTATAAAGTGGTAACTCCTTACTCCAATAAGATCCCCCCAACTCTAAGTGATGAAATTTAAAAACATGAAAAACGGTGTTTACTACATAAAAGTCTGCAAGAATACTTCTTTAATCCAAGAACCAGGCTGTATTTGGGGTCCATGTCTTAGAGAGAGTTACTCCCAGAGTAGAACTTGAGAGAAGGATTTGAATGCAAATAATCTATTTGATGAATGATTTCAGGAACACCAGTAAGAGAGTGAGGAAGTGAGGTAGGATGGGAAAGAAAGCAATACAGGGTACATTAGTAAGCAGATTACACTGTGGGCACTGGGGCTCATTCCCATTGGAAACACACTTTACACTTGTCCCATCTAAGGAGGTTCAGAAGTTGGGATGTATATTCACCAACTCTTAATCTGTTACTGATTGAAGACTGCTTTGGTGTGCTAACTGCTGGAATTGCAGGGCTACCTCACATGGGAGCAGAACATGCCCTTGCTGCCACAAAATGCCCTCAGAGTCACAGGTGTGTGCAATAAACACTGCACATACGGGAACAGTAAATGGCATGGGGATACAGCAGGGCTAGTGACCACCACTGCTGATCTGGGCAAGAGCCCAACAACAAGTGTCCAATCTCTTATCTGTAATTCTCAACTTGAAAAAGCTCTGAAATTTTTAAAAATATATTTCTTCATAAGTTTGGCACCAAAACTCATTTTGGCAGCAAACTCTTACCTGAGACTTATATTCTTTGTTTACTCCACTTTGTGTGAATACTATTTAACTAAGGAAATATTAATATTGTTGCCCACAAGACACCAGTGGGAATGTAACATAACACAGAATTTACTTTTATAAAATTGTATTACTTTTCTAAAAATCCCAAAAATCTGAATTCCCAAATGCTTTGGAGCTTAAGACTTGTAGGAGTACAGTTTTTTGGTGACTTCTACTTTTCTGTTAGATTTGTCTTGAGCATTCACAAAATAGTATAGTTAGAAGCATGTTGACCTCCTCAAACAAAAGTTACTGAATGAATTCCTAATCAATTGCCAGATTAAGAAATCTGGAAAAAAAGAAAAAAGGAAATGAAGGGGAGAAGAGAGAAAACGCATAGGAAGAAGAAGGAGGACAGAGGAAAAGAGAGAGACAAACATACTATGATAAAAAACTAAAGGCAGTTGGGGCTCCTGGGTGACTCAGTCGGTTAAGCCCCTGACTCTGGATTTTGGCTCAGGTCATGACTGCAGGGTCATAAGATGGAGCCTCCAGTCAGGCTCTGTGCTCAGCTGGGAGTCTGTTCGGGATTCTCTCTCTCCCTCTCCCTCTGCCTCTCCCCCGATTCAAGCACTCTCTCTCTCTCTCTCTCTCTCTCTCACACTCTAAAATAAATAAATAAATCTTTTACAAAAGGCAAAAGACAGCAATCAAAGTGAGAGCTAGACTAAAGCTGAACAAAACAATACAAACAAGTTTCATGCTGCTATTCTCCATTTACATTGTTGCCAAAATATAGTCCCCAAAACTGTGATATAAAAAGATAAAGGAGTGAGAAAACAGAGGCTATGCACATACACAAAATATATAAGAACTGCTTGAGGAACTTGATAACAGACAGCTTTCAATATTCAAAAGGGGATCACAACCCACATACCAGAAGGAATAACTCACCCCTCTGTTCTGTAACCACCACAGCTCAACAGCCGAAACTGTGCCTAACCCACATCTGTGCAAGAATAGTCTCCCTTCACCATGAGAACAAAAGTTTCCTCCTTATTAAATTTTGGCTTAAAGTTCCTCTGTCCTAGAACATCTTCACTGATTAACTTTATCAAGTCTAATGCTTGACCAAAGCTCCTTAAAAATGAAATTTTACAATTATTATATTTGTATGTGCAAGTCTCTGTGACCTGGGCTTATTATGGTATGGCAGCTATAGTTCCTAGTAAAGCTTTTTAGCTATGTGAGTATTTTTATTCACCAGGATTCTTGGAGCCCTCTCTTTACCATGGTCCATTGCGTTGACTAGTCTTAAAATTCCCATTTCAAATACTAAAACTCTCCATCTTCAAAAACTACCCAGGAAAATCAAAACCCTACTCAAGGGTAAAGATTTTAAAGTATGAATATCAATAAAGATCTCAGTATTTTTAAAAAGATGATCTAAATGAAAAAGTCAGTGTAAAACATTAAGGACATTGCTTAGCATGTACAAAAATGATGTTATATTATTGTTATTATTATTAGTTGGGTGGTAGAGTAATATGAAGCTTTGTTTTAAAAAGAATAATCCAGGGGCACCTGGGTGGCATAGTCGGTTAAGCATCTGATTCTTGGTTTCAGCTCAGGTTGTGATCTCAGGGTTGCAAGATAAGCCCTGCATCAGGCTCCATGCTCAGTAGGGAGTCTGCTTGAATTTCTCTCTCCCTCTCCCTCCACCCCTCCCCGACACTCTCTCTCTATCTAAAATAAATAAAATAAATCTTAAAAAAATAAAAAAAGAATAATCAGGAAATGAACTGATTCAGTTCATTTAGAGAAGACATGGTAAGACAAGTTAAAAGCCTATTTAAATAGAATGATCCTCAAGAGAGGTCATAAGAGATTAAAAAAATAGTTGGAGGAGGAAGCCTGGGTGGTTCAGTCGGTTGAGCCTCAGACTCTTGGTTTAGGCTCAGGTTATGACCGCAGGGTCATGGGATCAAGCCCCATGTTGAACTCCACCCTCAGCCAGGAGTCTGTTTGGGATTCTACCTCTCTCCCTCTTTCTCTCCTTCTGCCCCTCCCCCCACTCACACATGGCCCCTCTCTCTCTCTCTCTCTCTCTCTCTCTCCCTCCCATTCTCCCTCCCCCACCCCAAATAAATAAGTAAATATTTTTTTTTTAAATAATTGGGAACTATATTAGGGAAGAAGGAACAAATGAGAAAGATGTTCCAAGAGAGTAGTATTTATTTGTGTAAGCAAATTACTATTAGATATAAGGGGCCAAAAACAAGCCTATTCATATAAAGAAGATGTGGTATATATACACAATGGAATATTATGCAGTCATCAAAAGGAATGAGATCTTGCCATTTGCAATGATGTGGATGGAACTGGAGGGTGTTATGCTGAGCGAAATAAGTCAATCAGAGAAAGACATGTATCATATGACCTCACTGATATGAGGAATTCTTAATCTCAGGAAACAAACTGAGGGTTGCTGGAGTGGTGGGAGGTGGGAGGGATGGGGTGGCTGGGTGATAGACATTGGGGAGGGTATGTGCTATGGTGAGCGCTGTGAATTGTGCAAGACTGTTGAATCACAGATCTGTACCTCTGAAACAAATAATTCAATATATGTTAAAAAAAAAAAAGAAGAAGATAGCAGGAGGGGAAGAATGAAAGGCGGGAAATCAGAGGGGGAGACGAACCATGAGAGATGATGGACTCTGAAAAACAAACTGAGGGTTTTAGAGGGGAGGGGGGTGGGAGGATGGGTTAGCCTGGTGATGGGTATTAAAGAGGGCACATACTGCGTGGAGCACTGGGTGTTATACGCAAACAATGAATCATGGAACACTACATCAAAAACTAATGTCGTAATGTATGGTGATTAACATAACAATAAAAAATTTTTTTAAAAAACCAAGCCCATTCATTTAATACCAAGGTTTTGAGCCTGGATAACTGAGAAGATGATGGTATCATTAACAATAAAAGGGACATTAGCAGCAAGTACTATTTTGGAAATGCTGATTTAAATGGGCCACTGAATTTGTAGGCAAAAATCTAAAGAGAGATGGGGACTGCAAAAATGGTTTTAATAATAGTTACCACTATTTGAGTATTAGCTGTATATATGTATACTATAGGTGTTATATGTATACTATAAACTATGCATGTGATAAGCAATTTTATGCAATAAAGCCTTCTATTTTATCCAAATTGAGTCCTAATAATCACAGCTATACAATAAGATCAACTAGTAAGAGGTAGAACTAGAATTCTGCCCATGTATACAACTTTAAAGCTTGGATATAGGGGCGCCTGGGTGGCTCAGTTGTTAAGTGTCTGCCTTCGGCTCAGGTCATGATCCCAGGATCCTGGGATTGAGCCCCGCATCGGGCTCCTTGCTCCACGGGAAGCCTGCTTCTCCCTCTCCCTCTGCTCTCCCACTGCTTGTGTTCCCTTTCTCACTGTGTCTCTCTCTGTCAAATAAATAGATAAATTCTTTAAAAATAATAATAATAATAATAAAACTTGGATATATTTTTAATTTGACTCATCAGCATAAAAACAAGAGCTGGAACAACTGTAGTAGATGAAATTGCTAAAGAAAAAAAAAATGATAAGGCCAAGGAAAAATCTTGAGGAATGCCATCTGTCAGAGAGAAGAAGAGAAGGGAAGCTAGCCATGAGAATAACTTCACAAAAAAAGAAAAAGAGATACAAATGACATGGAGGTTATAGAAGGAAAAGTTCCAGCAGATCATGGTCAACAACCTCGGATGTTACAGAAAAATAAAGAATAGTCTTAAGAAGCAATTTGAACTGATGTTTCAGCTGTCACTCCTGTCTTTTAAGAGAGTAATTTCAAAGGCATATTGGGAGAAAATGCAAAACTATAAAGCGTGGTATCAACGTGTGGTGAGGAACTGTAAGTATCAATAACAGATAACCCTTATAAGAAGTTACATTCAAAGATAACATATAGGTAGCTTGAGGGGTACCAATGTCAAAGTAAGAGCTTTAAAATACATACATGCAAATCTGGGTTTATCTGTAGGCTAAATGGAATAAGTCAGTAGAGAAGGAGAAACTTAGGATGCTAAGAGGGCTACAAACTTGGTGACAGAACCAGAAGATACCTCAGTAATGAAGTAGGGAGTAAGTGCCTAACAGATCAATCCTCCTATAAATAACAGATATATATTCTAGGTGGAAAAACCTATGTGAGGCCTTTGGAGACTTAACAAAAGTACACAGATTTTGGACAGGAGTCAGTATCTGGAAAAAGTGACTTGTTTTTTACAGTTTTTTTTCTGGAGCAAGTGACTTTTTTTTTACAGTTTATTTCCTGGAGCAGTGGTGGTGGCAAAAGAGCTGAAAGAGGGCAGTTAGCTAAAAATTTTACCACCTTTCTAACTAGAGACACAGGGGAACAACAAATAAGGACTTAAAAGAAGCAACTATAAGTACACTTCGTAAGGTAAAGGAAAATATGCTCAAACTGATTAAAAATATAGGACATTTCAGGAGAGATATAGGAAATGCAACAAAGAACTGGAAATTTCAAAACTGAGAAGTAAAAAATACCTGTGATAAAAATTCAGTGTGTGTGACTAATAGCAAACTGAAGATAACAAAGGCAAAAATTAGCAAACTCTAGAGTAAATGAATTGAAATCAACTAATCTGAAGATGGAAAACAATAAAAAAGGAAAGAGAGCATCTGGGACTTATGGAACAATTTTAAGCATCAGTCATATATAAAAATGGAGTACTAGAAGTCAGTTAAGAAAGAGAATTGAGCAGAAAAATAATATTTGAAGAAATAATGACAGAAGAGGTCTCAAGTTTGGTGAGAGAAATAAATTTACTAACTCAAGTTTAGAAAACCACAATCTAGGGGCACCTGGGTGGCTCAGTTGGTTAAGCGTCTGACTCTTGGTTTCAGCTCAGGTCATGATCTCCAGGTGTTGAGACTGAGCCCTGTGTTTGGCTCCATATTCAGCCCAGAGTCCACCTGGGATCTTTTCCCCTCCCTCTCCCTCCCCCTCTACTCCTCCCACCCTCACTCTCCCTCAAATAAATAAATAAATAAATAAATAAATAAAATCTTTAAAAAAAGAAAAAGAAAACCACAACCTAATAAATGCAAATAAATCCACACACAGGCATATAACTAAATTGATGAAAACCAATAATAAAAAGAAAATAATACATTACACACAAGGAAATCATGATTACAATTCCTATGTATTTCTCATCAGACATAATATAAGCCAAAAGGCAACAGGACAATCTTTTTTTATTATTATTATTTTTAAAGATGTTACTTATTCTTTCAAGAAACAGAGATACAGAGAGAGAGAGCATGAGCAGCGGGAGAGGCAGAGGGAGAGGGAGAAGCAGGCTCCCCATTGAGCCAGGAGCCAGATGTGGGGCTCGATCCCAGGACCCTGGGATCATGACCTGAGCTGAAGGCAGATGCCCAACCATCTGAGCCACCCAGGCACCCCAACAGGACAATATTTTTAAAGAAACCTAGTTTGGTGAAAATACCCTTAAAAAATATGTATGAAATAAAGATATTTTTTAATAAAGAAACACTAAAGCAATTGATTATCACTACAGAAATGAGACGCACACTACAGAAATGACAAAGAAGTTCTTCAAGCTAAAGAGAAATGATACCATAGGGAAATTCAGATTTTGAGGAATGAATGAGAAGCACTGGAAAAGTAAATACTTGGGCAAATATTAAAGACCATAGTTTTATCTTAAATTTAAAAATTATATATGTATTGGGGCACCTGGCTGGCTCAGTTGGTGGAACATGTGACTCTTGATCCTGGGGTTGTGAGTTCAAGTCCCAAATTGGGTATAGAGATTACTTTAAAAAAATATTTTAAAAAACTAATACATATGACAGTTTAAAGCAGAAACTATAACAGTGTCATGTGGGGTTTATAATGAATGTAGGTATAATATATATGACAACCATAATATAAGAGATGGTGAGAGATGTGATAAATGGATGTATATAACTGCAAGGTTTCCACATTTTATGTAAAGTGGTATAACATTAACTTTAAATAGGTTACAAAAAGTTAAGTATGTATACTTTACATAATCATTCATAAAATGATGCAGAGGTATATCTAAAAAGTCAGTAGATAAAATGAGATTTCTAAAAATTCATCTAAAAGAAGGCAAGAAAGAGGAAACAAACAACAACTACAACAAAAAAGGAGGGGGTAACAGAAAAAATTATTCATTAAATCAGTCATATTCTTACATTAAATATTAATGCACTAAACACTTCAATTAAAAAGCATTGATTATCAGAATGGATTTTAAGAAAACAAGGTAGTCTTTGTCTACAATAGAAAGTTAAGGAGATAGAAAAAGATCATGTGAACAACAAACATTAAGTCTGGTATAGATACATGGTACATATATTAATTCAGATAAAAGAGACTCTAAAATAAAGAGTATCACTGAAGATAAAGAGGGATACTTCATAATGATGAGTCACTTTTTCAGATAAATATCAGTCATAAATGTATATATACCGAATGACAAAGCCTAAAATTGGCAGAATTAAAAGAAATAGAGAAATAATCATAGTTAGAAACTTTAGCTCCTCTTTCTCAGCAACTGATAGAAAAACTAAACAAAAATTGTCACGATATAAAGGATTATTTAACTTACATTTATAGACTAGTGTACCCCCAAAACTGCAAAATATTAACTTTTTTAGAGGGGGGTGAGGGGCAGTGGGATAGAGAGCGAGAATCCCAAGCAGGCTCCATGTCCAGTGCAGAGCCCGACACAGGGCTCAATCTCATAACCCTGAGATCATGACCTGAGCCCCAGTCAAGAGCTGGATGCTCAACCAACTGAGCCACCCAGGTGCCCCTGTTTTTAAGTACACACAGTACATTAACCATGATAGACCATATGCTTGGCCATTAAAGAAGTCTCAATAAACAGGAAGCACTGAAATCATACAGAGTATCTCTAACCACAATAAGATTAAGTTAGAAATCACTGAAAATAAGATATTTAGGAAAACTTAAATATTTTCAAATTAAACAATAGATTTCTAAATAATCCATGGGTCAAATTAAAACATCAGAAAGGTTATTATAAAATACCTCATACTTAAAGATAATAAAAATACAACAATATAAAATTTGTGGGATGCAGCTAAATCAGTGCTTAGAGGAAAAACTGTAGCTTTAGGTGCTAAAATTAAAAAAGACGAAAGGTCTAAAATTAGTGACCTAAGTTTCAACCTCTGGAAGAGCAAAGTAAACCCCAAGCAAATAAAAGGAAGGAAAAGACACAGATCAGAGCAAAATCAACAAAATGGAAAATAGACAAACCAGAGAAAAAATAAGCCAAAAATGGATTCTTTGAAAAGATCAATAAAACTGATATACTTCTAGTGAGACTGATCAAGAAAAACACACCAAAAAATCATCAAAACCAGAAATGAAAAAGGGATTATCACTAAAGATTCTACAGACATTAAAAGAATACTAAGAAAATGTTATGAACAACTGTATGTCAAAAATTTTACAATTCAGATAAAACGGATAAGATCCATGAAAGAACAGTTAACAAAATTCACTTTAAAAAGTAATAATAATACTCTAAATAGCTCTGTATCTTTAAATAATCTGGTTATAGTTTAAAATCTTCTCACAAAGGAAACTGCAGAATTCTCCATATTTTTAAAAAAATTTTTAAAAGATTTTATTTATTTATTTGACAGAGAAAGACACAGCGAGAGAGGGAACACAAGCAGGGGGAGTGGGAGAGGGAGAAGCAGGTTTCCCACGGAGCAAGGAGTCCGATGCGGGGCTCGATCCCAGGACCCTGGGATCATGACCTGAGCAAAAGGCAGATGCTTAACAACTGAGCCACCGAGGTGCCCCTCTCTATATTTTTTAAGTAGCTGATACTGACTGTATGTAATCACACCCCTTAGTAAGAGTTTGGGATTAGAAAAATACAGGTAATGATCCTTAAGACAGAAGAGACTACCCTGAGGGAAGGAAGGAAATTTTTTACTCTTAGGCATAAATTTTATATATTCATCATTATTTTCCTTTTTTTTTTTATTTTTGGTCTCAAGTAAGCTACATTTGCTGGAATCTCTGGGCATTTTGCCCAATTTAGCTTTTTTTCTTTTCTTTTCATCTGTTCAGTATTTTTCTGGGTATATTGTGACTGATACTTTTAAACGAAAATTTAGCATTGCCTCCTCATTTTTATGCCACCTTACAAACTTGAATTATGATTGAGACTAAAAGAGGGCATTAGGCAAGAAACATTTCCTGCACAGTCCACATATATTTTAAGTCAAGGACACATCAAAGTTGAACCCTCAAAAGCAATCTTCTTAATTAGCTTAATTAGTAATGATTGTGCTGAAATCAAGTGTACCAGTACAAGAAACCCTTTAAAGCACAATAAGCTTCAATAACAAAAAGATTTAATTACAGGTTATTAATTCCTATACCCTACTCTAACTTAATCCTCATTAGATGGCTTAAAATTTTGTTCTTACCAAAATAAATCCCCAAATTTAAATAGTAACATTCTTATTGATAGCATTTTCTATAAACATACAAAAAATTTATCCGCTGGATATACTAAAAAGCATGGGTATAAGGGGACTAAAACAAAAAGTAAATAGTTTATTTTTAACTCAACCATTTCCTTTCATTTTAACAAATGTTTGGGTTTGGATTAGGTTCTATAAGCTCCACCCCCAACTTCCATTTGTAAAAAGCAGTCTCCATAAATAAAGCAAAAATATCCTAAGGAAATTCAGTCTAATTCACAGCTTTGCAAAGGGCCTACTCTATTCTGTAGGTTTACCTCTGAGCAGACAAATCAGAAAATGTGTGAAGAGGGCATCTGTGTTCCACGACACTCAGTGGCTCCTCTTGGCAGGGACACAGAAATGAAGCAATCTATGACCACCCTAGGAGTTTCCACGATACCCCCCAAGTTACAATTCCTTTTACCAAGCTGAAGAATTAACTATAAAAGAACTGGAGACATGACCTTTTCAGGAAAAGGGCTCTGGGATGGTAAAAACCTTACTCCTAGGTCCATGTTAGGGTTATCGAATCCTATTTTGTTGAATGCAATTTTATCAAATATTTTGAAGTCTTGCTAGCATAGTTCACAAGATTTCCAAATAAATTTAGGGCAATAAATATGGATGTTCCTACCAGAAATATTATAACCCTTTCAACCTAGATGGGCAGATAACACTCCTACTCTTCAGCCTGGTTTAGGCCACTAGACATTCAAACCGTTTTACTGATTCTTGTCCTAAATCTTGGCTGAGTTATAAGCCAAGTACTTAGTTTTCTGCTCAGCCATAGGAGATAAAAATGTTGCCTAGAAAAGAGAGTATACTATCAACAAAGAGTGAAATTTGTTAGAAGAAAGGGGTGGGGCTAATAAAAACAAAACAAACAGGAAAAGTGAAAGTAAGGATTGTTTTTCATCCCTTATCCACCACCAAAATCAATCTCTATCAAGAAACCCATGGTAAAGGGGATTAGATGAATTCCCCTTGAGTCATTCCCATCATATTCAAGATTTACCTAAATTGAAAACACAAATACTTTCTACAGGTTTTCCACATCTGACTAAGTCCTAAATATGTACTTAGTCCATCTATTTTGTGACTTTTTCCCCACTCTTCAAAGCCTTTCCCACAGGCTCTGAAATTTCCTGCTGAGCTAATGGTTCCATAACATCTACACCATTATTGAAGACATTTCCAGAACCTGGCCAAAAAACATCAGTGGATCCAACCTGACTACCAATGATCCAGGTTAGTTTCCACCACATAAAACAACTGATGGGGAAGCACTAGGCTCTAGATTTTGTATAAATTGCAATGAGTCAGACATTTTTGAAACATCAGGTAATTTCTAAGTCTTGTCAACAATCAATCTTTCAACCCAAACTTACTAATCACCTAGTGGGTGTGCAGTACAATACTGATGGGCTCTATTTACAAGGAAATCTGTCATACTACAGGAGTAGCAGTCCATCCAATTTATGAATTCAGAGTTACCAAACAAATCTTCATGAGGACACATACATATATATAATAAACTATGAATTCCTAAAGCCAAATAATTCATGGGTTTCTGTTTCCAAAGAATTTTTTTTCTTTTTCTTTTTTGTTCTGTTAGTTCTGACTACTTGAATGTTAAAGAATTATTCTATTGCTAAAATAATTTGTTTTTCCAAAGAAAATGAGAATAAAAGCAAAATTGTGATCTTTATTGTTTTCAAAAAAGTCATAGCAACTCAGAAAGCCTTACAAATCAAAGAACTACAGCTTCCCCTTTCTACCACACACTTTAGTATGTGCACAAATATTTAATAATATCCTTATGCATTAACAATAATTTATAATAACTGGAAATTCATTTGTCTTTTGATTGCTTTAAAAGTATTATCACAATTGAAAAGTAAAATTTATTCAAGTGAAAGGAGCATTGGACCATGAAAATTTGAAGAGGAAATTAGTTTAGGACATACACTTAATCTAAAATAGAAGCCTCTTTCCAAATTTTGGTCTTTTCTTCTTGCAGTTCATAGTCAGGTGACAATCTTAAGGCTTTATTAACTGAACAATACCAGTACAGGAGGAATTTTATTTGAATTTCATATGCATAAGGTAGTTGAAAGTCTCCAAGTTTAGAGTAAGTACTTTGATTATCAATTAAAGAGTTCAGACTAGAATTCTAAAACAAAACAAAGGATAGAATACTTCAGGAATCCCTGGCCTTCCTAGAACTCTTCTAGGGATTCAAACTTCACTAATACTGTATCCCAAGATGCATTCCTCCTTGAGACTCTCTTTTTACCTCCCTTTGACAACAACACTACCCCCTGATTTTTCTCCTAAAACTATGGACATTCTTCTCAAGTTGCTTTAGTTAACTCTTCTTTACTTATCTTTTAAATATTTGTTTCCCTCAGACTTCTATCTTCAGCCATTACTATGCTTCACTTTACTTACTTTTTCTATTAATCGTAAATATTCCATGGCTTCAGGTTTTTCTTATATCCCAAATCTGAATCTCCTACCAAGATCACTTTTTTTTTTTAAGATTTTATTTATTTATTTGACAGAGAGAGACACAGCTAGAGAGCGAACACACACAGGGGGAGTGGGAGAGGGAGAAGCAGGCTTCCTGCAGAGAAGGGAGCCCAATGAGGGGCTTGATCCCAGGACCCTGGGATCATGACCTGAGCCGAAGGCAGACACTTAACAACTGAGCCACCCAGGTGCACCACCAAGATCACTCTTTTGAAGTTCAGATAAATTCACATCTCCAACTGGATGTCTCTGGCATCTCAGTTCAGTGTGTCCAAAATATGACCCATTATCATTTCACTGAAACTGCTCATTCTCACATATTTCATGTCTTAGTTAAAGGTATTAAAAGTCATCCAGAAGAGTTTTGGTATTCATTAAAAATTTACATTTGGAAAAAAAATGTACTAAATTCATGAAACTAGTCAGCTGGTTAACAATTATTGAGTTGATTACTATAACCAGATACTACACCAGGCGCTAGGGAACAGAGATATAAGCAAAAAGACAAACTCCCTTCCCTCATGGAGATTATTCAATGGAGAAAACAGCCATTAAATAGTTACAAGGACAATCAATTTTTTACATTAGTTACAATTGTGATGACAAAGGAAAAAAATAACCTGTTCAATCACCCAAAGCAGAAAACTTGAAGACATCTTCAATAGTTTTCTTTCCTTCACACTCAATTTCTAATTAGTGCCCAGATCTTATAAGCTCCATTTCTGAAATCCTTCTGATTTAGATCTTCCTCTCCATCATTACTATCATGCTCATTTCAGGGCTTCATCATCTCTTTCCTTTCACTGGCCTCTCTGACTGCAACCTCTCCTCTTTATGTTCCAGTCATGACACTGTTATCTTTCTACAGTATAGCTGTAATGGTATCACAGTCTTCCTGAAAACAATTTATGAGTCCTATTTAGTATGAAGAATAAAGCCCCAGATCCATGGTTTTCATGGTTCTCACTGTCTAGCCTTCACTTGCCTTTCCAAACTTATTACATCCCTCTCAATCCCTTGCACCCTGGTCTCTAGCCATATCACACCTGCATTCTCTCAGAACTTCCTTTTCAAATACTCGATCTCAGAAAAATAAAACTGGCTGGAAGGCATTAGATTCCTGGTTCAAGTTAGGATTCTAGAGGCCTGGCAAAATCATGCCAGGAAAACTCCCCCCCCCTTTTTTTTTTTGACACAATAGGTCAAGGAGAGGGATAGTTACTAAAAGCAGTGCACTTAGAGAGTGCCAGGTCAGACTAAGAGTACACAGCTCCAAGTCAGGTCAGTTATCTAAAATGAACACAATGCCAACCAGGATACGAAGAATAAAACCAGATAGGACAAAAGTTGTAGAACAGAAAGTATCTGAGACAGACAATGGGAAAATGAAACCAGAGGTATTAAGTTCAAAGCTAAGGATAGAGAACATCAATGATTTTGCAATATCTGGTTCTCACAGTTGCCAATATTAGTATTGGCAATTTATTCTTTAAGATTCCTTTCCATGAAAATTGTCTGTCACCCAACCCCATTCTGTTTCCTGGCTAATCCTTTTCTCCATAATATTCCTAGAGTCTTTTGCATATGCGGCCATCATAACAATCGGCATACTCAATCACAATTAGTTGCTTACAGGTCTGTTTACTCAGCTAAAATATGAACAGCATGAGGTAAGAACTATATCTTATTCATCCTTTCATCTTCAATGGGAAGACATAGTAAGCTTGTTAAATTAATGAATAAATATAATGAAGTTATGAGTCAACAAATGAGGATAGTAGTCCTAATTTAATGGTACCTAATTAAGTACAAATATCTGCTATTAAACTTAGAAACTGATTTCAGGAGCTTGTTGCTTTAGATTGTAGAATAATGTGGATACAGGAGAAGAAAAATACTTTTTCTTGGCTTTAACTAAAGAATTCAGAAGTGCGAGTCAAAAAGATAAATTCACATAGCTCAAGAAAGGTACAAGTAAACACAGCTAGAAAATTATCACAATGTCAATATGACGCTGTTCAATAATGTCTTGTTTTGCTTTGCTTTTAAATAGTCATGTCCTCGTGAGGCACATTCCACTCACTGGTTTATTCCTAAGCACTAATGGCTTAGTTGCTGAAGCCATCATCTTCCCAACATTCCTGGCGTGAAATCTAAAACACGAACACTTGTGACATACATATAAAATGTATGCTACATGGCTATTCATTTACTGATGAGAGAAATTCTTGTTTCCTAACAGCCCTGATACTAGAAGTGTAAGTGTAAATACAATTCATAAATTATATTTCATAAATTTTATTTTATAAATAAAATTATTCTTTAATAACCAATTTAATCAAATATTGCATCACTTGAATAATCATAACTATTATCTACTTATCTCAAAATCTTCTTGAGAACAAACAAAATGAAATTTTAGAATCTTTATGGCACATAATTCAATGCCAACTACCGTTTGGAAATATAATATGAATTTGATAACACTTAGAAATAAATGGGTTGATTTGATGACCTCAACAGCCCCTGGCAGATAAATTATACTTTATATTAAAGAATTATTTTATATTAAAGAAATAGAGACTATCAGGTATAGTGGAATAAGAATTTCACAATGAAGAATATCAATATGGCTATATGCCAAGTTAGCAAACCTGCCCTTAAACTACATAGCCATTTCCCAGCACTAATTAGCAGTCAGCACCCTTATTTTCTACAAAAACTATGCTCTCAGTCTTTTGGCTGGTCCCATCTTGTACCCATGCCAAATCTCTTAGGGAATTTGACCTTGCTTCTTTCTCTCTTGAATCTGCAACTGCTACTGCTTCTCTGGTTACCCTCCCAAGCTACTATCTGTATTCAGCCTTCAGATCTGAATCCTATAACATGCCAACCTGATCTAACTTGCCATGAAAAACTCTACTCCCTGCTGACCTATGTGCCCAGCTCTACTACCAAATTTGGCCTTACTTACTCAAGAGGGAAATGTGCAAGATAACTTGTCAAGAGTCATGGAGCAGATGGGATGGAGAACAATACAGCGTGATGTCATAGAAAAATCAGTAGAACTCAGAACTGAATGACAGATTTGGATCCTAACTCTGCCTTTAATGGCTGAGGAAATGAACTTGGACAAAATGCTGAACTATACGACATGCAAGGAGCTCTCCCAATTCAAAACTGTTTACCATGAAAACTTTTCATCACATACAAAAGTATAAAAGTATTAAAATGCCCTTCAGCTAGCTCAACTGTGAACATCGGCCAGTCTTGTCTCATCCACTCCCCAACGAATACTATTTTTCCCTAAAGCAAACTCTGAGTATCAATGTTTCATCTGAAAACTTCATTGTTGTATATTAATAACACAAATCCATCCCTATTATCACACCTAACAAAGTTAACACTAATTCCATAAAATCACCTAATGCCCAAGCCATGTTTAAATTTCCTAGATTGAACACCAAAAAACCAAACAATCTAAATAAAAAACAGGCAGAGGACCTGACTAGACATTCTTCCAAAGATGGCCAACAGACACATGAAGAGATACTCAATATCACTTATCATCAGGGATATGCAAATCAAAACCACAATGAGATACCACCTTCTACCTGTCAGAATGGTTAAAATAAAAAAGACAAGAAATAACAACTGTTGGTGAGGATGCAGAGAAAAAGGAACCCTTGTACATTGTTGGAAGTACAGTCTCTGTGGAAACGGTACGGAGGTCTCTCAAAAAATTAAAATACAGAAATACCATATGATTTAACAATTCCACTACTGGGTATTTACCCAAAGAAAATGAAAACACTCATTTGAAAGGATATATGCACCCCATGCTTCACACACACACACACACACACACACACACACACACACACACACACTGGCATATTATGCAGCCATACAGAAAGATGAGATTGTACTAGGTGCAACAACATGAATGGACCTAGAGGGTATCATGATAAGTGAAGTAAGTCAAACTGAAGAAGACAAATACCATATGATTTCACTTATATGTGGAATCTCAAAAAAACAAATGAATAAATAAAAAGCAGAATTAGAATTATAAAGAGCAAATTGATGGCTGCCAGAGGGGAAAGGGAGAAAGATGATGGGCAAAATGGATGAACGGAGAGGGAGATACAGGCTTCTACCTATAGAATGAATAAGTCATGGGAATAAAAGGCACAGCATAGAGTATACAGTCATTGACACTTTAATAGGCTTGTATGGGGACAGATGGTAGCCATACTTGTGGTGAGCATAGCATAATGTACAAACTTGTCGAATTGCTATGTTGTACACCTGAAACTAATGTGACACTGTGTGTCAACTGTATTCAACTAAAAAATAATATCCTAGATTGTCACAAAATTGTCTTTTAAATTTTCTATAGTTTGTTTTTCCTAAACAGGATCCAACTAAGAGCTATGTATTCCATTACATTTTCTATTAGATAATGAGGGAGAAAGTCTCTAATAGGCATTAACTTTACTCCATTCAATACAAACCTCTAGACCTATGCTTTTCAATGGAATAGCCACTAGCCACGTGTGGTTACTTAAATCAATTAAAATTAAGTAACATTAAAGATTCGGTTTCTCGGTCATACTAGCCACATTGCAAGTGCCCAACAGCCACATGTGGTTAGTGGCTACCATGCTGGATGACAAAGATACACAATATTTCTCCCATTAGTAAGCAAATAGTCATATGATATACATTTTACATTATTGCAGGAAATTCAATTGGGTTATACTGCTCTAGAATCTAAAGAGAAGAAATACCTATGCACCAATCAGACTATCTCTCACTTCACAGAACTTAGAAAACAAGCCTCAATGTAAACCTAATGTACAGAATCACTGAGGGCTCGTGAGAGCCATCCAAGACCAACTAGACCGTTTCTGGTCCAGGGTCCTTAGATGTAGTTTTTTAAAAAGACTGACCAGCACAACACAACCTACAAATGGCCTATGCCTCCAAAGTTTATTTGTAACTTCTTTTGAACTTGAAACCATTTTCTTCGGGTTCCCAAGCTACCCTTAAAATCCCAATTAACTCAAAATATGGCTGAAATTTCATACAATGAATAGAAGGAAAAAAAGACTATTATCACTATTGTAGACTAGCCTGGAAACCAAATAATTATGCATAATGTAATTTCTGTATGTAAAAGTGCTCTTCACTCTTAGAAGAGAAAAGAGTGTCATTAGAAACATGTCCATTTCTTCCACAGTGCGGAAGTAGCAATGTTGGAAGACATTTTATTTGGAAAAAGCCCTCCCCAGGCTGAGGTAAAATGGACAGTCATATACATGGGATATGTGTAAATGAGGCATTATAAATAAAAATCACTCATTCCAACAAAGGTAATAGCTTTTAACTTTTTAAACGAAGCAATATAAAGGCTTTGCCTATTTATTCCCTCCTACATCACAGTCTCAAAAGAAAAGTTTCATATGATACAGGGTTGGTACAGCTCTTTCAAATCTTAACAAGGATAGAAATCATAGACTAAAAAGATTATTAGATTTGACTATAATTATTTTTTAATTATCTATGACAAAAAACACTGCAAACCAAGTTAAAATACAAAAAAAACTAGGCAAAATACTTATAACATCCACAACAAAATGCTAACATCCTTAATAAATAAAGAATCTCAAACCAGTAAGAAGTGAGTACCTTAATGGCAAAATGGACAAAGAATAAGCAATTTATAAAGGAAGAAATGCAAATGGCTAAATAAACAGAAAAATTTTCGAACTTCACTGATAAACCAAGAAATACAATTCAAAACAAAGAGATACTTTTTTTATTCCTATCAAACAAACAAAAGAAAAACTTAATTTTAATTGGTAATCTCTAGCACTCACTCTTAGAGAGAGACTTGCTAGAGAGAGCACAACTATTGGCACCTCTAAGGTACAACCAGTGCCTTTCTCAGCCCCCAAGAGAGAATGAATATAATACACTTGAAGTAAGTCTTCACCCCACTAAAAATGCAAAATGCATCACATAAATGTAAAATATTATTCTCAATAGTTATGGTGGAAAGTTTTATTAAGGGAATGGGATGAAAAACTAAAAAACTTTACTTTTTATGTAATATTACTTTATCTCTATTATATTTCACATTAAGGCATTTTAAAGCCTTTTTAGTCTGCTAGTCTGCATCTTCTCTGCAATGCTTCTTGGCATTGACTCATTAAGTATTCTTCATCTGATTCAAGGCAAAATATGCTTCTGATCAAATATGCACTCACATGCTCTTTGGCAAGCTACAAACCAAATTAGAAAAATCATAAATCTGGCGCTAAATGTTCTGCAGGGATGGTATATGCTATACCTTCCTTATCAGAAAAGCACACATATGGATTGCAATATGTCAACAAACTGCCTCTGTGACTTTTCTCACTCCTAATTTTAAAAATCATGGAAAGATCAATAAAATAAACTATATTACTATATTTGGATCAATAACTAACAAACCTATCTCCTTACTTCTCAAAAGGAAATCATTCAAAATTACTTAGAAAGACACTTGAAATGTACATTTTAATAACTATATCTGCATACAAGTTAAAAATAAACACATTCGGTATCCCAAGGCTGGTACCGATTTTAATATCACTAACCGCTTATACATATGGTTCTCCAAAGAAAGTTTGCTGTTAAATAGCCTATAAAATCATTCTGTCACTTTGAATATGCCCTCATTTAAGAAAACCTTCAGTTTCCCTATTTACATCAACAAAATGACATAACAAAAATGATCGTCACTAACCTTTAACCATATATGCAAATGTGCATATTCATGCCAGTTTTGTCATTTCACATGAAAATCATTTTAAAAGTTTTTTAATAATTATAGCATTTGTGTCCAATAAACCAGGTACAGAGTAAACAAAATTCTTTGCAGTTCATAAGGAATCAGGGTCTAAAAATATGATTCTGTATATGATCATCTAGTAAAATGAACAAAGATTGAATTTTGCAAAATGAGGCTTACGTATACAATTACCCTATAAAAGAATAAATCTTTCTATTTAAGTAATAAAATGCACTAATCAAAATTCTACTATATATGACTAAATATCAAAAATTACTTTAAAAAAATAATCTAGTATCATTAACGTTATCTATACAAAAGATTCTAAAAACTTTCAAATACATTTCATAAAATAATGGCTAGCAAACACTAATCTTAGAAAATTCATTACAATTATTACTCAGTAAATATTTATTTCAGGAACAGTACATACATAGTTCTGAGCTATGCCCTATGAAGAGCAGAAAGATGTATAAGGTATCTTTCTTGAACTTATCAAGGAAAAAACAATCTAACACCAAGGATAAGACATAAACATCTTAGAATGGAATGTCACAGCTTGAGGAATGTTCAAGTTTATTTAACCCACTATATGTAATGACTCATTAAAAATCTTGTGTTCTAAAGAGGAAAATGTCTTTCTGATTTCTTAAAAGTACACCTTTATAGGGAGCTTGGGTGGCTCAGTTGGTTAAGCATCCGACTCTTGATTTCGGCTCAGGTCATGATCTCAGGGTTGTGAGATGGAGCCCCCAATGGGTTCTGTGCTCAGTGGGAATCAGCCTGAGATTCTTTCCCTCTGCCCCTCCCCCACTTGTGTACACCCGCATGCATGCTCTCTCCATCTAAAATAAATAAATCTTTAAAAAAAAAAAGTTCACCTTTATGCCTACATAAAATGATTGTAAGTCTTGTCTTCTCTTGCATTATTCCACTTATAAAATGACTCTACATACCCCTTACACACTTTTCTTTTGTAGTATTGATTTTATCCTGAATAAAACACATGTACAAATACAACAAACATCTACCATCTATTATTTGTTGTGAATATTTTACCAGCTACAATTTTTCCTTTAACATTATTCATATTTTGCTGTTGGGTTTTGTTTCCTTGTGTTTTTTTTTTCTTTTTGATGCAGAAAAACCTATAGACCATTTCTTCATGGTTTCTTTTTTCTTTTTTTAAAGATTTTATTTATTTATTTATTTATTTGAGAGGGAGAGAGAGAGCGCACGTGAGCAGGGGGAGGGGTGGGGAAAGGGTTGACAGGGAAGAAGGAGAGGGAGAGGGAGAAAGAATCCAAAGCAGACTCTGTGCTAAGTGTGGAGCCCAACGCGGGGCTAGATCCCATGACCCCAAGACCAAGACCTGGGACGAAACCAAGAATCAGACACTTAACCGACTGAGCCACCCAGATGCCCCTTCTTCACAGTTTCTATCTTGAGGCCATTCTTAGAAACATTACAGGGTCACCAGTGTTTTCATTTACTAGTGCTATAGGCCCATTAAAATATTTTAACTATTCAGTCTGTCTGGGATTTTATTCTTGGGGATACTGTGAAATAAAGGTTCAATTTAATCCATTTCCACATGCTTATAGCTTATAGCTAGTCAACTTAAAGTTGAATAGAGGATACAAAAAAAAAATTTTTTTAAGGGAAGAGAAAAGAGAAGAAAAGAAAAAATGGGAATCACACACAAAGCCAAGAACAATTAAGCCAGCATCAGATTCCTCTCCAGCAACTTCCAACACCGGAGGACAACTGACCAGTGTTTGCAGAGTACTGAAGGAAAGAAACCATGTCCCAGGAGCAGTCTGCCTAACCAAGATGACAGCATAGGATAAATACAACAAAAGACATTCTCAACATGAAACAGCCACTTATGACACATTCATAAAGAATTTTACTTAATGATGGAAGCTAGACAACTCAAATATAATTCAAAATTAAAATTCAAGGGTGAAAAAGCCAAGGTAAAAAAATCATAGTGAGTACTGAATTCCAGTTAATTATATTCCAGTTAAATATAGAACTAGAATTAAACAAGTATAGGCCTTAATTACAAAACAGAATGTGAATGTTATAAAGCTCAAATTAGTAAAAATAATGTGTAATGAACAAAAATAGGGAGAGGACAGGAAGGTAGAGTATATATGCACATCATTCAAAACAGATCACGTGTAAGGTCTGAATAGAAATTTGCATCTTAAAATCATGAATCTAACCTTATGCTTTCCATAATCTCTCTACGGATCTTCCAAAATATACACTACTTCTTGCAGTGAAGTATACCTATTTGGAAGTTCTACAATTCTTTTAAGTACCTTTTAGTTTCCTTTCCTTTTTATACATTTAAGTAAAAATACTTTTAATCCTTTAGAGAGAAGAGAGAAGGGAGGGAGGAGGAAGTAGAAAGGGAAGGAAGGTGTATTTCTGGCTATCTAATGTATTATGGTGGTTATTGGAGGCGTGATTTTTTTTAATTTCTTCTTTGTATTTTAATTTTTTAAAAAAATTATTTTAAGATTTTATTTATTTATTTGACAGAGAGAGACACAGCAAGAGAAGGAACACAAGCAAGGGGAGTGGGAGAGGGAGAAGCAGGCTTCCTGCGGAGCAGGGAGCACAATGCGGGGCTCGATCCCACGACCCTGGGATAATGAACTGAGCTGAAGGCAGACGCTTAATGACTGAGCCACCCGGGCACCCCTTGTATTTTAATTTTTTATGATGAACTTATTATACAAGATAATAGTGATTTTTTTCTCTGTTGTAAACAATAAAATTAAAAGTAGACATAAAATAAAGATAAATAATCAAGGTTACAAGGGCATTGTACATCTTTCGGAAACTACAGAATTACGTTTGACCTACAAACAACACATCTGGATATCAAGGTCATAGTTCATAGATTTTGAGCCAAGATCCTCTGGGATCTTCTAACTTCTCATAAACAGAGTTGTGAGGTAGAAGTCTATTTTGTATTTTAGGACACAAACTAAGGTTCTGTGCATATTTAGGAAGTCTGATCTCCTGAGTAAACAAACCCAATGACCTCTACTCAGTCCCCATCTCCAACTGTCCCCTGCAAGAGCTGACCCTGCTAAGACACCCTCCTTTACACTCCGGACAGAGGCTTCAGTGCCTTGTACACAGCAGCAATGCAAATATTGTTGAGTGACGAATGGGGCATTCCCCTGACTGCTCTCATCTCTGTCAGTGTATCTGCAGGCTTCTGCCCACGCTTCGTTCTTTCCCTACCCGCCTACATGCAGGCATCCCCCAAGGGTGGTTCTCACTTCACTCCTCTTCTCAGTCTAATTTCCCTGAATTATCTCATCCACTCTCAAACTCTAGCTCCGGCTCCTCTTCTGAGCTCTAAACCTAAAATGGAAAGTATGTGCTAGACGTCTCTACAGCATCCTGAATCTGACGAGCTGAAGCTGAATTATCTTCCACCTGCCCCTCCCACCCCTGGCCTATCTCTCATCCCTCTTGCCAACCAGGCTCTCCCCTGATATCTCCAATGTGGGCAGTGGCAACACATTCGGCTTCCTGGTCACAGAGAATGAGAACCTGGGAGTTGTCTTCAACTCCTTTCTTGACCTGTGTCTACTCCTTTTATACCTCCATAATGTCTCTCACACACATTCCGTCCTTCCTGCCCACACGGACATCATCTAATGTAAAAGCAGTACACTGTGATGAAAACAATAGCAGGTCTAGACTCAAAAGACCTAGGATTTGAGTACCAGCTTTGCCCTGAATTTCCTTTGAGACCTTATACACACTGCCTAACATATTTTTAGTATAAATCTTTAAATCACAGGACAACTCTAAAGGATACATACATACATATATATAGTTTAGGAACAGTGTTATTATATATACTGTATGTGACACACACATTCACACATAGGTGTCTATATAAACACATGCACACACGCAAACATGTATGATATATATACAAATACAAATGAAAGACATTATTATTATCTAGGCTGTTATAATATCTCATCTGATCTTGGACAAAAATGTTCAATTTTAGGGGTGCCTGGGTGGCCCAGTCATTTGAGCATCTGACCCCTGACTTTGGCTCAGGTCATGATCTAAGGGTCTTGAGATCGAGCCCTGAGTCGGGCTCTGTGCTGAGCATGGAGCCTGCTTAAGATTCTCTCTCCCTCTCTCTCTGACCCTCCCCCCACTCAGAAGCATGCACTTGCTCTCTCTCTCTCAAAAATAATTTTTAAAAATGCTCAATTTTAATATCTCAGTTCTCCAGGCAACCTTTTACCCTGAATGAAGAATTATTTTATTAAAACATCATTTTCTTTCTTTTAATGGTCTGCAACTTGTTCTCCTTTGCCAAAAGAATAAAACCAAAACTCCTTAGCATGGATTTCAAAGTGCTCCTTTATCTGAACCCACCTTAGCTTTCTGACCTCATCTGCTACTATGTACCCTCTATCATCCATGTTCTCTCAAGGCACAGACCTATAATTTCCTTTCCCCCAATACACCCTGCATTTATACTGTTTCCTCCAGTCTAGAATTTCCATTTAGGAAACCTCTCTTTCAAGGTCCAATTCAAATATCACCTTCTCAATAATACCTCCACTGATCTTCATCAAGGTTAAGTGGCCCATATTTTACCTTGTAAATGGAAGAATCTTTACAATTCTCTCTTGAACTAGATTATAAACTCCAGAAGGACCAAGACAATGGGTGTATTCACCTTTGACTCCATTATCTGTCAAGTCTAATACACAGTATATTACACATTTAATGAATGTGTGTAGAACTGAATTGCACGAATAGGCTCGTTTAAGTCTTTTAATTTCAAAGAAGATTTAGAAGCATATAAAAAGTTAAAACTATATTTTATGGTTAAAATGTATAACCAATAATTAACTAGGTGTGGGTAGCTTTTTAAATGAAAATGGTGGGGAAAAAGTTTAAACTACATTAAGCTTCAAGCTAAACAAAAATATTGTTTGGTGCTCCCTCTGCTGGCTTTGCAGCAGCAAGTTAGGAATGTTGAACAATAACACTACAAACACTGTTTACAAAGTAAACATATATTCAGCTCATCTGCTCCCTGTATATACCTCCTACAAATAACCAGAGTTGAAATTTTTAATTGAGTTCATTCGGAAATAACACTATCTGTAAAAAAGTTGGTCTAACAAAATTGTAAAAGAGACAAAACTGATCTTACAATTTCAGCGGTAGTAATTACTGTCAGAATTCCTGTTTATACCTTTTTTGTTTTTTAGTTAAACCACCTATTTTATGTATAAGCAATTTTAAATTTTAGCTTAAACTGAGAAATAAAGTAGGATGAGATCTTTTGTTTCCAAAATAATTTATAGTTTTTTAAAAACCGATGAGGAACATAAGAGGTTAAATTCTCCCTGTGTTTCTAAACAGAGTTATTCTGAGTACCCTGAAGGCATTTAATTCCAAAACAGGAAGCCACATAGAGGAACACTTGGTTACACTAATGTTATGCAGATCTTCTAGAACATACTTTTCTAAACACTTGCTGAAAGAACCTTTTCTATACTGCACGCTATCACATGAAGTTGGAAAAGGGTCCCACAGATACCATAGTGCATTTACTACTCAAATTGCCCTTTATTACTTCTCTATTTTCCTCCACTTTTCTTACTTTAAATGGTCTTCTGCTTGCTCAAAGAAACAGTGGTAAGAAAATCAGGTTGGCGTTGGGAAATGTTTATTCACACCACACACTCCAGTTGTTTTGGCATATGTGTGCATAAAAGCTTTGATATGGCTTAGAGGAGTCAATTTAAAAAGAAATTATTTAGAACTGATATTTCAGAAAGATTAACCTGAGGCAAGTAGAAACGCCACTGTTAAAGGTTACTGTCTTTTCTCACAAATTCGTGTTTTCTGTGCTTTTAAGTGTACTATAAAATCTCTTTAAACTAAAACATGTTAAATGAGATCTCACCCTTGTCGTTGAACAAAGAAAAACAGTAAACTATAGGTAAGTGGGCAGAGCGGTGGATTTATGTAATTAAGTGGCATAGACGCTAGAGCTACCTCTGTTACTAAGCAAATCACTTATATGGTAGGCTCCATTTCCCGACCTTCAGACTACTAGTGATCAGCAAGATGCTACCTATGATTCTGTGACTCAACAGATGAACTAGATCCTAGGTCCACTTTAAGTTACAGGTATAAGGCAGGAAAAAAAAAAAGGTGAGTGCTTTTTTCATATGCCATTTGATTTCACATGCCATTTCAATACCATCCATGTTTAAAAAGAGCTCTTTTTCTTAGTTCCTATCCTAGTTTATATTGTTATGTTTTAAAGAAAGTAAATGATCACTGAGCAGTTATCCTTCTGTGTTGGAAATTAAGGTTTCATGCACATTCTTGATTATCCATAAAACTGAAATGCAGTAATATTAAAAGCAGTAATATTAAAGGTCTAGTCAGAAGAAGCCAAATAGAAAAAAAGAATCAATATATTTGGATCTGTTTATGGTTACTTTCAAAGAATTTATGAAAATATTTATTCCATTCTTAACATTAGGCAGTAAGAATTTTGTTGAAATCAGCTTGAGAATGTCAAAATAGTATTTTTAATCTATTCTGCAGAACTTGGAAATTATTTTTCCTTAAGAAATTGCCATGTGTTGGGGCGCCTGGGTGGCTCAGTTAGTTAAGCGTCTGCCTTTGGCTCAGATCATGATCCCAGGGTTCTGGGATCAAGTCCCACATCAGGCTCCCTGATCTGCGGGGAGCCTGCTTCTCCCTCTGCCTCTGCCCTACCCCCACTTGTGCTCTCTCTGTCTCTCTCAAATAAATAAATAAGAATGTTAAGAAAAAAAGAAAGAAGGGAAGAAAGAAAGGAAGGAAGGAAGAAAGGAAGGAAGGAAGGAAGGAAGGAAGGAAGGAAGGAAGGAAGGAAGGAAGGAAGGAAGGGAAAGAAAGAAAGAAAGTCGCCACGTGAACAAGAACAAGGGTTTAGCCATGACAGTACGCTAGTGACAGCATTCTTGTGCTGGGATTCACACCGTTTGCCCCCACCCTCCAAGGGATTGCTGAGAGACAGACTGGTTGGTGACTAGGTGCCTCCCTGTTAGGCCAAAGGACAACAACAGCCAGGCCCAGAGGAGGAAGGAGAAGGTCAGAGCACAGAGGGTATTCCCAGGCTCACCGAGACTCTGTCATCCAATGCGTGGCAACCTCTAAAATGATGAGTTGCTGTCTTTTGAGCAGGGCTGTCAAATCACTGGATTTGTTTTTGGAAATTCAGCTCATGAATATGTCCTCTAACGTTCAGAGGGCATCCTCACTGAAATGTATAATTACATATATGACTGTAGCAAAGAAACCCTTACATCCCAAAAGATTTAACAGCAATTCATCATACAGTGATTCATTTCACTTTAAATTATTGAATGCTCTATTCAAAAATAATACAACAAGGTTTCAGAGCTGTAAATTAGCTGGCAGTTAAACAATATCTTAAAAAGGCATTCTGAAGTGTGGAAGAAAAATATTCAGAATATGTGATTCATTTTCATTTAACATAATATATACCCAATGTTGAATGAACACAGGAAACTTATGATGTGGTTTGTTGTAAAATGAAAACAGTATCCAATAAAAGTTATGCTTTTTTCATTCCCTATGGTAATCCATTTACCTTATTAGCCAATACCAGTGCAGTAAACTACTGAGCAATTTCTGAACATTTCTGTAGAGAAAATTTCATTTCTGAATGAAATTACTGACATTTTCTAAGAAAATGTCAAGGAAGGCCATTTATCAGGCTCCAGCTGTGTTGATGTCATTATGTGCAAGTGTGTGACATCAAATGCTGACATTATTATGTGTTCCTCATAATAACTCAGTCCTTTCTAGACACTATGATGCAGTATGAACTGATAACAATCAACTCATGTTATGTCACGTTTCTTTCAAAACACCTACCTTGATAAATACTAGACATTTTGAAATAAAAATACATATAAATGAATATAAATTTATATTCTAGATGTTTTCCCCTAGAAAATAATAGTAAGAAGAAAAGATCTTATTGATGATCATTCAATATAATTTCACATAGAGCTTCAATGATAAGGCTTAAGTTCCGTGTCCCTTAAGATCAGCAGGTCTCTAAAGGTATACTTCATTAGACCCTTGCTTAAAAGTTAATTTAAGAAAATAATGGTGTTTAAGAAAAAACTGTTAGTTTTATTTATTTTTTAAAAGATTTTATTTATTTATTTGAGAGAGAGAGTGCAAGTGGGGGCGGGGTGGGGGGAGCAGGGGGAGGAAGCCGAGGGACAGGGACAAGCAGATGCTGAGCCGAGCACAGAGCCCAATGCCAGGCTTGATCTCACAACCCCAAGATAATGACCTGAGCTGAAAACAAGAGTTGGATGCTCAATGGACTGAGGAACCCAGGTGCCTCAAAACTGTTAGCTTTCAACTGTTACAACTCCATTTTGTCTATTGCCTTTAGTTAATCTCAATATGGCAGCCAAAACTAGTACAGTAACTGGTTAATTTACATCACTACTTAGTTTCACTGCAAAATCAAATGTTAAATCAGTTTCCTGAATATTATCCAGAAAAACAGATTACATGTATTTAATTTTTTATATTGACATTTTGTAACTGTACAAAGTTTGATCCAAAACCAACAGAAAATATTTTAGTATTATCTAAAAACATATTTTTATTTATTTTTAAAGATTTTATTTTAGAGAGAGAGCGAGAGCACAAGAGGGGGTAAGGGCAGAGGGAGAGGGAACGAGAGAATCCCAAGCAGACACCCCGCTGAGCAGGAAGCCCGATGTGGGGCTGGATCTCACCCTGAGATCATGACCTGAGCTGAAACCAAGAGTTGGATGCTTAACTGACTGAGCCAGCCAGGCGCCCCTTTTGTGCCTGTCTTATTATGTTCAATAATATGTTTTTAGAGGGATTTCAGCTCAGGTCATAATCTCAGACTGAGATGCAGCCCCATGTCGGGCTCCCTGCTCAGTGGGGAGTGTTCTTGGGATTCTCTCTCTCTCTCTCTGCCCCTCTTCCAGCTTGTGCACTCTCACTCTCTCTCTTTCTCTCTCTCTCTCTCAAATAAATAAATAAATCTTTAAAAAATTAAAAAAAATAAAGACACGAAAGAACATATAGTATGTGATATAGTTATATAAGGTTAAAAGAAAAGAGGCAAGGGCACCTGGCTGGCTTAGTTGGTGGAGCATATGACTCCTGATCTTGGGATTTTAAATCTGAGCCCCATGTTGGGTGTAGAAACTATTTAAAAATAAAATCTTTTAAAAAAACAAACAAAAAGAAACAGGAGGCAAAATAAGTCTACGTGTAAAGTCAGATTAGCATAACCATTGGAGAGCAAGTAGTGACTGAGAATGTCAAGAGGGGGGTCTATGGTTCTGGTAATGTTCTGTTTCTTTATCTAGATACATGGGTGTGATGGCTTTGTGAACGCTCACTGAGCTTAAAAAAACAAACAACAAAACAAAACAAAACAAAACAAAACAAAAAGGGCAGAAGCAGTAAGAGAGCCAGTGATGCCCATCCCGGGCATACTTGCATACACTAATTTAGAATGGATTTCAAAGATAAGTCAGGGAGGAGGGAGACAAGTGGAAAGCAGGACATGAGAGGAAAGCTGGGAAATGGATCTATTAACATACCAAAGATACATGGTAGAAAAAGAAAAAGAGGCAGGCAGTGCCTCTTTATCTAAGAGTGAATCCCAATCTCATAAGCACAGCATGAGAAAGCTAAACTGAGAGGTCCATGGGATAAGAGCTGGGACTATGGGCTCAGTGGGGTCCCTGTTATATTAGGGCCTCATTTTAGAACGCAAAGAGAATCGTAACTGTTGATCTCTATGTACCAGAAACTGTGCTAAAAGCTTCACAAAGAAATTATTTTACATTTTACTAGACCAAAGATACAGAAAGAGCTCAGAAGATGTTTATCAAATTTAATTACCATAATCCTTACATAATAGGTATTATTATCCTTGTCTGCAGATAAAGAACCTGAGGCCTGATAAGTTATTTGTGCACAGTTTTAAGAAAAAGCAAGTGGTGGAAAGGTTCGTCCCTTTTTTCTTCAGGAGTTGGGAAGAAAGAAGGAAAGAGGCAAAAGTAATCAACCCCTCCATTTTAATTTAATCCTTCTCCCTGCAAAATAATCATGATCTTGAGAAGGAATAGCTCAAGTCAGTTCAACATAGTGCCTATCATATTAGTCAAGGAGTTAGGATCCCCGAAACTAAAAGTTTTCAAACTGTGTGTGAGATGAGACCTACAAGCCAAAAAAAGAGGAGGACCAAGCCCTGGGATCTAACAGCTGCTTCCACAAAGCAGAGCTGAGCTGCGCATGTATTAGGAAAGGGTATCAGTACCCACTGTGGGAGGGACGGTCTCCCCAAGAGCACGCCACAGTCCTGTCCTTTAACGTCTTGCACCATATGAACTCCAAGCTGAAGTAAAACGCTTTGCAGAACTGTTCTCTGTAACTAAAAATAAATATAGATACAAATGTACCTATACATGAAGATACAGATACAGATATAAATAATCAAAACTATGCCTTGAGGGCGCCTGGGTGGCTCAGTTGGTTAAGCGACTGCCTTCGGCTCAGGTCATGATCCTGGAGTCCCGCGATCGAGTCCCGCATCGGGCTCCCTGCTCAGCAGGGAGTCTGCTTCTCCCTCTGACCTTCCCCCCCTCATGTACTCTTTCTCTCTCATTCTCTCTCTCAAATAAATAAAATCTTAAAAAAAAAATAAAAATAAAAATAATAAATAAATAGCAGTATACTATTTAAAAAAAAAACTATGCCTTGAAAATGTGTATAGGCCAAGTGTGGTCAATATTTTTATATTTTAGAAATTTCATTTAAGTCTCTAAAAGAGCACAATTTAACAATGTTTACTATTGTACTCTTAATAATACTTGATTTACTTATTTGGAATCTCGAAAACAAAGTTTCTTTTTCTTTTCTTTTTCTTTTTTTTTTCACTAGGCAAAGAACTTTGTTAACCTTGTTTCAAACTTTATTCCCAGGCTTCTTCAGCTTAACTTAACTGCAAAGAATGAATTGGGTATAAGCAAAAACTGAAAAGAGCTGCAGTGTCCAAGGGACTTAGGCTTAAAAATATTAGAGATCTACATTTTATCAGACCATGAACAAAATTTTAAAAAGCAGCCATAATATAAAATAGCAGCTCCCAGTAACTTCTTCAAGTTTTATCTTCTTCAGAACTTGACTCAACTCAATTTGCTTCATTCTTGGAAGCTTCCTCTGAATTCTCCACAAGATCTGGAACTTCATCATCATCATGCTCTCTGGTAGCACGTGGTGCTTTTCCATCCACAGATTGTTTGGGCAGAGGTTCAGCCAGTCTCCTTCAACTAGTCAGACTGTCTGCACCGAGTTGGTTTAAGACCCTGGGTAGCATTTCTGTCAGCTGCTTTGTCTCAGCATGGCCTGTAATGGTGGAAGTGTTCAATGCCAGGGATGCCTGAACTTTAGGATTGTTAAAACTAGATCACTGTTCCTTGGTTCGTGAACATATTCACTTCTTCAAAACCATTTCTCAAAAAACAGAGATACTGTTTACCCCTAACTTCTTTAAGGAAAACTAAAGTTTTTTGGGGGTGCCTGGGTGGCTCAGATGGTTAAGCATCTGCCCTCGGCTCGGGTCATGATCCCAGGGTCCTGGGATCCAACTCCATGTCCGGCTCCTGGCTCAGCGAGGAGCCTGCTTCTCCCTCTGCCTCTCCCCCTGCTCATGCTCTCTATCTCTGTGTCTTGAATGAATAAATAAAATCTTTAAAAAAAATTTTTAAAAAAAGGAGAACTAAAGTTTTTTATCATCTTGTGTAGCCATTCTATGAATCACCTTCTTTTGGTGAGCAGTTCCTTTCCCACCAATGCTCACTTGTGCTTGCAGTTTCTCCTGGTTTATGATAGTTCCTTCCATCTTGAAACAGAAATGGGACCACATGGGGGACTAGTCGGTGCTCAGGGGGTCTCTGGCGGACAAGGTGAGATTAAGTGCACACACACAGGGGGATACAAGATGGCAGCTAAAGGCAAAGTTTCTTTTTTATATGACATTTTTCTAATTTGGCAAGCAATAGATTTTTTTCCTTCTGTTTCTAATGGAGTTGGCATCCAATAAGTATTGTGTCTAACTTTTTAATATCATCTGTGTCAGTAAGAATGAGCACAGGTCTAGAGGTAGTACTAAAGCATTTTCAGTCCACCCCCAATAGACTTATGGTGCAAGCAGGGTACTATAGTTTAAAATTACAAAACTCATAACTTCAATATGTTAGATCTCTTAATTATAGTATTGTAAATACAAATCCAAAACACATACCACATCTACATCTTAATATTTTCTGAAGAAATTCTCATAAAAAGAAAAATTAAAAAAAAAATAAAAATCCACCACAAAATGACTGAAGCTATATATTTCATGTGCCACAAATATTAAAATGTATGTCTTATAGCTATATTGAATGAAATTTGGTTCAACCAATTGATCAATACTTCCTGTAGCAAATTAATAAGAGAATTCATAAGGCACAAAACTTCAAGTATCAGGAAGATTGCTAAGTGTGCAAAGAAGTCTTAATGTGTCCACAGAACACTATTTCACTACTGCCTTCCATTAAAAAAAACACTAGGCACACCTGGCTGGCTCAGTTGGTTAAGCATCTGCCTTCGGCTCAGGTCATGATCCAAGGTCCTAGGATGGAGCCCCACATCAGGCTCCTTGCTCAGCGGGGAGCCTGCTTCTCCCTCTGCCTGCCACTCCCCTGGCTTGTGCTCTCTCTCTCTCACTCTTTCTCTCTGACAAATAAATAAATAAATCTTTAACCAAAAAGAAAGAAAAGAAGGAAGGAAGGAAGGAAGGAAGGAAGGAAGGAAGGAAGGAAGGAAGGAAGGAAGGAAGGAAGGAAGGAAGGAAGGAAGGAAGGAAGGAAAGAAAGGAAAGGAAAGGAAAGGAAAGGAAAGGAAAGGAAAGGAAAGGAAAGGAAAGGAAAGGAAAGGAAAGGAAAGGAAAGGAAAGGAAAGGAAAGGAAAAGAAAGAAAAGGAAAGGAAAGGAAAGGAAATGCTAGCTCCTGAAAAACATAAAAACGAGACTTGTGTACTAAGTATTCACTTTAAGGAACATTTGTCATTATTGATATGTAATAAGTAGAAATCTAATCTTATCAAAATCTCTTATAAGAAAAGTTAATCAAACTAAAACTCAGCACAGCCTATGTATACATATATTGAAATAGTCTTGGCACATAGTATCAGAAGGAACTGTACCTATCATGTCTCCTCCTAAAATATCCCTGATAGGCAATTTTCTAGTTGCTTTTGAATGTTCAACAACAGTTACATCAGTATCTCTAAAAAAGCCCATTCAACTTGGGGCACATAAAGCTATTAGGAAATTCTTCTCTATTTTTAGTAAAATTTGTCCTTTTTAAGCTTCCACCTACTGGTTTTATTCTGCCTCCATGGAAGCCAGGTGTGGCCATTTCCACTGTCAGTGGAAACGTCTGTGAAAATTCTGGGAAGGCTTCTTAAAAGGGAGGGGTGTGCCTTTCCCCCACATCATATCCATCCTCCTTCCTGCTGTCTAGGATAGGGATGTGACTGCAGGAGTTCCAGTAATTTACCATAAAGTGATCTTGAAGATGGAAATAATCATTCACTGAGGACATCACAGTTGGAGTCCTCAAAGACTTCATGGAGCTCTCTTTCTAGCCCTGGGTTATCCATCCCCAGATTTCATCTACACAAGAGAATACCCCTATGTGTGTACTTGTTACACAGAACTTAGGAACTTACTTCCTAACTCATATACTGAGTCTACAGATATCAATATTTTTTAAGATTTATTTATCTATATTAGAGAGAGAGAGAGCATGCACAAGCACGTGTGCATGCACATACGAGGCAGGGAGAGGCAGAGAGGAATAATCTTTAAGCAGACTCCCTGCTGAGCCTGGAGCCTGACATGAGCTCAATCCCATGACCCATGAGATCATGACCTGAGCTGAAACCAAGAATCAGACGCCCAACTGACTGAGTGACCCAGGTGCCCCAACATTTTCAATATTTGAAGAGCAATATCATATTCTACCTACATCCTCTTTACTTTACACTTCAACTTTTTCAGCTTCCTCATCATCTGGGTCACCCTCTTTTATATAGGCTCAAGCTTTTCAGAATCCTTCTTAAAAGTTTCAGAATAGAGGGGCACCTGGGTGGCTCAGTCAGTTAAGTGTCTGCCTTCAACTCAGGTCATGATCCCAGGGTCCTGGGATCGAGCCCTGCATTGGGATCCCTGCTGAGCGGGGAGCCTGCTTCTCCCTCTCCCTCTGCCTGCCGCTCCCCCTGCTTGTGCTCTCTCTCACTCACTCTGTCAAATAAAAAAATCTTAAAAAAAAAAAGCTTCAGAATAGAACCCAAGCATCTACCAGATGTGAGTTGACCAGTAGAAAAGAGAGGAATTATTCACTTCCTTTGTTGTCATTCCAAGACAGTCTTATGCATTAGCTTCTTCAGCAGTCCTCAAGGCTAAAGATTCATACCATGGTTATAGGTAGCCAAAACAATATCTAGTTTTTACTTTGTTTTGTTTTCCACTGCAAGGACCCTTAAACCAGACTTTCCCTGCTTTGTATATGTTTAGTAATTTGTTCTTTCTCTTTAATCTAGGTGTAAAATTTCAGATTTCTCCTTATTACATTTCTTTTTATAGTCCATTACTCCATGCAATGGAAATAAACCTTGAACCCCAATTTTTGTATTCCACCTAATTAACTATCCTTCTTCATTAGCTTCTATCATCTGCTTAGTTAGCAAGTGTTGTGTGTCCCCACCAAGTCCTTCGCAAGAACTTGAAATGATGAAGGCAAAAGACAGAGCCCTTTACTGATCCACTGAAGACTTCTCTGCCAGTGGGCAGGCAGCACATAATCAACATTCTAGGGATGCTTGTCCAACCAGCTCTGGGTCCCAGACCCAGTCCCAGCCCTGGGTCTTCTTCTTTCAAGAACTCAGGCCCCAAGAGAGGGCCATAGGAGGCCACAGGTGGCACGTAGGAAGCCCAGAACCCAACTACCACCATATAGAGAGAGACCGGCAGCATGGACTGACTCACTGTGCAGGGAGGTAAGTGTGAGGAGGTAGAGGCACTTGTTAATATAACAGATACTTAGAAAAAAGGAAGTCTCTTTCTTTAAAAGAAAAAAAATTTCTCCTTAAAAAGAAAAAAAAAATCTACTAGTACATTGAGTGTAGGGTGGGGACTTGACTAGTGATTGATTGACAAAGTAGTGTAAATTCCATAACTACCCCATTTGCATAGATATTGATTGCATTGGACTTCAAAAGACTGATTATGCTGCTTCTCAGATTTGAAATGAGTGTCTTATACCTTAGCCCTACAGAAAAACCAAGAAGCAAACATTAAAGAACTTGAATATGCACATGTGAAAATGTATTTATGATTAATGATAATTTATTAAGTGCAATACTGTGCTAAATTAATATATGCAGAGTAAGACTGACTTGTGCTGATGGAATTATCTTGTTTATGATTACCGTTATTGACTTTAAAAGAGCTACACCACTATTTTCTGAACAAGAGGCATAGTCTAACATACACAATGCAAAACATTTAGATACTTACTGCATTGTCACTAATCATTAATTTGATGTAGGTTCAGTCATTGTAAATTAAAGGTTCTTATATCTATAAATGTCATTCCATTTATAAAAAAAGAATATGCAGGGGTGTCTGGGTGGCTAAATTGGTTAAGTATCTGATGTCAGCTCAGGTCATGATCTCAGGGTCCTGGGATAGAGCTCAGCAGGAAGTCTGCTTGTCCCTCTACCCCTCCCCACTTCGTGTGCACAAAGCACGCAAGCCCATGCGCTCTCTCCCTCAAATAATCTTTTAAAATTTTTTTAATTGAAAAATTTTAAAAATTAAAAGACTGTACAGAAAGAATATTTAAATATATATATTTCTGATTAAGAAACATACATAGTAAATTATAATACTTCATTAATTATTACATCACGATCCCTTAAGTACATTACATCTTAACTGATATTCGCAGTATATAAACAATCAGTTTTTAAATTAATTATTAAATATTGGTATCAATGAAAATACTTTTTAAATTTATTATGCTGCCATAAAATAGAAGACAAACGGGATTCATTCTTTTCTTTAGGGAGCTAAACTTTCTTTTCCAATTAAAAAACATTCAGGTTTGGCTGACAAATGATTTAGATTTTTCTTCTTTTTGTGGTTTTTTTCCCAATGAGTAATTTAAGAAAATATAAACCTAGGTAGGTTGCAGTTTGAACCACTCTCATAGCTTTTTATTTTCCTTTGGGTGAGGGAAAGAAGATCTACAAATCAGTATGGTTTTGTCTAATTTTTGGTCATGATTCATGGCAATTCAAGTCCCTACTTTAAATTAAATTCAAAATGTAATGCTGCTTTATTGCTTTTATAGATTCATTTTTCTATCTTACTTCAATGCTGTCAACAAATCTATGTGTTGTGGGTGAGCTGAACAAAGTTCCATACAATTTGGTCAGGCTGACTTGTTGGGGACCATTTAAAAGAGAACTATCTATTCAGTACTTGTGAACTCATTGTTCTTGCAGCGACTAGGACTGTTTCAATAAATCTTTTTTTTTTTTTTTTAATTTTTTATTGTTATGTTAATCACCATATATTACATCATTAGTTTTTGGTGCAGTGTTCCATGATTCATTGTTTGTTCATAACACCCAGTGCTCCATGCAGAACGTGCCCTCCTCAATGCCCATCACCAGGCTAACCCATCCCCCTACCCCCCTCCCCTCTAGAACCCTCAGTTTGTTTTTCAGAGTCCATCATCTCTCATGGTTCGTCTCCCCCTCTGACATACTCCCCTTTTCTTCCTCTCCTGTTATCTTCTTCTTTTTCTTTTTTCTTAAAATATGTTGCATTATTTGTTTCAGAAGTACAGATCTGTGATTCAACAGTCTTGCACAATTCACAGCGCTCACCGTAGCACATACCCTCCCCAATATCTATCATCCAGCTACCCCATCCCTCCCACCCCCAACCACTCCAGTAACACTCAGTTTCTTTCCTGAGATTAAGAATTCCTCATATCAGTGAGGTCATGTGATACATGTCTTTCTCTGATTGACTTATTTCACTCAGCATAACACCCTCCAGTTCCATCCACGTCGTTGCAAATGGCAAGATCTCATTCCTTTTGATGGCTGCATAATATTCCATTGTGTATATATACCACATCTTCTTTATCCATTCATCTGTCGATGGGCATCTTGGCTCTTTCCACAGTTTGGCTATGGTGGACATTGCTGCTATAAACATTGGGGTACATGTACCCCTTCGGGTCCCTACATTTGTATCTTTGTGGTAAATACCCAGTAGTGCAATTGCTGGATCGAACGGTAGCTCTAATTTCAACTGTTTGAGGAACCTCCATACTGTTTTCCAGAGGGGTTGCACCAGCTTGCATTCCCACCAACAGTGTAGGAGGGTTCCCCTTTCTCCACATCCCCGCCAACATCTGTCGTTCCCTGACTTGTTAATTTTAGCCATTCTGACGGGTGTGAGGTGGTATCTCATTGAGGTTTTGATTTGGATTTCCCTGATGCCAAGCGATGTTGAGCACTTTTTCATGTGCCTGTTGGCCATTTGGATGTCTTCTTTGGAGAAATGTCTGTTCATGTCTTCTGCCCATTTCTTGATTGGATTATTTGTTCTTTGAGTGTTGAGTTTGATAAGTTCTTTATAGATTTTGGATACTAGCCCTTTATCTGATACGTCATTTGCAAATATTTTCTCCCATTCTGTCGGTTGTCTTTTGGTTTTGTGGACTGTTTCTTTTGCTGTGCAGAAGCTTTTTATCTTGATGAAATCCCAATAGTTCATTTTTGCCCTGGCTTCCCGTGCCTTTGGCGATGTTTCTAGGAAGAAGTTGCTGCGGCTAAGGTCGAAAAGGTTGCTACCTGTGTTCTCCTTTAGGATTTGGATGGACTCCTGTCTCACGTTTCAATAAATCTTATTCAATTCTTAAAGGACCTGAAAATTTTTCACTGGCCTCATTAGCTAATCGCTTTGTCTTTAGGTCAAATCAAGTACGGAAGTCTGGAAACAATGATCACTTTATTTGCACAGTGTTAAAACTAACATTAGCAAATAATTAGGAAAAAAAAAGGTGTGCTCAATAAAATAAATTTAGTTCACTATTATCATATATTCTATTTCTTTAGATATTAACATATTAAACCTAAGGAAAGACTAAATGTTTCATTCTTGTGTCTCAAAATTGATTAATTAATCTAAATTAAAAGTAGTCAATGCCTTTACCTGGTCTTAGCTTCTGTAAGCCTGGGCTGAAAAACACTTTTCTTGACCATCTTAAATGAGACAATCAAAACTGTAGGAAAATCCTGACTGAATGTTACAGTGGGAAACAAGATTTCCGTAGACCGTAGAGCAACAGTTGATCCATTTCCACATAGTATCTTCATTGTTTTTGTTTGTTTGTTTGTTTTTGTTAAACTAGTTTTAAAATATCAATTGTCTTCCCTCCTAGTTCTCCAGCTACACATACCAATTTTCTCCTAGGCCCACATCACCGTGAACAGGGTATAATAAACAACACCCCAATTTTACAAGATTGCTTTGTTTCGTTTTGTGAGCAATATGAATGATAGTTTAAAAAAATTTCACTGGAGTAGAAATATGCCTGTTATTTACACCTTCTAAGCCTGGCATCTTCAACTATTAAAATGGAGCGACAATATCATGGGAAATTACTGGCAATGGATTTTTTAAATTAAATGAGGAAAATGATTCATGTTTCTAGTTCGGGTTTAGGTTTTCAACAAGGCTATCTTGTTGCTGAGGTTGAAATTCTTGCAGCATGAACGTATCGTAAGTTCTCCTGAGACTTCTTTGGACAAATATTATGCTGTAATTTAAGATGGTCCTAGACCTTTTGATAAACCTTTTCACATAATTTAAGCAACTGTGAAAAAGATTTTCTAAATATTTTGATATTTTACTACTGAATCATCATAAGTTTTGTGACCTCTGATCTTTATTCAGGAATGTTTGGGTTTGGCGAAAAGAAGGTGTTTTTAAATTTTAATACTAATATTTATAGGGATAAAGGTCATTAGCGTCCATAATAACAATAATAATACTTTGTATTTACATGGCATTCTTCTTCAAGAAAGAAAATTCCTTCCTCAACAACAAAAACAAAGTTGACTGAAAAATTCCGTTTTACAAAACATATAGCAAGTTTAAGATACTTTTAAATATAACTGGCTATAATTTTGCAGGGAATCTACTTTTGCTAAATTTAAAAATAGATTATTGTTTCAAAAAGCATACACAACTACTACATAAATGAAGCTAATTTACCTTAACCTTGAGGTAACTCAGAAGATATTGCTTTGTACATAATTCATAGGTATCTCTCTGTAGGTATTTCTCTGTAGGTAGTTTAAGATAAATATAATAACAGTATAAGCATTAAAGACAGTGGTTAAAAAACAGGAGATATTATTTGATCAGATGATTTTACAACAAAAATTGGGGTAGTGGGGTGTGGCAGAGCACAGGATGAAAGGATATGTAATTACTCATCGGTTATTTCCTTTGGTAAGGAAGGGCATTAATCTACATTATGTGTTCATAGAAACCTTCACTCTCGGATGAAATGCTAAATTACCAGGCCAGCTCATAGTTCTCACTAGGATGCTAACATCAGCTAACAAACTTTGTTCCATTTTGGATAGACGAGTCTCATTATGAGCTCTCAAGACTTCGATAATGAAGCCGGCCTAGTAAGCCTACAACCTATAGACCCTCAATGCCTCCAAGCCTGGTACAGGTACTCCTCAAGGAAATACAGTAATGGAAAGGAGAGCCAAAGGGCTTAGAGGACAGCAAAAGAAATTGCAAAGCAGTGTTGACACCATGAACTGGAAAAGATTTTGAGGTATTAAAACAGCAATATTCCAACAGGGGAAGGGTTCCATTTTGAGCTAACTTTGGATTTAAGTCATTCCACAAAACACATATCTGAGAGAGAAAATAGGCTACAAGGTTTAAGCCGTTCTAAAATAAATACGAAGTTAGACTTACAAGAGCTAACTTTTAAGCTGCTCTACTAATAGCAAAAGTGGCTGAGATTGACATCTGCAGAAATTTTAAACCCAAATCATATGACAAAATAGACAAATCTTAGAAATAGATGTGCGAGTGCACCTGCTTTCCTCACAGCAGTGCATAAAAATATTCCAAGGCCAGACTGTAGAACTGATGCTTTAGGAGTCGTTATTGGACTATAAAATGATATCCATGTGTTAGCTAATGTGCCAGTGTTTTCATCTGAAAGATTAGTAATAGCTTTGGTAATAAACCCTGGTGTCTACTGTCCACTCTGAGTGGCAAGCAGCTACATGTAAGGCAAAGGAAAGAAGCTGACAGACTTCTTGCCTGTGCAGTCTCCAGAGCTGGGCTGTCATCAGGGTGCACAGGGATACAGAAATGTTTCTAAGAGTTCAAGATCTTTAATGTCTATTAATTTTCCCACTAAAGTAATACACCTTGTTTTAAGAAACACAGGCTCTTCTTGTTCTTTAGAGCCAGTATGTCTAGGAGTGAAGGAATGGTTAGAAACGAAGAGAAAGCTGAGAGACCCTCATGAGCAAAGGCACCAAATCACTGGGCCAACTTCTTCAGCAATGACATAAACCTTGGCCCTGCCTGTCTAACGCCATCCGTCCTCAGCCAGAAGGAGCCAAGGAGGAGCCACAGTGGGCTGTGATATGCTGGGGGAAGACAGGACAAGGGGAACTCCTGGCCGCAAGCACATACACCACTCCTGGCTAACAGGAAGTAAGACAAAATAATCTGTGATTCTCTTAATCAAAGATCACATTTCAGATAAAAATTGAGCTCAAATGAAATTAAAGATAGCTCTCATAAATAGATAATTGGTATTTGCTAATTGTACTGTGAGGATAATAAACTCAACCCATCGTCCAAGTAGACTTGATGCCTGGTAAAAACTATTCTTAGTCCCCTATTTTACTCATCAAAAAATAATTTTAAAAATCAAACTACCCTTTGTTGGATGTTTGTATTACCTGTGACGTAAATATAATAGGTGATCTGTTAAAATAATGACTTCAAGAACTATTAAAGTCAAAGATGTTAACTAATTTGCCCAAGATCACCCTAATTACAAAAGGAAGAATCAGGAGTCAAACCCAGGTCTTGCTTTTTCTACTACCCAGACCTCTCAACTGACAAATCACAGGTTTCATCTTCATTCTATAACCTAGCTTCTCAGAACCCTAGAAGGCTTCTCTTTCCTTTCCGGTTTCCTTTCTGGTTGGTTGGTCTCTGACTGTAAAAGTTATACATGCTCATTATTTTCAAAAATTTTAAAATGTGAGAAAAGAAACTAGAAAATAAAAATCACCTATAATTCTACCTGCCAGACAATGACTGTGTGTATGTTTGTATGTATCTATATTTCCCATGTATCACCTATACATACTCGTTTATAACTTGCCTTCTGCATTTAATATGTTGAAGACATCTTTTCGTGTTAATAAATATATACCTACCTCATTGTTTGTAATAGTAGAATAGTGGTATCCTGAATATATATACATACCTGTATTTTACAACTGAGGAAATAACTATAAAAAAATTGCAAAAATAATTGTAGGATTTAAAAATAATAAGTAATTGCATATATAAAGATTAACTACTTGACTAATAACTGATATTCAAGTTATTTCCAGTTTTTATCAGTAATTCTACAATAAAATTTTTTGTTTACAAATTTATGGGATGATTTGCTAGGATAAGTTTTGACAATTAGAATTGCTAAGACAAGTAACTATTTCAAATTTTCATACATATTACAATGTATGTATGTACTATGACAATTTACATTCTACTTAAGTGTATTAGAACCTGTTTTGTCACCAATGCATATCAATTGTTTTCTTCCCTGGTAATATGTGAGGTAAGAGTGGTATCTCTCAGTCATTTCTGATAGTATTTCTTTTTTTTTTTAAAGGTTTTATTTATTTATTTGAGAGAGAAAATGAGAGACAGAGAGCACAAGAGGGAAGAGGGTCAGAGGGAGAAGCAGACTCCCTGCTGAGCAGGGAGCCCGATGTGGCACTTGATCCTGGGACTCCAGGATCATGACCTGAGCCGAAGGCAGCCGCTTAACCAGCTGAGCCACCCAGGCGCCCTCTGATAGTATTTCTTTGATTAGCATTAGAACAGAAAATCTTTTTACGTATTTACTGGTCATTTTAATTTCTTCTTTTGCCATTTGCCCACTAACAAAAGCAAATAAACAAATAAAACTGCCTTTTCCCGTTTTTCTATTGGAATTGTTCATCTTTTTCTTTTTGATTTACAAGACCTGCTTATATATTGGAGCTATTAATCCTTAGTAGGGCACAATAATTGCAAATTCTTTTCCAGTTTGTCATTTGTCTTTCAAGTTTGTTTATAGTATGTTCTATAGTATTATTATTTATTTTTAATATAGTAAAATACAAATACCACTTGACATTTAAAGTTATTAGAAGACCTCCACTCCTAGCTAAGAGAAAGTAACAGAGAAGAGATATATCTTACCACCTGAAACAACTAAAAAACTTAACAAAAATATGAAAGAATGATTTTTCAAGACATTGGACACAGGCAACAAAAGACAGTGATCCCTGAAACATGGGAAACAAACACAGTAAGGCCTAGGACTGTCCCAGCTTACTGCCTAGTGAGAGTTTCCAGGCCATCGTGCAGGGAGGCATACCCAGGCTAAGCCTACCAGGCTTCCTGAGTGGAGTGGATGGAACTGAGAATCCAAGGAGGCCAAGACTGTTGACTCTGCAGGACAAAGAATCAAAGGAAAGAACAGCACAGAAAAAAGAAGTCCCTCATATCTTCAGCTGAGTATGGATTAGCTCATATGTTTGAGGGAAAAACTCAGTTCAAGAAAAGAACCATCCAAAAGAATAAGAGGAAACTGATACTTGCGTAGGGCTGAGGGTAACTCGGGGTCCTACTAGCCATAATTCACGGACATTAGATAAAATTCTCTGAAGAGATTTGCCTCATTAATGAGCAAAATTAGCCCTAGACAAGACTGTTTGGTCCCATCTAACAAAGCTTAACTTTAAAATTTGAAAAGGATCAAACTGTTTCCAGATAACCTAACAGTATCCCAGAACAAGGTTCAAGAATATTTATAAGAATATAAAAATACCCAGCACACAAGATGAAGTCCACCAATGGCTGGCATCTAATTTAAAAAAAAAAAAAAAAGCATGCAAAGAAGCAGAAAAATACAAGTCAAAATGAAGCAGAAAAATCCACCAATTGAAAGTGACCCAGAAATGACACCACTGAAGAATTAGTAAGCCATCATATAAAGACACTTGGGCTGGTCAACTGAATGACACAACAGAGAGGGAGACGTTGCAGCCTCTTAGACCCTTCAGCTCTAGCCAACCCACCAGAAAAAAGCTGCCTCATAAATGAGTCCAGATGAAACCCATGGAAGAACCACCTCACCAAACTACAAACTCTTAAGAGAGATATAATAACACTGTTGGTTTAAGCCACTAAGTTTTGAGATGTTTTGTTACCAATAGAGATCAGGAACATATTTTTTTGTTGTTGTTATTAGTGTCATGTTTAGAAAGCCCCTGCCACTTCATATTCTAAAAACATAACCAATAGTTTTCTTTTAGTGCTTTTATATTTGAATTTGTACATTTAGCACATGTTTTGGCATAGGATATGAAGATGGCACCCAATCTTGTTTTTTCAAATAGTTACCTGTTTATCCTAATAAAATTTAATAAATAACCATTCTCCATTGGTTTGAATGCTACTTTACCATATACTAAATTTTGAGGATAATGTAAAGGGACAAATCCAAAAGAACAATGTCCAAACTCACTTTCAAATACAAAAGCTATTAAACCAAATTAGTAGTGTTTCTATAAAAAAATTCCTTATTTCCATTCTAAGTATGTATATGCAAACTTTATTATAAATATAATTATTTTTTCACTTCAAGACGAAAATCAGAAACATGTGTTTTCCAACATTTTGTTATAGAAATAGTCTTATTATTCAGAAAGCTTTTTAGTATTATATTCACTATAATATGATTTTGCTGGTACTAATTAACCCTGATCTTATAATGTGGTTTTTACAGCTCCCTGACTATGTACTAACCAAATGACCTTAAGTCAGTATTAATCCAACTGAAAACACTTCTTGAAAAGCCTTCACTGCAATCTACAAATATGAGATAAAATTCAAGTCAATTTTTTCCACACTACAAAAATATGGGAAAAACAGATCTTGTTTAATTTTAGGTAGGACTTTGTCAACATGCAGGTCTCTTGAGAATTTCTTAGTCCCTTAGTGTGAAATCTGCAAGAAGACATTTTATGGAAATTAATGTAATAGCAAGATTAAATCCTATGTCCCTACCCACAAAGCATGCTAACAATATTAAAGGAGAAATCCAGTTCTTAACTTCAAGTAAAAAAGGGGAAATTCAAATGGACACTCCTGAGTTGCTTCCTTTTAGCTCTACTCTATTGTCAAATTTTCCTTTATGAGTGTCATGGAAGCCACTGAATTGAAGGGAGGGGAAAAAGCTTTAAAAAGGCAGACATAGCAAAAAAGCTGACTTCTAAATGGGGTCCCTAGAAAGAACCGCCTGCCTATACATTACTCCCTCCCCCCAAAAGTCCCAAATTACTAGGATTGCTCCCCTTAATTTTATCATGTTGCCTGAAATCACCTCAATTAGAGATTCATTTCAGTCAGTAAGTTTTCTCTTTCTAAAATATACAGAAATCTCTAAGACATTAAGAGCTTATCAAACATCATCACATTTGTGTTAATTTGTTCTTTCAGTGGATTTTTCTAATAAGTTGTAGAAACCACCCACATTGAAGGAATGGGATTTTCTTAGTTACATTAAAAAGACCTTCATTCTCCTTGTTATTAGCTTTGAAATCTAAAATCATTTTTTAACTAAACTTTTAATCTTGAGATGATTATACACACATGTCACACATGTATAATACACACATGTGTATTATAAAAAATAATATAAGAAGTATGTCCTTTACTCAATTCTTCTCAACTGTTACTTCTTACAAAAATATAGTGCAAAAGTAGGGGCGCCTGGGTGGCTCAGTCGGTTGAGCATCCAACTCTTGATTTCATCTCAGTTCATGATCTCAGGGTGGTGAGATCAAACCCCGAGTTGGGCTCCGCACTAGGCAGGGAGCCTACTTAAGATTCTCTCTGTCCCTCCCCCTGCCCCTTGCTCATGCTCTCTAAAAATATATATATTTTTAGATATATAGATATCTATACAGACATGTATATTTGTATACAGATATGTACATATCTATATATGTATAGAGAGATATTGATATAGGTATCGATACTGATAGATATAGAGATAAAGATAGAGAGATAGAGAGAGTACAAAATTAAAATAAGGATATGGGGCGCCTGGGTGGCTCAGTTGGTTAAGCGACTGCCTTCGGCTCAGGTCATGATCCTGGAGTCCTGGGATCGAGTCCCACATCAGGCTCCCTGCTCAGCAGGGAGTCTGCTTCTCCCTCTGACCCTCTTCCCTCTCGTGCTATCTCTCATTCTCTCTCTCTCAAATAAATAAATAAAATCTTTTAAAAAAAATAAAATAAGGATATGAACACTGATACAGGGAAGACACAGAGCATTTCCATCATCACAAAGATCCCTTGTGTTGCCCTTTAATAGTCACACTCACTTCCCTCCGATCTTCACCCTCTCCTTAACCCTGGAAACCAATAATCTGTTTTCCAATCTATAATTTTATCATTTAAAGGATGTTATATAAATGGAATCATACATTATGTAACCTTGGGGGACTGGTGTCATCTACTCAGCATAGTTCTCTAGTGATTCATCAAGGTTGTTGTACCTATCAGTACTTTTCCTTTTTATTCCTCTATCGTATTCCATAGGATTCCATAGTAAGGCTGTACCACAGATGTTGTTTGTTTTTTTTAACTACTTGTCCATTAAAGTGTTATTTCCAGTTTTTCGTTATTACAAATAAAACTGCTATAAAAATTTGTGTACAGGTTTTGGATGAACATACGTTTTCATTTCTCTGGGATAAACACCTAGGAGTATAATTGCTGGGTTGAATGGTAGTTGAACATTTAGTTTTTGAGAAACCACCAATTTTTTTCCAGAGTGGTTAGGTCATTTGACATTTCAACCAGCAGTTGTAGGAGTGATTCTGTTTCTCTGTATCCTTGCCAGCTTTGGTACTGAATCTGGCTTTTTGTTTGTTTTAATTTTTTTTTTTTTTTTAGCCATTTTGATAGGTGTGTACTGATATCTCATTGTGGTTTTAATTCGCATCTTTATATCATCAGTAATTCTTCATGTCTTTTGCCTATTTTCGACTGGGCTGTTTAAGTTTCAAGAATTCTTTATTTTATTTTTTAAAGATTTTACTTATTTATTTGAGAGAGAGAGAGCGAGCACAAGCAGGGGAGTGGCAGGAAGAGGGAGAAGCAGACTCCTCGCTGAGCAGGGAGCCCAATGCGGGGCTCAATCCCAGGACCCTAAGATCATGACCTGAGCCAAAGGCAGCGGCTTAACCTACTGAGCCACCCAGGCGCCCCACAGGAGCTCTTTATATGTTCTCAATAATAGTCCTTAGTTGGATATGTGGTTTGTAAATAATTACCCCCACTCTGACTTTTCTTTTCATACTCTTAACTGGGTCTTCCGCAGAGCAAAAGTTTTTAAATTTGAGGAAGTCCAAGTTATCGATATTTCTTTTTATGGATAATGATTTTGGTCTCACATCAAAGAATTCTTTTTATAGTCCTAGATTCTAAAAGTTCTTTCTTATTTTCTTCCTAAGAGCTTTATAGTTTTATATTGTATTTTTAAGTCCATGATCCACTTTGAGTTAATTTCTGTATAAGGTGTTAAGACTTCGGTCGGGGTTCATCTTGCTTCTGAATGTCCAATTTCTCCAGCTACAGTTGTTGAAATGGATATCTTCTTCAACTGATTTGTTCTTGTACTTCTGTCAAAAATCAGTTGGACATATTTATGTGGGTCTATTTTTGGAGTCTCTATTCTATTTCATTGAGAGCAGTATGTCTATCCCTCCACTAATAGCACATGATCCTTATTCTTGTGACTACATAAAGTCTGAAAATCAGGTACACTGATTCCTCCCATTCTGGTTCCTTTGCCTTTTCATAAAAATTTTAGGACAATATTATCTATATCTACAATAAATCTTGCTGAGATTTTGATAGGAATTGTGTAAATCTATCTACTTAGGGAAAATTAATATCATTGCTATGTCAAAACTTCTGATTTGTGAATACAGCCTATCTCTCCATTTATTTTTCTGCAATTTCTTTTATCAGCATTTTATAGTTCTCAGCATACAAGTTCTATTAACATTTTATTAGGTCTATACCTAAATATTTTCCAGTTCTTTGGAGCAACTGTAAGTGATATTTTTAATGTCACTGTCCACATGTTCACTGCTAGTATACAGAAAAACAACTGATTTTTGTATGTTTTCTTGTATCCAGTGACCTTGATTAACTTATTAGTTCTAGGTCTGTTGTGTTTTTTTAAAATAAATTTCCTAGAATTTTCGACATAAAAACTCATGTCATGTCATCTGCAAATAGAGTTTTATTTCTTCCTTTTCAATCTGTATGCTTTTTATTTTCTCCTCCTGCCTTATTGCACTGGCTGGAACTTCTATCACTATTTGAATAAGAATGGTGAGAGGAGACAATCTTGTCTCATTCCCAGTTTTAGGGGGAAAGCATTTGATCTTTCACCATTAAATAGAATACTAACTACACATTTTATCAAGAAAAGGAAGTTTCCTCCTGTTCCTTTTTGTCAGTTTGTATCATGAACAAGTGCTTTTTTTGTGTTGAATAATATGATGTCATTTTTCTTCTTCAACCAGTTAATATAGTGAATTATATTGATTTATTTTTCAAATAGTTGAACTACTCTTGCATCTGTAGGACCAACCACATTTTGTCATGGTGTACAACTTTTTATATTGCTGAATTCTATTTGTTAATATTAATTCAGGATTTTTACAACTATTTTCATAAGGGATATTTTGATTTTGGTAACAGTATAATACTAACTTCATAAAATGAACTAGGAAGTGTTCCCTCTTACATTTTCTGAAAGAGCTTGTATAGAACTGGCACTAATTCCTCCTCACATGTTTAGTAGAACTCTCATTTTTCAATCCCTTTTTTCTTATACCGCAGTTCTTTCCCTCGTTACCTAGGTGACCTAGACCTTTCACTGAGCTTCCTTCAGGTTACTCAACAGTAAAATGGAGATAGTAAAATTGACCCCACACAGTATCTTTGAGTTAAAGGTAGAGTGCTTAGAAACAGTATCTGCACATAGTAACAGGTATAGTTATGACTATGATTATTCCCTATGGCTAATCAGTCATCAAGACCGTCAATATTTCCTCTAAATAAATCATCCCCAGGGTGAGGTCTAGGATGAGGTAAGAGAGGCACGTAGGGCAAAAAATTTAAGGAGGCATGCTAGGTGAGTACACCTCTCTTGCCTCACGCTAATCCCAGCCCTGCTCTTTCCCATTACTTCTTTTTACTCCTGCAATCAGCATAATTCACCCCTTTATTCCTATATACTTGGGCATTTTAACAGCCTTCTTATAGTCAATCTAATTGTAATCCTTCCCTGTTCTAACCTATCAAGACATCTCCAAACCTTCTTAAAAATAAAGCTCTGTGGGGTGCCTGCGTAGCTCAGTCAGTTAGGCATTGGACTCTTAATCTCAGCTCAGGTCTTGATCTCAGGTTAGTGAGTTCAAACCCTGCACTGGGCTCTGGGCTGCGTGTGGAGCTTACTTTAAATAAATAAATAAATGAATAAACAAACAAACAAATAAATAAATAAATCTGTTCAAAAATTGCCAAGAGTGCCTTACTGATTACACAATTTAGTTCAAGTCCTTTAGGAAAAGACACAGGAATACAATACTGCCTTATTGCTCACTGGGTGCAAGCAATAGAAACTGACTCTGGAGCAAAACAAAGCAAAAAGCGATTTATTGAAAGGATGGGTGCTAGTCACTAGAATTTAAGGGAAAACTTTAACTATGCCTGGGAAAAAGATAGGAACCATGTTGGCTCTGAGGATGTAGATGAAAAGAACTAATAGACTCCTCAAGGCACCACAGTCAGAATGAGTCAACTCCATCCGTTTTCCATCCTTGGGCCTCTATTAGGTTAGTCATATGCTTACCCTAGGCCAGAGGAGGGCAGGACACTTTGATTCACTGTCTTAACAAAATAATTCCCAGTTGGGGAACATAAGGGAAGATTCCTAAGGGCTAGGCTTTGACAGTGATATTCACCACTGTATCTCCAGCATATAGAACAGTATCTGGGGCATCTGGGTGGCTTAGCTGGTTAAGTGTCTACCTTCAGCTCAGGTCATGATCCCAGGGTCCTGGAACCGAGCCCCCATGTTGGGCTCCCTGGTCAGAGAGGAGCCTATTTCTCTCTCTCCCTCTGCCCCTACCCCCCTGCTTGTGCTCTCTCTCTCTTTGTCAAATAAATAAATAAAATCTTAAAAAAATATATCAGTTTCTGAAACATAGTGTGAGCTCAGTAAATATTCACCAAATGAATCAGTTGAGGGAAAACAAAATTACCTAATCAGAGAAGTGAAAAATAAGTGCTGAACAGGGAGAAAGAACAGATGTCAATACAAAACCTCTCCACAATCTGGTCATACATTACATGGATCTGTTCTGTTCATTAAGGGATGGATCTCCTAAGTCCCATTAATAACAATTTCCATTATTACATAGCACTTTTCAAAATACAGAGTGATTCTACATACTCAAGTTTATACTGTCCTTGGACTTTCCATTTACCTAAAATTTCACCCATTCTTCAGTTGTTAGTGTAGTCTCAATTCTGTTACAAAGTTTCCTAAATAATTTCAGACCATGTTTCTCTCTCCCTTTCTTGAAAATTTGTGTCACTGCTGTGGGTTGCTATTTGACTTTGGATGTGTTGACTTTGTCTCAAAAACTAACATTTGCTTGAGTGCTGGGTCTTGTATATCAGGGTCATATAATTCCCAGTATCTTTCCTCTAACTAGTTGGGCAATACTCTACACCTACTATATATTCAATATAAATTGAAATTAAAGGATTAAGGCCAATATTTTGGAAAGATTTATTTTTCTCATTGCAACTAAAACACTTACTAACCTACAGATGAATGTACAATTTGGCCATAAAATATCGTTCCTTATAAAATTAGTGTGAATTTTAATTTTGGAAGTATGCTGATAAAAATTTTATCAAGTCTATGCTGAAATGATTACAATACACTTAGGAAAAAATATTATACATTGTGGTAGCTCCTCCTTCCTCTTCCTCCTCTTCCCTGTCACAATAAACCAAGCCTTCTGAGTGTATACAGGCCCCTGTGTGGTTTCCTGCCTTTGAAGCTGGGTGGCCTCAGACTCATTTCTGACCAAGAGAATGTGAAAGAATTTATGTGGCATGATTTCTAAGGTTAAGTTAGTAAGAATCCCTTCTGGTGCCATGTGGGTCTCTTGGACTCTGTGTTCTGGGAAAGAAGGCCACCAGCTAAGAAATCTAACTACCCTAAAACATCCATGCTAGAGGAAGCCCAAGCTAGCCACGTAGGGAGGACATGTAGAAAGAAAGAGATGTCCTGCCAGCAGCAAGAATTCCAGCCATCTGAATTAAGGTGTCAAAACATGTGAGTGAAAAAGCCATCTTGGATATGTAGTCCAGTTGAGACATCAAATGACTCTAGACTCAGACTGTTACTTAAAATCACTACATTTTGCAGTGGCTTTTTAGGCAGCAATATAGAGTCAAAACATATACTTAAAACATAATCACTCAGGCACATGCAAAACAGGATTATAATATACACATGTTTTGTATTTCAGTTATATCCCTAAAGCTATTACTATTTCATTTGTCTATTGCTACTTTTCATGGCTTTATTTTGTTAATTTTATTGCAACTTTTAATTTTATTCCATTATTTCATATTATAAATTATAATTGGCTTTAAATAACAGTAACATAACAGAAAATATTTTCTTTGTAGAATCCACTCAACTGTTTATTAAAATATGTAGCTTTTAAACATTTTTTGGAAGTAGGAACAACATCTTAATTATTTTTTCTTTTTACTAAGTAATACATAGTAGTTATTCAATAAAAGTTTATAATTGAATTGATGAGTAATGGGAAATGATCATTTGGTGAAAAACTCATTCAAACTCATTCAAACATCTTGTATCCACCACTGACCCAGTTAAAATTTTTTTAAATGAAGACTTTTTATGTGACATCCACAGTCACATCTGTTTAAAATTCGTAAGCTTTTATTTTAATTCAATAGTACCAATTTTAATTCATTATTACTCCAAAATGCATACTGTAATCAACCAACAATCAAGTCACAAATAAAAATAAAATATTTTGACATCTTAAATGCATTTGAGGGCCAAATATGAAATAATTAGAAATAAATACAATAGTCCTTTAATATAGCTTTTGAACAAAGCTACAAAACCTTTTCTAAAAGAATTTTTTAACATATTTTGTAAATACCCATTGTAACTTTACAAGCTTAATAGAGCAACAGTTTCTTCGAAATTTAGTGAGTACCTACTGCAATTCTATATTCTATGTGTGCCATTAATAATTTTAAATTTTCTGCTATAACTGTTTATACACCTAGTTTACAAAATCAGTTTTGAAGAAAACCTTGATTGTGACTACATGGAAAAAATTATAAATATATCTGTTTACTAAAACCTCAGTCTTCCAGACTTACTGATTTGCCTTCTATTTCATGAAAGTAAATGGATTTCTAATCATTTCAGTATTTTGGTTAAAAAAAGAATGAAAAGTTACTAACAGCCAGATAAAAGGCTGAAACTTTATTTGTCTCAATGCATTCACAGTGTCCTTCTAAAAGAGAAAAATCTAGACGTCCATCAGCCAGAAAATATATTATATAAGAGATTTAGAATAAATGAAGGATGTTCAAAGAGGGTCTTCAAAATGAAGCTGCCCGTGAGACATGACGTTAATCAAATAACTGAAGGAAAAAAACTCAGCCTGGCTAAGTGCCTATTTACTGAGCTATTTCTGGGTTCAACAAATGAGAAGATCTAAGAGAACAGGTATTTAGGTGTTCCTAAATTACATTTCTCATATTTTTACTACCTTCTTCAAAATTTCTCACAAAGTCACTTCACTGAATTCCAGGAGATATGGATTGCTATGGCCAAGGAGCCTAGAAAAAAAAAAGTCTGATTTTACCCTTTTATTTTCATAAGACAGAAGTTTAATGATTAGGACTGGAAGCCTATCCAAAAAAACCGAATGACTGGCTTAGTTCAGATAGAACCATACCGCATCAAATCAAACTGCGAAACAAAGGAAGCGACCCCAGGAATTTGAATTGAATTGCAAGGGTACAGTTAGAAATAACTGGAGATTCATAGAGGACCAATTATAAGGAAAAGCAGAAAGGTGGGCCAATCAAGATGCAAAATTCAGTGTCAGGTTAGAAGAAGTAGGTCAGGAATAGTGAATTCAGATCCCAAAGGGGGTAAGTGAGGCACTGAGGTTTGGAGGCACGGGCTGACGGGGCTCCCTGGTAGAGAGGAGAAGGCTATAATGGTCTCAGCAATACATCAGATTGCACCCAATATTAGCTCCACCTCACGGTAATGTATATGGGAACTCTTAAACACCTAGCCCCAAGGGTCCCAATATAGCCTTTACACACCTTCCAGAGCCTGATGTTCCTCCAGCAGTGCTCAGACAAATGAATGATTATTCCTTACTTACAACTTCTTACATAGGAGATGATGATCAAGTAACTCCAAAGAGGTAAAATAATCATTTTATCTTCTAAGGTTTCTGGTGTCCTCTTCTTTGGATATAAAAATGTACACTAAACCTTCACTGAACATTAAGGTAAAAACTAAAAGGAGGGGAATTATCAATCTAAGAAAGCAAGTGGATGGCGGCTAGACAGAAATGTATATCCTTTGAATAATATAAATCATAAAACGTCAGTATTAAAGACCCTGCGACCAACTGAGATGCTTGGAAAGATTATGATGGAAGAAAAATGACTGTATTACACTCAAGTTAGAAATTCAGTATTTTTCTATTCGTAAAAACTATGATCCCAATGCACCGAGACCTCACTCCCTAATAATAATTGATCAAAGGAGAGTCTTCACTGCTTACTTGTATTACAGTCAGTGAAAGATCAGAACCTATAAGAACCTGCCAACAAAATACTCCAGACAAGTGCAAAAATCTATGAAGTATAAGGAGTATAGGCTCCACACTATAAAGAAAAGAAAATCTTACAGCTTTTCTAAAGCATCAATCAAATCAGAACAAAGTGCCACAGAGAGGATTTTGCTTTATGAAGTGCTGGCTTCCTTCAAGGTCATTCATGACAGTGATGCAAAGATGTCTGCAATACTGTGCTTTCAGTCTCAACACTAGAGAACTGCCTAGGGTCCTTACTTAATGAGTTTACTAGCCGAGCTTCATCTTAATAGAAGCAGTTGAGTTCTAAAAAAAAAAATTTTTTTAATCTCAGCTCAGTGCAGTCTCTCTCACAACTATAAAAAAAATAAACACTACACTTATTACAAGGTAATAAATACTAAGTTAAAATGAATGTGACAACCAAAGGGCCACTAAATATTGGCATGTCAGTTTCTCTCATTGTGCTCTCTCATTATTCATCATTTTGCTTAAAATCTACAAAGTATTTACCTTTTAACACTAAACTTTATATTTGTTGCTCTCCTTTCTCCTGAAGACACCATTCATTAACTAAACCTCACATCTTTGAAAGACAATCCAAGTTAAAAAGGATATAGGAAGCCTAAACCAATAGACTGTGAAGCAAGATTAGAATTAGGGAGCAGATAAATCTGAAAATGTGGACTTCGCACACAAATTTTTTTAACTATTAGAAAGTACCTGTACCTTCACATTAAAAAGGAAGAAGACTATTAAGTACTCTCCATATATTTAATATGTTATTCTATTACTATCCTATTGAAGGGGTCCAATTTATTCTATTATTCTATCAATGTGTTCTACTTGATCATGCTGTCTGGCCTTGCAGTGTGGGAGTCATCATTGATGAGCATGCAAAAATTTACTAAGCCCTGTGGTTATACATAAGTAGTTCCATGGTAAACTAGCTTCTCTGAGAATATTATTATAATCAAGGGCCCTCAAAAGGTTCACCACATTTTGCTTTTCCTCTTTTCCTCCTATCACACTCAAAGTATAAGAGTATATGCCCAGGAAAAGCAGGTAAATTCCAGAGAGGTTATCAAGGATGACTGCATCCAGGGTCATAGGAAGAGCCAAGAACTTCTAATTAACTCTTTAGACCTATGTCTATAAAAAAAATCCAAATAACACTGTTGAAAAGAATTTTACAATTTAAACGTGTCATAAAAAACTAAATAACAATACTCAGTACAAATAATAATATTCAATGTCAACAATGAAAAAAAGCTAGAAAAGCTAAAACCGACCATAAAATAGCAGCAAAACTATTTTTGTTTTCCAAACTCTCCTGAGAAGTATGTCACTACTTCCTAGGAGTGCTTTATTTCTTTTGGTACCCTTTAACGCAATACCTGATGCTCAGCAGATACTCAAAAGTATTTGTTGAACAAAGCAGTGAGTGAAAAAAAGGTGAAATTAACTAAAATATAGGCACTAACTCCCTGAGGTTAGTGAAGTATCATTTAGTATGTGGAGATAATATTTCACAAATCACTTAAAGGATAATTAGAGAGCTTAGCATATATGGATTAGTCAACATTCAAAGACATTTTGGTTTTGGTAAAAAAAAAATATTTCCCTGAAAATTTTTAATTTACTCCAAATTTACTTTTATTACACTAAGCAATAAACTATATGATAACATAAAGAGATTATCTATAACTAAACATTCTTTTTTAAGATAATTATAGATTAACAAATTCCAAATCTACTAAACTTAACATATACTATAAAACCTTAAAAATGCAAACTAAATATAAACTGAATAACTTCTCTTAATAACCTCACTCACACTGAAAACATGTAACCTTATTATTTAATGTGGTTGTTGGATATCTGCTCAAATGTCCTTTAATTTCTCTCACCTGCATGTTTTCAGGAACTGAAAAAACCCTAGTTCAACCTCTCTATGTTCTCCTATGCAAGTTCTTTATATCTTGCCCTCATGGTATTTCCAAATGTGCCTTAAACAAAGAGTCCTTGCTGGCATTGGCTTGTTGCTAGTCAGTATTTAGCTCTCTTTCTGTAGCTAAGAGAGAGCAACCATCTGCTTCCCACAGCTTTTCATTCCTATGATAGCTTTCTGCTCTTTCCTCTTCCAACTCAGAAACAGAAAGCAAGAGATAAAACAAAGCATCTTAGGTCCACAACAAGATGCACAACACCCAGGAGAGTTTCCTCCCAATCAGGAAAATGCTTCCTTAGCAACCAAGTTACTGAGGCCAATTAACCTCCTTTCTTTATCAATATTCAATTTACATTAAAGCCCTTTTTGGTTAAGCCCTTCAGTTTTACAATGAGCTTTCTGGCAGAGAAAAAGGTGCTTCTGTCTTAAAGGAGCCAGGCCTTTTCTCCTGAATGTCTGGAAGTGTGAGCTGAACATAACACAAGCGTTAGGGGATTTCTTAACGTGATGTAAGGGGATGAAAACATAGAAAAGGCACAGAAATTAAGTACACTCAGTCAACATATACCTAAAAATTTCAGAGTAAGCAGAGACTGGACACCGTGGAAAATAAGAGACGGAAAAGATGCTCTGTAGCTGCCATTGCTTCATATTTGCCTTAGCTGATTTATATCCTTTCCCATGACCAACACAGCCCAGGTTACCATTAAATAATCACAATATCAGTAGAATCCCAGAGAAAAGATGCATGGAAGAGAGGAGCACAGACAGCATAAAAACCGAGAAATTTCCTTCCAGGCAAGAAAGTTAAAAATTGGAACTAGCGAGGAAATAGCACTTCAAAGTCATGAACTATTTCAGAAGTAGTAAGAACTACCACACATTGAAAGAAAAGGAGGTGGTTTTATAAAAAACATACAATTGTACAATGATAATTCTCCCCTCTCCAAGATTTCACGCAGTCAGATGGAGGTTACATTTTTTTTCTAAGTCTCACAATTACATTATTATACTGTATTCCAGTTAAGGTAAAGAAAACTTGACAAATATTATACAATAGGTAATTAGTTGTTTTCTGATGTTCATCTTCCAGGTCTTAATGAAGCAAAATCCTTTAGTGAATAATTTTAAAGTTTCTTTAAATTCTACATATAATGCAAAATGGAATAACCCAAATATAGCAATTTATAACGGGCACTGTTATAAATCATCCTTTGGCAGTTTTGGTAGCAGCTCTCCAATATCAACATGCAACACCACTGTATCTCAAAACAATTCTTGCTGCTAACAGTCACAACACAGAATTTCAGAACCAGTTTTGTTTTCCACTATTGTCAATTAACCATTGTAGGACTCGATCCGCCTTGCACACATTTACTCTGAAACCGTAAAGCTGCCTTAAGTGGCACTAATAAAAATTAACATTTGTTATCCTTGTCCCCATCATCCTATCTGATCCTCATAAACCACCCTGTGAGGCAGGGATTGTTTCCACACCCTTCAACTGTGGACGTGTCTGATGTTGAAAAAGAGTGGGGAAAGGAATATAAACGTTATGAAGCACTGCCCGCAATATGTGTTTTACTTTCCCAGCACTGGCCAGGTGTTTCTTCCATGATATCATTTAATGCACACATCAACCCCACTTAGGCACAGCCTCTGATTCCCCACCTCCTGACTCCCTTAAGTATTTGGGGCCCAGGTTTACAGATGAGGGATTTGAGACTCAAGAAGGTTCAAAGTATACAGTTAAAATGAAGGAAAGTTGGGATTTAAAACCAAATTTGCCCAACTCCAAAGCCCTTGCTCTATCAACCATGCTACGCCACCTGCTACCCAAAGCCCATGGCAACCTCATTACACTACTGTCAGAATCCTTTCAACTAACATTAGCAATCACCAAAAGTCTAAGTAGTATTTTCCAAATGAGAGTCATATTAGCAGGTTCTGAAATCAAGTGGTGGGCCTCGACCAGCATTTAAAAAAAAAATTAAATACAGCAGAATAGATTAGTAAAGCAGGGTATATAAAAACAAATCATTTCATAAACCTTAGTTTCAAGTATGTGTATGTGGAGTGTACTGGGTCCTGCTGTAAAATGTATGTCTTGTTGTGGGTTTATATCAAAAAGTTGGAATGCCACTGGTCTCAGAGGATAACTCTCACACAGAAACAGAACATGGAGAGACTTATCAAGGGACTGGAAACTATTCAATGTTCAGCTTTGTTCACTTAAATAACATCAGGAAACACAAGACAGGAAGTCCCTTCTCAGACAAGACAGAAAAAGGATTACCTAGAATCAGTATAGGAGGAGGATGCTGATTGTATAATTACACACCTCCTTCACAGCAGCTCCAGTCCATCAAGCAGATAGTATGGTTTATTTTTTACAGCACTAATTATGTAATTATCCATAACATTAAATCAGTTCCACCTGATTCAATCTATCACAGGTTTCCTGAAACATTCATTTGTTTATTATTTTTAAAAACACTGAACTACCAATCATATGTAAAAGCTCCAGTGTGGAAACTGTATAAACCTAAAAAAAAAAAAAAGATCTTCTGTCAAATAGGACATTTTTGGTCCTTTGGGATAAATGGCAACTGAAATTTCATGTTAATATACCTTGGAGCTTCTATAAACAACAGATTTCAGACAAGCATATTCTTGGTTTTTTCTTCATTATTTCATAAAATGCCTATCATACAGCAATAATGCCACACTGCATATTTTCACAAAAAAATTTTCTATAGAATAAAACTTTCCATAGATTTTTCTTTATAATACTTCTGGTATACCCCTCATTCAAAATGAGTCCCTGAGAAGTGCTATAAAATAAGTAAGCTATGAATCCTGCACTCAAGGAGCCAGCATTTGATTAGGGGAGCTAACACTAGACGCCACAGCTTCCACTCAGCTGCTTCTCATTACCTCTGAGCAAGATATAAATAACCCCAGCTACCAACCAATATCTGCAACAGATGTAGAACATCCAGAAAGACTCACCAAATACCCTCAAATAAGCAAGAGACTAAAACAAGGAGAGCTAAGAGAAAGCATTCAAATTATAGACCTCATCTGATTCTCCTTCCCACATATTCACACTACCTCTCCACTCTACCTAACCCCTCAAACTTGTCTGATACACTCAAAACCATTCATCCATGAAATGCAAAGAAGATCCAGCCCACTCCAAATTGGTTGCGGCGGTCACTCAGGTCCTCCCTTTTTTCACCACCTAACCTCAGTATAGTCTCATCTCTGCCTAATTTCAAACCCGTGACACCATCATTCCCTTCACTTTGGGGGGGGGGTCAATGTTTGTACTGCACTTCCTGGTATTTCAATCTCAGCTTTCCTTAATAGGTTCTGACTCTCTGATTCTCAGTACCCCTTACTAACTTGAATGGAAATCCCAGATTTCCCTAACAACATACCAACAACCTGATTAATGCCCTAACATGGACAGCCTACTACTCCTCAGAAGGGGAGATTTAAACAAACCATGCTAAAAACTCTAACTACTTCTCAAACCAATCTAAAGTCTTAACACTCCCACGTTCCATCCAAAATTACTTTTAGTGCAGAGCCCCTCTTGCTTCCCACCACTACCTTCTATACTTACCACCATGTAGATCTCCTACAGCCATTCCCAAGAACCCAAGATGTAATAACTGGTAAAAAAAAAAAAAAAGAGTCCTCCTGGCAGGTTAATTCCAACACCTTGTGTCACCAAAAGAGTATGATTTGGAAAAACATTTTTGGAAGTTAGAATCATACTTCAAGAATGTCCAGCATATGGTACAGCCTCTTTCCTAAGTATTGAGAGTCAGCATAGAAACAGAGATTGGTCTGTGGGTTCATAAGGCAGCCAGAGGGACAGAGGGACAGATGGAATCCCAGCCCTCAAGTTTCTCGCTGCCAGATTCCAACCATGTGTTTTTAAGTCAAGCTGACTTGTCAGAATGCCAGCTGTCAAACTGAAAGGCTATGGGCACTTCAGCTTTATTTGAGGTAATTGCCCAAGATCCTGATTAGCTCTATAGTCATGACTACTGATATGGTTTCTCATTTCCAGCCCCACCCTTGCCCTCAGGATTCATCTTTGTTTGCATGAGGTGACCTTCAATATTCCCCCATTGACTCTGATTTAGGGAAGATAGTAACCACAGAATAATAGTGAAAATAACCTGTTAGAGAGAATAAAAATAATCCTTTGTCACCAGCATCCCAGAGACAAAAAGGAGAGAGAATTTAAGAAGAAAGGGCTTAGTCAATCATGTCAAATGTTGCAACGTGGTCACACTAGACGTGGTGATTACAAGGTAACTAGTAACTTAGAAGAAATCAATTTCCACAGCTTGATTTTGATAGAAGTCAAGAGAGAAAGAGTTGAAGTTGAAAGGAGTGACAAGAGGGAAGGTATTATAGATTACTTATTCAAGAAATCAGGTCGTGAAGGAAAGAGGTGAGACAGGATTATAGAAGAGGACTAAGAAGTGGCAACCTAAGGATGGCATAAAGGTTTGGGACCATGGAACTTAGGTGCTGTGGACATCACTGGGATGGCAAGGTCAAGACTAAGAAAGAAAGCAAGAGAAATAAAAAAAGGGACTGGTATCTTTGAAGGTCTTGAGACAAAAGAGTGTACAGAGCAGAGTATACATTCAGAGGGAGAAAAGTGTAATACAGTTGAAAATAAGGAGGTTTATAAACAGGAAAATTTCATAGTTTGAGATCATCATATATTTTTTCCCTTTTGTTTCACATCTAACAAACCCACAGGGAGGCTGAGGGTGAACTATTTCATAAATAATTATTGGGAAAAAAGCATTAATCATGTCACTTCCGATTAGTCAGTGATTATGTTAACTATCTCATCCAAGAGGCACCACTTTCAAATCACAACTACTTTTCTTTTCCTTCAAAATAAGTGCGGGACAAGCAACGAGAGCGTAGAGACCACATTTAATCAGCCAGGCTGCTGTACCCTCTGACCCACCCGCCAAAGAAGGCATTCTTCAGGCACCCACCTGGATGTTCTCTATGTAACACTGCCAGCTTGACAGCCTTCCTACTCCTTCCAACCCATTCTAAGCTATAGCTGAAACAAACCTGTACTCTTTGGGGTCAGCTAGAACTAGATGTGACTTCTCAATGCTTAGCACAAATACAAAAGACTAATAATGTGCTAAGAGCAAAGAATACCTCTAAAACAGTAAATCTGCAAGCACCATATGGGAAAACGTAATGAAGTTCCCATACCGCATTTACGCAATCAAAAACAATAACTATTAAAAACACTTTGACGCCTTACTCTTAAGAGTTTTTTCCCCTTAGCTTTTCACTTTGAAAACCTTTAACACAGTCCAACTTTAAAGTAAGACTATTATTCACCCTTAGGCACAGAAATTCAGAAATAAACTTTAACAAATATTCCTGGCACTTCATTCTCTAAGTACCACTTAATAAAGAGACAATAAGTTAATAATGATAAAATATTTATTCTGACATTGCTGACTTTTAGTTAAGTTGGCAGTATATTAGGAGACAGGAAATTCTAGATAGTTCAATCCACAAAAATCAAAATATAGACTATATTAGTTTTTGGCATTTATATGCCAGGCACTGGGCTAGATGCTTCTAAGAACACAGTGGTGATCAGAGTAATCTAACCGGATCCATAGTAAGGTTCAGAACCACTAATCCAATTTGAAAATGTTTTGTTCTCTCCCTACAAAATAATCCATCTGCATTTTTAATAAAGGCTCTTTAATAGTAGGCACTTCAGGTATTAGTGGAAGAAATATTGGAGGCTATACAGTCCTATTAATAAGTAGCAATTTACATGTATGTCCCTAGTTCTAAGCAATGGTTCTGTAGTAAAATAATATTCTATACAATAGTTCATCTTTATCTGACAGTTAAAAAAAATCCATACAAGCAACTAATTTCTTTCAAGCTACCTAGAAAACAACCCTCTAAACATCTGAAGATTATAGTTCACCATGAGATCACACATTTCCATTGTAACATTCAATTTCTTTAGAGTATACGACAACAGTTTTTGAGCCCTGCATAGGAAATTATGCTAATGCATATTTCTTTCACTCCAGAAAATGTTTTTTTTAAATTAACCTTTTTAATTTAACTAAGATTTAGACAATGTATCCCTTTACACACATGGCGTTTCCACTGATTTCAAAAAAAAAAAAAATCAAAGGGGGAGAAAGAAGTACAAAATAATGGTTTCACTTTCATTTATTTTAGATTCGATTATAAAATCAAGATATCCTGCTCAGAAATTCTCCATGAAAAAAGACCCACATAAAGTTTGAAACTCTCTATCAATCCATTAAGTATATATTTTTAAGCTATTTCATGAAAAGCATCTCAAACTCATTAAAAGAAATGGGAGGAACATGTAATTAGAACAATTAAAGTAATACATTAAGTGTCCTTCCTCAGAAACAAATGGTTCTTGTTAGACCTTTACAAATGAACATACGCATTCCAGATTGAAAGCCTGTCAGATTTTTATACAGAAATACCAGTTCAGTATTCTCTCAAGTACACATCTATGGCTAGAAATAATCTTACTTTTGATTTAAAAAAAAAACCCTCAATATTAGAACTGTACATAAAGGAAACTTTCTGATATAATGTGCTGCTGAGTTAAAATACAATGACTATATTAGGTGTCTTTATGAAAGCTTTTTTACTAGCTTGATAAATAGAAAAGGAATTAGTTATCTACCTGAATTGATTCAACTTGATTTCTCTCAAAAAAAAACCAGATTCTCTCTTTGCTCTGCCAAGGAGAACAGAGCACAGAGAATTTCAAATGTAGAAGTAACCTAAAGAAGCCATTTAGGTTATAGGTTCTCAATGAACCTAATACACTCTCTGAATTTTGCAAAGTGATATTTATTCAGGTACCAAAGGCCTAGAGAAAAAAGAAGAGTCAGGAGAATGTGAAACATTTCCCTGTAAGAGTCCCTGGCTTCACAAAAGAACACTAAGTTGCTTTAATACCACTAAGATTTCATTAGATCAAACAGTTTTAGTGCTACATCTTTATATGTAGTTTCTGATGAGTTCTAAGAATAAGTTAACACTTCTGTCATATGGTAAAGAAATATAATTTGCATAAAAATACTATATCTAGTGCAATAATCCACAATTTTACTAGAGTTGCAAATCCTAATCAGTCCTGATTGGTTTTGAGAATGTCCTATACTCTCCACTCTCAAATACCACCTCACTCTATGGCATATATTTACACTCTAAATTAAATAAAACAATGACTTGCTTTGTCTTTTAACTTTTTCAAAATACCTCAAGAAAAACACAGAAGTGGGATTGGGTCTGCTGTATTAATAGTTATTTTCTTTTAAAACTCATTTATCTATCAACATTAGATTCATCATAGCAATAAATACTGAGTGACTACTACACATGCTTCCATTTGCGTCTACACACATTAAATATAAAAGACTTCTAGCATTTTAACAATGCTTTAATAATTACATTTTCAAATACTGGGGAAAATCATGCTTATTACTCATTTACATTTACCAACATGTTTATACTTTAGTCTAAAAATAGCAGTTGCTTTACAGAGAAACTGTTAACACTAACTGAGAACTGTGGCTTGTCATTTATTCCATTACTAAAAAAACAAAAACAAAAACAACTCTACAATATTCTGACATAGGAGTCTATTTTGGACATACAAAATAGAACTCATCCTAGAAGCCACTTAATAAAATCCTTAGGGCTAATGAGTATATCTGAAGACCTGGTTACCTCAGAAGATCATCATTCTCTTGAATATGTTCTTTTGGCTATTGAGATCATCTCCAGTTACTGATTCTCGGCTTTATGCTTCAGGGAATTTATGATAGGTTGTTTTGTGGGGGCTCTCTATAATATTCTACCTGTCCTGGACTAAGGAAAGAGCCAGTTAGTGAACTACAAGGCCCTAGGACAAAAAATCCTTTTTCCAGTAGCATACTATTGCTATTTTTATGACTCTGTCATTTTCATAGTTTTAAAAAATGTAATCTGAAGGTACAACCTGAGGCTCTAAAGTAATGAAGATAGTAAATGAATAAATAAAATACGCTCCACACCCATCTCTGATACACTTCTTCAAGAGGCAGAAATGGAACTTTAGCAATCTAACTTTAGAAGAATCCAAACTTCAATAATATAAAAAATAATTGACCAACTTAAAATAAATATATATAGGTATCTGAAATGAATTAATCAAAGGGCAAAATCTGGGCATCTCCAGTCTATGAAAATGATTCAGAATTTCATAAATGAAGAAGTCAGAGATAAAACGAAAATGCAAAGCAATGTCAGCCAGACAATTCTTTCTATAGGAAAGAATTTCTCAGATATTTTCCTCTTCAAAGCATGCACTAATCATTTTTACTACTGATTATTAACAGACAGTACTCATGTTGAATATTCATCTCACTGTTTCCTTTTATTAAGAGTGGTTTAATGCTATACATGATAGAAAACTATCACCTTGTTTCTCCACACTAGTCACTGTAGTCTTTATTAGCCAATGAGTTAATCTAGAATCTTACAAAATATTTTTAAGGTTTAGCAGTTATTTTGCAATAATATACACATATCATTTTAAAGGTTAATAATGACAAATTTTCATCAAATATTTGTCTAATTGAGATATACAGCTTGTATTCCCACTTCCATTCTTAAATTATTTAATTTATATAAATAAGGCTTCAATAAGGACTTTTGCAATAAACTCATATTTGTTAAAGCAGACCAATTATTAAATGTTTTTACTATTGTTAAATAAATGATCAAATCTTAATTTATCTAAGAAAAGTATTCAGGTAAATCCAAAAAATCATAAGGTGATAAAGTGAAGTATTATACCAATATACATTTACGGAAATAAGTGTTATATAAGATATTTCAAGGACCAGAGTTGATTATGACTGGTGAAAACAGTCATTCATATCAAAGATTTTAAATTGAGGCAATGGATTTCTTTCAGTCACTGCTAAAGAAAATATCTTGTCCAAAAACTGCCAGTGTCTTGGTTGTAATTTTGCTAACTCAGAAATGTCATAAGCAAATCATATTAACTACTCTCAATAAATGTGTTATCTAATATGATTAAACTATAAGAATTCCTGTTCCCCCAAACCAGTACTAAAGAACACTGCAATAAATTTAGATTTCTGAATATCATCTCATTCTTTTAACTGTCATTTTGAATTCTATGTTAAAAATTCAAAGAAGGTATAGATTATGATTCTCACAAATTACTTCACTTATATATTCCATTATATTTTGCTTTGATTTTTAAAATCTTGTGACCGGGGTGTCTGGGTAGCCCAGTCGGTTAAGTGTCTGTCTTCGGCTCAGGTCATGATCCTAGGGCCCTGGGATGGAGCCCTGCTTTGGGCTCCCTGCTCAGCAGGGAGACTGCTTCTCCCTCTCCCTCTGCTTGCTGCTCCCCCTGCTTGTGCATGCGCACTCTCTCTCTCAAGTGAATAAATAAAATCTTTTAAAAATAAATAATTGAGGGGCGCCTGGGTGGCTCAGCTGGTTAAGCGACTGCCTTCGACTCAGGTCATGATCCTGGAGTCCCGCAATCAAGTCCCACATCGGGCTCCCTGCTCAGCAGGGCGACTGCTTCTCCCTCTGACCCTCTTCCCTCTCGTGCTCTCTATCTCTCATTCTCTCTCTCTCAAATAAATAAATAAATAAATAAATAAATAAATAAAAATAATTGAAAATAAATAAATAAATATCCTGTGATTATAACATACCATTGTAGATAATATTACAGTCATAAAAATCGTGAATCCAGCTATCTTTCTACAATCAAGAAGGCTGATTCTGGTTAGAACAAGGAAGTGAGCTGATATCCCACATTATACATGGCCACATTTAAAAGAAAACAAAACTGAAACAACTATTAGCAGAATATCTTTAAATTGGAAATGCAGAGATATGGAACTTTTTGGGCTTTAAATTCAAAAGAGGATTCAGAGGTCCCCTAGGTTAGTCTTCTATACAATGCAGGACTCCTTTCTTTAATAATAGAGGCTAGGTTACAGGGTGGTGGCCTAAGGACAATCTGCAGCCCATAACTATGGTCTACATGACCTCCACAGTTTTTGTTTTGTTTTGTTTTAATTAAGCCAATGCACAAAAATCCAGATCTGTGCCTCATCTTTAAAATCCACATGGACCTGCATGTCTGCTGCCCTATTGGATGAGTCGTGCCTTCTCCACTTCTCCACTGCACTTCCCATCAGCCCACTTCACTCACTCATCATCTGCCTTGTGTTTTAAGCATCCAAGCATTTCAGTAAATGACCACTCTCTGTATTCACTCTGTTGATGAACATCATCATGAAAGGGGAGGTAGCATATAACTTTGCAAGGTGACCAACTTCACTGTAGGCAACACTAAACATTAGAGAGAATTATCTAGAATAATTTCCAAACACAAACTGGTTTTATCCTCAAAAACAAAGTAACCTTATTATTCTCTCTTCCACAGAACAGGCTTCTAGGTATCTGAAGACAACCAACTTTTCCTAGGTCTTCACTTCCAGTTTAACATCTCCAGAGCCTCCAAATATTCCTCATAGCAATGTATGCAAGCCCATCTATGGCCCCTGGGATGCTTCTCGGCATGAATGAATTCTACTTATAATAAATATTCTATTTATTATGATTTTTCAACTCTTACTTGTGTGTTTATTATATATTCTAGTTATCAGTGTTCTTCACATGTAATAATGTAATATTCCCTTGATTTAGATCAATGGTTCTCAAACTTTTTGGCCTCAGGACCCGTTTTCACATTTAAAACTCATTGAAGATCCCAATGAGCTTCTGTTTAATAGAGTTTATCTACTGACATTCACTGTATTAGCAATTAAAACTAAAATTTATAAAAGTATATTTATTAGTTCATTTAAAATACATGTTAACATAATGGCATACTTCTATGAAAAATTTCTTTGAAAAATAAACACATTTTCCAAAACAGCATTGTCTCCCTCCTTGCATCTAAATACAGAACTTACGGGCACCTGGGTGGCTCAGTCGTTAAGCGTCTGCCTTTGTCTCAGGTCATGATCCCAGGGTCCTGGGATCGAGCCCTGCATCAGGCTCCCTGCTCCGCGGGAAGCCTGCTTCTGCCTCTCCCACTCCCCATGCTTGTGTTCCTGCTCTCACTATCTCTCTCTCTGTCAAATAAATAAAATCTTAAAAAAAAAAAGAGAGTGAGCCTGCCTCTCCATTTAAATAAATAAATAAATAAATAAATAAATACAGAACTTAAATATATATTTTTCCTATAGATCCCGTTTTGTTGGTTTCACATTATTCTTTGGTAGTGGACACTGTTGATGCCCATTCTAGCTCCCCTTCAGACCAGTGCACCCATCTCCACTTAGCTGTTTTGACTGTTAGCTGATAACAACACACAGAAGAATTACTCAGTAACACTGGAGCCACCTGGCTTGGGAAATTATGTTCACCTCCACTTCATCCAATGACTGAATGACAAGCTAATAACTATCACAGAGTACAAAAGACCCATCCCAATGACACAAAGTGGAACTAATTCTGGGTATAGTTTGTGCTCCAGAGCTTCCCATGGGATCAGACCCAAGTTCGTTTCTAGAGGAGACCACGTTCTTCCTTAGCTTTTATCCCTTGTCTTATTCTGCTTGTCACTCTCTTTCTTCTAAGAGCTCATCCATAACAAATCACTTGAACAGGCAACTCCATTTCAGGCTCTGCTTCTGGCAAACCCAACCTGAGACATCTTTCATCCCACCAAGATTATTGTAATATCGACTCTGTCATATATCATATTAACTATCTCAGCTGTACAGAATCTCAAATATGCTAAGCATTCTATCACGGAGCAATGCACTGGTTCTCAAAATGTGATCCCTGGACCAGCAGCAGCAGCAGTGTTCGGAAACTTGTTAGAACTGCAAACTCTCAGGTCCTATTCCAGACCTACGGAATCAAAAATGCCATCATAGAGATATGCCATAATTAACCAATCCATTATTGTTATACACTTCAGTAGTTCCCACTTCTTCCTAGTATAAATAATGTTGAGATGAATGTACTTGCAGGTAAATCTGTGTATACTTCTAATTATTCTATGAGTATTTGTCTGCAATCTACTTTGAGGTAAAAGTATTAAATCAAAAAATAAGATGTACTGATAGATGAGTAGAAGGACAGACATATAATAAAGCAAACACAGCAAATGTTAATGGTAGAATCTAGGTGATGAGTATATGGATATTGACTTCAAAATTTTTGCAACTTTTTCATGTTTGAAATTTTTTAGAAAATGTTTAAAACGAAAAATGTTGAAGAGATTTCTATTTTATGAGGTTAATTCCTAGACTTGGAATAAATTGTTCATAGTATGTGCCCATCTTTACACTGTGTAAAGTTAAAACATCAACCAAAAAGTGTCAGTTCCCTCACACTGTCAACACCACTTTTTAGTGCTTTTCAATCTCTGCCAACTTGTTAGGCATAAATTGGTAATTCATCTTTTAAATCACCATTTTCATGTGCATATTTTAAGTTAATATATAATGAATTGAAAAGCTTCCTGACATCCTTGGCCTCAGATTTGATGTTGGCTATTTGAACTATGAAGCAGTAAGCAGGATTTGAGTGCCTACCCAGGGGCACTTAGCTTATTACCAAACACAATACCCTCAAGAATAACTTGCAAACTGAATTTACATTGGCAAGAGTTACTTCTAGGCCAGTGTCATATATGGGGGGCAGCTAATGCTGGACTGCCAAATGGGACTGATTTAACAGGTCCTGAGAAAGGGCTCTTCCTTCACAAGAAAAGTGTCCTCTCCCATTTACCAGGATGCTCAGAATTCCAAGCATTAGTATTTTCTTCCTTTGTGTTGAAACAATTAGATCTCCACGAATTCTATTTTAGAATTCAAGTATTTTACTTCAGAATGGGCTCTACAAAATTATGGTGATTATATCCATAGGGTGGAATGCAATGAAGCCATTTAAAAAGAACTATGGAATTCTACATTTGCTGACATGAAAGATCTCCATGATATATGACTTGTTCATTGCAAAAAAAGAAAAATATGTGTCTATATGATAGAAAATGTGTAGAAGGACATTTACTAAAATATTAAAAGTGGCTATCTCCAGTTAAAGGACATATGGGAGTTTTTTACTCTTTATATATGTCTTTATTGTTTACTTTTGCCATGGATATATTAAAAATTTCCTTACTAACAATAACAATACAAGAAGGCTATTTGCATTTTGATAAAAATAAAATTGAAAGTATCCCAGAAAACCACTAAGCCATTATCACCTTATTAAAATTTAATTTACCAAGATTTTCAAGTCAAGGTTAAAGTCCCCTAAGGAATGAGACCCAGATCCAGCATATTTTAAAGAGCATAGGAAAAAACAGTTAAAGGCAGACAGACTAGGCAGAGGTCTCCAGCCATGTATTAATCAGCTGAGGGACAGGTCTGTGTTGTCCTGGGAGGATTTCACTGGAGAAAAATCAACAGGCAATAGAAGGCATCGGTGGTCTTCAGATCCACAGTCTGTATTGACTCAGAGTGGATCTTAGCTTTACCACAATTCCTGCTTTCAATATTATAGAAGAAAATACCCCCTAACCAATGATGTTCAATTCTCCCCCTAGAGCAGGCCCAGGATCCAATGTCAGTCATTTTTTTCAAATATATATTTAACAGATTTAAATTGCTTCATTTATACTTCACAAAGACTGAAAAGGAGAATATGATAGAGTAAACCACTTACCTCCATGGGAAGACATGTCTGTACATGGGCAGATGTTCCCGGATGTGACACCACTGTCCCAGGTTTAATTTGAAAATCTGTTTTGCACATGTAGCCTTCAGAACAATCCTGTGTTCCACATAAAGAATACATAAGAAAATGCCAATTATTTTTAGAATTCATCATATTAAGAACTACAGTTTCTCATAAATTTCAATCTGAGTAATAAAAAACTAAGTATATTAAATGATATGAGATATAATATGGATAGAGAAACTCATCCGATAAACCCTGCACATAGTAGGTACTCATTGAATAGCAGTTTTAATCCCCTACCTTTCTTACTTATTAATGATGTCTCCCCTTCTCTTAGGCATCCCCCTTCCTTTTTCTTCCAAGCAGTTCATAGCACATAAGTCATGGAGCAAAACCTCAGGTTTGCAGCTGTTAAGAAGCATTTAAACTGGGATGCCTGGGTGGCTCAGTCATTAAGCGTCTGCCTTTGGCTCAGGTCATGATCCCAGGGTCCTGGGATCGAGCCCCGCATCGGACTCCCTGCTCAGCGGGGGGCCTGCTTCTCCCTCTCCCTCTGCTCCTCCCCCTGCTCATATTCTCTCTCTCTCTCTGTATCTCTGTGTCTTGAATGAATAAATAAAAAAAACTTAAAAAAAAAAGAAGCATTTAAACTTATAGAAATACTTTGTCACATATTAATATTGATTTCATGGCCTATATAGAAAGAGAGATTTAAAGAGGACTTGCAACAGATCCTGAAGCTAAAAGGGACCTTCCATTTTAACTTCTTGTTCAAGGCAAGATCTCCATTACAACATCACATGGGGGTAACTGTGCAGCACCTGCCTAAGCACTTCCAGGAACCTTTGCTTTACTCCTTTATATGACCACCACCTCCATTTTGGTACATGGTACATAGTTCAATGAGAAAATATTATCTTATATTGCACTGAAATGTTTCTCTTTAACGTTAACTCACTGGTTTTAGTTCTGCCCTCCAGAGTCTAAACTCTTCCACAAAACCATTCTTCATAAATTTGAAGACAATTAGCACCATTTGCACACGTTCCATAGAAGACATGATTTCCAAGCCTTTCACCAGTTGTATTTCTCACCTCTTTCCTATACTTGCTCTTAAACACACTTAAGTTTATCTAATTATGGTCAGTTCCATTTTTTTAAAAAGCAAAACTTGGTTGAATTCAATAAAGTCATGTATAAAAATATAATACTTCCTCATACACATACTCACATATTAATGAATATTATTAATTCTCCACAAAATTGTCACACTCAAATTTTAACAGAATTTAAATAGTTACAACTAAGGAAATGTGATTATTTAATCTGATGCAGTAACAAAAGTACAGGATAGCATTCCAACTAAAACCATTCATAATTCACTTAATTTTACTAAGATTCAAAAATTCAGTTTTTAACTACACAATAAGAAAAGAAAAATTTTATAGTGTTTGTGAGTGATTTAATATTGAATTTATTTTTTTTTAATTCGTGTCATGCCAGGGCACCTGGGTGGCACAGTCAGTTAAGCGTCTGACTCCTGGTTTCGGCTCAGGTCATGATCTTGGGGGTGGTGAGACCAAGCCCCATGTCAGGCTCTGTGCTCAGCGTGGAATCTGCTTAAGACTCTCTCTCCCTCTCCCTCAGCCCCTCCTTCCTGCTCACTCTTTCTCTAAAATTAATAAATAAATCTTTAAAAAATTGTGTCATGCCAACTATGTAAGAGCATCAGATTTTAGGTAACTGTACTGGGTTGAATAATGTCCCTTCACAATTCATGTCCCCTGGAACCTGTGAATGTGACCTTATTTGGGAAACAGGGTCTATGCAAATGTAATAAAGTGAAGATGAGGTCATACTGGAATAGGGTAGACCGTGAATCCAATATAAGCAATTTCCTTTTAATAGGAAAATTTGGCTACAGAGACACAAACACACAAGGGAGAAGGCCAGGGGAAGACAGAAGCACAGACTGAAGTGGTGCATCTATAAGACAAAGAATGCCAACAATGGCCACCAACCACCAGAAGCTAGAAGAGGCAAAGAAAAGTTCTTCTCTAGAGCCTTTAGAGGGAGCATGGCCCTACAGACACCTTGATTTTCAACTCCCAACCTCCAGAACTGGAAGAGAATAAATTTGTTTTAAGTCATTCAGTTCATGGTACTTTCTTATGGTAGCTCTAGGAAACTAATACAGGAACTATATTTTCTAAGAACTCTGGTGGCACCTTTACAATGCCTCCCAGTTAACTGGGCTGACATCCCACCAGCACTCACCAAAGAACCCTGCTGGTTGGTCCTGATCAGTACCAGTTCTATTGGCTGGACCCAACTTATTCTGATTGGTTGATGCCCCTGCCACAGATTGTTAAATATTTAAATACTCTTCCTCCCTGTAACGTAAGCTATCAGGTAACCAATACTATCACCTTTAAAAATATCTTATTTTATTTATTTATTTGAGAGAGAGAGTGCAAGAGCTTGAGCAGGAAGAGGGGCAGAGGGGGAGGGAGAGAATCTCAAGCAGACTCTGTGCCAGAGTGGAACCCATGGGAGTTTCAATCTCACAACATCCAGAACATGACCCAAGCAGAAACCAAGAGTCCCACGCTCAACTGACTGAGCCACCCAGGCACCCCAATACGATACATTTTATAGATGAAATTATTGTTTCAAATTCTAGCTCTGCATCATCCAAATGCAAAGCATACCTGAGGGCCTTCAACCACTGAAGTCTTTGTGTCTAGACAACATAAATAACTTTTAATATTGGCTTAAACTGAGAAAGATATATATAGGGATTGTAGTTGTTGCTGTTGCTTTTTTTTTTTTTTTTAAAGATTTTATTTATTTATTCATGAGAGACAGAGAGAGAGAGAGAGAGAGGCAGAGGGAGAAGCAGGCCCCCAAGGAGCAGGGAGCCAGATGCGGGACTCGATCCCAGGACCCTGGGATCATGACCTGAGCCGAAGGCAGACGCTTAACCATCTGAGCCACCCAGGCGCCCTTGCTGTTGCTTTTTACATCAGGTATCTATTTCCCCTTCTTCTGAAACAGTAGCCAATTTTCTCTAAGGAATCATTCCCTTCCCCCTATCAGTGTGGACATGGCCTCCTACTACAGGAATGATCACAAGACTCTGAACTGGCCCATAAGAGCATCAGTCCTGTTGGCCTGAGAGACTCAGGAGGGTAAAAAATCTACTCAGGGCCAATGAAACACAGTTCAGGACTTGGATTAGGGGATGGGGGAGGATATTCTCTTTTCTACTGGATTTGAACCAGGAAGATAAAGCCTTGGCAGTTTGGGCAGCCATCATGTAATCAAATGGAACCTGAGAATGAAGCCAGTGCAGAGGAAAGCAAAGCCATGAGATGCAGAAAGACCAGATCTTGATGACACTGTTCACACCAACCATACCTAAAGCTAATTCCACCCTCAAATACAGTTACATGGCCCCAAAAAGTCCTTTCTTGACTTCACCCAATTTGGATTGGGTTTTCTGTCACTTGCAACTAAAATAATCTTTCTATAAAATGATCTATGTTATTAGTTTAAAACTAGATGAGATTTTCCTACTGTTGAGAATGAGCCTCCTATGATCACAGAAAGAGTCTCTTAAACAATAAAATAGTTTGACTCGAATGAATAAACAAACTACATGATTTCTACTGTATTATATGATTACCCTCATTATAATAGATAATCAATAGCTGATTATATAGATTTGCCAAATATAGTAAAGCCATAAAGGTAGGTGATTGTGAGACAAAAAGTAAAAACAGTCTGCAATTTAAAAATAATCTAGCTATAGAGGAAAAAAAAGACCTCAAGATATTCAGAGAAGAGTTAGAACTAAACTGTGTACTGAATCTGATTCATCAAACAAGAGTAACTATTCTATTTCATGAGCGCTAATCATACAACCTCTTCTTAAGGCAAACTATAGTTTAGTAAAACCCTAATTACAAGGCAAAATACACTTCCTTTGACATCAAGAGGTTAAGTCCAAAATTCCTATGCACCTATGTTATAAAATCTAAATGTATTATCTGATCTCTTTTCCAATGAATTAAGATAGAGAAATATGTCATTTTTAATATTACTTACTATTTAAGGGAATTTATTTCTATTTTAGGTAATTTCTGATGCTACTTATTAGTGTCTATAGGGAAATGCACAAGGGTTTTTGACTCAGCCTCTATCTGGTCATGGTAATTTTCTTTTTGGTATCAATCTCTCAACAGTCAAGATTAGCCTTGAAAAATTAAAAATAGAAAAAAAACAGTTTATAGCATTTTAGCTTCCTTTCAAACATTTACTTCCATGAAAGTAGGCCTTTCTCCTACACTGTTTTAATTTAAGGCAGAAAAATATGTTTTGTTCTTCACTGTTTTGAAGGTTGTTTTTGTAGAAACAAGCAAACAAAAGCATGAGAACTGCCCCCTGAACTAGCACTACAGTCCATCTGGCCCAATAAATGATAATTGACTCAAATCTTGACTGACTTTTCTGGTAGACACTCAACTCTAGCTTCCCTGCATTCTTTCTGTACTTATGATAGCTTACAATTCAACGTTAAGTTTTCTTTCATTTTGGAGGGTGCCTGGGTGGCTCAGTCGGTTAAGTGTCTGCCTTCAGCTTAGGTCATGATCCCAGGGTCCTGGGATTGAGCCCCATGTCAGGCTGCCTACTCAGTGGGGAGTCTGCTTTTCTCTCTCCCTCTGTCCCTCCCCCCACTTGTGCTCTCTCTCTCTCTCTCAAATAAATAAAATCTTTAAAAAAAAAGTTTTAATTTTTTAACATGTGTTAGTTTTATTTCCCCCAATCAATCCAAAATTAGGGCCTAGGCCCCCAGCTCTGGGGAAGAAAGGGTCCTAACTACAGAGTCTAGTTCCACATAAAAACCTGTTCCATGGTCCCTGAAAACACCCTGGACCAGAACAGGAGAGGTAGGAACAAAGAGAACCTTGCAATTTATCCAGTTCAACCCTCTCGTTTTAGAGATAAGAGGGTGAAGGACTGAAGTACTTTTAAGAGACTTGTCTTACAGCTAAATGGGGGAAGTGCTGGAGGTAGAAAGCAGACCTCTTGACCCAATGCTCTTTCTACCACACTAAGCAATTCTGCCAGAGTCCGGATCATGGCAGAAACATGTTTACTGACTCTCACAGAGTGGTGTAAGTCCACGCTTTGCACACTGAGTAAAACAAACTGAAGCCATTCAAGTATAGGTCTGGGGACCAGTAGCCTCCTTGTCACCTGGGAGCTTGTTAGACAGGCAGAATTTCAAGCAACACCCCGGACTCCCTGAATCAGAATCTGTAATTAACAGGATCCCAGATGATTTGTGTGCACACTAGGAAGCACTGAGGCAACGTGCACTGCAACCTCTGACTCAAAGGCATTGCAAACTGATTACACTAAACAGTGCTTCTCACCCCAGCCGGGGTCCCCCTCAGACCAGTGAAGTCACAATCTTCCTGTAGTGCAGACTCTAAGGCAGGAGCCAGGGTTGAGAACTACTTTACTTAATTCACTGAAGTTGCCATTTTAAGCTCCGAGAACAGAGTCAGCCAAGTAATCCGTAGCTGTCTCAGGAGAAATGGCCACAAACAACTCCCAACCTCCAGGAATACCATGGCTCGCTTGGAGCTCTCCATATGCTGAACTGGCCTCTGAATTCTCAGCTTGAGCAAATTCTCATCTTGACAGTACCAAGACTGCTTTTTAGGTGGTCTTCACGACCACCTCAAACTCTGCTTTCTGGCAACTTGCCCAGCCTTGACCCAAGCTTCTGTAACTGCCATTAATCTCATAACTTTAAACTGTCACTGTGCCATGTCCAACTACACTTCAGCCAACAGAACTCCATACTGCCCATCCACAACAAAGCAGGTTGCTTCACTCTGTCACTGTAGAAGAGAAATAATAGGAAATGTCCAGGTCCTGTAGTCCAGACACCACTAATGGGAAAAAAAAAAAAAAAAAAAAACACTCCCTCCTCTCAGTCAAAACTCAAGTTATCTACACAGAATACCTTTCACCTTACAACAAAACAAGGAATAAAGACCTAAATGAGAAAAACAATACCATCAATGTGCTAGATGAAAACACAGGAATATACATATATAATTTCATACTTATATTTATATATGTATTTTAAAGGTATTTTAAAAACAGATAAAAACCCCACAGTCATAATAAAATTTAGATAATTTCTACTCCATGGAAAAAAATCTTAACACCATAAAGTTAAAAGACAAATATCAAAATGTGAAAACCAGATTTATAGCCCATATCATAGAAAAGGACTAATTTTGTTAGTATATAAATAGTTTTAATTCCCCCAATGTATTAGTAGTTCCAATAAACCAATAAGAAAAAGACCAACCGGGCACCTAGGTGGCTCTGTTGGTTAAGCAGCTATCTTCAGTTCAGGTCATGACCTCAGAGTCCTGGGATCGAGCCCCACATCGGGCTCTCTGCTCAGCGAGGAGTCTGCTTCTCCTTCTCCCTCTGCCCCTCCCTCCCCACTCGCGCACTCTCTCTCACACACTCTCTCTCTCTCAAATAAATAAAATCTTTAAAAAATAAAAAAAAATAGAGACCAACAGTTCAACAGGAAAATAAGCAAACGATATAAACAGTTCACTAAAGAGGAAGTACATACAGATATTAACCATATAAAAATAAACCTGTTTTACTCATAAGATATATTACCCATAAGAAAAATGCAAATTAAAACTATGTGATACCATTTTTTTACCTATCAGATTGGCAAAGATCAAAAGCGCTGTATTGTGTGTAGATAAAGATGTAGAAAAAATACACAGCACTGTCACACATTGCCATGGGCAGGGTAGTTTAAATTAGTGTTACTTCCCTGGGGAACAAGTTGGCAATAACTATCCAAATTAAAAATGCACATATCTTCCACCCAGAAATCCATCTTACAGATATAGTTGCACATGCAGGAAATAAAATTCATGCAATGATACGTACAAAGTATTGCTTTAATAGCATTCTATTGGAAACAACCTAAATGCCTATCAGTGAGGTTAAACTATGGTATATCCAAATAATGGAATGTTATGCAGCCATAAAAAATGAGTAAGTTCTATAAATACTGATATGGAATAATAACTAAGATAGATCATTAGGGGGAAAATGTGCACAAAAGTATGCATGTATGTATATTACGCTACCATTTATTTAAATACAATTGCATGTGTTTGTGTGTGCACTGAATATATCTGGAAGGATACACAAGACACTGGTATCATTGGTGACCTCTGAAAGTTTGGGTGAGGACGGTGGAAGGTTAGGAAGGAAACTTACTTTTTTAGGGCACAAACCCTTTTGTGCCTATAAATAACACTCCATACTGCACAAATACTTCACTGACTGCCTTTTGAACATATGCCTCCAGGTTATCACACTGCTGTAATAAATTCCAATTTTGAACTTCTAGGGAGAAAATGTCCTGGAAGCTATGTAGAACCCTACAGAGACAACCAAGTTTTCTAGTGTAGTGCTGACTGAGTATTGGGTGGGGATCTAAGGATTTCCTAACAGAACAAGTTTGTGTCTGCTTTCTCACAAGTTGCCATAGGCTATGCCACCCAGAGAGCTATTATGCCTGTTGGAATCCAGCTATCCAAATAATTATAGGGTTTCTGTTGTTGAATTTTAGTAAGGGTTTAATGATCTTCTCTAGAAAAACATTGCTATCTAAAAAAAAAAAATTTATATATCGGTGCTTATCTAAGGGCCTCAGCTCCACCTTGCAATAAAGTATTGCATGTATATGGACTCAAACTCAAGTGTACTGCCCAGAATGACCAGCTGCAGGAAGGACTTGGCAAGGCCGTTGGGGAGCAATTAAGACAAGCAGAAGTTTCTAGGTCACTGCAAACACTGATCAAACAAGACCTTCAGGGTCAGTGGAACCCTGAGGAACAGGCCAAACCTAGGCCACAGATCTCAAGTGATTATTCTTTCCCTCAGTAAGAGATCAAATCGATACTACCAGCAGCTGCCCACAGCCGATTAATCTTAGGGGTAAAAAAAAGAAAATAAACAGTGCTGCTGAAAAGCAAAGATTACACTGGGTAGATCAGACATTAAACTATTATCTCTCCACTTTTTAAAAAGCCAAAGTTAGATAGTATAGGAAAGTAATTGTTAAGGATTTAGAGATCCTCCAGAACTCAATTCTAAATATGTTAGTGTGTCCCCTCCTCACGCCCACTGCTAATACCTACTCAATCTCACTAACTCTGGTTTCGATTTCTGATCCTTGTTAAACCTTCCAAATACATGTGTAGATCTTGGCACGGCCGACTCTAATGCCTCTGAGTCAGTATCAAGAGTGACCAGATCCAGTCAAAGTAATCCATGGGTAACTCATGGTGACTCATGGGTAAGTCAACCATTGACTCACTTAGGTAAAAATTTCAAAAGACCAAAAACTCAAGAAACCAAAACCCAAAAGTAAAAGTGAGGATATAACATACTTCACCTTTGAAAAAGAGCTTTGTACATCTTTAATCTTTCCTGGTCTTACAGTATTTTGGAGTTTATAAAACATAACAGTCATTTATTAAATAGCCCACGCTCTTTCAAAACTTTCTAGGGGAGAGGAATGGAGACACAGCTCAGCTCCAGCTGAGGAAGCTGGGGCTGTCCTTTTAGGAAAAATTAAATCTTCTGGCTGGGCCCCATCCAATAAAGGCTGATACCCCCTTGCTTTACCATTTGCACAACACAACCTGTAACTGTTGCTTTTATCTGTGTGACCTAATGTGTGAATGCCTACTGGACACATTTGTTCATGAGCTGGTAATTAAACCACACAAAAACACTGTGACCATTGGCCCTTGACTACAGGTTCTCTGGTTCTTCCCAATTAAAAGAGCTTTCTTAGTATGGCCATGGTATGAAATGAAAAGAGAATCTGTAGGATTTTAACTGAAATATTCTCTCTACAGCAGCAGTGTATCAGAGGGTTACACTGCCTTCTATCACAATACTTAGTTCAGCAGTGAATCTTGTTTACATTAGCACACTCACTATATACTTCTATTAGATTTAAATTTCTAATCAACCTATAAACACAGCACAGAGAACTAATTATCATTAATGAACAAAATCTAAATGTTATAAATCTTGATGATATAAAAATAATACTATAATTTAAAAATCAGAAGGGGAACAGGAAGGAATGTGGGAGACAGTATAAGCACATTAAGTTCCTCATCTATCACAGCAGAAATAAATCATCATTGTCCAAAAATGAGTAAGTAGAAGTACATTGTTTAAAGTTACAGGGATAACTATGAGCATAACTAAGGAGTTATTCTTCAGCAATAGAGGCTCCAATAAACAAATGTAAATCATCCACACAATGGAACATTATGCAACCATCAGAAATAATGAGATATTTCTCTATATGCTCATGAAGAAAAATGCCATGATATAATGTTAGGTGAAAAAGTAAGTTACAGAACAATGATCCCATTTATGTAAATATATTATAAATGTGCATTCATATATATATATTTTTTCTACATATATATACACATAGAAAACAAACTATAGAACTGAGTCAAAAGAGAGGGAAGAAAATATTTTCATCTATATTTTATATATTTACTTATTATCAGAGTTTTACAATGGCCATGTACCGTTTTTCCTTGTAAAAATTAAATAAAACAAATAAAATAAAGACCTAACCCATGAAATAAAAAGTAACACTGTCCTAGGAAGACTGAATTAGGAAAGTTAATTAAAACTTTCCTTCTACTCTGAAATCAAAATTATTCTAAGAACCATAAAATGTTCTTGTATACAATATTAATTTTTGTTTTTACTTTCTCTCCTTTTTAAATTAACCCTCTAGTTGCTAAACCAAAAGAAGGGTGATACATACTTCTTTCCTAGAATTACAGCATATCTTCACTTTGTTTTTCAAGTGGGCATTTTTTTTGGCCACTTAAAATTTCAATTTTAAGGGCTTTCAATTTTCTATTTCATTCAATAAAAACATACAGAGAAGCCCGACACTGTGCTCATTTGTCTAAAAACCTATTTTAGTTTTTACAACAGTCCTGGCTCCCTTTCCCTGGTAAGACTCTCAGGCCTCCCATGTCCCCCTTCTTTTCACCTCCAGCCTCTTCCTGTCTTTGGAGATGAGCAGTAGACTCACTACTCTCCCCTTCCCCAAATGCAGGTCAAAGCACAGCAAAGCACAGTGGCTCCAAGGAAAAAGAGCAGAAGAAAATTAGCCAGTTATCAAATCAGAAAAGGTTACTGAGCCAATTTGGTGACCTTATCTGAAGAGAGCATGCATTTATTTGTTTACACATACCTACACAGCCTGTTTATTTTATACAGGACTTTAAAGAATGATTACAGTTTAAATGATGCTAAATCCCTTCCCTTTCTTGGAGCCAAAGCATCAAAAGTAACTTTAAATCACATTGGTTCCATTTTCCTTATTAACACTTTCAACCGGTATCTCTACAGTATTAAATTTCACTATTAAGCATTTTGTGAGATTTCATTCTCCTTTTCCTCTTTTGTTTTTTAATAATGTTTTCAGGTTTTCCAACTTGCCCATTTTGAGTTTTCAATTTTCAGTTCATAGATGTGGGACCTCCATCTGTGCCCTCATACTTTTTTTATATTAAACAATTTGGTTTTGCCTCCTAGAGCATTCTTGCTTATTTGTGCCCAAGGAATGGCCAACAGCTACTATAACTGTTTAGAGGGCATGTGGAAAACCTGGTGCAGAAAAATAATTTTTCTCTGTTTCTATTTCCAATTTAACTTTATAGAGATTTGCCATATTTTGTTTGCTTCGTTAAAATGTTCTCAAAGGTTTATCATTGCTTTTCTAATATCATAGCTTAGAAAGCAAACATATAAATGACCCATGTTCTGAACTAACCTGTCTTGATTTCTAGATTTAAAGTTACTCCAAATCTTATTCCTTTCATAAGTAATTCCTTTTTTATAACATTATCTCTTCTAAGCAAATCGTTCAAGAGAATTAAGAGTACTCAAGTAATTTTATACTTAAAGTAAATTGAAAGAAATTTGATAGTCTGACAGTAGAAAATTATCAGGGTAGCAAGTTGTCACTTTGATTTCAAAGCACTGTTCTTGAAAAGTGGTACAAATAATTTAACTTTCCTAGTTTTTCAAGAAATAAAGGGTGCCTGAGTTTAAGCAGTTTTACTCCGAGAAGGCTCATGCTAGGAGGGTGGGAAAAAGGCAAAGAGGGAGTGAGAAAGGCCTTCCTGGCATGGTTGCCATACCAAGTACCATAACATGGGTGGCTTAAAACTACAGAGATATATTATTCTCTCACCATACTGAATCTGGAGGATAGATGTCCAAAATCAAGGTGCTGGCAGGGCCATGTTCTCTCTTTAGACTCTAGGGGAGAATCCTCCCTTGCCTTTTCCTAGGCTCTGGTTGTTGCCAACGTGTAGATGCATCACCCCAATCTCTACTTCTGTCTTCATGTGGCCTTCTCCCTTGTGTGTCTATACCTCTGTGTCCAAATCTCCCTGTTCTTACAAGGACACCAGTTATATTGTACTTAGGAAACACTCTAATCCAGTATAGCCTCATCTTAACTTGATTACATCTGCAAAGACCCTATTTTCAAATAAAGTCACAGGTACAGGCTCTGGGTGGACATGATTTGGGGGGGGGCACTATTCAACTCAGTACAGATGGCAAAGCAGGAGGTGGGAGAAAAGTAGTCACACAGCTCCTGCACCTAACACAGAGGCAGCTTGCCCAAAAGAAAAGCCAAGGTAGGACAGAGTCAATGGCCAATATTTCAGAAGCTATTGCAGCCTGAGCACACGAGGCCAGATTTTCATGGCTCCTGCTGGAAACCGAAAGGGTTTTGACCAATCACGGGGAAGAAGATACTGACAGCCTTTAGAGAAGGCTGCACAGTAGTAGTACAATTACTGCTTTTTGTCCATGGGGCCTGGACAATATGAGATTGAAGACTTTACTAAAATCATTCTACTTGCCAAAAAGCATTCAATATCCACTATTTGGATCAATACCAAGTACACGGCAAACACACTGTCGACAGAGAAGAGGGAAAAGGTGGAAAAAGAGAAGGAAGATGTTATCCACTCAGACTTTTTTATTAATGTAACAAAAGTTTCCAGACATATTTCCCAGAATGAGTCACAATCTGTGTCCTTATAGTCATTTCCATTGCAAGCCTGTGCATGTTTAAGCTCTTCTACCGAATGTTCTCTCCTTCTGTATCTTTTATCAGAACTCCTGCTTCCTATAGCTTGACATGAGCAAGTCTCAAAGAAGAAGGAGGTCTGTTGCCTCTGCATCAAGGCAGGAGCTATGAGAAAACTGGGCTGATACAATGCAATAGCAGAAAGAACAGAAACACACCCCCTCTTGCCTCACACTTACGTTACAAATCTTAGGGAGACATCATTCAATACCTCTTCTTCCTTTCCAAGAGTTAATCATGTTCTCCCACTGCTGTATTCCCAATCTTAGGTTTGGAAACAGACCAGTTGAACTGATGATCAGGTATCTAATAGCTTAAAATCTGTATTTCTTAAATTTACATTTCATATAATGGCAATACACACTAGTATCCTTCAAGAAGTTTTGCATTCTTTTAAGTGTTTCTTGAGTCTTCTATAGAATAATGGAGACTAGACTTACCCTCCTATCTTAAACAACTAGAAAACCAAACAAAAAACGTGAAATCAGAATTTTCAGATATGAGACACAGGCATTGCAGGACAGTGATCTCTAAGAGATGGGAAATAAACAAGGTGAGCTCTACAAATGTCTCAGCTCAGTGGCTGGAGAAAGTTCTTGTAAAGAAAATACAAAATGGCAGATGGTTCCATGGTTTGCTTAAATAACCTAAGAGAATCAACAGAAAAAGTAATCAAAATGAATAAGAGACTTTCAGAGAGTGGCCAGGAAAAAGATCAACATATAAAAATCAATAATTTTACAAATATAGCAATAATCAATTAAAATCATAAAGATAAAATGCACCATTCCATGAACAAAAACATGAACAAAAAATGTCAAATATCCAGGAATATACCTACCATGTCAGGAAAACTCTACAAATTTACTGTAGACCATGAAAAAATTCCAACAAGTTTTTTTATGAAACTTGTAAAATGATTCTAAAATTCATGTTAAAAAAAAAAACTACAGGAGTAGTCATTTTTTTTTAAAAAGAGCAATGAATGGTATAATTATCAGATATCAAAATTAACTAAAAAGCACTAGCAACAATTAAAATCTATGTTTTTGTGACAGAGAAGAAAAATAGATCAAGGATTAGAACATGGGAGTCTAGAAGTAGACTCATGTTAGAATTTAATATATAATAAAAAAAAATTGGATCACAGATGGAAGAACAGATAAGTCAATAATAAACATGAAGTCAGGGAGCCTGGGTGGCTCAGTTGGTTAAGCGACTGCCTTCAGCTCAGGTCATGATCCTGGAGTCCTGGGATCGAGTCCTGCATCGGGGACTCGGCGGAGGAGTCTGCTTCTCCCTCTGACCCTCCTCCCTCTTGTGCTCTCTCATTCTCTCTCTCTCAAATAAATAAATAGAATCTTAAAAAATAAAAAAATAAAAAATAAAAAATAAATTTAAAAATATTTTAAAAAAATAAAAAATAAAAAAATAAACATGAAGTCAACGGTTCAACATTAAATAAAATAAATAAACTATATTACTATCCCACAAAATCTCCAAAATAAATTCCAGATGGATTAAAGTCCTAAATATAAAAAAAATAAATAAAGGTCTAGAGGAAAATAAAAGAATATTTTCAGAATTTGAAGTTAGGGAGGATTTCCTGAGCAAAACACCAACCCAGAAGTCATAAAGCAAAATACTGGCAGATTTATTAAAAATTTAAAACTCCTATATGACAAATGATACTATTAACAAAGTTAAAAGAGAAGTGACAGTCTAGGAAAAAATATTTGCAATACACACAGGAAATGAAGGATTGATAGTCATAATATATGTTATTCCTATGAATCAATATTACAAAGATAAACAACCCTACAGTAAAAGAGACACAGGACATAAACAAAAAATTCCTAGACGAAATACCAGTGACCAATAAGCATATGAAAATATGCTCAACATCAGTGTAATGAGGAAAATGCAAATCAAAACAATATACCATTTTCTACCTTTGAGAATGAAAAAATTAAAGATCAGTAATACCTAATTTCTTACAGTATGAGAGAATGGGCATACTCATATACTTTTTGATGAGAAAATTAATTGCTACAGTATATTTGGAGAGAAATTTTGTCCACGTTCTCATTCATTCTACAAATACTATTAGCACCTACTTCATACATAGTATTCTACTATGCCCCAGAGATACAGCAGTGAACAACACAGTCAAAGGTTCCTCTCCTCATGGAGCTTGCATTCTGGAGGACAGGGTGGAGGGTGGAGGGAATAACAAAGAACTAAATACATAAATTAGGTGGTTTTAAGTGCAATAAAAATAAATTAGGGTAAGGGGGATTGACAATTATCAGGTTAGTTAGACGCTATTTTACATAAGGTAGGTAGGTAGCAGGTCCTCACTGGTAAGGTAAGCAATGATCTAACAAAAGTAAGGGAATAAGTCATAAAGCTTTCTAGAAGAACACACTAGACAGTAGGAATGGGAAGTGCCAAGGCCCCATGGTGTAAACAGCAGGCACCTTAGTATGGCTGGAGCAGAATGACAGAATAAGAAAATGATAGAACGTAAGACTAGGGAATGACAGAAAGAGTGTAGGGACCAGTTAGGCCTTGGAAGTCATGAACAAAGCTTTGGATTTTATTCCTAAAACTGGAAGCCACTGGAGGGCTCTGAGCCATGGAGTTCTACAACAGGACTCACATTCTTAAAAGATCACTCTAGCTGCTGTTTAAAGACCAGATTCTAAATGGGCATTAATTAGGAAGCTATTGCAATAAGCCAGGCGAGAAATGACACAGCCTGGGCTAAAGTGGCACAGTCCAGGTGGCGAGAAGTGGTTGATTATGGATGTATTTTGCAGATTCAGTTAGTAGGACTTACTAATGGATTAAACATGGATGCACGAGAAAGAGAGGAGTCAAAAAGAACCTCAGGTTCTCTCACCTCTTTGAGAAGAGCCTCAGGTTCTTGTCCTTAGTAACTGGAAGCTAGTATTTCTTGAGATAGGGAAGTTTGTAGAAGAAGCAGGTTGGGGTAGAGAGGGAAAGAGGTTGAGTAAAAATGAGTTAAATGTGCAATGCCATGTATACAGTCAAGTGGAATGTCAGGTTGCTGGATATAAAAACTGGAAGTTCAGGGACATGATAGGCACCAAAAATACAATTTTAAGAGTCATCCGTGAATATATAGTATTTACAGCCAAGGAGCTATATAAGATATCCTAGAGAGTGGGTCTAACTAGAAAAAAAAGAAATCCAATATTGAGCCCTGGGGCACTCCAGTGTTCAGTTGGGAGATGAGGAGGAACCAGCAGAGGAAGCGAAAAAGAAGCAGTCTCAAGGGCGAAGGACACTGATAAGTCAGTGTCCCAGATGCTAAGCAAAGAATATTTTCAAGAAGGTAGTGATAACTGTGCTAATTTTGTTGTATCTGTCAAAATGCAAAGTGAGAATAGTCTCTCATTCAGCAATTCCATTTTGAACTGTTTATTCTACAGAAATATATAAGCACACATGAAAACTGCTCTCTCCGTGGATACTTCTAAATTACTATTTGTTAGAGCAAATTAAATGCTCATCAATAGGGGACTGCTTAAATTATGGTGCATGTGAACAAGAGAATAAACTGGAATAATTAGAATAAATGGAAGAGGTAAGTTCCTGAGATGGAATGATCTCTGAATATTAAGTTAAAAAAACTACTTGAAGAATAATCATATGGAATGACTGATTCCAGACACATGGAAAAAGAAAACATGTATGTGTATGTTACCTGCAGAATAGGCAGGATAGTGTGATAAGAGAACACATGAGCTCCAAAACAGACTTCCTGGGATATAAATTTGGCTTGTTACCTTAGGCAAGTTGCTTAACTTTTCTTGGCCTTCCTCCCTCCCTCTATAAAATCCCTCAAAGGGAGGTTATCTGAGGATTAAATGAATTAATATACAAAAAGGATCAGTGTCTGATACATAGCACTCAATAAGTATTAGAAATTAATATCATAATAATGTATATAATAAATAATAACCACACATATAAATTCATACAAAGAGATTTTGAAGTTTACTCTCCAAACTGTTAACACTTGCTTTCTCTGAAGTTTGGGACTGGGAGCTGGCAGAGGAGTGAGAGGTGGCTGACAGGGACTTAAACACTTTACCATATATATGCCTAAATTACTTGAATTGTTAATAATATACTAATGCAAATTTTTACAAAAGTAGATGTGCACTTCTTGTGAAATTTTTCAACTTTTTTAATTTAAAGAGGAAAAAGAATAGTAAAAATTTATGAATCTTCATGGTTATTTTTGGTGATTTTTCATTCAATAATCTATGGTTCAGCTGACACTGAAAAGATAAATCAAAGAATTAGGATAATCAGAAGCAGGCGATAGAACATTTTCTAGTCATTTCCAAGAAAGATACATAGACAGACAAGTGGCAATAAAAATAGAAAAGACAGAAAAGAAGAGCCTGAATAAAATGAAGTAAAGGGAAGAGAACGAAATTGAACACTGATTCATAGACTATGAACACTGATTCATAGTCACCCAGCATCTCTGACACACTTCTAGTGATGTAGACAGCATGTATTCTTAATCTGTTACACCTTATATTAACCAAATGTAGTCCCTCATTGGTCCTATTTGTCTCATCTGAAGTAACATAGAATAAAGACTCTACTGTCTCTTCACCAAGAATGACTTTTGACTAAATATTTTGGCCCCACTACCTTGTCTGGATGGGCCCAGCCCTGTCCAATGTGAGCAGAAAGGACATTCCAAACAGCAGGCTGCTACAGTTGCTCCACACCCAAGGCAAATTACAGCTAAGATTCTTTCCACTTCGTGATGCCAACAGGTAGAACGGTTATGATAATGTGGATGTACAACTGCATGACTTTGGACTTTGACTAAATTCTGCTTGGAGAAACAACAGGTATTTGTGGGAGGCAAATGCTAAAGTGTGCTCTATGCAGACTCAACCCTTTCATACATAACTCCAAGTCTTTCTTCCATTACCTCTTTCTTTGTCTTCAGTACAAATCCTTCAGCAGCTCTTCCCCAGACCTTCCCAAGGTGGAGCTCACCACTCCATGTATGGCTCTGCCTCTAATTACTATTTACTGCATTTGCATGTGTTTTTTTTCTCATTATAATGTCATTAGCATGCAAGGGAGCCTGGTTGCCAGGGCAACCAGGAGTGGTGAATGCACCGCACAGCCTTTAATGAAAACTTAACCCTACTTTGTTTAATTCCCACTGTGCTTTTTGGCTCACTTCACTTTTGTGGTCGCAAGAATGAAAATATCCTGCAGTTACCCCTGCTTATGTAGTGCTGCCCCAAGGTCTTGGGAACTTACGTGTGTCCCCCAAACATACCAACAGCACTTTATATTTCTCATAAGTAACCTTAATAACTTCCTCTGATAACAATAAACTCTCCTTCGGATCAACACTGCTCACTCAACAGTCTTCTGAATATCTAAAATAGTCTATTTTTCTGCAGATTAAATATTCTCAGGTTCTCAAATTGGTAAGATTTCTGCAGTCCTTACTCACCTAACTGCCAGCCCCTGAAAGCATTCTAAATGATTTGGTTGAGATCAGACACTACTTCTATAGCATCCTGCCCATCTGGTAACCTTCTCAAAAGAAAATAAAAGATTAATTTGACATGATTTTTTTTTTAGCCAACCTACAAAAGTATGCTTATCAAAGCTGGGTATAATAAGAAGAATAATGGTTTGTCAGGAGATCAAATCAACATTTAATTTAAAAACAAACAAACAAACCAAAACCTCAGTCACAACAGGGAAAAATAAGATGACACTCAGGATGAATAAAAATATCCTAAAATTAGGTACAAAAATCCAACTACACACCCATAGGAGCTCTTGCTGAACAGTAATGCCCACTTTTAAGCCACAAGAGCTACAGATGCCTTCAAGTTCAATAGGAGCCAAATTGTGACAGGCTGTCATATGTGGGTTTCTTAGAACTCAGTTTGTAATTTTAATACTTGCAGAATAAGGTAAGGACAGCAAGGTCAACAGTATTGTAGAACTGTTTTAAGAAAGCAAATCTTGTATGAACCAGCAGCTAATGGCCACAAACATCTATTATTTTCTGGTATTGCTGTCTTTTACAATATAAGGAAAGACAGAATCAGTGGAGCCAACCACTGAAGCAATAAGGCAACCTGAGGAGTTAGGAGCCAAGAGGAAACAAGCTCTCACTTCTGATGAAGCAGACCTAAAGAGAACCAGCAACAAAGCTACTGTCCAATAAAACCAGCTGTGATGACGGAAAACTTTCTTGTGCTCTCCAAAATGGTAGCCAGTAGCCACTTGAAGTGTGGCTACTGTAATCAGAGAACCAAGTTTTCTTATCAAATTTGATTTTACTTATTTTAAATTTCAATTTGAATTGCCACATGTAGCTAGTGGCCACCACATGCTAAAGCACAGCTACATAAATGATGAGGTGCTGCAAAGTAAACATTCTGATGACATCTTAAGATCAGCTATATTCATCAACTTTTCCCCAAACAAGCAGCTGATGTGGGGCCCATCAAATTTGAGTCATATGGTCCCTGGGTGGCTCAGTCGTTAAGCGTCTGCCTTCGGCTCAGGTCATGATCCCAGGGTCCTAGGATCGAGTCCCACATCGGGCTCCCTCCTCGGGGGGGAAGCCTGCTTCTCCCTCTCCCACTCCCTCTGCTTGTGTTCCTGCTCTCGCTCTCTCTCTCTGTCAAATAAGTAAAATCTTAAAAAAAAAAAAGTCTGAGTCATAACCTAGGAGGAGGCCCTAGTACAGCACCCACTGTAGACCACATCCTTCACAGGAGAAGGTCCAGGCTGTGAAAACAGTCTGCACTGAGATCAGGGGTGGGAGTTTAGAAGGAAAGGAGTAGTTAGGATTACTACGGATTTGAGAACCTTTACAGCATAGAGTCAAGTACATAGACTCTACAGCCACACTGCCTGAATTCATATACCAGCTCTACCATGAATAAGAGTGACCTCAGTTTCTTCACCTATAAAATGGGAATAATAATGAGTACTATTACCAACCAGTGTAAAATTAAACTGAACTAATACATACAAACACTAAAAATAGAGCCTGACACAAAGTAATTACTAGTGAGTATTTTTTTCCAAAAAGTAGGTTTCTCCTTCAAAAGTTAATTTATTTTGATCAATCCCCATGAGTGAGTTATAGAAGGCTAGGATAACCTATTTCTCTTCCCAGGCCTTTATTCTTCTACATAATTAAGAGGCCATCTGAATAGCTTTTTGGCTTAGTCCAGGTGAGTCTGGTTCATCATCCTCTTGCCACCTACCCATCCCACTACTGCTGGCCCATATCCCCCACCTCAGTAAGACAAAAGATACTGCAGGCTCTGCTCCATCACACATGCCCAGTTGGTAAATACATTTCCTGAAATTTTACCCTCTCCCAGTCCTTGCTTTTTACTCCATTCTCTGAAATCCTTTATTGCATTTGAGACCTGTCACAGTTAACATTCTTGCCTCGGATTTCCAGACTGTCATAGGATTCACTCCAGTGCTTCCTAACCTTTTCACATCATGACACACATGAAAATTCATATTTAAACAGTATAATGGAGTAAACTTGAGGGAATTTGGTGGTGTCTATGTGAAACTCAGTGAAAAAAAATCTTAAATACATTTTCTTTATATTATAAAATTATTAGTCGATCCCCATTCCTACCCCCAGCCCCAAGCTACTCTACTTTCTCTCTCTACAGAGACAAGTGATAGAAACTTATTTCTCATCACTAACCAGAATTTGGATAATTCAAATCTAAATTGTACTCAAAATTGCCATCACTTAGCAAACCAAACAGATCTTCCTTTACTTTCATCAACAAACGTAACGTGAAAATTTCTTACAATAGTATAAATAAATTGTGAATACAACTGAAATCATACACCTAAATCTATGATGCAGTTCTTCCTTAAGTATACAAGATGTTGCTCTACTTGTCCTAATGATCAGTCTTTACTCTTCAAACCGCGCAACAAACTAAATGCCACAAATCAGTCTTCTTTAAGCATACATTTCCAAGGCTAAATTTTTGCACTGAATCCATAAATGTTATCAGTACATGCAAATACATTATCATGAGATCCTGGCAATTTTCTATTAGGTTTATTCACTCACCTAATGAATGTATTTTTTTCAAGGCAGTAACTACCTTTTAACAAATCTTCAAAGCAAGAACTGTTTACAGAAAAAGTCTGAATTCTCCTTCTAGTTCATCAACTTTAACAGAACTCTTCTTTGGACATAGACCGTCCCTCAGTATGAAACAGTGGAAAGCTATATCCCAATCCCATTTCTTCACGTGAAGCTAATAACAGATGTGAATAAGGCAGCTTCAGCTATACGTATTCTCCATTTAGATACACCAGACTATGTGAAATTCATGTACAGGCAAACTTTTACACAAGAGAGTTTCTCTGAGAATCAAACACCGTATTATTTGAATCTCTGTGTTTTCACGACTCCTTCCTCCTGTCTCTGCACTCACTCCAGCAGTAGACAAACCCAAGCATGTTTCCATAATACCTTATTTGTTTCAAAGTATGAATTCACCACCTTCAATATTTCATCCCCAGTAATTTCTTTTGGTATTGCTTTACAAAGAACTGATATTCTTCCCAGCATTTCTCTTTAGGAATTCTAACTGTGCTGGAATTTGGCAGTTTCTAACATGTGTCTGATTTAATAATAATCTGGATTAATGTTTTCTTTATGTTATCTGACATATCATTAATGTATTTATAAGTATTATTTGAGAGTACCACTTTTTCCATCTCTTTTGCTTTACTGGCCTCAATGTCTAGACTGGCTGACAAAACAAGGGCTTCTATCCTTGTGTGACACAGCTCAGCTTTAGCATTTAATGGTGTGACCTTGTAACTGGTTTATTTAGCTTAATCTAAATAAACTGAAAAAGTTCATTGTTGGTAAGCACAGCAAAGGAAACCATCAACAAAACAAAGAGGCAACCCACAGAATGGGAGAAGATATTTGCAAATGACACTACAGATAAAGGGTTGGTACATGATCTATAAAGAACTTCTCAAACTCAACACCCAAAAAACAAATAATCAAGTCAAAAAAATGGGCAGAAGACATGAACAGACACTTCTCCAAAGAAGACATACAAATGGCTAACAGACACATGAAAAAATGTTCATCGTCATTAGCCATCAGGGAAATTCAAATCAAAACCACACTGAGATACCACCTTATACCAGTCAGAATGGCAAAAATTGACAAAGCAAGAAAGAACAAATGTTGGAGAGGTTGTGGAGAAAGGGGAACCCTCTTACATTGTTGGTGGGAATGCAGGTTGGTACAGCCACTTTGGAAAACAGTGTGGAGGTGCCTCAGAAAATAAAAAATAGAGCTACCCTATGACCCAGCAATTGCACTACTGGTTATTTACCCCAAAGACACAGATGTAGTGAAAAGAAGGGCCATATACACCCCAATGTTCACAGTAGCAATGTCCTCAATAGCCAAACTGTGGAAAGAGCTGAGATGCCCTTCAACAGATAAATGGATAAAGAAGATGTGGTTCATAGATACAATGGAATATTACTCAGCCATCAGAAAGGATGAATACCCAACTTTTACATCAACATGGATGGGACTGGAGGAGATGATGCTAAGTGAAATAAGCCAAGCAGACAAAGTCAATGATCATATGGTTTCACTTATTTGTGGAACATAAGAAATAGCATAGAGGACATTAGGAGAAGGAAGGGAGAAACAAAGGGGGGGAAATCGGAGGGACAGGTGAACCATGAGAGACTATGGACTCTGAGAAACAAACTGAGGGTTTTAGAGGGGAGGGGGTGAGCGGATGGGTTAGCCCAGTGATGGGTATTAAGGAGGGCAAGTACTGCATGCAGCACTGGGTGTTATATGAAACCAATGGATCGTGGATCACTACATCAAAAACTAATGATGTATTGTATGGTGACTAACATAACATAATAAAATAAAATTAAAAAAAAGAAAAAAGAAACGGCTCATTGTTGGAACCAATCTTAAAAAGAGTTTTGGTTTTTTGTATTGCTTTTACAAAACTTAAGAATGTTCCAGTCTTTTCCCGCACAGGTTGAGTTTTTGTGGTGAGGTGCCAGCACCGTTTGCTTTGTACCTTGTCTTCACAATAATTTTTCCTGCCAGCAACACATTTAGACTGAGGGGGAAAAAGTTACCGAGCACACAACTTCAAGTTTGGGATGATTCTCATTTTATTACCTAACTAGTGACTTGATGGCTTTCCAGCTTTAATGAAGAGTTATCCATTAAGATTGAAAAGTACAGTACCTGTAAAATTTAAACCTTTTTCAAATATAAAGACCTAATGGGGCTTATAGACTTTTACAACTACATAAAATCTATTTACAGGAATAGGGAAATAGGGAATCTTCTGTGTTCATTAAAATGTTTTTAAAACAGGGGCGTCTAGGTGGCTCAGTCGGTTAAGCATCTGCCTTTGGCTCAGGTCATGATCCCAGGGTCCTGGGATCGAGCCCCACATCAGGATCCCTGCTGAGCAGGGAGCCTGCTTCTCCCTCTCCCTCTGCCTGTCGCTCTGCCTTCTTGCTCTCTCTCTCTTTCTGTGTCAAATAAATAAAATCTTTAAAAAAAATAAAATGTTTTTAGGGTGCCTGGGTGGCTCAATTGGTTAAACGACTGCCTTCAGCTCAGGTCATGATCCTGGAGTCCCGGGATCGAGTCCCACATCAGGCTCCCTGCTCAGCAGGGAGTCTGCTTCTCCCTCTGACCCTCTTCCCTCTCGCGCTCTCTATCTCTCATTCTCTCTCTCTCAAATAAATAAAATCTTTAAAAATAAATAAATAAATAAATAAAATAAAAATAAAAAATAAAATGTTTTTAAAACAAATTTCATAAAAGTTCAAATAATCCATCATTGATTTTTGTTTATTCCAAAAACTAAAACTTTGACACAGGTCACAAAATATATAACATATCAACTGATGTGTGATTAAAAATATTTTCACAAATGTATTTTCTAAGGCTAGAAAGCCTTTTAATGAATAAACCTAATTAAATTACATTCAATCACTACTTGATTTTTAAAAATAAATATTTTTTAATTTCCAAAAACAAATAGTAGTTACAAAAGTCTTTCAAGAATGTAACTTTGGCTAAGTGTTACCACCAAAAGCAAAAACTAAGTAATAAATCAAGAATAACAAAATCAATGTTTTATTTAGCAATACTCAGTAGCAGAAAATGGCAATAAAAGTAATAAAAATAATCATATGTAAATTCTAAGTCAACAAAATTATAAAATGATGATGGTGATAATGATAAACTAAGCTGAAATTAAAATACAAATACTCTACATGTATTAAAAGACAAAATTTTAAAAGATGAAAGCAATCCAAATATCCATCAACAAACAAATGGATAAATAAAACGTGCCCCACACACACACACACACACACACACACACACACACACACACACAGGAATATTATTCAGCCTTAAAAAGGAAAAAAATCTGAAATGTGGATGAATCTTGAAGACATTATGCTAAGTGAAATAAACCAGTTATAAGAAGACAAATACTATATGATTCCACTTAAATAAGGTACCTAGAGAAATCAAGATCATAGAAACACAAAGAAAAATGGTGGTTGCCTGCAGCTGGGAGGAAGAGGGGATGGGGAGGTGTTTCATGAATACAGAGATTCAGTTTACTAAGATGAAAAAGTTCTGGAGAAGGATGGTGGTGATGGCTATATAACAATGTAAATGTACTTACTACGACTAAAACTTTTACTGAATTGAACCACTTAAAAAGGAGTTAAGATGGTAAATTTTATGTCATTCATTTTCTACCATAATTTTTTAAATTAATTTAAGTGGTTATATTTATATTTTTTACCACAAATATAAAAATTAAAAAAAAATTACTGATGAGAAGTGTATCATAAGTATGTAATCACTGGGATGATTCAAGGTCCAGCGTCAAACATAGGTGCTATATGATATGGCTACTACAGAGAACTTTCTGGCCATAGGTGCCACACCAAAATAACTGCTGAATTTAGGGAGTTTACATATAGAGTCATTTAAATAGTGCTCAAATACCATTTCAACTACTATAAATTTCTGAATGGCTATACGAGACATTGTTAATGAATTATGACCATTAGTATCTTGAGCCCACTTATAGCCTGTTCAAGTATTCAACTTCCAACTTTCTCCCTGATTAGCCTCTTGTCTCTCTCCCAAGGTCAGCATATTTATTCCTGGACAATCCTCTGGGTAAATCTCATCCTTAGATCAACCAAGGTTTGGAATCCCTACTTCCTGAATGCTATCCCAGGTTACCTTCCCTCCAGCACCATTGGCATGAACTCATACCTAGATTGGCTGCAAAAAAAGCTAATTCATCATAAGCTGCCTTACTAGAAGCAGTACCTGGAACAAGGTGAATTATGTGACCTTCTAACGCTAAACTTCTATTTCTATGACTTATGAACATTTTTATGACTCAAGGTTAAATAACACATAAATTTCAGCTTTATATTCTGATTGTTTGTCCAGGTATCAGCAATGAATAACATACGTATCAAAGAAGCATCCCTTACCATGATTTTCAGTAGGATTAAAATATGCTGGGTAAAACTGAAAACTAAAGTTTGCCACTGATGCACTCCCATTTCTACCACCACTCTTTCGTCAAGGCCCACAGATTATCCCGTGGTGGCTCAAAGTTCCCAACCCTTCAAAAGTGCTACAAAGAACATAGCTCAGCTTTCTCTATTGTTCACTTTCCTCCACCTAAAACCCTGCCCTAATTTTTTAAAAATTTCAATTTGGCAATAGCCCACCTCCATTTGGACACAAATCCTGGTCAGGCTTTCTGATTTTCTTTCAAGAATGTCAACACCAGTTCCCACCCAGGGGTCACTGGAGCATATGAACCTGCCCTTAATGGGGAAACACAGACTATCTCCACTTCAGGTTCTACTAACCAACCCTTAGCTCATTAACCACTCAATGTCATCAAGTGGTTTTGTTAGGGTCCTGAAATTACAAATGATAGCCTTTTCTTTTCACTCAAATTTGAATATCAAATGTTATGTAATGGGGCAAAGGAACATAAATCAACATTTGAAAATCTCATCCTAGACCAAATGCTTTTCAAACCATCTGTGGTAAAAGATCAGGAATTTTATTTCCAATCTGTCATAGACATGCTTTTGTGAAAAACACTAAAATGAATTACTAGAAAAAAAATGAAATTAAAAAATTCAAAACATACAAAATATGTCTCAATTTAAGAAAAAAAGGAAGAAGAAGAAGAAAAAGAAGAAGAATGTTATTCTTTTAGAGCAGTTTTAAGTTCACAGGTACAGAGTTCCTCCCATATATCTCTGCTCCCACATACACATAGCCTCCCCCATACGCATGGCCTCCCCCATTATCAGTATCGATTTTCAAATTATATTTGACAGACATAATATTACTGTCAAATTATTTACAAGTTTCCAAGCACTCACTTTCAATTTCTGCATTTATCTCCTTGCACTGGTACCAATCCAGGACCACATTTCTGAGTAACACTGCCTTTCATTTCAACCCAAATATCCACCTCCATCCTGTCACCACAGTCAAAAACAATCCTCTCCATAAAAGAACCAGGAAGACACAAATGGCATATGCTATGGTTAGTGAAAAACCACTTGGGGTACATACACATCTGCCATCTATATATTTCTAATTGATGGAAGCTGATCCTTTTTCATAAGTTATTCACCAATCTAATACATTTTCAGGTTTATGAGAGTAACAGGGTATAGGAGTCTCATATATGCTTTTCACTCTGAAACCTCTCATTTTGGGGGGGTAGTTAAATCCCCTATTCTGGTTCTTCATTATTTACATAATAAAGATCCATTTAAATGCACACGCACTACGCCCTCCTGAAGCCAGCAGGAGGTGAACATGAAGATCTGAGACCAAACTTCTCCGTATGTGTGCAAAGCGTGTTTCCATTGTGCAATCACTTTACAAATAAGAAATAAATACTGGGTTTATAAGACTTGGAAGAAAAGGTTTATGGCTTTGACTGTTTTCCATTACTGGAAAATTTACATGCTGAAAAGTGGCAAAAACCAGTGCAAAAGAATAAACAGTGGGTGCACTTCAAGAGCTTGTTTCGTTCAAGGATCAGGAGTAAAATTGGGTTTTATTAGCTGTTTCATTAAGTTTTACTTTGAAGAAAAACAAACAGTGAAGGCATATGCGCAACATCTGATGAAAAAGGATTTTATTCTTTTTTAGAATAAAGTCTCTGTACAAAACTCATTAATGTAACATTAAATGTGAAGACTTGTCTAGCAATTTTAGGATAATTTTACTCATTTTAGTTTATTTATAATTTCTGACACAGTTTATTTAACATACTCTAATCTTTAATCACCATGTATACTAAACTAATAGATTAAATCTGTCTTTTCAATGACATTTTGCAACAAATATCTACAGCAGCTGTTAAAAGCAATTAGTATATGAAGTTTGTATCACATTTAACACCTAAAGTAAGATAATACAGCCGGATATTGATAACTTGGAAATCATGAAAGCAGATCAGTTCTTCTTAATCAAACTCCTAATTATAAATACTTATACGACAAGATGCTACAAAGCATACGTTTTAAGAAACATTTAAATTTATGTGCTATTATAATCTAATATCTGGAATCTAAGCATCTAATGTATCAAAGTATTACGTAAAAGTAAATACTTTTTTCCTCAGAGCAAATTTAAATAAGCTGGATATTCATCATATTCCCCTGGAAGAATTTATTCCATCACTATTTTTCCATTTCAAGCCTAAATGTTGATAAGAAGCAACTAAAGTTTGTTAGTAGGAAAAAAATACATATATCCTAGTTCCATTGTGGGGGTTACATAATAGTGTGAATCTCTGGTATGGAGGAGATTAAACTTCAACTTCAAACTAAGTGAGCAAATTACATATTAAACTACAGTTTAGGGGTTAAGATGGTAGTCTTTGGAAGCAGACACACCTTGGTTCCAATCTTGACCCTGCCTCTTACATAAAGACTATAAGTCTCTTAACTTCTCTAAGCCTACATATCTCATCTGAAGTAGAAAGAATAATGGCTAATTCATAGGGATATTGTGGGGATTAAATGAAATTAGGCATATGTAAATAATAGCACAGTGATGATGCTTTGAAAATGGATTTTCCTTTTTAAAAAAAATTATGACTCATTTTAATCAAAATAATATAACACATAGTTTTAAAAGTCAAAGGGCACTAAAATGCACATATATATATATATATATGTATATATATATATATATATATATATATATATATGTATATATAACAAAAATCAGCAGCCTTTTCTTACCCTTCCCCATATTCTGGTCAGTCTACCTAGAGGCAACCATTTGCAACTTTCCTTGCTATATCTTCTGGCATTCATCTACAAATTCCATATATTTTATGTATATAGCTTTCTCCTGATAGATGAAATTCAGGGTTGACCCTCAAACTAAAAAACCACAATCATTAAAAAATGATTCCTGTTAAACTTATACATCAGAAAGAACATAGAGAAGAAATAGACTCTATCTTAGGAGAGTAGTCCAAATCAATTGTAACCTGTGATTAAAGGGTCTCTACTCCTCAGAGTACAAATATGAAATTGTTCTCCCAATAGCTGCTCTTAACTCCCTTATGTGGAATCTCCTTTCCCACTTGTTAAGTGTGGCAGATTGACTGCATTAATGACCCCACTTTTTCACGCCTCACTATATCCTTGCCCTTTGGCAGTGCCTTCCCACAATGACTCTGAGTTTGGCCTCCAAGAAAAGTTTAAATGGAAGTTTTAAAGAGTGCTTGAGTGTTTCTACTTTCTGTTTTTGGACCCCAACCACCACCATAAGAACAAGCTCAGGCTAGCCTCCTGGAACACAGAACCAAGTCAAATCATCCCAATTGTGGCCATCTTAGACAAGCCAGCTCCCAGTCAACCCTGAGCTGACTGTAGATACATACACAAGCCCTGCAGATATCAACTAAGCGTGTCACAGATCAGAAGAATGGTCTAGCTAATTTATAAGCTTCTCAGAAATACCAAATGGTTGTTTTAAACCACTAAGTTTTTGGGCGCCTGGGTAGCTCAGTCGTTAAGCATCTGCCTTCGGCTCAGGCCATGGTCCCAGGGTCCTAGGATCAAGTCCCACATTGGGCTCCCAGCTTCTCCCTCTCCCCACTGCTTGTGTTCCCTCTCTCGCTGTGTCTCTCTCTGTCAAATAAATAAATAAAATCTTAAAAAAAAACCTACTAAGTTTTATAATGGTTTATTATGCAGCAATACCTAACTGATATATTAAGTATCCTTAAACAACTCAGTACCATACTATAACTTTTTAGGCACTTTCAGTTATTAGAATTCTATCCTTCAGACAATTAGAGCTCAATCTTATTATTATTATTGTTATTTTGAAGCCTTCAGACTCAAAATCAATTTGAAGCTCTTTTCTCCCTGTGGTTCAACCCATACTCTCTGCAGCGTGGAATGGAGAAATGAAGCATGGTCTTGCTCAGAGGAACCTGCTGTCCCTCAATACTTCTTCCAGGAGCCCATGGCTTGAGAATTGGAAGCAGGAAGGACAGTTATCCCCTTGCTTAACTGGGTAGAGTCACGGTACCCTCTCTGCCATTTTGCTATTTCTTCTCTGGCTGATACTGACTGGCTGTCAGTGTCCCTGCATGTGGCAAGCACGCAGCTGCCAGCTCCCTCATGGGGTGACTGTATGGGCTCTTCAGAAGATCGTGCAGGGAAACCACCCTCTGGACATTGTTCCAGAATTGCAGCTAAGGCCTTAAGCTGAAGACAAAAATACCCTGAGCAACTAATTTTCTATATTTGGATTGCTATGAATAATCTACTAGCCACCGAGACCAGAAACCTGCCTATAGAGATTGCTCTGAGGAACCATTCCTGAAGAACTGGGATCCCCAACCCCATCCCAATATGATAGAGTGACCATGCACCCTCTACCTCTGCAGAGGTCCCTTTACCTCCTGGCTTAAGCAGGATGACAGAAAAATAGGCCAAGCCTAGCTACTCTCTGGAGTGCATACATTAACAGATTAAACAGTGTCCTCTCTCCCCATACTACCACTCTCAATTCCATTTGCCACTGTTTTAGCAGAAAAGGGCGGACCAGCCAGTCTAATGCTAAGCAAATGTTCAACTAGGCAATGAAATGACCCTCCTTCTGACTTGAGGGCATCCAATACTCTTTATAAATGGTTCCTTGGACAAGGAAGGCAGACTTTGGGAGGGGAAGGAAGGAAGGAATCATTCCTCATCACAGACTCTTACACTTCTCCTCTGCTGAATCCTACTCTCATACTGGGATGGGGTTGGGGATCCCAGTTCTTCAGGAATGGTTCCTCAGAGCAATCTCTCTAGGCAGGTTTCTGGTCCCAGTGGCTAGTAGGTTATTCATAGCAATCCAAATATAGAAAAATAGTTACTCAGGGTATTTTGTCTTCAGCTTAAGGCCTTAGCTGCAATTCTGGAACAAGATAAAAAGGTCCCACTCAACACACTGTTACATGGTTATTTTTAAATCTAAAGTATGCATTAAATTCCACTATACTGCATATCATTATAGAAAAATTCCGTTTTTACAGAAATGCCAGTTTTATTAAAAAGACTGCCCTGAAGAGGTTATTTGAATGATACTTATTAACTTTTTATGTAAATTTTATGGTGTTTTCATGGATCCTAATTCACCAATTAAGGGATAAAAGAACATCGGCATTTTTAAAAATTTCTCATAATTTTTCAAATAAAACTTTTCACCTAATAAAGTTCTTCGGACAAATTGTGAATTTTTATTTTTTACAGAAAATCAGAAAATCATTCATTTAACCAATATTCGTGTTTGTACATTCATATTTGGTGATATTCTAGGGGCACTGGGCATATCAGCAAACAAAACAAAGATCTCTGGCCTCACAGACTAAGCCGGGAAAGAGACATTAAACAGTAAACATAATAAAAAAGTAAATTACAGAGCACATTGGAAGGTGAAGAGTTGTATGAGAAAAAGACAACATGGAGAAGGACGAGCAAAGTCAGGAGTGAGGATGGCAGGTAGGGAGATCAAGTGGTCCGACGTGTTGAAAGGGTGACGAGAAGGCTGCAGGCAGAAGGGGATGTGTGAGCTCCCACATGAACAATGGGGGGATGATGAGAGGAGGGCAGTCAGCCATACGTGGAAGAGGGATGGTGTACACCTAGGGGCCAGCCCATGTAGAGGCTCCAGGCAGGAATGTTTGTCTAGTGTTTCTCCGGTGTGTTTGAGGAACAGCAAGAAGTCAGTGTGCCTGGATGGTTGCAAATGAAAAGAAGGGAGCAGGAGGTGAAGTCAGAAGAGTAATAAGAGGGGTAAGGAAGGAGCAGATCACGTAGTCTACAGTCTATTATAAATGTTTTGGCTTGGGGCGCCTGGGTGGCTCAGTCAGTTGAACGTTTGATTCTTGATTTCTGCTCAGGTCATGATCTCAGGGTCCTGGGATCAAACCCCGCACTGGGGCTCTGCACTTAGCAGGGAGTCTGCTAGAGGATTCTCTCTTCCCTCTCCCACTGCCCTTCCCCCTGCTCATGCTTGCATGCACTCTCTCTCTCTCTCTAAAATAAATAAATACATCTTTAAAAAATAATAAATAAATGTTCTGGCTTTTACGTAGAGTTGAGAAGTGATGTGCTATGACTCACATTTTAAAAGGGTTATAACATCAGAAGGCAAGGGTGGAAGCAGGCAGATAGGAAGGTAATCCTAGTGAAAGTTGATGGTTGTTTACACCAGGGTGGGAGCAAGAGGAGATGATAAGAAATGGTCTAATCCTAGATATTATAAAGGTGGAGGCAACAGGATGACCTAATGGACTGAAAATGGGGTCTGAGAGGAATAGAGAAGGTAAGGATAACTCCAGTAGGTTGAATAATTGGAAAGATGTAGCAGTTATCAATTGAGAGAAGATTAGTTTGGGTAGTAGTGGGTGAGTAAGTTTGGGAGGGGGAAGATTCAGAGTTTAATTTTGGACATGTTGACTTCAGGATCTAAGAGGAGACATTAAAGTAGAAATGTGAAATAAGAAGTTGGACTGATGAATCTAGAATTCAAGACAGAAGTCTGGACAGGGAATATACATGTGGGAGTAATTAGCATTTGATGCAATTTAATGATGACCTCCAGGTTCATGAGAATAGCTAAAAGAATAAGACAGTCCCTGGTGTGATTTCCTCCTGCATAGCTGTTCTATGGAACAGTAGTCATTGATCTCCATCTGCCTTCTCTCCCACCTAAGTGCAGGCGACCACGCCATGGAAGATTTGATGGATGTGGACATGAGCCCCCTGAAGCCCCAGAACAGAACTATCTTCTTGGTTGTGAACTAAAGGCTGACAAAGATTATCACTTTAAGGTGGATAATGATGAAAATGAGCACCAGTTATCTTTAAGAAGGGTCAATGTAGGGGCTGGTGCAAAGGATGAATTGCACACTGTTGAAGCAGACACAATGCGTTATGAAAGCAGTCCAACTAAAGTCACACTGGCAACTTTGAAAATGTCTGTACAGCCAACGGTTTCCCTTGGGGGCTTTGCAATAACACCACCTATGGTCTTACAGTTGAAATGTGGTTCAGGGCCTGTGCATATTAGTGGACAGCACTTGGAAGCTGTGGAGGAAGATGCAGAGTCAGAAGAGGAAGAGGAAGAAACTCCTTAGTGTATCTGCAAAGCATTCTGCCCCTGGTAGGGGTAGCAAGGTTCCACAGAAAAAAGTAAAACTTGTTGCCAATGAAGACAATGATGAAGATGATGATAATGATGATGATTTTGATGATGAGGAAGCTGAAGAAAAGGTTCCAGTAAAGAAATCTATGCGAGATACTCCAGCCAAAAATGTACAAAAATCAAACCAGAATGGAAAAAAGTCAAAACCCATCAACATCAAGATCAAAGAATCTTTCAAAAAATAGGAAAAGACTCCCAAAACACCCAAAGGACTTAGTTCTGTAGAAGAAATTAAAGCAAACATGCAAGCAAGTATAGAAAAAGGTGGTTCTCTTCCCAAAGTGGAAGCCATGAAGAATTGCTTCTGGATGACTGACCAAGAGGCCTCTGGCAGAGGAGGAAGTCTCTTCTAGAAAGCAGTTTAAACAGTTTGTTAAAATTTTCCATCTTATTTCATTTCTGTAACAGTTGATATCTGGCTGTCCCTTTTATAATGCAGAGTGAGAACTTCCTCTACTGTGTCTGATAAATGTCCAGGTTTCATTGCCAAGAATGTGTTGTCTAAAATGCCTGTTTAGTTTTTAAAGATGGAACTCCACCCTTTGCTTGGTTTTAAGTATGTATGGAATGTTATAATAAGACATAGTAGTTGTGGTGGTCAAATGGAATGGTGACGAGACAAAACTATACATGTGAAATAAACTCAGTATTTTAATAAGGTGAAAAAAGAAGAGAATAAGACATAGACAGCATGGTCACTAATATTATGAGGTTGTAGAGAAAGGAAAAACAACAACAAAGGAGACTGAAAAGGAGTGAAGAGTAATATAGGAGGTAAACCAAGAGAGTGAAAACACCAAATGAAGAAAGTATAACAAGAACAGAATGATAAATCCTGTCAAAAACTATTAAAAGATCAAATAATTTACTAATGAGCTTAGCAGTAATGAACTTAGAGTTCACTGATGACATTATATAATATCATATCCAATGGTTCATTCCACTAAAAAGGAATTTTGCTATTTAATAAAAATTCTTCTAAAACAAATAGGTTTTTAAACACTGCTCAATGACCCACTTATTTCAAACAATACATTATACAATGAAATGAAATGAAATACAATGACATGTATTTATACAAATAACAAACCTGGCAGAACTCCTTGCAACTTATATGATTTTAGCTCAATTAAACAAGTGCATATAGAGTGCTTATCATGCTAAGCACCAAGGATATAGAAGTGAGGATACAGAAACAAACTCCTGACAGTCAAGCTTTCAGACTACTATGGGGAATCAGGCAAGTATACAGATAATCACCATGTAGAATTATGCATCAATTTTATGGAAATAGAAAGAAGGGGGCATCTAAGCTAAACATGGGGGTCAGGGTTGCCTACCTACAGGAAGTGATGTTTAAATTTAATCTTGAAAAAATATGCAGTGACTATGTGCAAAGGACTTAACCATACAAGTCACAAAAAAGGTACCAAATAACTAATAAACATATGAAAATACATTCAAATGAACTAATTTTTAGGAAAATGCAAATTAAAGTCACCACGTGGCCTCAGAAGGCAGGACTTCAAATCTTCTCCAAAAAAACAACTTTGAAACTATTCAAAATTGCTAAAAAAAACAACCATTTCAGGAATCTGGCAATCAACCGAAGTCAAATAAAAGATTAAGAAGCACTTGTTCATGAAACCCCTTTGTGATTTGCACATAAACAGGAGGAATCTGTGGCACTCCTGCTTGTGGTGACTGCCATCCTTCCTAGTGGTCTGGGTGAGTGTTCTCCCTGGACCACAGCTAGGACAGCTTTAAGGCCAGAGAGGCTCAAGTGATCCGGAGCTGAAGATGAAAGAAAATACTCCATTCAGCAATGTCTCCAGTAAAAGTAGCAATCTCACTAGCAAGTCTGAGGTAGCCATCACAGTTAGGACACCAACCAACCAGCAACATAAGCAGAAAGGTAACAGGAAGATTCTAGTAATGAGAGACGCTGGCTGCCTTCCACCTGCATGTCTTAAGGAAACCAGGCTATCTTCATGTCCTGTTCTGATGGTGGGGCTGCACATATGCACAGAGGACACGGAAGAAAGTAGAAGCCAAGGCAGACTAGAAGCCTGCCTGAACTCTGAATGTGCTCCCCAGCCCACATACAGATCCTTCAGGTCAGTGGAAATCTTACTCCACCCTTCATGCTCTGGGTGTTGGAGCATAACTCTGACCAGTCATAGCCCATGAAGCTATACATAAATGTAATGTTGAGAGAAAGAAGCAAGACTCAAAAGAGTACATCTTTTTTAGGAATGAGCTGTGTATGCTTAGCTAAGGAGCTGGAACTATATCCTGAAGTAATGAAGAATCACTGAAGGATTTAACCAGGGAGTAATGGACTAGAATTGCATTTTTTTTTAAAGATTTTATTTATTTATTTGAGAGAGAGAGAGAGAGAGAGAAACAGCATGAGAGAGGAAAGGGTCAGAGGGAGAAGCAGGCTCCCCGCCGAGCCGGGAGCCCGATGCGGGACTCGATCCCAGGACTCCGGGATCATGACCCGAGCCGAAGGCAGTCGCTTAACCAACTGAGCCACCCAGGCGCCCTAGAATTGCATTTTATAAGATCACTTTGGTAGGATAGAAGGCAGGATGGCAGAGGGCAAGATAAGACACAGAGAGCAAAAATAACAACCTGAACCAACACTGTGGCAATGGAAAGGAAAGCAGAGAATGCAGAGGTGAGTCAGTATGAAAGATGTTTAAAGGGGGAATAAACTGATGGAATGATCCATTAGGTTTAGGTATTGAGATGGAGGAATGTGAAAGCCTTCAGCTTCATGGTCTGAACCAGAAGGATGGTGGAACCACCTACTAAAACAAAGAGTTCAAATGAGGAGGTTGAAAGATGATGAGCTCAGGGTTTGATTACACTGAGCTCAAGGTTCACAGAACTCTAATCTGTGAGACTGCTAATATCATTAAATATGGGACCGTAGTGGTCCAAAAACCTGAGTTCTCACTCCAGTTCTAGCTCAAACTTGGGCAGGTCAGTTATTATTTTGGTGCCAAAGTCTATCGTTGATTCAAGTTATCTTCATACAAAATGAAGAAAATAATACTGCCCTATATACTTACAGGAGTGTCACGAACATAAAAAGAATGCTGTAAAATAAGAATACATTTGATTGCTGCTATAGCACACAATTTATCCTAGAAATTGTAACTAATAATATGACCAAAATGAAGCCATAAATATTGGGGAAAAAAACATATTTTCACTATATCAGATGACATGGAAAGCACCAAATAATTATTTTTAAAAGTACTAGAAGTAGAAAACAGCTCATTTAGATAACCAGTTCCAAAAGATACCTAGCAAAATCAATCTTTAAAGTGAAAACTTGGGACACCTGGGTGGCTCTGTCAGTAAAGCATCTGCCTTTGGCTCAGCTCAAGATCCCAGGGTCCTGGGATCAAGTCCCACATGGGGCTCCCTGCTCAGAGGGGAGTCTGCTTCTCCCTCTGCCTGCCACTCCCCTGCTTGTGCTCTCTCTTTCTCTCTCTGACAAATAAATAAAATCTAATAACGTGAAAACTTATTGGGGTGCCTAGGTGGCTCAGTCGGTTAAGTGACCAACTCCTGATTTCGTCTCAAGTCATGATCTTAGGGTTGTGAGATTGAGCCCTGCTTCAGGATCCGTGCTGGGCATGGAACCTGCTTGAGATTCTCTCTCTCCCTCTCCCTCCATCCCACCTCACGTCTCCCCCTCTCTTAAAAAAAAATTAATTAAAAAAAATAAAGTGAAAACTTGTTTTCCTAAAAAGTAAGACAATGTTATAGATATGTAATTTCACTCCAAATTTATAATTTAAAAGAATACTCATTAAAATCCCAATAGGTAAATAGACATATGAGGAAATTCACCAAAACAACCACAACTGTACTAGGGTAGTATGATTTTTTATTATTTTTTCCCCTATATTTTTACAAATATCCATGATAATAATATTGTCTGTAGTTGAAGGCCTTTTCCAAGGCTTTAGAAATAAGCATTTTTCAAGTTCAAGTTTCAAGTTAAAAATAACCCATAATAGGTCAGAACACATAGGTGAATTATTTATTTTTTTAATTTTTTTTTTTTTAAGATTTTATTTATTTGACAGAGAGAGAGACAGCAAGAGAGGGAACACAAGCAGGGGCAGGGGGAGAGGGAGAAGCAGGCTTCCCACGGAGCAGGGAGCCTGATGCAGGGCTCGATCCCAGAACCCTGGGATCATGACCTGAGCCGAAGGCAGATGCTTAACAACTGAGCCACCCAGGTGCCCCATAGATGAATTACTTAATGAGAGAGAATGGCTCCCCAGCCAGCAAGATTTGACTGTAACCTGACAGCAACCAAAAGAGAGACTGGCCAGTCATTAAAACTTGAAAAAAAAAAAAAAAGAGAGAGAGAGAGAGATCAGTGAAGGAAACATTGGCAGTGTCCACTGCACAGTTCAAGCGAGAGATTCTTACCTTACAAACCTAAAATTGCAACTTCTCCTCAATGGTAAGACTACCCCTATTGCAGAGCAAGATGTATGCCACTCTCAGATTATGCCATTAAATATCTCAGTTTTACAACTACACATGAGAATTTGTACTTATTCTGTGCTCATACACTTGTGATTAGCCCATCTACAAAGCAAAAATGAATCATCATGACAGGATTCTAGTTCACTTGACAATTTTATTTATTATGAATTAATAAATTAGACTCTATATACTCTCTGTCTCTCTCTCTCTGGCTCCCTCTGTCCCCCTCTCTCTTCCTCTCTCTCTCTCTCTCTCTCTATATATATATATAAGCTTTAGAACCTAAGGGTAAGATGATCTTGGGCTTCATAAACTCAAGAATGTAAAGATAACTCTCCACAAGGCTTTTTGTTTGTTTGTTTTTAAAGATTTTATTTATTCATTTGAGAGAGAATGAGAGAGACAGCACAAGAGGGGGAGGGTCAGAGGGAGAAGCAGACTCCCTGCTGAGCAGGAAGCCCAAAGTGGGACTCCAGGATCATGACCTGAGCCAAAGGCAGTTGCTTAACCAACTGAGTCACCCAGGCGCCTTTTTTTTTTTTAAGATTTTATTTATTCATATGAGAGAGAGCACGAGAGGGGGAGGGTCAGCGGGAGATCCACAAGGCTTTTTGAAATACAGCCTGCCATCCTGCCCAGTAAACTCAAACATCACTGTTAGCCAAGAATATGCTTTTAATTGTTAAGCATGCAAAATTACTATCACTATTTACATTTTATTTATAAATTTGTGAAGTAGTATAGCTTTTCTTTCTCTGATACTCTTGATAATCTTTAAAAGTGATGTTCAAAAATATTTAATTCACAAGTGATACACTTGAACCTGTTCTTCTTGAAATGATTGCTTAAGATTTGTATATGCTTAAGTGACAAATCATAACACACAATAAATTATGAATTAAAAAATCTAGTGTAACTGACTATGATTCAATGTTTATTATAAAAACACAGAATGTTGCTCCAAGTGCATTTTTCTCCTAATCTCCAAAGATAAACTAAAAAAAATCTACTTTAGTCTAATCAAGCTACTATTTCAATACAATATACTTAATCTTTATCTAGTGACATTTGGGCCCAGAAATAAAATTTCATTAACTCACAGTGGATGGCTTAAACAAATACAGCATTACACCAAAATTTAATAGAAGTAACATGCTCACAACTTCCCTAAAAGCGACTGTTAATACAGTGACATGTAATTTTTTTTAAATAAGCTAGAGGAAAAAGAAGAAAAGTTAACCAAAAATTAAGTATTTCAAACCAACAAATGTATTTGTTACTCAAAGAAACATGATCTCTAAGAAACCTGTGAAAAGGGTGCCTGGGTGGCTCAGTTGGTTAAGCAACTGCCTTCAGCTCAGGTCATGATCCTGGAGTCCCGGGATCGAGTCCCACATCAGGCTCCCTGCTCTGCAGGGAGTCTGCTTCTCCCTCTGACCCTCCCCCCTCTCATGTGCTCTCTCTCTCAAATAAATAAATAAAATCTTAAAAAAAAAAAAAGAAACCTGTGAAAAATGTCTATTTCTTTCAGTAAACCTTAAAATTGTCATTTAACTTCAGCAAAGAATCTAAGCATATTATATACACAGAGATCAAAAAAATGGGTGTTTAACATTTCACTCTTGAAATAAAAATCACTAATTCCAACAATTCAATGTATAAATATCACAAAGGTGAATGGGTAAGCAAAGTAACTGTATTTAAAATACTAATTCCATTATTTACTCTCTAATTTGATTATGTTTCTGATAAGAAATATCTAGCTGGGATTATTTATTATCAGCAAATTTGAGACATGGTAAAGAACTAGTCTTCTCAGATATACATGGAAAGCATTTTTAATCCTCTTTAATAATAGAAATAAAAGAAGTGAAATCTCTTAACAGAATGAGGCTATGCAATACAAAATGTCATCATCTAACAGAAATTCAATCCCAATTCTCTGTTTAGCTCTCTACTTCATAAAACCTAAATCAAAATTTGTAGAAATAATAGATAAACTTGGAAGACATTATGCTAAGTGAAAGAAGCCAGTCACTAAAAGATAAATGCTGTATGATTCCACTTATATGAGATACCTAGAATAATCAAATTCAGAGAGACAGTAAGTAGAATGGTGATTACCAGAGGCTGAGAGGAGGGGGCAATGGAAATACCCATTAGTATTTAATGGGTACAAAGTTTCAGCTTTGCAATATGAAAAGAGTTCTGGAACTTGGTTGCATTAACAATATGAATGTACTTAAGTCTATTGAACTGCATACATAAAAATGGTTAAGATGGTAAATTATATATTATGTGTATTTTACCATAGTTTTAAAGATTTTATATACTTATTTATTTGAGAGAGAGAGAGAGTGAGTGCACGAGTCGGGGAAGGGGCAGAGGGAGAAGCAGCATGCGGGGCTCGATCCCAGGACCCCTGAGATCATGACCTGAGCCAAAGTAAGACACTTAACCAACTGAGCCACCCAGGCACCCAGCCATAATTTTAAAAATAAATTTAAAAATTATAGAAATAAAAAAAATCATAGAAATAATATGTCTTTGAGTCTTTTCCTGAGTTCATTCATTAATTTTAATATATAATGAGAAATAGAGTGCACTTGAAGTACCAATAATTTTAAGACAGGGAAAAAAGAAAGCCAAGTTAATTATATTGAGATATGTTATATCACTTTATATATGCTAGACATGCTTTAAAACAGTATGTACCTGGCTGTGAGTTGATAATTGTGGGAGCTAGATGACAGGCACATGTGAATTCATTACACTATTCTCTTTATTTTTGTACATTTGAAATTTTTTTATAAGACATTTAAAATAAAAACAGCTGTAAGCAAAGTGTGAAATTCAGGAGGGCAGAAGTATTGATGGGAATGGCAAGGTACGTTTTCTACCAAGATAGTGTTAAGAGATGGAATATAAAGTAAAATATTGAAATATTTTACAATCTATTTTTTAAAAATATGAAGTTGATGTAATTAGAATAATGGTAAAGGGTTTTTAGGGAGAACAATGTGAACTTAACCAGAAAGACTACTGAAAGGAAAGAATTAAAAAATCAACTTAAATCTCTAAGAATAAAATGAAAGTGTAAAATTTTACTCTATCTAAATTAGGAAATAAAAGCCCTTTCAGTCACCTGTTCCTAAGCTGTAAAGAAAGTAATCAAAATATTTCTGGTGTTTTGCTATGTAAATTTCAAAATATAATCAAGTAGGTTTAACTAAAGATGGAATTAATTGGGGGGCCTTTAGTTCTTCTTTAACAATAACATACAAAATAATCTAGTATTAACTGTATAAAATCCAATATCAATATTTGTAGACTATTTTGTTTACAGTATCTGAGTATCTCTCTTCCCATTTTTGCTATACAAAAGTGAGAGAAGAAAGTTGAAAACCCACGGGATATTATTTTATCAATAACCTATGAAAGGTCAAATCACAGAACTGAGGTCCTAAACTAATGTATTCATATCTAGTAGGTAAAAACAAAAAATTTAGAAGGCAAGTTGCTTTGAAGTTTTAAACTCTGCACATATCGCCAACGGGGATCTAAATCTAAAATAAGGCTAAGAACATTTGTAATTATTAATAAAGTTTACGGTAAAGCGTAAATTATGATAAGATAGAAGAAAAGGAAGCATATATGTAACATCTATAAAAGTAAAGAGAAAAGTACCAAATTCAAACCTATATCCACATTACCCATATTCAATACATAACAATATTTTGCCACATTTGCTTCTTCTATCCGTGAATTTTTATTTTGTTAAGCTAAACTGGTGTCATCTTATACTTTACTCCATAATCAAATATCCGTAATTGTCTTTAAAAAGGTCCTTTTACAGTTGATTTGTTTGAGTTAGGATCCAAATAAGGGTCACAAATTATATTAGGTTATATCTCTTAATTTCTTTTAATCTAGAGTATGGTCTGAACTGTTGCCAGTTCAAGAACTAATTGTTGTCAGTCCAAAAACTGTTACCGGTCCTCAAATTCTTTGTTATGGGTTAATGAGATAAATTCAGAAAAGAAAAGTGAGGACTTAGAAACTTTCACAGCAAGTTGACACTCAAAACATCCCAGTGCATGGTCAGTGGACCTATGACCCTGAACCAGGCCAGTGGTCCTAACCCTCCCATGGTGACTCATGAGCTGCACACTAGGACCACCTACCAGTCGCTGCCCAGGAAGGATTTTTTTTTTAAGAGAGTGGTGTGGGGGGCAGGAGCAGAGGGAGAGGGAAAGAGAATGTAAAGCAGGCTCCATGCCCAGCACGGAGCATGACATGGGGTTTGATCTCACGACCCTGAGATCATGACCTGAGCTGAAATCAAGAGTCATACGCTTAACTGACTGAGCCACCCAAGCGCTCTCAGAGGATACTTTAAAAACAAAACAAGCTTGGTCTTCAATACCAGATAGTTAGAGAAGCAATCCTCTCCTCACTTCTTTACCCAACCATTAACTTTTTAAGGAAATTGGGTCAGTTGTCCTTTAGATTTCTGGATTTCTCTATTTGTTTCCTGTGGTGTCAATTAACTTGGTTCTCTATCACTTGACTTCCTTAATTGATTCTATTCAAGCTCAACATTTTGGGCAAGAATATTTCATGGATTGTACTCTGCGATTCATATTATAAAACTTCAAGTATATAGTACCTGAATGTACTATTTTTAGTAATGCCATGATTAATCACTAGGGTTCAGGTGATGATAGTTCAATCCCTCCTTTGTAAATTCCCCATCAACCTTTCACCTAATAATTTCATCCACTGATTACTGTCACCTAATTCATTTCATTAGGGATTGAAAAGTAATGATTTTCTAATTCTACCATCCTTTCTACATTTATCAGATGGAATTCTGGGGGAAAACAGTTCCCTTATCAAATTAGCCTATTTAGCTACCATGAAATACAGATAATACAGGAAAGGTAAGATAAATGCTTATTTCTTTCCTTTTGATTAACAATTTTCAAACCAAAAATATTCAGTGAGTTAGGTTTGGAGACTCTTCTATTCCACTCTCTCCTGTTTGTTCATTCTCTCTCTCTCTCTCTTTCTAACATTATGAACTGATGGGTTTTTAAGATACTTGTATTCCAGAGGTGGCTGAAATGGATGGCTCAGTCAGTTAAGCGGCTGCCTTCAGCTCGGGTCCTGATCTCAGCGTCCTGAGATCAAGCCCCATGTCAGGTGCCCTGCTCAGCAGAAAGTCTGCTTCTCCCTCTCCCTCTGCCCCTCCCTGCCACTCCCCCCTCATGTGCACAGGCACTCTCACTTGCTTTCTCTCAAGTAAGTAATTAAAATCTAAAAAAAAAAGTTTTCATTGCATGCATTCATTGTTGTTTGCCATCTTTTGCTCTTCGTCTTATCCTGGAGGACTCAGTATAATACACTAAAGACCAGCACAGTATATTTGGTGGTAAATCGATTTTCACAGAGTTTTCTGAAAACTTAACTACAATTTCATTTATAGCATTATTTCTAAAATAAAAGATCTGAAAATTTCAAACAACCAGCTAAAAGTCATAACCATAATATGGCTTTCCATGTGCCAGAAATTGTGCTAAACTCTTTGAATGTAAATCCTATTTAATCTACACAACTACCATGATGTATGGTGGGTATTATTTTTATTCCTATTTTATAAGTAAAAAAAAAAAATGAAGTTTAGAGACCTTAAGTTACTTGTCCAAAATCCAGCTTGTAAATGGTAGAGTAAGGATTTATAGCCATGTCTAACTCTGAAGTCCATGCTCTTAACGAATATCTTTAATATCTAACAGACCATTATGTTAAACAATGGCTCTCAACAAGAGTATACCACCTTCTTGAGGGGTATTTATAAACAAACCTGAAGGTATGAGTGACAAATGTGTACTCTTTAAAGGAGGCTCTATATATAGGGATAAACAAGATTCTTTTTAAAAATAGCTTCCAGGAAAAAAATACAATAAATAACTTTCAAGGGCAGAGGGAGGCATTACAAAGGTATAAAAGCAACCTTTGGGGGTAATGGATATGATCACCCTCTTTGACTATAGTGAGGGTTCATGGGTCTCACCTACGCACAGCTTTATGTTTCCCAATAACACCTCAAGACAACTATTTTTAATAAAATAAAAATAAATTTCTGGAGCCTATAAAGTAAAACAACAGTATAAGTATTCTCTCCAAACAGTCCAACAAAAAGACTGAGATAAAGACTGAAGGTTTGAAGGAAATAACCAAGTGACTGATTCGTAATTTCCTTCATAAAAGTGGTCCAGCACTGCAGAAATTAAGTGGCAAAAATACAAACCTACCAAAATTCACAAGAGAGGTATCTGCTTTGCCAAGAGCCCCCTTTACTAACTCAGATCAACAGCATGCACTGAAGCAGGGCTGGGTAAGAAACCAGTTATACCACACACATACCCAATCCCAGAAATCATCAACTGGCCACTCATATCCCACATTTTATTCATCACTAGCATGTTGGGTTTGGTCCTATTTCTGAAAAATGTTTTTTAAGTAGTTGCCAATATTTGAAAATTTAGAGATTTCTCCCCCCCCCCAATCTTCTGGGGGGAAATATCTTTACTTTTCTTGAAAGGTCTGGTAACTCTTGGGTCCACATTCCCAACCAGGCAAGAGGACAAGCAGTCTGCTCAGCACAGGCCTTAGGACTCAGTGTCCATATTGTCTTGTACCTGGCAGCTTGATCCATTTATGTTACCATGCCTGGACTCCAAGGCTTTTGAGTTTGTAGTCCTTGCCCTAAGGTTACAAAGATTTTCTCTAAACAGCGTTTTGTTTGTTTTGGTACTATCTATGGACTCACCTCCACATTAAAAAAAAAACAAAAAACAAAAACAAAAAAACCTGCCCTTAATTAGAGGTGCAATTCCAAGTCCAAAGGGTAGGTAACTTTCCTAACTGAGCACGCAGTAGCAACAAACAAGAAGCCAAACATAGCCATACCCATCCCTGAAGCAGAGGCCAGACAAGAATAAAAACAAATCCTGGAAACTAGTTCTTGGCACACTAGCTTCAACAAATTCAGTGAAGAAATTTCTAACAGATATTTCTATTATTATGAATCTCCCTCCTGGAGACCTTCCCCAGCAACCCCCAACATGCATGCATATGCATGCACACACATACACACACACACACACACAGTCCCATCTCCCTCCCTAACCTTTTCCTCCCCCATTCTACTAGGTCACTGAAACAGTAACTAGAGTATCTATTATTCTACTTCCAGCTTAAAACAAAAGAAAATTTCTTTTTAAAAAAAAATTTGTGGAAAGGAAAGGAAAAGGTTCTCAGGAATAACCATACAAATTATTACAGGTCAAAGGGATCAGAAACCTCCATTCATTCAACGAATAAACAGCCAACATTTTAAAAAAATCATTATATATCAGAAACATTGATATTAAAGTCGGGATGGGGACGCCTGGGTAGCTCAGCCAGTTAAGCAGCTGCCTTCAGCTCAGGTCATGATCCTAAGGTCCTGGGATCAAGTCCCACACAGGACTCCTTGCTCAGCAGGGAGCCTGCTTCTCCCTCTGCCTGCTGCTCCCCCTGCTTGTGCTCTCTCTCACTCTCTCTCTCTCTCTGATTATAAATAAATAAATAAATAAATAAAGTCGGGATGAAGGCAATAAAAGATGAATAAAGAGGAATAAAAACTTAAACACAATAGCAAACAAAATTATAAAATACTCAGGAAAAACATTAATAAAAGGTACTAATAATAAAGTCATGTTATCCTGGAGCAGGAGATGCCTTAGGAGCTTATGAACCGTCCAATCACTAACTTAAAGAGTGGGGCTGGAGGCTCCCATGATACCTCCCCACTCCCGCCCCATGAAAGCTTAGCTGGCACATGACCCAAAGCGAAATCATGGCTTCTCTCTCCGGTGACATCATGGATCAGATCAAAACCCGCATTTCCCTGCCCTACTTCTGAATCATAGGAATCAGCTCAAAAGTATTCACATTTCTCAGAGTTCATATAGCAAATAGAGCCAATAAGCAGAAAATAGGGAATCACCATTTTTTTTAGGCATCAGATTAAGATATCAAGTAGAGAAAATTTATCCTCTCAGAAAATTATCTCAAGGAACTCTTAAAGAGCTTTTGGCAGAGAATCCTTACTAAGTGTATGTGTGGAAATAGATGAGTCCATAGACCTTTTACATTATTATTACTGAATAGAACCAAAAGAAAGAATACTTTGGAATGTGTTTATATTATTAAGAAATTTCCAATTAATTCATTCTTCAATATTTCAGACTTTGTGATTGTTTGACTATGGTTTGGTTTCAGGATTATCTTTCCACTCTCTGGACAAAAGTACTTTCCTAAGAAAATTAATAGCGTAAATAAATGGTTTGAAGCACCCAGAAGCATCTGTTTACATTCAGATAATTAATATGCTAAGCATTCTTATCTATTAAATTAAAGCAGATCACCTAAGGACTTTTCTAGATAATACTTCATTAGCCAAATTATAATGAGTATATATAGTTGCAACAATAAAATGGACATCTTTTTTAAAACATTCTTCAATTTAAGCCTTTTACTAAATCAAACTAGCTTTCATACATTAGTTTCAATTACTGAGGTTTTTTTCTAAAAGATTTTTATCTATTTATTTAACAGAGATAGAGAGAGAGCACAAGTAGGCAGAGCGGCAGGCCGAGGGAGAGGGAGAAGCAGCCTCTCTGCCAAGCAGGGAGCCCGATGCAGGGCTCGATCCCAGGACGCTGGGATCATAACCTGAGCTGAAGGTAGCCGCTTAACTGACTGAGCCACCCAGGCACCCCTCAATTACTGAGGTTTTATACAGCCAAAAAAAAACAAAAAAACTTCATTAAAATAGAAAATAAAAGTTTCTGTTCTTACCTTCGAAGTTCTCCATTCCCAGCCATCACCTATCTGCCGTGAATGTTTAATGAATTCTACACAAAAACGCTGGAATGCTTTTTCTCCAAAGAACTCATCTTCTTCCATACTAATTGATAACTGCAATATAAAAACAGTATAAGCATGAGCTGTAGAATGAATGCTAAAAGGAATTCTGCTAAATCCCTTACTTCTTTAAACAAACCAAAATTTGGGACATAGAATGGAAAATATCCTCAGAGCCATTCCAAAAAAGTGCTATGTTTCCATCTTTCTCACCCATCCCCATTTCTTAATCAGAAAGAAAATGTGATCAACATGAAAACTTAAAACCTATATTTATAACAAATACACATCTGTGGTTCAAAAAGTTAAATCTGTCCATAAATTTAGTTTCAAGAGCTTAATTTCATCTCACTTCTTCTAAGCTAATGCTTCCAATCTCCTCAGAGCTTCCTTCTCTACATTCTACCTTACTTTGCTCTTACGTAGATAGTGTGGCAGTGCTTAGATCTGCACTGTTCTTCACACTTTATTAGGGAGTTCAACTCACTAACAAATGATGTTCTAAAGCCTGAAAGTTCTGTTTTGTAAGGTTATGATCATCTAAGCAATTACCTACTTTATCGAATCTACAAATTTAACAAATCAAGGAATAGCCACATATTTCTTATATAAATCTGTCCAAATCATGAACCATTGTTTATAAAAAGAGAATTTTAGAGCTAAAAGGAAACTGGTAAATTATATAGTTCAAGACCCTTGGCGAGAAAAGTTAGACCAAATGAATTCCTACATTCTCCTCATTGGTGATAAGCATCATCAGGAAAATTAGCACTTGTTGATTGTTTACTATGTCGAGCACTAAGCTAAACACCTTACCTCCCCATTTAATCCTCACACAACCCAAAGACTGCTGTTATCCCCATTCCCCAAATGAATAAAAGAAAGTAATCTGCTCAAGCAATGCAAATGAGAAAGGATTCAAACCCCAGTTTGGCTACCAGGCCAATGATCTGTCTATACTAGCTGATTCTCAATACAGTGTTCTTTCTGATTATTCAAATTTAGTATGACCTCTAGAAGAATTTGTTCATTCATCCAAGAAACACATACTGAATATCTACAGTAGGTACTGTGCATAGGGGAAGGTTAGACATACAAAATGAAAAAAAAATATATATATAGTCCTTGCCTTGTAAGAGCTCACATTGTAATGAAGGGAGATAAGCAATAAAAATCATTACAGTAGAAACTCTCTTATCCAACCTCCATTCAACCAACTTGCCAGGTTAACCAACATAATATCCCTTCCCTCAGTAAACACTGATGTCTACAACATGGTGATCATGAGCACTTCTACTCCCATCAGTTGAGTTTATATTCACAAATTTGTATATTATAAATACATGCTTTAATTAAAAGCTACATAAACCAAACCAATAAAATACAAGTAAAAAAGAAAAACAACTGTTATTTCTATGATTTAATGCCTTGGAAAGACTTTATAAAGGTAAGTCTCCATAAGAAAAACAATTACTGAAGTAGCTATGGACAATGCAACTGAAAAGATTGGTGGGGAAAAAAACCATACAAATCCAGGATTCTGTGCTCAGACTGCTACACAAATAGCTTGAGTTCTTTCTTTTAAACCCAAACTGGAAATCTAGAGGATGCATTCTGGGTTCAGTACATTCATGAAGTAACAATGAATTCCATTCAAGTACACATACTCAAAGAAAATCCCTTGGTCATACATGAGACAATTGACAAATGAATGCATTTCAGTTCTAAGTTAAAATAAAATGTTTCATGTCTGCATGTATTTTTTTTTAACTCTAGCTTTAATCAAATTTTTCAATTAATTGTTCAACTCTCAATCCTGACAGCATTGGAAAACAGGACTTCTGTTTAAAGTATATACAAATGATGAAGTCCCTTAACAAGAGGGGATAGAGTGGGATGGTATGTGTGGGGTGGATGTGAAGATGAATCTTTAAGGTATATAAGAGTTTTTCATTTCTTTTTTTTTAAGATTTTATTTATTTATTTGACAGAGAGAGAGAGCGCGCACGCACGCAGAAGCAAGGAGAGGAGCATGCAAAGGCAGAGGGACAAGCAGGCTCTATTGAGCAGGGAGCCTGACACAGGGCTTGATCCCAAGACCCTGAGATCATGGCCTGAGCCAAAGGCAGCTGCTTAACCAACTGAGCCACCCAGGCACCCCGGGTATATAAGTTTTTGTAGCGCAGATTGTCAGTGGGTAAAGCACAAGGCTTAGGACAGTGGTCCAAGCCGGGAGGATGGTACGAACAAAGGCAAGTTAGGGTGTAGAGAACTCCAAGTCTGATCTCACAAACATGATGCAGGAAGTGTAGGCAGATATAGTCTAGTCACATGCAAGTTAAACTTGTCTGCCCTCTATTGGAGCAGAAAGGCTGAGATACAGTTTCAAAGGCACAAGATTGAAGAGTAATAAACTTTTTGAAGGGAGACTTAACGCGCCATGCAAGAGTTTGGACTGGAAGGTTGTTGTGGTTACCGTTAGCAATACTCAGCTCCCCTCAGGAACCAGCAGGGAGTTGCGCTGAGCACACATGCAAAGCTGAGGTTTTGCTGGGTTGATTCAGTGGAAGGATAAAGGTAGAAGAAGAAATGAAATATGCTAGTGAGACTAGCTCAGAGTTCCAGATTAGGTAGGAAAGTAAAGATACCAAGAGAAGGTTGAAGGGGCTCGGAAAACATGGTAATATCAAAGAATATTAGGTACCAAAAGGGGTAAGAACAACCATAGTGAAAGGAGGGAAAAGGAAGACCAGAAGACATTGAGACTTTAGAATTCAGGAGGTCTCAGCAAGTATATAAAGTAACTTACAGATAAAGGTCACTGGAGCTCAGGAAGTTCAGAAAAATATGAGGCTTATGTTTGCCGTTTTCCACATGGCTGCTGAAGTCACTTAGAATTATCTGGAGAGTTGGTGGGGGTGGAGAGCTCTTTAAAGAAGATGGAAGATCAAATGAGAGATTTGTAAATGACAAGGGACAAATGGTAGAAGATGGAAGAGCCCAGAGATGATAGGCGATACATGGTGTATAATGCTAAATTCATCAAGAATAATCACTAATAGACTAATACAAGTGATCCTGATGAGCCAAAACACAGCCTTGGATTCCTTCTCAAGATGGTGCTAAAAGCAGCCACTACGAGTGAATAGGGATATGTGACACTACCAGTGAATATGTGAGGGGAAAAAAAAAAAAAACCTAGCTTGCTGTATCCGGTAGAGCTGAATTTCATAGGATATAAAATTCCTCAAAAGATCCCCAAAGGAGCAGGGATATTTACATGAGACTAGAGAAGCAGTGACCTAAAATTCATTCTGGGGAAGTGGGGGCTACCAGCAATCTTCATACCCTAAAATCTGTAGGGTGGAGGAAGGAGCAGCTTCCACTCAAAGAGTTTCAGTTTTTCTTTGTTCTTTTTTGTTTCAAAGCCAAATTTCCTTTAAAACTAGTTAGTAGTGGAAGCACTGACCTGTGAAGATGTTAACACCATGTGAGATGTGGAAACTGATCCACACTATATCCACTCGCCACCCCCACCCTGGAGATTGACAATATACATTGTGATGGGGAAACTATTAACTCAGGATTTCCTGACTCTTTTGACCATAAAATTCTTTTTCTGGGAACACTTAACTTATTCCACAGAATGTAGTAAAGACAATAATGGGTTAAGGATTTAGATAAGTCTGTTTACTAGGGATGTGTGCTCCTGAGATCACAATGGAAAATCTGAGAGGGTAGGAGAAGAGGTTTGGGAAAAGAAAGCACCAAGTACAGGAATTCTAAGTATATAAGAGACAATAAAATGCAGGGGCTTCTACTGAGGCAGTCATCAAACATTTCAGGTATGTGAAAGAGATCTCGGGTTACACAACAAATCCTGGCTAAGGTGCTTCAGTGCAGACACAAGTTGAGAAAGTGACATCTAAGAAGATAACTAAAAGGAAGAAGAGAAGCTAACTTAGCAAAGCAGAGAGGCAAAGGAATAGAATGTACAAAATCTGAATATAAGGGAAGCTCCGGTAATCAAAGAACCCTTGCTTGACTGAAATACAGAGGTAGAGGAAAGGTACTGGAAGAACCACTGCTGATGAGAAAGGAGAGCCTGCTAGCCTGAGGGCTCAAAAGGGTTTCGACAGTGGGAGTAAATGGATCAGATATGCATTCTGGCTTCCAGTGGAGCCTCAGGTCTTGCCTGACTAGATGAACACCTGTTAAAAGTCTCTTGCAATAACCCAAGAAAGACAAAATGATTCCAAACAGAGCCAAAGACTGGAAGTAGGGTAGAAGGGGGAGGGATTCAAAAGACATTTTGATAGTATACTCATTACAACTGATGGATCCCGTAGGTGAGGGATCTGTGAGAGAGAAGATTCAAGAAAGATTCCCTGCTCTTTGCCATAGGTGGTGGTGCACTGAGCAAGAACAGGTTTGGGGAGTGAGATGGACTTAAATAAATCATATTGATTTGGAGTTTGGAATACCCATGTGAAGAGAATCTAGCAGGCATTCTGAGATGGATCTGGAACTCAGAAAGAAAGAGAAATCTGGGCTGGAAATATTAATTCTAAATCAACATTGTATAGATAACAGAACACATTTGATCACTCAGGAGGAGGATACAGAAGTAGATTAGGAAGACCAAAATGGAGCAGTCAGAAAATTAGTTTTTTCATCTATACAATGACCCTGACATATTGAGAGATACTAAATCAAATGAAAATTGAATTTAATTCATAAAAAAATACTAATACATTTTGGCATATTTTATAAATTCCAAACGAAACCTTACTTAACAAGAAAATTGAACTAAAGTAAAAACATTCCATTCCCGAAGCCCCCCGGTTACTTAAGGTTTACTAAACTATTCAAAATGTTATTCAAAACATAAAATTTCACTCAATAGCCATAGTTTATCTAATTAACAGCACTGTGCCACTAACAAGATGACAGCACATCAAAGCACTAAATATTTGGTTGAATACTTTTAAAATTATCTAAGGACTGGGCTTTGCTGAAGGATGTTACATATAATAATATAAACACAGCCTGATTACAAAATTAGGAACTATATTATATTAAAATGATATCCATCTCAATTTGAATCATCGTAATATGCCATAATGAAAATATCACTGAATAATTATCATGTCTTTGCTCAAGTAAGAATATTTCAACTCATTAAATATTAAAATATAATACAATCAACATTTTCATACATACTTTTCAATATATAATACAATATATAACACTCTCTGGTCCTCTACCAAATTCACAGACTAGTAGAGGCAGAAATTAGAATGTTAGAACTTCCTACTATGAGATGGCTGAAATTATGGTCAAAAATGGAAATAACTTGGGGCACCTGGGTGGCTCAGTGGGTTAAGAGTCTGCCTTCAGCTCAGGTCATGGGTCCTGGGATCGAGCCCGGCATCAGGCTCCCTGCTCCCCTCCCTGCTTCTCCCTCTCCCTCTGCCCCTCCCTCCCCATGCTTGTGTGCTCTCTCTCTCTCAAAAAAATAAAATCTTAAAAAAAAAAAAAAAGTGGAAATAACCACAACTTCAGTTTAAGCAAAAATGGCAAGACTTTATTTTGCAAATGTAAAACCCCTTAGACCTGCCTCTGTTTCCAGACTTAAGCTATCTCAAATTCAGACTAGAGACGACAACAGAACACAAATGAACTTTCAGTAAAAAGACTAATTCCAATTCTCATCTCATCCTAAACAATGAACCTCTCATTTCTTATTACAAGTAAATGTTAGAAATGAGTTCAAGCTTTTTCATGCCATAAAATATAAGTTGTTAATGCATCTATTTTGCTTGAGTTTTACTCCTGCTGGAAAGCTATTCGATTTTTTTTTTTTTTTAAGCTCAAACAATCAAAACCTTCTTTTAACTGCTTCAGCAGAGGCTACAGATGGGAAGGTAGAATAATTTTTCTCCCCACCAAGTGAAAGCAGTCTTTCTAAACTAGAGGTTAGCCCTAAGACTAGACAGTGTGAAGCTTATTCTGCTGCTACTAATTATCTTTTCAGAAAACAGCCCCTGTAAATTCTAATACTGTGTATAATCATTGTTCAAAGCATCTTTCTAATTAAAAACAATTTTTTTCACTACCATTCTCCACTTTTTTTATGTGCTTTTTAATCTAATGTGTGGGGAACTGATTCTTTATGTTTACTTAATTTTATTTTATTCTATTTTATTTTATTTTTGGTCAGAGACACTTTTGATGAACCTATAAATCAATGTATATCAGAATCACAGTGAGACTAAAACACTTAAAGAAATATAAATCTCCCCAGAGCTTAAGATGTGCTTACCATAGAATATACTATGAATACCTTTAAACATTAAAGATAATTTTTAACTAATAAAAATAGGCAATTTCCTCTACATTTGTCCCTCCCTGTAACAATTCCACATTATTATAAATTTAGGTTTAGACTCTTTCCTAAGAAAACAAACAAACAAAAACATGCAATTACTAGCTAGGGAGATAAACTGAACCCAATACCTTTATGAGAATTTGGCTTGAATTCATTTAGATAATCACTTACCTAGCAGGGTCCTTGGGCAGTGAGCCTCAAATTTCAGAGAGCAAAGCAGAAGCCAGGATACAAATTCAAATGTGGAATCTAAGGCCCAGGCCAAAGAGATTACCTGATTCTGAAGCCCCCCAAACAAACATTTGTAATTTGCACCAGACATACATTTGAGGAAGGATCATGCTAGGAAATTGTGACAAAAGATGGATTGGTTTGATAGGGCTAGTGAGGGACCTGGATTTCAAGGCATTTGATAGTCTGGATGAGACAGAGCAGGGATAGACCCAGTAATCCAGTAAATAGCACAGGGAAGCAGCAAAAGGGAGAAAGTTTGGCTCAGTCTCGACAGCAACTAACCAGTAAGCTCAGCACTCCCTCCTTCCCTTCCCAGTGAAATATATATCCCAAATAAAGTTTAAACGGGATACAACATTATACCTGGACTGGAACTGAAGAATGTTAATTGGTAGCTTGATGCTTGTTGCAGCCTCTGCAGCAGGAGGTCCAGTTAGGAAGAGCATACAAAGGCATCTCATTTCTACCCATTCTATATTTCCTTCAAAAAAAAGACCCTGAGGTGCCCCCTCCACTACTGGCTTCCAAGCCCATTGCTAATTCTCTTTCAAGGCAGTTCTCTCTCAATAATAAAATGTTCATGGCCAGAAGTGGAAGGTGAAGCCAAGTGGAGCAATGCATACTACACTGTGAAGTCAGCAACTGGAGGCTCTGGGAACAGGATGAGCCCTCAGAAGATCACAGTCTCACCACAACCTCTTTCCCTGCAAAAACTCAAAAAACTATAAACCATTTCAAATCATACAGAAACACTCCCCTTGTTATAGACACAGGACTGAAAAATTAAACAACAGCCAAGGAAGACCTCTTCTGAGTACAGAAAGATCTATCATTCAGAAATCTGGTTGTATCTTTCCAAAGAGTCTCCTACCTCACATGTAGATGAAGAGTCTTTCAGCACCTAGAGGTAGTGAGAGTGACACAGAGAGCTTGCTCACTCTGACAAGAGTGAACAATACCATCCCTACATACGTCCCTTTTCTGTGAAGGTAAGAAAATCAAGAACATCAATAACAGTGTGGGAGCAAGACCATGCTCTTCAACCATAAGGAAGAAGAACACCGCCATATAGAGGAAGAGAGAAAGCTTGCTTCTGTAGTGGGCTTACACTGGGAATCAGGAGAAAAACTCGGAAATTATCTACTTTACGTTCCCAATTGAAAAAGACAAAGGGAAAAGAAAAACACAGCCTCTAAAACCAAGAGATGAGGTGGGAAACAACAGCTGAGAGTAAAAAAGAAACTGGATAAGAAAAAACTGGAAGGGGATTCAAATATATAATAATAGTAAAGATTTAAATTCTATATGAGAGGCAATAGAGATAAGTACAGAAGCTGGAAAAAATCTAATTAGTACTTTAGCATATACATGTGAGATGCTCTCCAAACACAGAAGAAAAAGGACCAAGATGAAAACAAAGCATATTGATTGATAGGGAGGACAAAAAATACAAATCCAATCTACAAATAACTGGCATTTCTGAACTGAAATCATAAGCAAACATACCACTGAAAAATTATTCCTGAGCTGGGAGAAAAAAAAAAAAAGATCAAACATATTTACCCTTCTAAATTGAGAGGATTCACTTTATTTATGAGAAAAATGTTGGAAAAACAACAACTATGCCTAGAGGTAGCCTAGTGGAATATTGTAATTTAAAAAAGAAAAAGAAAAAACAAAGATGCAGGCAGGTAAGAGTTTACCTACAAAGGAACAAAAATTTGGGTAGCCTCCACCGCGGGAACACCAAAAGTCGACAGAGGAATGTCTAAACATCTGCGAATTTCTGACTTACAAGTTTGTATCTTAGCACCTACAACAAAGTTAAGCACACTATAAACATTACATAAAAGTTGTAATGAATAAAAGAAAAATTAAAAATTTTGAGTTTATTTTATATCTCTCTACCTCTCTATAGTACATTTCTTCAACTTTCAAGCTTATTTACCAATTGGTCTTTTCCCACCCAAACAACAGATTTATATGACATCTAATCTTTCTGATACCAGCGTCATTATTTTTATTAACATTATCATATTTTTATATAAAACTAGACTTCTCTGCAAGCACAGAAGTGCAACTGTTCCACCACTGCTGATGATTTAAACTGATCCACCAACTCTCTTGTTACTGTTGGGTTTTTTGTGTATCTTTTTAAGACTTATTTATTCGAGAGAGACAGACAGACAGAAAGCACCAGCAGGAGGGGCAGAGAGAGAGAGAGAGAGAATCTCAAGCGGACTCGGTGCTGAGCACAGAGCCCGACACGGGGCTCAGTCCCTGAGATCAGGATCTGAGCAGAAACCAAGAGTTGGATGCTTTACCAGCTGCGCCCCCTGGAGCCCCTTTACTTTTGAATAGTGAGTGTGACTTGAACTAACTCTCGTCTGCATGTATGCTAATTAGGCCAGAACCAGGAACTGATGGTGTGTAAGTCTGGCCAAAGTTATTCAACAAAAAAGAAGATTCAGAAAAAAATCAGCACTGTATCAGAAGCTACAGACTCAGTGCTACTCTGAAAATAGATGATAGAGAGATGCATTTTTAAAATATACTACCAAGTACCATTAAAAAAATAGTAGTTGGACATTTTTTAATGAAAGAGACATTCCCCTTTTCTTCTTACAAAGTCTTTGTTAAAAACTAGATTAATGTACCTTCTTATTTCCACAAGCTTTCATTCATTCACCTGGCACCTACAATATCCTAGAACTTTGCTCTGTGTGTCCTCATAGGAAGGAATATCATGTTTCCTAGGAAAATCAGAGAAGACGCTAAAAGAGGGGAGTCTGGAAGACTTGAATTCAGTTCTTTAAGAACTCACATGTGAATAAGGGCTTACCAAGTAGAGACAAAGCCATGCCAAAAAGATGGAAGAGCGGGTGCCTTGGGTGGCTGTTGGTTAAGCGACTGCCTTCGGCTCAGGTCATGATCCTAGAGTCCCGGGATCGAGTCCCACATCGGGCTCCCTGCTCAGCAGGGAGTCTGCTTCTCCCTCTGACCCTCTTCCCTCTTGTGTTCTCTATCTCTCATTCCCTCTCTCAAATAAATAAATAAAATAAAATAAAATAAAAAGATGGAAGAGCTCCTCAACAGAGGGCCTGATGCTAAGTTTTAAAAAATAAAATGGCAACACTTGAGCATAAGTTGGGTAGTAAACTACAGGCAGATATGGTCCAATGGTTCCCAACATTAGGAGGGATCATTCTCAAAGGAGTTATCTGGAAATGAGTGAGATCATAGTGGGCTGTCACAAAGAGGAGGAATTATAGTTTGCCACTGCAATTTAGTGCTCAGGGACCAGATACAATGAGCATCCTACAATGTATGAGACAGCCCCATACAAATGCCAGTTGAGCTCCCTTTAAGAAACACTGGGAAGTAGGTTAAAACTTCACAAAGTCTAGAAAACTTAACCACGGTGTTTCTTAGCGCTTTGAAATCTGAGATCACAACCTGCATTTGACTCAATAAATCTTTACTTCCAAGAAAGCTGTGTTATGCTTCCTTCTTTCCTTTGGCCACCAAGAAGCTGAGAATTTAGTCTATGGGGAGGTGGGCAAGCTGGATGAAGGAAAGCAGTTTACTGATAACCTTAAGAAATTCCATTTAAAGCAGTGGGCAGTAAGAAATCTTTGCAGGTCCTTGAGCTAGTGTAGAGATGATTTTAAAAGTTTTCTCTGATGGCAATTAATGACAGTGATATGAAATAACCCTAACCTCAAAACTAATCTTAGATTAATAAGTACTCTTCCTGGGTTTTGTAAGCCTGAGATCAGCACTTCAAGGCCTGAGATACCAGATTCTTTAGTGGTGCCTCTGGTTTTGCAGTTTTCAGCAACCTCTCCCTAATCTGGATGCTTTCACGTAGTGTTTATTCTCCATTCCCCTACTTTCCAATAGTTTCATACCCAGTCTGCTGAGCCCCTGAAGACATTTGTTTTCAGCACATAATCACTAAATAATCTCTACGGCACTTTGTTGTTGTTATGGTTCCTGACTATGTTTATGATTCAAACACTGCCTCCACGGTCCCAAACACATCTCTAGGCTTCAAAGATACTAATGATCAAATCAAACCCAGACTTAAAACAATCTATTTATGTAAACTTTACCTGACATATTTTTCCTAAAGGGTTGCTTATCTTTCTCAGAAATTTATAAGCATTAAGAACTACTATCAATTTAATTTGTCATAAAACATTATGCCCAACTTGATTGCCTCACGATGTAGCAGTATCTCAGTTAATATTAAATAAAGGGGGAAAGGAAGTGGCAAAGTGAGAAGGTAAAGAGAAATAATCTTGTAATAGTCTATATCCAAATGAATCCAGTGTAGAACTAGAAACTGTTTCCACTAACTTCAATTAAAATATCAATAACGATTTTTAATCCTTGTAATTACAATACCTTAATTTGAATTTCTCAATGCTCAACATTTCTTTTTTGATTAAATTTTCATTTTGTAAATGTTTCCTTTTGTCCATATTTGACTCTTCAGAAGCAAGAAGTTAAGAATTCTACTTGGGGTCCTCTAATGTTGCTAAGTACTACAAAGGGCCTATGTTTTCCAATTCTAAAAAGTATAAACTTAAGCTTTTGCCACTCAAGAGTGAGGCCACTGTTAAACTGTAATTTTTTTCAGTTATAAACATGATTCACCCAAAAGGAGCCTGTGGCAAAGATTTATTGAACTCATGACAGAGCAAGCTGAATGGTAAAAATTATAAAAATCTTGGAAATAGGGCAATAAAATCACAATCTTCAGGAGTGTTTTTTTCTCCCAGTCAGAAATAATTTGCATCTCCATTACACACACACAAAAAAAGTAACTGCTGGGCCTGAGCCCTAATCAATACTATGTCAGGCAAGAGTCAAGTCCCCTAGATAATTAATTCATCCTCAGGTGGGCCTCTTAGACAAGGTTCCATTCTGAGCTATTCTTTTGCTTTTCCTAGATGTTTATAATTTTCGCCATCATAAATGTTTCTATAAATCAGTTAACTACCCCCCAACTCATATTTCACATACTGTGAGTAGATATGTTATTTGGGAGAAGAAAAACTGTTGGCTATAAATATTAACTTATTCCTCCTGATTCTTACTGATTATCTGAAACCCCTTCAACTTAAGTGGGACTTCGCCACTGGAATCACCGACAATTTAATACCCTTTGTTTCAAAGTTACGCGGACAAAGACTTGCTATCCCTGCGCAGGTTTTAAACACAGGGCAGTGACTACCGACGTTGTGCGCGAGCGCTCAGTAGTGGCCCAAGAGGGCCGGTCACACTGGGTGCGGGCCTTCCTTCCCCCTGCGGCCCCACCCCCCACCAGCTCGCCCCACGACCGCCAGGACACAGCCTATATTTCACTGGCGAGAGCCCCGATTCCCAGTCTTTTGTTCAGGGCTGGGCTATTTGTCGCCTACCCGCATCCGCCCTTCCTCACCATCTCAGGAGTGGGGTGAGGACCGTGCGGGAAACAGAGCCGGGAAGAGGGGCCAGCAAAGGCTGTGGGAATACTCACCCCGCTCCGCTCGGCCCCTGACCCCGCCGCCCAGCCTAGCGCAGGCGGGGCAACGGGGCAGGGGGAGGGGAATCGGGGTGAGGTGCCCATCGCTCTGCCAGCTGCCTTCCAGCCAGCGGCCCCAGGGAGGAGAGTGATGGGCTCCCAGGGGCCACGGAGACGATAGTAGAGGAGCGGAACGAACACGCAAAGAGACCCACCAAGAGAGAGGCCCAGCCCTCCCGCAACCACCGCCACCGCAGCGAGCGAGTCAGAGCATGCGCACCAGCACCTCCCGCGCACCATGGGGCCAGGCTCGCGCGGGTGGCTGACGTCGCGGGCCGCGCGCGCAGGACCCGGGCCAGGGGGCGTGACCTTCCTGCCGCCCGGGACCACAGAGCCGAGGCCCCGCCCCTCATCTCACTGGCCCCAGGAACTGAACGCGGGCTGTGCTCTCTGCGTGCACAAAGGCGGCCTGTTAGGGAGGTGCGGCAGGCAAGCCTGGGAAAGGGGGATACCGGCGTTTTTAACGGTCGCTGTACCCTTTCTTCCAACAAATAGCCAAATATCTAGGAAATAAATGAGTGACTAAGGGAGAAAAGGTAGAGCAAAAACCTCTGAGGTTGAAGAGCCAAGCCGGCTAACATACATACACACACTGTATAACTATTGTAAGCACTGCAACAATTAAGCACAAACACGACTCCCTCCTTTAAAACGTAAGGACTGAGGTAGAAGTTAGCAATTCAATAATTACAATAGTACCATCTGTGGCACAAAGCTCAGGGAAAAAAAAATCTAGCAGCAGAATTAAAATGGGGGTAGGGAGGGCGGTGGGATAAAGAAACGACCACAGAAAGATGTAGGAGTAACAGGGGTGATGGAACTGAAATACTGAAAATGCAACAGCAGACATCTGAGGGAAAACTAGCATCTGCTCCTTTTAACACAACAGAATTAAATTTGTGTGAAAAGAAAAAAAAGTAAACACGGGCAAGAAGTGAAAGGAAAACCTGCCTTCAAACGTTACCAGGGCATGGTTATGATCTTGTACCACAGTTATGTAAGTTGTCACCATTGGAGAGAGCTAGGTGATGGGTACACGAGATTCTGTACTGTTTTCGCAGTTTCTTGTGAGTCTATAATTATTTCAAAATAAAAAGTTCTTAAAAAGGGACAGAACACTGATCAATGGTGACCAGAAAAAGGGGTTGACTAAAAAGGAGCTTGAGGAAATTTTGGGGGGTAATAGAACTTCTATGCTTTCATTGTGTTCGTGATTACACTGTTGTTTTGTTTGCCAAAACTCATAAAAAGGATAGATTTTTACTGAATGTAAAATAAAACTCAATTTAAAAAGAGATCCTGCTAGGGGTGCATTGGAGGCTCAGTCGGTTTGAGTGTCTGCCTTCGGCTCAGGTCATGATCCCAGGGTCCTGAGATGGAGCCCCGCATCGGGCTCCCTGCTCAGCGGGAAGCCGGCTTCTCTCTCTCCCACTTACCCTGCTTGTGTTCTCTCTCTGGCTGTTTCTCTCTGTCAAATAAATAAATAAAATCTTTAAAAAAAAAAGTGGGTTTTTTTTGCACTTTGAGATGTTTTTAAGTTTTGTAATTCGCCTGCCAAAACCAAAGAAACAAAGCGAAATAAATCAGGTAACTTCCATGTACTTTCTTTCATCGTATCACTCTTGGCAAGGAATAGTACTGGCCTGTTTATGTGTTCACCCTACAACACTACCGAGTGCTTTTAAGGCAGGGTCTGTCATCATTGCCTAGCCAGCCTCTTGCAGAGTTCGTCACTAGTAAGTAATAAGTATTTGTTGAATAAAACAATGGATTAATCACAAAAAGAGAAGGAAGCTAAAATTTATTGAGTACCCACCATAAGCCAGCTTAGTTAATTTAGTCAACCATATGATAACTACACAAGATACCCATTTTATAGATATGAAAACAGAGACTAATGATCAAATCCCCATTCCTTATTTCATTGGATTTCTCAGTTTCTTTTGGACATGTTGATCACATCTACAAAGACTTGCTTCCCTTAGCTTCCATAAAACCACAGTCCCCTGATTTTCCTTCTAGCTCCCTTGACAGCTCCTTTACTTACCCTCACAGGCTCCTATTTGTCCGTCCCAAGGATAATATTAATTCACAATATCCTTTAGGTAGTGTGGTCCAAGAATGCGACACCAGTCTAAAATTACATGGCAGGGGCACCTGGGTGGCTCAGTCAGTTAAGCATTCGACTCTTGGTTTTGGCTCAGGTCATGATCTCAGGATCCTGGGATCAAGCTCCGGGTCAGGTCAGGCTCCATGCTGAGCAGGGAGTCTGCCTGAAGATTCTCTCCCTCGCCCTTTGCCCCTCCCTCCCACTCACATGCTCTCTCACTCTAAAATAAAAATAAATAAAAATCTTTATTTTTTTAAGATTTTTATTTATTTATGTGAGAGACAGAGAGAGCAAGGGAGAGCAGCACAAGCAGGGAGAGAGGGAGAAGCAGACTCCCCACTGAGCAGGGAGTCCAATGCGCAGCTTGATCCCAGGACCCTGGGATCATGACCTGAGCCAAAGGCAGATGCCCAACTGACTAAGCCACCCAGGAACCCGAAATGAAAATCTTTAAAATTACATGGTAAATGTCTTATTTTCTCAATCTTGTCAATTTGTATCACTTGCACATTTTCTTTCTGCTCATATTCCACAGGCCACACCAAGATACAAGCAAGGTAGGAAATGCACTCATAGCCAAGAGCTCAGTCAAACCTTGACAGAGTGGGATTATTTTATTATTAAAAGGAAGAAGGGCAGAATGTATACTGGGAAGGAATAGCTCTCTGCTGCAGCTTTTAATAGGCAGATCTCTTCCACCACCCTCCAGAAAGTCCTCAGGAAAAGATAAATTATATAAAAGAAAGAGTTATGGGAGGTAATCTGATTGGATGGCAAAGATAAGAAACATAAACCTGTATGTACATAGCACTTACCTAAAAAAGTGAGAGAAAGAAACTATAGTTGGCAAAACTATAGAGACAGTAAAAAGATCAGTGGTTGCCAGAGTTTGGGGGAAGGAATATAAAAAAGCATACAGCATTTTTAGGACAACAAAACTATCATTTTTGATACCGAAATGGTGGATATATGACATTACGCCTTTGTCAAAATCTATAAATCTATACAACACAAAGAATGAATTCTAATATAAACTATGGACTTAACAACAATCTATCAATATTGGCTCATCAATTAAAGCACATGTACCACACTAAAGCAAGATGTTAATAAAAGGGAAAACTGAATGGCATACATGAGAATTCTCTATTATCTGCTCAATTTTCTGTAAACAAAAATTTTCTAAGACATAAAGTTTATTAATTTTTTTAATGACACTGAAAAAAACCAATAGTCCATATCAAAGAATGGGATTTTAGGGACTCATAATAATCATAGCAGGGTGATTCAAACTGTCCATCATGCCACTTATTTGTTACTTTTAGTATACCTGCAGTACAGACATATTTTTTGGTTTTTGGTTTTATTTTTATCATCAAACTTTTTAAAGGTAATTTACATATAATAAAATGCTCCCATTTTAAGTCTATAGTTCAGTACATTTTGACAAACAGATACACCCATTTAACCATTACTACAATCAAAATCTAAAACATGTCTATCATCTCAAAAAGTGACCTACTACCCCTTTGCAGTTAATCACTTCCTCCACCGTCAGACCCTCAGCAACCACTCATTTCCTCTAGATTAGTCACTCTAGTTTTGCCAATCCTAGAAAATGATATCATACAGTACATACAGTACACATGTGTCTGGCTTTTTTTACTCAGCATGTTTCATTGATGCATTTATCAGTAATTAGTTCCTTTTTATTGCTGATTAGTATTCCACTACATGAGTTTACCACAGTTTGTATATCCATTCATCTGGGAAGGACAGTTAGGTTGTTTTCAGTTTCTGGCTATTATAAATGAAGCTGCTAAAAATAATCATTCAGTATTTTTGTGGACATATATTTTCATTTCTCTTGGGTAAATACCTAGGAGTAAACATATATTTTGGAATCACTATGGAAATACAAGTTGTGTTCTTTGACTATAATTCTATATTGATCACATTCCTTAGCTTAGGGCTTGTCTTATTTCATAATTCTAATTTAGGGAAACTTATTGCTGAACTTAAGTTACTATATGTTTCATTTGATTTTTAGTAGTGGGCATATGTACTTAAAGTATATAAAGTTGGGGACTGTGACACGATACTCATGGATTCAAGTATTTGTATGGAAATAGCAATGGAAAATTGTCATTTTTCTAATGACAATCTATATATAATTATCTTGTTTCCTAAGAAAAATTTTAGAAAATTTCTGAAGGTTACTGAAAATTAGTTGTAAAACCCTTTTTTAAAAGATTTTATTTATTTATTTACTTGACAGAGAATAAATAAGATTTTATTTATTTATTTATTTATTTATTTATTTATTTATTTATTTGGGCTTGAGGCCCAAGCAGAGGGAACAGCAGAGGGAGAGGAAGAAGCAGGCTCCCTGCTGAACAGGGTGCCCAACCCCTGGAGCCTGGGATCATGACCTGAGCTGAAGGCAGATGCTTAACCAACTGAGCCACCCAGGTGCCCCAAAGTTGTAAAAGTCTTAATGACAGCAAAGGATAATGTTAACATAGAATCTCAGCAGCAAGATGCCGAAGCTAACAGTGTATAGCAATAGGACTGGATAGCTGTGCTTGTATTTTGAAGACCTTATCCTTGAGGATCTAGTTTGTATCATGAAGGGTATATAACACATTTCAGGAAATAATCCAATTTGAATTGTCTAAATAAAGGTCGAAATATTTTAATGAATTTTGATATTTAGTCTTTGTTTTCTAATATTCGTATTTGGACATTTTTTTTCTTTCAAGCATCTTGAGGACATTTAGGAACCAAAACTTTTATTTTAAATTTGTCAGGTGAATTCAGAGTTCTAAAAGGACCACATTGGCAGTGATCTGGCATTACTCAAGTTGCTTGTTTTTCCCACTGAAACTGGTTAAGAGGGCCCTTTGTTCTTTTATTTTGGCGGGGGGGGGGGGGAGGTATACAGAAAAAACTATGCATGTCTATAGCATATCCTTCTGGGTTATCAGATTCTAGCTTTGTTCATTATCTTTAAGTAATTTTGCTGCACTTTGTAAATTGTAGGTAATTGATAGATATATGTAACTTCTGTCCTGTCTGGTAAGGATTTTAATTGACTCCCCCATTTTACCCATGGAAAAATCAGTTCTGTTCCACTTTGCCTGGTTCCCTGATCTCACATGAGTAAAATGAATTCTTTAACATACATTCATTTTTATATCTATAAGAAAGTCATGATTTTATCTTTCTCTAAAAATTATATTTCAACAGAGGCCTGGCAATTTGCACCCAAGAACCCAATAGGAATAAATTCTCACTGCACACTTTCAGTCCCAAGTCTCACTGAAATGAGGACCTTCAAAGGGAAAAGCAGTCCAGAGTCTTTGGAGGCATAACAGGACAGCTGCCCAGGCAAACCAAAATCTTGACCAAGATGGTGTGGGGCCCAAGAAAAAGCAAATGAGAAAGTAGATAAATAGCAAACTATCTTTGGTAAAAGAATGTGCCTCACCTTTGGATTATGTAGGGAAAAAAGTCATACAGGATACTCGCAGCACCCTATATCCAGAATCCATTGATCTGTAAAGCAACAGGTAGAGAAAAAAGAAGTAACTACAGAATCTCAAATTCTTCAGAATTTTTGGTTCAAGCTCCCTGTGCCTTCTAGGCCACAGGTTAGATTCCTTACAACTACAAAAGATTGTTCTCCCCTGCTAGACTTTCCACTCATCACCCAGCAAAGAAAATACCAGGAGGGTAATGACACAAGATCAATGTACATACATAGGGTCTGCCTTTTTGCACACAAGGACTTGAATGTCCTGGTTCAATAATGACCTGTTTCCTTTAATGTTCTATGGCTGTTTACTGATCAGGAATTAATTCTGATTGTAGGATTCAATTGCATATTGATATATTGGTGTGTTATAATAATGTTTTGCATTAAGACAAGTTCAGCCTGCAGCACGGGAAGCCTTTGTGCAATTTTAATTCATGAAGCTGCCCTAGACCCTAACCAAATCAGAAGTTGCTCCCAAGGCAATGGCTCTCTTTAAGCTGCCTCTTAAAATAAATAACAATAATGTGCATTTGCTCGGCCCCTTCATCTGCATTATCTCATTAGAGAGATGGAAAGCACACTGTGGAAAGGATACCAATTTGGCATAACGAAGTCATAGAGTAAGTTTTATTTCTGCCACTTACTTGACATGTAGATTTCAAGCAGTCACTTACCCTCTCGGAACCTCAGGATCTATTTATCTATAAAATGGAATTAGTAATAATCCCACCTTTGCAGGGTGTGAAAAACAAAAAGATACACATTTTCAAATTTATGAGGTCGACACATAGGGGCAATAGAATAATACAATCATTAATATAATCAATAATCTGTGTTTTCTATTATAGAAAGATGACCAGAACAAAACAATATGTTAAAGTATGACTTCATTTATGGTCCTATAGAAAAATAATAAGAGGGTACAACTAAAAATTAACAATGCCTATCCCTAGGTAAGGGGATTATGAATGCCTTTTCTTCTTCATACTTTTTTGGTATTTCAGATTTAGAAGAAATAATGTATCATCAATGTGTTACTTTTTATAATAAACTTAAAGAATGCTACCTCCAATAAAAAAATTAAAATTGATGTCTGCAATTTTTAGATGGGAGCAAATGATTTACAATATTAACTTTACTGAACATATATTTGACACAAAGAAAAGAATGTTATCTGGATGAAATTATATCCCGTTGTTCTGTAAAGGGAGTAAGAATGGAGGCAAAGAGATCAACTTCAAAGGGAGAAAAGCCAAAATGTGATGGCCAGCAAAAGATGATAATGGGATATTCCAAATGTACAGTTTCCTACCCTCTGCAACCCAGTGTTGACCATGGAAAATGTCCCTTCATCATTCAATCTTCCTCAAATTAAGGGGCTGATAGTATAAATTTATAGGCAGAGATAGTAGAAGGATATAAACAGGCATCCTTACTCTATATATACTCAAGACATGTTAAGATACATATTATGGAACATGAATAATGACAGGAAGAAAGAGGACAAATGTCAAATGTCAAATGAAACAGGCCACAGTTGAGTAGTGCTGCTACATCTTTGATGTAATGTTTGACTGCTTTGTATTATGATGCTTTTAATTATTTATGCTGTTTGGTGTGTTTGATAAAGAGGAGGTGAAGTTTATTGTCATACAGACTTGTCTTTGATATTGGTTCTTTTTTTTTTAAGATTTTATTTTTAAGTAATCTTTATACCCAAAGGGGCTTGAACTTACAGCCCTAGGATCAGGAGTCACACCTCCCCACTGAGTGTGCCAGCCAGGTGCCCCCTGATACTGGTTCTTAATACACACAACATACCCCCTACTTGTAATAGTCAGATGTTCAGTCTCATCAGAAACGCTATTTTGCCTTGCCGATTGGTCATGATGGCCTCGTGAGGATGGTCTTGTAGGATGTAACAGCCACTGGATGAAGCAGAAAATTTTAATATAAGACCAGTAAAGAATTGCAATGCCTTCCTAGTTGCTTATGAATCCCAGGAGTCTCAATAAAGCTGTTTAGTCAGAGGTTACTGACTTGTGTGATACTTGGCCTAGAGATTCCACCAATCCGAAGCTGCCTATGGCTCTAGCCAGGCTGTATAATGCTAGAGGAATATCTGTCTGGAAAAAGAACATCAACCCATTTAATAGGAAAACACTCTGCGTGTGAGCTGTACGCTTGCCACATCACCGTATCCTTTTAATAAATGACTTTCCTAAGCAGTGTACAAGTATGTGATATCTTCATCTTTCAGAAATCTAACTAAAACAATCAAGATTGGTATATCCAAAAGGTGATATTTGGTAGGCAGTTTGGTGTATAAATTCAGAGTTCATGAAAGAGGTCAGGCTGAAAATACATATAGTAAGGTTATATCCCAAACCTAACTTATATTAACTCTACTCTATGTGCTTGCCAAAACAAACAAACAAACAAACAAACAAACAAACAAAAAACAAAGAAAAAAAACCCACACATTTTTCTTATAACATGGACCCTAAATGCAAGCCAACAACTTCATCTGATGTTCAGTTCAAGAAACAACCTTCTGTTCCGATAGCAGAGGAAAATTGGCTGTGTACAATTTCTTGACTGATAGTATATACACTCAAAATCATGTACACAGGATTTTAGAGGAGATTTTTCAAATGTAATTTTAACTCTTATTTTTGCCTTTCACACTGACTTTAGATCCTAAGCCCTCTGGAAAAAGTCACTTCCCTGTATTTGGGCGTCATTAATATTCGGGTGACAGTTGAAGCTATGGTCACAAAAAACACTATTCAAGGGAGACTATAGAGAGTGAGAAAAGAGATCTGAAGCTGGAATCCTTGAGAACATCAATATTTTAGAAAGAGGTAGGTGGGCCCACAAAAATTCTAAGAGAATTAGGAGGGAGACAGGAAAGACCAGATAATAAAACACCAAGAAGAGAGTTCCCAAAGAGTGTTTAACAAGATCAAAAATAAAGCAAAGAAATAAAGGACTATAAATATTCCTTTGGTCATTCCAAATGGTCAAAAGTGACCACTGATTGGATTTGGAAATTAAGAAGACACTGATGACTTAGCAAGAGCAATTTTGATATTACGGTGGTGGTCTACATCTGTTTCGATTGGATTACAAAGTGAATGGGTCTTGAAAATAAAACAAATAAGAGAAGCAAGGAAGTGAAGACCTCAAGCTTTTCTATGAAGGAAAGCAAACGACAGGGTGGCAAGTAGCAGGGAATCAGAGGCAAGGGAGGGTATATTGGTATTTCACTTTTTAAGTGGGTGTGACTTGATCCAGTGTATCAGTCAAGCACAAGAACTAAAAGGAAAGAGGAGATAACTGAGGCACCACAGCCAAAAAGGAAAAAGGAAGCAGTTGAGTTCCAAGTACTAATTTGCAATACCTGGAAGGAGGACAAAAGAAAACGATGTAGTGACAGGAGTAAAAACAGATGTCTTTGTATTTAGGAGAGAAGAAATGCAGGGGAGTAGGACTTGAGGAAAGTTCATTTTTGATAGCTTCTGCATTCTCTGTGAAATGGGAAGTTAGCAGAGCCATTTCTGAAAGTGAGGAGAGGGGCTTAAAAACACATGTAAAATTTTGTAATTGTCTTTAAAGGAAATAAGAGAAGCTGAGAAAGAGTATATAGCATTTGAGGGTCTAAGACTAGATTCCCATATTTGCAGAAGTACTACTTCCTACATTTTGTGTGATTTTTTTTTTTTCAGTACCATTCATCCTGCTTGGGTGAAGAAGTATACAAAGTAGATGAGTGAAGAACTGAAGGGGTAGAATAAATTAATTAAGGTTGCTGGTAGAAGAGTAGTAGAAATGAGATCCATGTGATCTGGTCAGGATGATAAAGGATGCTAAGAGGGCATCAGTGGAGTTGGAAAAAGCAGAGAAATCAGAGGACTGAGATTACCACGATGTCATTAAGAGAGTAGGCTTGTAGGGGCGCCTGGGTGCCTCAGTCATTAAGCATCTGCCTTTGGCTCAGGTTATGATCTCAAAGTCCTTGGATCGAGCCCCACATCTGGCTCCCTGCTCCGCAGGGAATTTGCTTCTCCCTCTCCCCCTGCTTGTGTTCCCTCTCTCGCCGTGTCTCTCTCTGTCAAATAAATAAATAAAATCTTAAAAAAGAGAGAGAGAGAGTGTAGGCTTGTAAAAAAAGAAGATGACTGGCAGAATAGGAGGGTATATTTGGAGAAGAGATTGATGTGTGAGCTCTCAGCTGTAGGTATTAGTAAGTTCCAGGTAAGGACAAGGCCCATGAGGTCAATCCAAGGTAGACTGCTGAAATAGAATGGATGTGAAGCCATAAGCACTGAATAGACCACAGAACTGAGACCATCGTAGTCAGTGGGTCATTCATGAAAGCCTTGAAATTTCTGCAGGAGTCGGGTTGGAGAGAAAGATAGTGAGCCTGGTACTGTTACAGGATTTCTTTTCCTTTAGTGCCTGCGGTTCTTGGTCATGCTGCTTCGAAGAATGAAGAGGTAGACCAGACTGAAGAGTGGTGGGCAGCAAAGCAAAGTTTATTGAGAGTACTAAGCTCCTGAAGAGGGAGGGGACCCGAAAGTGTTGCTCCCACCCCCACCCGTTGTTTCTAAGTCTAGGAGTTTTTATGGGCTTGTTGGCCAGCTGTTTTAATCTGATTAACCCTCCCTGTGCCTGTCATCCAGTCAGGTTTTTGTCATCTATCTATCATGTGGGAAAGGGTGGAGGGCTCCTTCCCTGGTGTAAAAATCGTTTTAGGGGTGGTTTCCTCTTAGGGTGGGGGCCCCTTGTCCCTGCCTACCTTTCTTCCAACTATCCTTCATTATCCAAAAATCTAGATGAATGTGGAGAACTAAGAAAAAGATGGTGATGAGGAGCATAAGAAATGGTACAGATGGGTTGGTGCAGAACCAACTCAAGAAAAATTTTGATAGGGAAATAAAATGATCTGGATTTGGCACTTTGGAGCTAGGAGAATGCTAGTAATACTTCCAGGCTTTGAGGAAAGGAGCCAAACTAAAGTAGAGACTTCAAGGAGACCTGTGTTTCAAATAGGTGGGTGTATTAGTCAGGGTTCTCCAGAGAAACAGAACTTATAGAATATACATAGATATGTAGAAAGAGAATCATTATGAGGGACTGACTCACAAGATTATGAAGGCTGAGAAATCCCATGATCTATTGCCTGCTAGCCAGAGGCTCACAGGAAGCCAGTGGTGTAGTTCTAGTTCAAATCCAAAGCCTGAGAACCAGGACAGCCAATGTTAGTGCTTGTCTGAGTCCAAAGGCCCAAGAACTGGGGACTGATGACCAAGAAGATGAATGTCCCAGCTCAAGAAGAAAGAGCACATTTGCCCTTCTTTTATCATTTTGCTCTATTCAGGCCCTCAATGGATTGTATGATGCCCACCCACATTAATGAGGGTGATCTTCTTTACTCAGTCTATGGATTCAAATGCTAATCTTTTCTGGAAACACCCTCACAGACCCACCCAGAAGTACTCTCTAGCAGCTATCTGGGCATCTCTTATATCAATCAAGCTGACAAAATTAACCATCACGGTAGATCTTCATTCATACTGGCTCTCTGTGGAAAATGGAAACTGTTAAAGTGTATTAATGTTCATCCATTCTTTTATTATTATTATTATTATTTTGGTATTACGTGATTTTATTTTACACTAGGTGACGGGCACAAAGCAATCCTCCTTAATAAAGTTGACAATTAGTATCCATTCTTTTCACAAATTTATAGAGAATCTAGCATATGCCAGGCTCTGTGCTAGGCACTAGACATACAAGAACAAGATAAACAATGCCCCTGCCTTAATGGAGTTCAGTTTTTAATCAGTAAGACTCCAGACAAATACGCAGAAAAACTTTTCAGCCTGAGCATGTTATGAGGACTCTGTAGATCTGGTTGTGAGAGGAAGGTTAAAGGCTAAATCAACCAAAGCTTTCTCAAGAAAAAAGATATGTACGCAATCTGGCAGAAATTGATATTGATAATATTGATAAACCTGCCCACGTCTTTGAAAAAGTCACTGATAGAGCTGTTTACTAAAGAGCAAACTCTAGTTTTATGTATCTTTAGAGGTTATTTACATTACAACAAGGCACAGAATCAACTGATATGGAAATCAGTTAAGAATGCTTTAATAGCAAAACAACCACAGAACTGTATAATGTTATTCTAAAACATAATACCTAAGAATCACATGAAAGCTAAATTTAAATGTTTTATGCATGCAAGATGGAACATTTCTTAGATGCTTTTAGAAACACTATTATAGATTGCTATTCTGAGTACCAAATGACAAGAGCCGTGAAAAGAACTACACATGAATTATAGGTAGATAATAAGTGACTCACATGTAAACTACATGTAAGATCATATTCCTTTGACCCTTGGCAAGCTTTACCGAATAAGAGTACTTCAATTACAATCAGCAAATTTCAGAGAGAAGCATTCAACCATTTTAGATCCACTTTGAATAAGTTTTCCTATATCACCAAATCTATGAATACAGTCAATATATGAATAATTTTCGATAAAAAGCCCAATAGTGTCTGGAAGATAAAAAGTAAACTAACAATGTCAAGTTATCAGAGATAAAACTTTCCATAAGTAAATGTAATAAAATTGATAAGATATAAAACTAAAAACAAAAAAAAATAATCAAAACCTTTAAAAATAGCTAACTTGCACTGTGGAATCTGGGAGAGGATAAAAAGGAAGAAGAAAGAACATAAAGCAGCAAAAACTTTTGACGATACACCCATATTCCTAGAATACAAAATGTGCAAGCCTCAAATCCTGAAGCCAACAGCTCTCCTTAGCCCTCTCAGCACACGCTCACAACCTAAGGCTTGAGCATAAGCTTTTAGGGTCCAGTAAAGCCTTTGGGAGGCTTGCCATCTCAGGTTGCACTGTGGATAAGGCTCAGTGAACAAACACCAGACTGAAACACAAGCTGACCTTCCCTTAGGAGGAGGGATTTGGCTTAGGATGGGTTTAGGGATTTCAATCCTGTGTTTGCTTTCCCAACCTCCACACGATTGTGCCCGAGGCCCTCTACCTTTCTGCTGCACTACAAATCTTTCATTTGTATCACTTGTTTCATAGAACATATACATTCCAGAAAATGTTCATTAATATTTCATAAAATAACTGTTCTTCTGTCAGGGATACAGTCACACAGAAAACATGCTTGGGCAACATATAAAACATGAGAGCCACTTGGTCATTCAACAACTACTTATTCAGTAAGCACAAAGCACTATGAACAAAGCAGCATAAAGATGAAGTTCTTGGTCACAAGCAATAGAAACCGACTGGCTAATTTTAGCAGGAAAGGAATTTATTGGCAGAATATCAAATAGCTCATAGAATCAACAGGAAGGCTGAAGAACGATGCTGGGGGAAAATTAAAAAAAAAAAAAACAGGCAGAAACTAAGAGGAATCAGACAGTAAGAACCACAGGGTTACATCCAGCTTCAGTTAGGATACTCATGCTAATGGCGTCACAGGTAGATACTGCTAGACATCATGCCAGAACCACTGGCCACTGGGACCATATTTTAACCATCCTTACCCATTTAAATGATTCACTTCAGATTCAAATTCCCAAATCTGATTGCCTGAACCCAGGTTTCATGATCACACCCCCTCTGCTGGCATTGGGAAGAGGGGATATCTGGCTAATGGGGCTTTTAGAGAGGGAGTTAGGGCACTAAGACCCACACAGTGGGGAATTTACTTGAAATAGAAAGAGAGTCTGGGGGCGCCTGGGTGGCTCAGTCGTAAGCATCTGCCTTCCGCTCAGGTCATGATCCCAGGGTCCTGGGATCGAGCCTCACATCAGGCTCCCTGCTCCACCGAAGGCCTGCTTCTCCCTCTGCCCCTCCCACTCCTTGTATTCCCTCTCTCACTGTCTCTCTCTGTCAAATAAATAAAATCTTGAAAAAGAAAGAAAAAGAAAGAAAGAAAGAAAAGAAAGAAAGAAAGAAAGAAAGAAGAAAGAAAGAAAGAAAGAAAGAAAGAAAAGAAAGAAGAAAGAAAGAAAGAAGAAAGAAAGAAAGAAAGAAAGAAAAGAAAGAAGAAAGAAAGAAGAAAGAAGAAGGAAGGAAGGAAGGAAGGAAGGAAGAAAGAAAGAAAGAAAAAGAAAGAAAGAAAGAAAGAAGAAAGAAAGAAAGAAAGAAAGAAAGAAAGAAAGAAAGAAAGAAAGAAAGAAAGAAAGAAAGAAAGAAAGAAAGAAAGAAAGAAAGAAAGAAAAGAAAGAAAGAAAAAGAAAAAGAAAGAAAGAAAGAAAGAAAGAAAGAAAGAAAGAAAGAGTCTGGACGCTCAATGGCCAAAGGAATTGTAAAGATTCACTTCAATCCACAACTTCAATTCAACTTCAATCCATATACTTTGTCTCCCATACTTCCCCAAAGAGATGCTGTGGCCCTCACTGCTAAGGCCCCCACTCAATATGCCATATTTTTTAAGGGAAGTAGGGATGATCTACCAGATAATATTTTCATTATTGCCTTCCCATCATCCTTAGAAATTAATTATCAAATTAATTAATTTCTAAGGATGTCTCTATGTCCATAGAGACATATTGATCCTGATTTTGAGATAATATTAAAGTACATCTTCTTTGGAAGCATTGCTATTGGGGGTAAAGGATTATAACGAGTTCATGTTCCTGGCCCTGAAAAGATCGATTTTTAAAAAATGCATTTTTTTCAGGACACCTGGGTGGCACAGTCCGTTAAACATCCAACTTTTGGTTTTGGCTCAGGTCACGATTTCAGGGTTGTGAGATCAAGCCCCACACCAGGCTCAGTGCTCTGCTCAGAGTCTGCTTGAGATCCTCTTTCCCTTCGCTCATGCTCTCTCTCTCTCTAAAATTAAAAAAAAAAAATTTTTTTTTAAATGCATTTTTGTTGAGGTGTTGATCAACAGTGGAAAGGCAAACCTAAATCTCACAAAAAAAGAGTACAAAAGGGTACTGGTACTGGTACTGGCACTGTGTTAGAATTGCAAAGACAGATAAGAGAGTACCTGCTCCCCAAGAGCTTAGAGTATAGCAGGGTGACAGACATTTGAATAGACCTTTGGAATGTAATGTGAGAAGTACTGTAATAGAACTATATGGAGAATTTGATGGAAGAATGTAGGAATGACCCTAATCTCAAATGTGGGGGATAGGGTGGTGAGGGTGGCAGGGAAGACTCCCCGGAGGACGTGAGGACATGACAACCTGAGCTATCTCCTGCAGGATGAGTAGGAGTTAGCTTCTATCTTGTGAGCGTATTTTATAATCAGGAGCAATAAATCACTCAGACAGCAGTTATGTTGCATTTTTATTGAGAACACTTCCACTAGTGCCCTTTACTTCACCTATCATAATACTTATCATGCTGTATTGTAACCACCTGTGCTCTTGTCTATCTCTCCACCAACCTCTAAGCTCTGTGGCAATAGGAACCACGTCAGTCCTGGTTCTAGCTGTATTCTTAGCATCCAGCACAGTACCTGGCACAGGGTGATAAATACATGTTTAGAGGGAGAACAAAATCAAAACATTTTACACAGAGAAATAACTGCTGGAGAAACACTCTTGACAATTAAGATACTGCTCAGCTTGAGAGGCAGCTTGAGTATAGCTTACTTTGTGTCAGTACTTATGACAGTAAAGTCATAAATCTTGGAGTATATCTTTGATCTGCTGTAAAAGATCAAATGATTCAACTACTGCTTACTAAAAGACGCAAAAGAGATTAAGAGTAATGCTGTTCATCTTTTTTACATAAAAAAGAAGGGTTAACTTCCAAACTCTTCACTTTCTCATTAAATTAAATGACAAGACTTCTTTAAAAAACAAACCAATAGGGGCATCTGGGTGGCTCAGTCGGTTAAGCGTCTGCCTTCGGCTCAGGTCATGATCCCAGGGTCCTGGGATCGAGCCCCACGTTGGGCTCCCTGCTCAGCGGGGAGCCTGCTTCTCCCTCTCCCCCTCCCCCTGCTTATGTTCCCTCTCTCGCTGTGTCTCTCTCTCTGTCAAATAAATAAATAAAATCTTTAAAAAAATAAATAAATAAAAATAAAAAACAAACAAACAAAAAGCAACCCAGATTCTTTAAAGTGAAGGAGTACTACACACTTCAACGTCATAGGAAGGAGAAGGGTAAAGGTAATCTAATATCCCTGTCTTAGCTGGAGAGGCAGGAAACTTAAGGTTGAGGGTTAATGCATTCCGATGCATGAAAACTTACTGTGGTAACATGGAAAACAACATCCCACCTTATAGAAAACATTGGTGTTTGTAATAAATTGAATCCTAAATAGATGATACCAACAGTTCTCAATTAGGGTACATCAGAATTACTCAGATTACTAAAACACAGGTTACTGGGCTCCAACCCCCAGAGTTTCTGATTCAGTAAAGACAGAATGAGGCCAAGAATCTGTAAAAATATGATCATATTAAAGATAGTAAAAACCAAATCATAGTTGAAGGATTGAGAAACTATAAAAAAGAAGAGGTTGATGTCGAGAAACAGTATTTCAAGAAGTGAGAAACACTCTGATTTTTAACAGTGATGGCTAAAGAGACAATTAGTAAAGTAGAAGAAAGACATGAAACAATTACAGAGAATGCAGCTACGATAGAGACAGAAAATATGAGAAGTGAAGAGCAGGGGGACAATCCATTCTGTTCTGCCTGAGACTTTCCTGGTTGAAAATCCCACAGCCTCAGAAACCCCTCAGTCATAATAAGCAAACTGGGTGATTGGCCACCTTAGTTATCAGACCTAAAGAATAGAATGAGAAGGACCAAACAGAGGAATTCCAAGATGGAAGAATATTAAGAATGGAAAGAGGAAATATTTAAAAAGAAAGCAAATGTGAGTTTTCTAGAATTGATGAATATGAGTTTTTTTTTAAAGATTTTATTTATTTATTTAACACAGAGAGACACAGCAAGAGAGGGAACATAAGCAGGGGGAGTGGGAGAGGGAGAAGCAGGCTTCCCACAGAGAGGGGAGCCCAATGCGGGGCTCGATCCCAGGACCCTGGGATCATGACCTGAGCCGAAGGCAGACGCTTAACGACTGAGCCACCCAGGCGCCCCTGAATATGAGTTCTAAGAATAGCAAATAAGAATCTTAAGATTCAGAGATCACAGATACCAAGAAATAAAAATAAAAGCAGTTAATACCAGACACATGATAGCAAAATTTCAGAACATACAAGACAAACAGTAAGTATTCAGAGTTACCACAGAGAGAATAATGAGATAAAATGTAGACAAGCAGGACATAATACAAAATATCATATAGAAGTCCATATAATAATAATTTTAAAGGTCTGAGATGCAATAACTTGCCACCAAGAATTCTATACCCAGCTACAAAAGTAAGTTAAGACAACAACTGCACTCCCACCCTATGAAGGCTCTTCTCATACTCACTGTCATAAAGGGAGGCCTAGGGGTGCCTGGCTGGCTCAGTCAGTAAAGCATGTGACTCTTGATCTCAAGGTCATCAGTTCAAGCTCCACACTAGGCATAGAGCTTACTTAAAAAAAAAAAAAAAGAAAGAAAGAAAAGAAAAAAATAAATAAACAGATAAATTAAAAAAATAAATAAAGGGAGGTTGAGCCTCACAGTGTATCCTGCCACAACCCAGACTAAGTTTGCCTCTTCGCCAGATGGTAAAAGACTGGGGGCACATGTACCTGCTGACAGGCTGTGCCAAATACTGTTGGTGGTGTTCACCTCGAGCCTCTTTGTACAACATAGGGAAATCCACACTTGATCTTAGCCAAAAGTCCAAGAAGCGATTGTATAACATAGGGAAATCCAAAGTAACCAAAATTGAAAAAAAAAAGCTGAAATCAGCATGGTAAGTAAATCACCACCAGCTAATCTGAGAGATTTGTCCATAAATTGAACCTAAACCTCCACAATTAATGGTAAAGGAGGAGACAAGAGAGGATACCTTGAAACTATGGAGTGGAGGGTCAGGACTGAGGCCTTTACAAACATTAGCCAAGATTTTGGAAAGTCTACGGGGGAGGATGAGAGAGAGAGAGAGAAGAAAAAAAAAAATCTCTGTTAGAAAAAAGAACCATTAAAGGAAAGCTGTCTCTCACAGTCCCCATCATGAGGTGAGGGGAAAAAAAATTACCTGGCAAAATCGTAAGTACAAACCTGCCCACACTGGGTTTGGTATGCACATTAATTTGTGTGGTCTAGGAAAGTTTGTTCCAAATGCTTCTGGCTCAGTAATGCCCCCAGGCATCTGGCAGAAGCAAAGGCAATTCCTCACTAGAAAAATGTACCTTCAGTTTGGGTTTTGCCATACTCAGTTCCATCACCAAAAAATATAATGTGACCGTGTGTGTGTGTGTGTGTGTGTGTGTGTGTGTGTGTGTTTTGTTGATGTAAGTTAACAGTTCTTCTAATGCATATTATGCAACTTTGTTATTCAAGCAGCTCAATATATCATTAATGCTAAAATTGAACTCCTTTTAGAATTCAATAGTTGCCAGCTTATTTGCTCAAGTATACATTCCTGCTCCACATTTTATAAAGGTATTATATGATGTTCAATGAACTCCCTCATTTGTGACAATCAATGTTTTACATTCTAAAAGTTTAAGTCATTTGATCTACAGTTAGATTTTAATAAAATTATACAACTCCCTGGATCTTTAATTATATACTTACCAAGCCATATATAGCCAATCCTTCTAAAAGGCCTCTTTTATTCAAAATAATAACCTTCTCTTTAGTGTTTCCTCAACAACTACTAGCCTCTAATAAAAGTTGTCAAGATTGTTGGGGTTTTTGTAAAAAAGTATATTCTGATACCCCTTTTAATACCTGGCATAGTATGAATTATGTGATGAATTATTTAATGTCTATGTGATTAGAGAAAGAGAAGGGAGGCAGAATTCAGGGCATGGATGCAAGTAGAGAGAGGGTGTTGTTCTGAATGCTAAGCATTAGCTCAGCTGCTGAAACTTTTTCGAACTGTAAAGCAAATGTCCCAGGCCTCACCTATGTGGCTTGAGGGCACCATCAACTTTTATATCTGTGGGACCTCGGCGCCTTGCCAATACCTCCCTCTACCTGAGGGTCCTTCTGGTAGCCCCTGGGGGTTGTTTCCAGTACTTTTAAGAGGTTGTGCTCTCCTACTCTTACATCCAATCTCCTCTGTGCAACCACCACGTCTACAAACTCCTGTGGGCCCCACAGCCTGCACGGGGATGCTCCCTCTGCTCTTTAAGAAGGAAGGTGACTTGCCTAGAGTGCTGTTTGCTTTGGCAAAGCCTTCAAGGTGTCAGAGTAACACCTTCAACCCTTCCTATGCAGGAGCCAAACTCCTTACAGGGCCTTTAAACGTGGAAATGGGGAGGATGAGCATGCCACAGGGCTTAGTCCTGGTTTGGATGATCAGATGTCACCTTATCCCCTCCATCTCATTGTTGCTTTGGTCCCTGGCCCCAAACACACAAAAAGTTCCTCTACTCTCCACTCCAATCACTTAATAAATTGATGCACGCACTCCAGTTTAGGTTCAACTGGGATATCGAGCTATAAAACATTTTCTTATTCATTCAAAAAACATCTGTCGAGTACCTATTATGTGCAGGGTGCTATGCTAGAAGCTGTGGCAGACACAAAGAGGAATTAGAGGCAGCTACTTGGGCATGAAATTGACATGTTTCCACCCAAAACGGATGGCTAAGGAATCCAGTTGTAGTATCCTCTCTTAAAGAATCTCATCAATCCTAACATCATCCATGCTACATTTTGAAATTTGACATTTAAAAATCTGACTTAGGACAATGGAAGTCTAAGCCAAATAAAGAAAAGCCTACATTGCTCCCAAAGGGTAATGAATGATGGTGAGTTTTATTATTCAGAAAAATGAATAAAAATTCAAAGCAATTTAAGTCGAATACCTGCCTGCCCATAAGGAGCCATTATCTGCTGGTACCTAAGCTACCACCAAGCCGTTAGATACTTTTGGAAGCTGTACTAATTCTTTCAATAAGTTCTCGCCTTGGGCGGTGAAGGACTAGGACTGGAAAACATGGCTCCTCTAATCAGCATGCCTTATCACCTTGTCCTGTGACGACAGGTGACAAAAGTTCTGCATCACTGTAGACAAACAAATGATTCATGGCAGAACAGACACCTATCTGATTGTCAGGAGGAACTTCAGTCATAATAATGACACCTAAAGGATAGATGCTTACTACCACAGGGCGAAAAAACATAACAGGTAGTTTCCTACTGTGTGGAAATGTATACAAGATGGATATATTTAACATGACCAAAAAAAATCTACCTTCTGGATTTCTCTTCCCTCTGGGACTGTGGGATTTATAGCCAGATATGAATATTTTAGACTCATGCTGTGTAATACAGTAGCCACCAGCCACATGTGTTAAGTCTGAACTGAGATGTGCTGTAAGTTTAAATTGTGTGCCATATTTCGAAGACTTCTTAAAAATAAACAATGTAAAAGATGTCATCAATATTTTTAAATATTGATCATATGTTGAAATCAATACTTTAGGTTAAGTAAAATACACTAAAAATAATTTAACTTGTTTCTTTTTCATTTTTAAATGTGACTACTAAAAAACTTTAAGTTACATTATAGCTTGCATTATAATTCCATTGGATAGCACTGTTTTAGACATAGCTCTATTATATTTAGGGATACTAACTTGGAGCTGACCCTTTTGTGTTTAGATATCTATTTGTTCCACTAATACTACCTCTGACAGGGTTATTCTCATAAGCAAATGTCACTGTTCAGTGTTCTATGAGACAGATAAATAGTAACTTGGGCCTAGAAAAGACCAATGTTCTATCATTGCACTGAATTCAAAAGAAGGCTCACCATGAAGAAGCCTACAAAACAGAGCATTTTCATACTCTGGATTCAGCTATGTGAGCTAGCAAAAAAAAACTAAATGAGATAAATCTAGAGATGATCCCAGTAAATTCCTACGGCCACTAGGAACTGATATTATTTGGCCCAAATTGAAAGAAAAATTTCTATGGAAATGAATAGAATACACTTGTGTGCCCTAAAGTTGAGAAACTGAATAATAAGGTCAATGACACTGAAAGCACCCTTGTATAGATTGAATTATGCCCCCCCATTCATATATTGAAACCCTCACTCCTGGTCTGACTGTATTTGAAGACAGAGGTAATTAGGGCTAAATGAGGTCATAGAGAGGGGCCCTAATCCCATAGGACTGATATCCTCACAAGAACTGAATGGGAGGGACACCTGGGTGGCTCAGTGGTTAAGCATGGGACTCTTGATTTTGGCTCAGGTCATGAGCTCAGAGATGAGCCCCAAGGAGAGCTCAGGGTCGTGAGATGGAGCCGTGCCTCAAGCCCCAACTCGAGCCCACCTCAAGCCCCAAAAGGCTTCCTACTCAGCAGAGAATCTGCTTGAGATTCTCTCCTTCTCCCTCCCCCTCTGTCCCTCTCCCTGCTCTCTTTCTCTCTCTCAAATAATCTTAAAAAAAGGGGGGGGGATGGGACACCAGACCAGTGCTCTCTCTCCCCACCATGACCCCCAAGTGAGCACAGAGGAAAGGCCATGTGCAGATACAGTGAGAAGGTAGCATGTGCAAGCCAGGAAGAGAGTCCTCACCAAAAACTGAATTTGCCGGCACCTTGATCACGGATGAGCTTCCAGAACTGCGGGAAAAAGAGTATCTGTTGTTTAAGCCAGACTGCGGTATTTCATTATGGCAGTCAGAACAAACTAACACAACCTTAAAGAGAATTCTGCAGAAAAAGTTTATAAAACCATTTTAGTGGATCTTTTACTGCCTTCCATTGTTGCTGGTGTGGCACTACGTAATGGAGAGTGGGTCCTGATGCCTTAACGGCGACACGGAATTACTAAAGAAGTTAGCAACACAGGCAAAGGTTCAAGAATGGTAACTTTCCCATCCCTGAGAGGATATTTTGAAATTTTTTAATTCTGCAAAAAGACTGCTGAGATATCTGTATGTTCCATGGGACCTTTCTAAAAATTTTCTTGCTGAGAAAGTACCTCAGAAATTTCAAGAAAAGCATAAAATCTTAGCTGTAGATGTCATTCTAATGAATACCAAAGAGATTTTTATCTTGTTCTTTTATCTTGTATTCAAACTAACCCTTAATTTAATACATCTTCACCTTAAGTAGTTCTCATTAGTAAGAATATGCTTTAAAATCAGGCCATTATCTATACTAAATTAATGCAATGGAGCATTTATTTTAATTCTAGACAGGTGGGTATCAAACTTTTCTGGCGTTAAGAATCATGTGTGAATTTTGTTAAAAATACAGGTTCTGGGATCCCTTCCTCTGGAGATTTTGACCAGGGAGGTGTCTAGGGTGGGGGCCAGAGCATCACATTTAAAATACATCTCAGGGGGATCCTGACTTAGGTAGTCCCTAGATCACAGTTTGAGAAACATTATTCTAGGTGTCAAGCAAATTTGAAGAACAGCTTATCGTAAATTGGAATGGAAATAAACGTAATGTTGTCTGCATGCTCACCATAAGTATAATTACACTTTGAAATGTATTATGGGCCCTCATTTTTTTCACTCTCAGTTATATCTTCAACAATGGCAATTTTAATGAAAAGATTTTGTGTGTTAGTTCCATTCACTGTTTCACACACAAACTATGCGCTAAAAATCATGTCAACACTCCATCTGAAGGGGCATTTTTAAAAAGGTGTAAAGAAAATTTGCATTCCACAAAAAAATTTTGGTCTAAAATGAACAATGAAAGGAAAAGAGAAATGTACTTATTTATACAAGTATGTACTAGAGACACTACTGGTAATATGTATTCATTTAGGCAACAAATATACATGTGTTTCAGGTTTCCCACATGCTAGCACTGTGGGAGAGATGAATAAACACCAGGGAGAGGTCTATCCTCAGGAGGCTTACAGTCTGGTAGGAGAGCTCAGGCATGAACACAGGTCCTGACACGGAAGATAGGAAGTTCTACGCTGTAAGAAGTACAAATTGAACACCGTGGGGATTTAGGGGAGGGAATATGCAGTACAAGTGCAGCAAAGGCTGATGTGGAGAGATGGTGGAAGATGAAGCCAGAGAGTTATAGGCAAGGGTCAGACCATGAAGAGTCTTATGTGCTAAACTGAGGGTCACTATTTATCCTAAGAGCTATGATAAGCCATCAGTAGGTTTTAAGGAAAGCGATGACATGCATTCACTCCCCCCAGTCATTACGGAGCACCTGCTGCATATCCAGCACTGAGGGAAACTGCCAACCAGAGGGGCCTGTGAAGCTTTTAAACTGTCTCTGAGCCCAGGCCCCACTCAGACCCACCTGGTCAGAACCTCCAGGGCCGGTGAACAGTACTGCATTATTGAAAATCTTTCTTTCTCAGTGACTTTGATGCACCGCCAAGTGAGGTGGCCACCACTGAAGGGCGTATTTAAGTATACACACGAACAACTCTTTGCCCTAAGGTGTCTTCACAGGAAGAACATTTGAGCAAAGGAACTGAGCTAGTGATAAAATCACGTACGTGGTGGGTGTTACTGCAGGCAACAGGACGGGAGGGAGTGAGAGGGAAGTTGGCTAGGTAGATGTCAACTGATTAGGTGACTTAAATTCTTGAACAAGGGAAAAGACACTCTGAAAACTTATTTTAGGAAACCGTTTTGTCTGTGATGTCCAGAATAGATTACAAGATGACTCTGGAGGCACAGAGACCAAGAACTGCTGAACAGAGAAATGCAAGCATAGGATTATGGCCTATGGTTAAGGTGATGACCGAAGGGATGGAGGAAAGTGGATGAAATGAGTGACAGTGTTTGGAAACTGCCACATGGCTTGTAACATGTGTCACTAATGAGGAAGTAGAAAAACACAAAGAGAGTGGGAGAAGAAAGGAAATAAGGCCAGATAGAAAGAAAGTGGACAAGATATTGATGAAACTTGCATTGCAGGAAAGATACTTGTGTCTAGAAATGTAAACTGCTAGTTGTTTGTATACAACCTTTAATGGAAGGTATTTGAAACTGCACTGAAATTTACCATTTTGCAGATGGAAAACTTAAGCAGAGACTGACAAATATTCCAAAATGTCAAGTAAAATTGGCAACTTCTTTTGAGACTCAGACTTGAACTTTATTATTGTTATTATTTTTCAAATAAACAGCATACCCACAATCTTGTTACTATTTTGAAATTATAAGCTATTACTATTTATAGATTAATTTTTCTTTTCATTAAAAACCTGAAACTCCCTCTTTGTTCCTCTACCCTTGCTTTGTTGAGTTGTCTCTCTTCGTGCCCATGCTTTGGTTGGAAGTCAATTATGATAACAAGGGTGAAAAGGGAATAAGAAGCCTCTTGCCAGGGCCTCCTGCCAGGGACAGATGCACTCGCTCTCTGTTGCTTCCTGTGCACAAAGGACACTCAAGCTTTAAACTGAAAGCTTGAAAAAAAACAAGGCCACATACATGTGTGCAGGCTGTGCACTGCACAGCTCTGGAGCGCCATTCACCTCTGTACATTTGTATATTTAATTTCCAGCAGATAGAAATCAAGTGTTTGAGGGAGGGGTGCCTTTATCCAATTCTCACTAAGGCACTATAGGCTAGAAACAATGCTAAAGAAATCTTCTTTTTTCAAAGTCTCTCAAACCATGGTCTTAGGACTAACTATATTAGAATCCTTTGGGAACTGACTTAAAAATAAAGATTTCTGGATCTCACTTCAGACTACTGAGAAGGGCCCCGGATTCAGCATTTTAAGCAAAGTCTCACCAGGCAATACTCACATTTAAACACAACTTTTCAATTACTTTTCGATGGGTCATCTTCCCTCAACCAATCGTAATGACTATATGTATTTTAAACCATGTTTATGATAAAACAAAAGAGCCAGCACACCAGTTCCCAACTGCCCTTCTGTTTTAGAATTAAAATGAAGGAATAAAAAAACAGGTGTAGATGATGAGAAGAAAGGTCACAACTTCAAAGTTAGAGATACAAAGAGGTGCCTCAAAATAATGTAGGAAATGCTATACTAGGTCATATGTCTGACCTACTCAACCCAAAATGTCAGCTCTATCTCTCTCCATGAGCCCAAAAGTCTATATCAGGAGTATTTTTCAAACATCCCTAACCTGTCCATTATGGATCATTGATCAATGTTTATAAACTCTCATCACACATATTTGTGTTTTCAGTCTGCAAGACCCATGAAACAATGCGTACATTTCCACCTATCTTTCTGTGTGCTGAAAGGACCTTTGTCGAGCTTTAAATGGCACTTTCAGTGGCTACACCATGGGACATGAAGGACTAAACAGTATTTTCCCTAGTATTCCCATTGCTTCTTGCAGCCAAGCCCCTTGCAGAAAGAAGAGCCTTAATCTTTTCAGTCTGTCCTCATAATAAAAACCACCATTGCCCTTTAGTCATTTTAGTGATCCTTGTAAGGATATTCTTTTTTTTTATTTTTTTATTTTTATTTTTATTTTTTTTAAAGATTTTATTTCTTTATTTGAGAGAGAGAGAGAATGAGAGATAGAAAGCACGAGAGGGAAGGGGGTCAGAGGGAGAAGCAGACTCCCCGCCGAGCAGGACTCGATCCCGGGACTCCAGGATCATGACCTGAGCCGAAGGCAGTTGCTTAACCAACTGAGTCACCCAGGCGCCCTCTTTTCTTTTTTTTTTTTAATCCCTTTTGTCTTTTTTAAGGTTTGGTGAGCTGAAATATACACAGCTGTCTGTATATCTACATATACAGCCACATTTTCTCATAAGCATAAATCATGCATGCGTTGCTTCTAAATGATGTCATCATGACATTATTTTCTGACCTTTTGAGCTATTGTTGGAGACCTAAAAAAAGCAATCCCAGATATTGAAATATCAGATATTGAAATCCGATAAAAATGGAAAATTATCCAGGTAGAAGAGCCAAGATGAACTGAATTACATTCGCCACCTGTTTTCCCATGAGCAACATCACCTTCCATCTTACAGAGACTCCCCCTCAGCTGCCTGGCTTCCATCCAAGTCCACAGTTGGGCCAGGAAGGTCCAAGGCAGGAAATGGCACTGCAGGGACATGGTGAAAGGGAGGCATCCAACAAAGCATCACCTGGACAGTGGTAATACTGCTGCTTCCATATGCCTCATGATTACTTAAAAGATTCAGATCCTGACCTCCAGGAGCATTCACCCTGCGCCATGCAGGTATTGTGAAGTCCTGCTGTAGGGGCAAAAATGGCCCAAAGAACTGCACAAAAACCCCACGCTGGGTGTTTTTGTGCCTTGCTTTACAGAAAGGCACATACTTAGGTGCCATTCATGTTGAAGGTCACTCCGTGTTTGTCAGTGATGGCGCAGGTCAGCTGAGATGGTAGCAGTGGCACCCTGAAATCCCTCGCCGGTGTACCTGACCTTCCCCTCCCACATTTGCTCACACGCTGTTCTCATCTGGAATATCACTCCTGTTTAAATAAACCCCCTGGTTCTTTACTTGGGTGCCCCTTTCAGACCCCAATCTAGGATGACTGAGGAGACCTTCCTTTGTGGCACCCGCCTAGGACCCCACTGCTTGCCTCAGCTGCTAGTGCCCAGATCTCAAACATGGCGGACAAACACACATACCCTCATCCACTCAGCAGGCTGCCTCTCTTCTGGGCTTATTTGCTCCTGGGTATGACATTTGGATGCTGTCTATGAACCAGGAAGCAGGCTCTTACCAGACACCAAATCTACCAGCTCCTTGATCTTGGGCGTCACAGCCTCCAGAACTACAAGAAATAAATGCTGTTTTTAAGCTACCCAGGCTATGCTCTTGTTGTTATAGCAGCCCTGACAGACTAGGACAGATGCTAAAGGCAGAGAATTCGGAAAACTAATGTGAGGGGAGGGGTAGAATCAGAAGCAAGGAGATTCAATAGTCGATTAAAGCACCACAGAAGTGCATTAAGATAATGGCAGTGGGGAAAGGGTAGCCATATATATATATATATTTTTTTAAATATATATATATATATATATATATATATATATATATATATATATATATTTTTTTTTTTTAAGACCCTAGGGATGAGTCTTATGTTTTGACAGCAGTACGTTTCAGGGTTAGACCTCACTCCTCTCACAGCCTGACTTTGCAGTCAGCCTCGCACTCTGTGTTTTGACTTATTCCTGATGTCTTCAGCACCAATCCCTTGCCTCGTTGTCTTTGTACACCCCTTTCTCACATTCTGCATTTGACAACTGATTCTGACCTCCGACTCTCTCCATCACCATGGTTCATATTGGTCCCCTTGCCTTACCCAGGTGAGCATTTTCTCTAGAAACCCAGCCTCAGCTCAGCTACTGGAACCAGCATTCTCTTTAGGTCTGTTCTGGTTTCAACACCAGAACTCGGTTGCCTGACAAACTGATTGGGCATGAGTGATAAGACATTAGTAGGGAGGATATGATCCTGGAATTTAAGATCTGGCGCTGAGGATTGGTTAAGTGGACATTCTTTAAAATAGAAGTAGAAAGGTGAGGAAAAGGCATCACTTTTCACACATAAGTTAGAGGTGATGATGAGACATTCAAATGGAAATGTCTGATGTGCAGTCTGACTTATTGGGTAGTAACTAAGGAGAGAGGTCAGGACTAGAGTCATAGCATACAGACACACAGGCTGTGCGCTGCATAACTCCAAGGGGTGGCATTCACAAAGACTAGGATGTCAATGGCATGCCCTAGAGTTGTACAAAGCCCCAATCTTGGTCAGAGCAGGGAATTAGCGCATGGAAGAAATAGATGAAGCCAGGACATAATAAGACTAAGGGGAGAGAGCAAACCAGGAGAAAAGCACAGGGCTAAGACTGCACTTTGGGAAAAATGTAGGGGGCAAAAGAGAAACTTTATCAAGGATATAGAGAAATGAAGTAGCATTATGAGTTAAAGAGGGTTTCAAGGAGGAAATAATCAATAATCACAAATGCCACAGAAAGGTTGTAGAAAAAGAGGACATAGAAAATAATTTAAGAGGAAGTATACAGTAGTCCTTCCCTCCAAATATCTGTAGGAATATGTTCCAAGATCCCCAGCGAATGCCGGAAACCGCAGATAGTACCAAACCCTATATATATACAATGTTTTTTCCTATACATACATACCTATGATAAAGTTTAACTTACAAATTAGGCACAGTAAGAGATTAATAACAATAATTAATAATAACATAGAACAATTATAGCAATATACTGTAATAAAAGTGATGTCAATGTGGTCTCTCACACATACCCAAAGTATCTTACTGTACTATACACGGCAGTTCACCATGAGTAACTAAACTGTGGAAAGTGAAACTGCAGGTAAGTGGGGACGACTGTAAAGTGGTGAAAAGAGGATTGACCAGGAAGTGAGGACTCCAGCCTCCAGTCTTGGCATGCCATGCCTCAGGCACGGCTCCTCACATCAGTGGAGACTTCTCTGGTCTGGGGGTTGTTACCAATAAGACAATAATCTTGTATTGAATGTTTCTATGTGCCAGGCTCTGCTACAAGCACTTACGTATTAACGCAGTTATTCCCCACGACGCCTTTGTGGTAGGTTTCTAATATTATTCCCATTTTGCAAGTAAAGAAACTGATGCACCGAAGTAAAGCCTAAAGTAACACAGCCAATAAACGGCAGTGCTAGAATCTGAAAAATGAGATGGTTTGGCCAGGGGTAGGAGGCTCTTCCAGCTCTGTCACTTTAATACATACAAATGAGAAAGTTGCTAGTGACCTCCCAGGATGTGTTCTGAAGAGAGGTGAGAGAGGAAAAAACACGATAATGAAAGAAATGATGTGTGGTGATAAAAAGGAGAGAAAAAGGATTGTGAGCATTAAAAGCAACAGGGTCAAGTAATGATTGTTTCAAGAAAGATGAGACCTGTGTATAGTGTTGCTTGAGGGAAAGGAACCAATGAAGAGGAAGAGATTGAAAATGCTGGAGACTGAGGGAAACTGACAGAGCAGCATTCCAGAGAAGACGAGTTAGCCTTGAAAAGGGCGAGAACATCCAAGATGACACAGAGAGACCAGCGTTTAATGGCAGAGAGTAGGAAAGATGGGAAAGTTCTTGCCTTTAGGAAATAAGAATTAAAATAAAAATTGACTCAAAGTAGACATAGGCTCTGCTGGAATTTTTTCAAATTTTTACTGTTATAGAACTAAAATGTAATCACTATAGAAAATTTAGGAAAATTGCAGAAAAAGTAGAAAGAAACATCACCTAAGTCCTAGGAAGCAAAAATACCACTGCAGTATATTTCCTTCCAGACAACTGGTGTTTTTTTTCCCCCCTCCACATAGTAACATTAGCAATTCTAGTTATTATTTAACTTTCATAAGGCTCACATTTAAAGTTCACTTAATAGTCTACCAAGTGGATGTGCTATAACATCCTTAACCGTTTCCCACATGTGAGCTGCTTCCAGTATTTTACTATTTCATAAATAAAGCTGCATATAAAATTTATTCTATATTTAAAATCATTTTCAAAAGATAGAACCCTAAAAGTTTAACTACTAAGTCAACGACCTCATACAATTGCAAACATCCTTAAGGCTTCTGACACTTAATGCCATTTTACATTTTACCAACTATGGATAAAAATACTCAAAGGAAACAAAACAAAACTAAACTAAAAACTTTGTTAATTTGACAGATGAAAAAGTAGTACTTATTATATGACATTTCTTTTACTAATAGTGAGGCTGATGAATTTTTCATATATTTGTTGTTTTTTTCTACTTTGTAAAGTGTTTATTTTTGTCCTTTGTACATTTACCTCTTGGGTTCATAGTGTTTTAAAATTTTAGGAGTTATTTATATAATAAAGATATTAACATGTTCCCACTTTAAGCCTCTTTACTGGGTTCTAACTTTGATTATTACTTTTATAAAATGTATTAAAAAAATACCTTTTCTTGTTATTATAAAAAGTTGTATTCAGAGCCGGGTTCATCAGTCGACCTTTAATCAAATGAATTTCCCCATTTGCTTCTATTCAGTTCCCTTTTGGCTCAAGTTGGTCAGAGTTGGTATCTGTGGGTTACAACAAAGAACTCTAATAAACCCAGCAATAATCAATTAAGGACTGCAATAAAAAGAAGCTGATATATGTTAGCAACCAGAACCATAAAATATCCAAGAATAAATTTACGAGCAAGCATGCTAGACCTCCAGGAAGAAAACCATAAATCTTTGCTGAGGATATAGGAAAAAACCTGAATGGAAGAGGAGCATACCCTTTTCCTAGTGAGAACTGACTGTTATGAAGACATCAGTATTCCCCCAAGGGGTTGTGTAAATTCAACGCCATTCCAATGGGATTATTTGGAATATGACAAGTTAGTGCAGATCTTGAAAAACTAATATGTGAGAGCAGCCAGAAACTTTTTGAAAATTACAACCTAATAGAAGGCAACGGTTAATATAACACCTTGTTTGTGCTTAGGGCAGAATAGACAGGTAAGGTGGAAGATTCTGGGTAAATATTTGGGAGGAGGTAAATTTTTTTTTTTTAAATATGATAAAAGTAGAATTTCAGATCAGTTGGGAAAGGGATGGGTTGTTCAATAACCTGTACCTTGGAATAGTTGCCTCATGACTTCCAGGATACCACACTCCAGAAGCTTTCCCCATACGTCATGGGCTGCTCCTTTCTGTCTCATTTACTGCCTTCTCCTTCTCCATCTTTGTGCACCAGAACTTGAACATTGACGCTACTATTTTCTTTTTTAGATCTCCCTTATCTGAAAATCTGACTCTATTTTGTTTATTATCTTTTTTAGAGAAGGGGAGGAGGGAGGGGCAGGGGGAGAGGGAGAGAGAGAATCTTAAGCAGGCTCCATACTAGGCATGGAGCCTGACGTGGGGCTCCATCTCACAACCCTGAGATCATGACCTGAGCCGAAATCAAGAGTCAGATGCTTAACTGACTGAGCCACCCAGGCACCGGTGAAAATCTGACTTTAAATACCAGTTCCCTACCTATGAGTCTAACCCTTATCTAACTCCTAAACCCTAGTGTCCTACATAAACTGCCTATCTGACATTCTACTTGTGACATCTAAAATTTAGTATTTCTAAACCAGAACAAGTTAATTTCCCTTCCACTAACTACCACCTTTCCCACCCCTATCACCAAACATATAAGCACAGATTATAGCTGCCCTAATATTTCCTATCTTAGTAAATAAACCCCTATCCACCAAGGTGATCAGTGCAAAAACCTGAGTCATCTCTGATTTCTACTTTTCCTTCAACCTCCAACATTCACTCTACCGGCACATCCATTGGTTCTGCTTAAGAGAGAGAGAGAAAAAATGAGTGCTTAAGAACAGGAGTCCTGAAACCAAGCTATCTGGGTTCGAATCCTGGCTCTACCATTGACCAATTCTGTAACCTTGGGCAACGTATCTACACTTGATCAAGTTGTTATCTGTAAAACAAGAATAATGCTATTATCTAATTCATAGGGTAATGGTTGGGATTAATGAGTTCTTAAGGGATTGGAACGGTAGCTGATGCATTGCATGTGTTCAGTAAATGTCAGTTATTATTATTGTCTCCAAAATATAATTTAAATCTGTCCAATTCTCTCCATATTTGTATGTACCTCCTTAGTTCAAGTCACTATCATCCCTTCTAACTCATCTGGCCACTTTCTCTACTGCCCTACTACAATTTGTTCTCCACATTCATAGTCACAGGGCCCTTTTCAAATATAAGTTGGAGCAGATGTTCTCCTACTTAATAACTTTCACTGTCTTTTTTTTTAACTTTTTTAAAGTTTATTTATTTATGTAGGGGAGAGAGAGAGAGCACAGGTGGTGGGGAAGGGGGGAGGGAGAACCAGACCCCCTGCTGAGAAGGGAAAACGACCTGGGCTCTAGCCCAGGACCCTGGAATCATGAATGACCCGAGCCGAAGGCAGACGTGTAGCCAACTGATCCACCTAGGCACCTTCACTGTCTTTTTTAATGTGGCCTGAAAGTCCCTGCCTGAACTAGCCCTAATCCAACACTCTGCCTCATCTGGTGATATTCTCTATCTCACTCACTTCACATCATCCATAGAAGGGTTTTATTCTGTTGTTGCTTGAATACACTATGCTTGCTCAGAGCCCTTGCCTGTGCTTATTTGCTCCTCTGCCTAGAACACTCTTTTCTTGGATGTTCCAATGGCTGGATCCGCAACACAAATATACTATCTTAGAATAGAGCTTTCCCTGACCATAGTATCTAACAAAGCTCTATTATTCTCCATCATATCATCTTGTTTTATTTCCTCCGTTGCACTTCTAGCTATGTGATATACCTTATTTATTTTTTTGCTTAATTTTTTGTTGAATCACTCCTTCATGTAAGCTATATGAGAACAGGGACCTTGTCTGTTTTGTTTTGTTTTAAGTTTTATTTACAATGCTTGGAATGGTGTTTAGCACTTTGCAGATGTTTAAGAATTTTACTGATGATTTTTAATAAAGTGGTGAATTACTAAATGAATTTTTAAAAACAGGCCATTGAGTTTACCTTATAGCTTATATAAAGATCATTTCCCATTTGATTAATTCTCTAAAAATAAAAAAATAAAATAATAACCATATTAAAGAAAACTTCAGGCAAATAGTTTTATGTTCTTGGAGTAGGAATGATCTTTCTCAACAAGAAAAAAATACTATGAAAGCATAAGGAAAATACTGACCAGTTCAATTGCATAAAAGATGGAAAACTTTTTTTTTAAATGTTTTATTTATTTATTCATGAGAGTCAGAGAGAGAGAGGCAGAAGCAGAGGGAGAAGCAGGCTCCCCACCTAGCAGGGAGCCTGATGCGGGACTCGATCCCAGGATCCTGGGATCATGACCTGAGCCGAAGGCAGACGTTTAACCATCTGAGCCAACCGGGCGCCAAAAAGATGGAAAACTTTGCATAGCTAAAGATGCAATGCTCAAAGTTAAAACAGACAAAATAGGCTGAGAGAAAGCAAAATATAAAAGGCCTTATAGGGGCTCCTGGGTGGCTCAGTCGGTTAAGCGTCTGCCTTCGGCTCAGGTCATGGCCCCAGGGAACTGGAATCGAGCCCCACATTGGGCTCCCTGCTCAGCGGGGAGCCCGCTTTTCCCTCTCCCACTCCCCCTGCTTATGTTCCCTCTCTCGCTGTGTCTCTGTCAAATAAATAAATAAAATCTTTTCAATAAATAAATAAATAAAAGGCCTTATAAAGGTAGATGTAAAAATCCTCAAAATACAGGGGTGCTTGGGTGGCTCAGTCATTAAGCGTCTGCCTTCGGCTCAGGTCATGATCCCAGGGTCCTGGGATCGAGCCCCGCATTGGGCTCCCTACTTAGTGGGAGGCCTGCTTCTTCCTCTCCCCCTCCCCCTGCTTGTGTTCCTTCTCTCGCTATGTCTCTGTCAAATAAATAAAATCTTAAAAAAAAATCCTCAAAATACGAGCAAACTGAATCCAGCAATATATGAAAAGGCTTATATACCATGACCAAGTAGAATTTACCCTAGGAATACAAGATTGGTTTCACATATGAAAGTCATTTATTATAACATGCCATATTAAGAGAATAAAGAACAAAAGACATATATTCAACTCATTAGACATAGAAAAGCATTTGACAAAATTCTACATATGGTCATGATTTTAGAAAAAACAAAATCTATTAACAAACTTGGAATAGAAGAAAATTTCCTCAACCTGACAAAAGGGCCTCTCCAAAAAATCTACAGCAAAATCATTCTTTTTTTTTTAAGATTTTAATTTTAATTTTTTTTTTAAGATTTTATTTATTTATTTGAGAGAGAGAGAATGAGAGATAGAGAGCACGAGAGGGAAGAGGGTCAGAGGGAGAAGCAGACTCCCTGCTGAGCAGGGAGCCTGATGTGGGACTTGATCCCGGGACTCCAGGATCATGACCTGAACCGAAGGCAGTCGCTTAACCAGCTGAGCCACCCAGGCGCCCCAGCAAAATCATTCTTTATGGTGAAAGACTGAATGCTCTTCCCTATGGTGAGGAATAAGACAAAGACGCCTACATTCACTTCTGTTCAGCACAGTACTAGAGATTCTAGCCAGTTAAGTCACGCAAACAAAATAAATCAAAGGCATCCAGATAGAAAAACAAGTAAAATTACCTTTATTGTAGCTGAAACATTCTTGTATACAGAAAATCCTAAGGATTACACTAAAAGACCAATAAACAAAAAAAGTTCAGCAAAGTTGCAGGACACAAGATCAATATACAAAAATCAATTTATGTCTATACACTAGCAATGAACCATCCCAAAATAAAATTGCCCTAGGCAACCACTAATCTACTTTCTGTCTCTGTGGATTTGCCTATTCTGGACATTTTATATAAGTGGAACTATACTATGTGTGGTCTTTTGTGACTGACTTTTTTGACATGGCATTTTTTCAAGGTTCTTCCATCTTGTAGCACTAATCAGTTCTTCATTCGTTTTTATTGCTCAGTAATATTCCATTGTATGGATACAGCACATTTTGTTTAACAGTTCATGAGCTGATAGTCATTTGGGTTTTTCCCCCCCACATTTTGGCTATAATGAATAATGCTGTTATGAACATTCATGCACAAGTTCTTGTGTGAACCTACATTTTCAACTCTTTTGTGTTGAATGTCCTAAGCAGACTTTCTGAGTGATGTGGTAACTTGATATTTAACTTTTTCAAGAACTGCCAAACTGTTTTCCAAAGTAGCTGCACCATTTTACATTTTTACTAGCAGTGTGTGAGGTTTCTGATTTCTCTACACCCTCACCAAAACCTGTTGTCTTTTTTATTATAGCTATCTTAGTGGGTGTGACATGGCATCTCATTGTGGTTTTAATAACATTTCCTAATGGCTAATGGTGTTGAGCACCTTTTCATGTGCTTATTGGTCATTTGAGTATCTTCTTTGAAGAAATGTCTCTTCAGATCCTTTGTCCACTTTTAGGTTGTCTTTTTTTTTTTAAGATCTATTTATTTGTTGGAGAGAGAGACACAGAGAGAGAGAGCACAAGCAGAGGGACCAGCAGGCAGAGGGAGAAGCAGACTCCCCACCGAGTGAGGAGCCCAGTACGGGACTTGATCCCAGGACCCCGGGATCATGACCTGAGCCAGAGCCTGACGCTTAACCGACTGAGCCACCCAGGTGCCCCTAGGTTCTCTTTTCTGCTGTTGTGAGTTCTTTATATATTTTATCAGATATGTAATCTGCTAACATTTTTCTCGCTTTCTGTGAATTGTCTTTTCACTTTCTTTTTTTTTCCTCCTGATAAAGAGCTTCATTTATCTGATGGGATAGTTAATTTTCTTTTTACGATTTTTAAAAAAAATTCAAGTATAATATTAACATACAGTGTTATGTTAGTTTTGGGTGTAACTTTTCACTTTCTTGATGGCGTCCTCTGAAGCAAAAAAATTTTTAATTTTGATTAAATCCAATTGATCGATTTTTCTTTGGCAGCTTGTGCTTTGGTGTTGTATCTGAGAAACCCTCACTTAATCCAAGGCCACAGAGATTTGTTCCTATGTTTTCTTCTAAGAGTTTTTGCTCTTATATTTGGATCTATAACCCATTTCGAGTTAATTTTTGTACATGATGTGATGTAGAGGGTCTTTTTTTTCTTTTTTCTTTTTGCATGTGGATACCTGGCTGTCCAAGTACCTTTTGTTGAAAAGACCGTTCTTTTCCCACAGAAGTGCCTTGGCACTCTTGTTGAAAAAAAACCTCTACTTTAAAAAATATGATATTTTGTTTTAATAAAAAGTGGTAAGATAACAAATGGGTGTTCTTTGGCCTCTTGGTGACTTCTGACATTCAGTTGAATAGTTGTCACAAGTGTCATCAATATCTGCAGTGGTTTTCATTTAGAGAAACCACCAATCCTACAATTCATCTAACTAAAAATGGGATTTTAAATGGGACTCTGTCTCAGCTTCAACCAGGGCTCCAAGGCAGTAGGTGCCTTTGTGCAAATTAGCACAAAAGCAACCCCACTGGGTAGGTGAATTACGAGAAAGTGCCCCCTTCTGGCACCCTGTGTTGCTAAAGGAGCAAGGGCCGGAATTCAGCATTCACTCATCCCCTTAGCTTGTATCTTTATGTAGGATACAAACTGCATAATCATTTGCAGTCGTCTTGGATTTCATCTACAGCAACTTTCCAAAGTGAGTTTCAAGGCCATCTAAGCAGGACTTACAAAAGAGTTGGCAGAAACTACTAACTCTACCCTAAAAAAGAGGTTGGAGAGACCAAGAGAAAAGATATCTTTGGAGAGAGTTGTGTTGAGACTCTATCTCCCTTAAAGATCAGGTGGGGCAGGAGATACTTCTCCTTCGCCTCAAATGTGAGAAGGTCCTTTTGGGACCACCTAGAAAGTATCCCATTCCCTATGAGATGGGAACTGCTTGACTGACACAGCCTGAAAAAATATGTACTGGCATAAGCCTCCTTCAGCCACAGAGTAGAGAGGAGTCACTACAGTATAAGTGACATCAGATCAGTGTTGTATGGAGCAGATGAAGCCATGAATGAGCGAGTCAGGCCAGGGCTGTTCAAGGATCTGCCCAGAAGGAGCACCTAGAAAGGTGAGGAGACAAGCATAAAGAGGTACAAGTTTTTTGCTAGATACTCAAGAGCTAATGGAAGTATTAGAAAGGATCAGTTGGAAGAGATAGGTCTCTATTTTTCAAAGGCCCTTCCAAGTAAGAGATCTCCAAAGATTTGGGAGTGAAAGAAAATCCATAGATGTGTCCATGAGAGAAAAAGTCAGGCTTAACCATTCACCAGTTCTGAAGAGGACCAACACCAGCTCAGGAGGGGGTACCCATCAAGGAAACCTTTGCCTATTTCTCTACCCCTTGTTTTCTCCCTCACTCACATCCCAACCCTGGAGGGGTCAGAAGTCACAGTGAGTGGCAGAAAAGAAAAGGCAGAATAAAGAGAAAAGTCGTCAACTTCTCCCCTTTTCCTACTGGTGGCTCCAAGTAGGAAAAGACACTTAACTTCAAATCAATGTTTTAAGTCAACTATTACACGGGACTAGGTGTTAATTACTAACATAAGTCTCACTTTTGGTTAAAAGTGTCCAAAAGACATCTTGTTAGCTAAGAATGTACATATAAATACATACTTGTAATTGTCCCTTACGGTCGACCCTCCCCAAAGGCAAGGGGAAGACGAATTTCAGAGAATGGGTTTGAATAGGCAGTATGGGAGGAGGGAGAAGTAAAATGGTATTTGTGCGCACTCTCTCAGTGACACTTACTCAATGTATTCACTCCCACACTATCAAAATCAATAAACTACCACATGAAAAGTAGCCATGTCTCTTTAAATCAGATAATGTCGTTTCAAGAATCTCTGTAAAAAAATAACTTTGATTCAATTTGAACAATACTTTAAGTAGTTCCCTAAAGAAATAACTGTACTGTGATTTGGGCATTGATAGCTGTAACACGATTTAAACACGGCTTCACTTTTTTGTCTTAATACGATTCCACCCACTGCATCCTTCTGTGTGTTGTTTTGATGATCCTGTCACTTAGGGTTCTTTGAGCTCAGTTTTAAGGAGTCAACAATGAATGAATTGGGATCCATTTTCAAGAATTCTTCACATAGTTTGAAACCACCCTATATAATTCCATCATACCGGATTATAACATGAATAGGAACAAAAAAGCTAATCATGACATAGAAGCAACTTCATGTCAAATAATATCCATGAATGAGCCAATTTAGTAAACTCTGAATTTACTTAGCCTGTTTGAACATCCATAAAAAGGACTTAGCAACAACAGTCTTTCCATATGCCAGGTGAAAGCCTCAGAGGGAATAGGCCTCAGTTTAATAATGAAAGAGAAGGGAAAGGGCTGATAATTATTCTGTCTAAACAGTGTTTTGCGGCCTAACATTGATTGTGTCTTGAAATCTCCTTTGGGAATGGAGCAGGCAGCTTTTCCTTTGCTTTCACAAACCTCATGCAAATTATTTAAACATTTTTGCAATTATTTTCCTGAAACTGAGTTCTGGCACACAGCCTAGAAACACTGAAAAGTGACATCACACTGCACCCAGAGATTTGGGTTCCAAACAATTCTCTAGGGATCCTTACAATGAACTGTTTTGGAGGCCAATTTCCATATCACCATGTAAACATGGGAGTCTATTGGTACTTCTGCCTATAAAGAGTCTCCAGATAAGGACACCACAAGTAAGCAAATGTTCGGGCAATTTAATTCTAGTTATCCTGCGATAACTTGACGGTATGTGGTTTCTTTTAATGTCCTTTCTAACTATCTGTGTGAAAAAATATTTCTGTTGGCACTTTCTTAAATCCTTGATGTGTCTATGACTCCCCTTTTAAATGTTAACCACAGAAAGAAGCCCGCTCGCCCTTTTCTCTGTCCCAGACCTTATATCTGGTTATTCATAAGGATAATTTTATAATTAATGCAGATGACTGGCCTAAAAATGATGACCCTCTTTTGTACTATTACTTCATGCTGAGGACAAAGAGGATACAGGAAAATTACTCCTTGGCCCAGGAAGTTTATTAAAATGCTAAATGAAGGTCTGGCGGCAGCTCAAAGAACTTTAAATAACCTTGTGGTGGAAAACCTCCAAAACCTCTTTTTACCGTCAGCTTAAACTAGGCTGGCTGTGACAAAGAGTAAGAAAATAAGTAGTTTCAAGAGTGCAAAAACACATCTATTTTTAAGAGGTAGGTTCGTCCAATGATTGTGGGCAAATGTGATACAGCCTTCTGAGGAATGATGACGATAATTTATCGTACTGTGGTTTTGCAGGGTTCACAACCAGTCCTGGGCAGATTCCACATGTCAATCGTGAACGAAGGAATGCAGAAGGAAGTGTAATTACGTCATGGTCAATGCAGTGTTCTCTCTTGGTAGTCAGTGCAACATATGCCACAAACACACTCTGTGAATAATGTTCTTGTGGCTGAAATTCCATGGAATGAAAACACGATGTTACATGAAGTAGAATGACAAATGCTACTCCAACTAATTCCGCTCTAGTACCTGGGGCTCTAACTCCACATGTACTTTTGGTTCTGTGTTGCTGTGCTGGATCCTTCAAACATGCAACAAGTTGCGGACCAACTAAAGATAAGAGACTGCAGGGCAAACTCATTGAGCCATGGTATCTGCAAATCATTACTGGGGCATCTGAAAACTGTATTAGAATTCTCAAAAAACCCATAGGGATCAAAACACCACATACAAATTGAACAGGAAGGGAAGCTGACTTTTTAATGTGGTCCCAGTGAGAACAAAAGAGGAAAGTCTCCACAGCCTCCAAAGAAAGGACAATGATGGGGAGAAGGCAGGTTTTCCTCAGAGCCTTCACATGGAGTACTGTGCCCTTTCTTTCTAGTCTGACTTCAACCTCAACTAATGGAGCTTGTCTCCCACGGCCTTGTTCTGAGCGCATGAAGCTGTGCTTAATGGGAATCCCTGGGCTCCATCTGAAGTTGTTCCATCAACCTCTTCCCTACAACCAAGCTCCCAGACCCAACATTAGTCAGGAACAACTTAAGGGAAGTGAGCCTGGAATTCAGTATCATGCTGCTGGCCAGCTAACACAGGATATTGGCTCCAGTTCTGATACCCAGGCTTGTAAGACCTGGTCCTACCCTATTCACTGGTCTTGTAACTGGGCCCTGCTATGTTTCTTGTTCCCGTCTTAGTCACTTATCCATCATGAATTTTTCTGGAACTAAAACCCACCTTGTTTCTATTTTTCAGGCCAGGGCTGCTCCTGAATCACAGGCCAAGGACTAGAATTCTCAATCCATGACTATCACCAGCTTCGGGATTCTTCCTTCACATCATGCCCCAAAGCTGGCAGCCTCCTGACTGGCCCACAACCAGGCCAGATATAGAGTTCCTTTGCTCTTGGACTGAACTCCCTTCTAGCTCCTGCTGCAGGGCCTGTGCCCCCACTGCCTGCCCCAGCCTAGCAGGCAGAGGCAGCTTCCAAACCTGTCTTCTCTAGTCAGTCGTGCCTCATTCAGGTTAACTAGGCCATTTCAGGCGATACCCCAAGATATGAAGTCAGCTCAAGAGGCTGACTTCTCCCAGCTGAGTGCTAACTGAAGCTAGAAAAACAATTCAGATAGCTCTGTGCTAAGATTGATGCTTTTACCTTTGTAACTGCCGGGCTTTTTAAGCCGTTTTTGGACAGTTAATATCACATATGCTACTTATCGATCAAATCAAGACTGTTATTATAGAGTCACCAAAAACCCTAATTTTGGAAAATACTTCATGTTTTAGGAAAATAGTCATGATTTAATGCTTGAGAGAAAAGCAGGATACACAGCTATATAAAGCTGTCTGAGCTCATTGTGGCAGACATCATGTGGGATTTTGGCGGCTCAGCATCTAAACTCCCATCCCAAGTTTGCGGAATTTCCCACCATGTGATTCTTGTGCCATGAAGGCCTCCTACCTTTACAGAGGTGAGGGATTAAGAACCTTTTACGTCATCATCCCCTGACAGCTGGAGTAGGCATATAACCTGGACTTGATCGAGGACCCAGACTGACCCAGACTTGGAATTGGGAGCCAATGAGCCACAGAAGCAAGGATGGCAAAAACTCATCCTATCAGTGAGAGGACACAGTTTCTGAGGACAGTGGGATCAGCAACCCCTCCATCAGTATCTGGGCTGGCTGTGGCAGAAGTATTGGCTTCAGCGAAAGGTCTTTATTGTGACAGTATGGGAGCTTCACCAGAATAATTCTGTGGTATTATCTGGTTTTCAACCTCCCTTGGTCACTTCTACTCTTACTCTTTTCCAGGACTGGTCCCCCAGGCGTTCTCATGAATTTCTGAGCTACCAAATATCTGTTCAGTAAATTCCTTTCTAATTCAAGGAGTGGCCACTCTTTCTGTGGCTTGCAGGCTAAGAATCCTGATGAGTATGCCAATGTTATTTAAAATACAAAAGACAAGACATACACCTAATCTTAATAATGGTTATCTTTAGGTGTATGTGATCACAGATAATTTTAATTTTCTTCTTTCATGTGCATTTTCTAAAAATTTTAGTAAAATGGTATTACCTTAATAGTCAGAAAATAAGTAAATTTTAAAATTTGAGCTTGCTTTGGATCTCTGATGTCCTTAGTTGTTGGAAAGAAATTAACCTGATTACTCAGATGGACTCCATTTTGCTTCTTTCAAAATAAGGTTCCTGGTGACTTCAACCTTGGCCTGGGGGAAATCATAGGTATTAGGTAAGAGAAATGCCAATATATTTTATTAAGAAAAATTTCTGAGACCAGTTCTCATTTTTCACTTGTTTGTTTTTGAATTCAACAGTCCTTTAAAGGGGGGGGGGGCTGAGAAAAATGGACTACGTTTAAGGAACTTTAATACAATCCAAAGCAAAAAGGAATTTCTTTTTAGCATTAACGTTTATGAAAGTGTGGATAAGCACAGTATGGTCACTCCTATGATTCTTTGTTGGTTTCTCTTAAACAGACATCCCAACAGCTTTATGAATACTAAGAATAATAGTCTAGAATACTAGGGTACTGGACCTATCAGTAATGCGTGCAGTTGGCCTAAGTGGTTACTAGCAACGGTGTGGGTAGCACAGAGGTCCTTCCTTAGAACAAAATCCTAGCTACCAAGAGAAAACTCAGACCACCAATGTTAGGACGCAGTGATAGTCTTGTTTCTCTGTGAAAGGGCACAGAGAGATTTTCGGTATCCCAGACTTATACTAGGAGACTATCTGCTTTTAACCCTGGGTAAAAGATTAGAATTACATGGAGTAAGGGTCTCTTGCCTCTCCATCAACACTACTGAGAAACCAGTCAAGGGAAGTCTGTGCATCTGAATGAGCTGTGATCACTGGGTTGCTGCAACCCTCAGAGTGTGGGAATCCCATGATCATGCCAAGCCGAAGGAGCAAAGCATAGTAGAATGGAAGGGATGGAATTTAGTCCAGTAGACTTGGTGTTAGATCCCAGGCCAAACATCCATTAGTTGGTGCATGAGTTATTTGACCTCCGTGAGCCTCGGTTTCACCACAGAATGCAGATAAAAGAAAAAGCTCATGTTAAAGGAAATAATGTACATAAAACTCCCAGCACAGTTTCTGGCTTATAATGGATACTCAGTAAGTGTAAGTACTCTTCCATCCATGACCCTGCCCCCCTTATTTTTCTGGGAAAATCTCTATCTTTTACAAAGACTGCCCTCAGATGCAATTTTTGTAATAAGATAGTTATTTTCTTTAAATCTCTCAAATCTGGTAAAAGGCTATAGTTACCTTCTAATTATTCCCTGGGAGGAAATACCTTGCCAAACCCTGAAAAGTTACTGATAAAGGGAAACATTTTCAATGTTTAGCCAAGCAAATAATCTATGTCAATATTGCATGTGACAAAATGGTCATCATTTAACATGTAGTAATCCATATGAAAATTCAGGGGAAAGGTATCAGAGCCCACAAGGTTCAATAGTACAACAAAAGAAGGATTGACATTTGCTTGGCAAGCATGCCAAGCTTCAGAAGATAATCAACATGTTCTTCTGTTTATTGAATAAGATAAATTGGGCACAATGCCTTCATAAATTGTTTAGGTGTGGCTAATTAGGTTGGACATTAAGATACAGCTTCCCATACTCTTTTAAACACCATTTTTCTTGCCAACATATAAATGGGACTCCAGTCTCTGAGAAGGTGACACAAGAATAGAAGTGCACAAAAGAAGGAAAATCAAACTAGAAAAGGAGCTCTGTCAAAAAAAAAAATCAATAATTTTGCTACTGAGAAATTGCTTCCATCCTTATCCAAGAAGGGGTGGAAAGGTCAGGCCAAGCTAACTTGGGTGATAAATGAGTTTATAAAGTAGCTTATATCAAGGGACTAATTTAATTGGCTGCTTTAAGTGTAATAATATACCACACTTCCTACAGATTTTTTCATTTATTAAAATCTTAAAATTAAGCTGAGTGTAAGTAAGGCACACCATATCCACCTGAATGGTATAAGCAGCACCAACTGCTGCTGGGGCATAAAAGCTTTCAATATTATTATTAACAATATCTATCTATCTATCTATCTATCTATCTATCTTTTTAATGAGATTTTTTTCTTCTTGACATTTTAGACAATTCCAAGTCATACAAGAACAAAGAAAATATATTTTTGTTCTGCCCACATGGGATATTTGGAACCTCACTAAATGCCCACTGTGGTTGCTCCCAAATTACAGTTTAAATAGAGACTTACATTAAGGAGTTTTGACTGTATATACTTACAAACACCTAGATGGGCATTCTCAGGTTTAAAACTCAGTTTTCCTCATTTCTACCAGTTGTATGTTATCAATGTAATTCATATACCACAGGCTGTCACCTTCTATGTTAAGAGAAAGATAAGGTATTTGGGAGACAATGTCAATTTTAAACATCATTTGACACAAGTTCCCCACCTCTTTTATAAGAATAACAGGTAGATAGAACAGCTCTGGATTAGGAACACAGTTAAAAACACTATAGAACAATGTAATCTAGCAACATTTGCCTCCTAGAATGTTAAGAGAAGGGATAAAAGCCAGTGGAAGGTTAAGTCCTCATGAAGTCCTTATGAAGAACTGTGTTGGTGCACGCAGTAAATGATTCTGAGCTTAGAACCTGCAAATCTAACTTTTATAGGTAAGGGAAATAAAAATGAGAGGGAAAGAACCAATACAGTATTAGATCATGTTTTCTGCTGATAGTTGATAGAGATGGTAATAGATATTATACAAAACAACCATCAAAAAGTTTAAAAGGTTAGGGTGTGTGGGTGGTGCAGTCAGTTAAGTGTCTGACTCTTGGTTTTGGCTCAGGTCGTGATCTCAGGGTTGTGAGATTGAGCCCGGAATTGCGCTCTGCACTCAGCGTGGAGTCTGCTTCGGATTCTCTCTCCCTCTACCTCTGCCCCTCCTGCTTGTGCTCTCTCTCTCTCTAAAATAAATAAATCTTAAAAAAAAAAGGAAAAAGTTCAAATAAAGTTAGGAAATTCTGTATTAAGCAGGGTGAAGCAGGTTTTTCTTTCCTATTGTTTTTTTTTTTCTTCCTAATTTCAAGAATCCTCCAGGCGTCTAATAAGTAAAGGTGCACTGAAATCTTCAAAAGGGTAGCAATAATGGTCAATAAGGGTAAAGGTCTCCTTGTGCAAGAGAAAGCTAGGTTTAATATTAAATGTAAATCATATTACATAATAAAACACATAGCCTGCTGAACACTTCCCTGAATTTCCCAAGCTTTCTATGGTGAAATGCAAAAAACTCTTTCCTTTCCTCACCCTGATATTCAATCCAACACTAAGTCCTGTCAGCTCTACTTCCAAAGTATATCCTGAATCCAACTACTGCTTACTAGTTCCCAAGACCAGGACCCTAGTCAAAGCCCCATCTCCTTTCTCCCGGACTGATGCAGCATCTCCTGAAGGGATCACTGCCACCAGCCTTGCCAACCTTCAGTCCATCTGATTCCTCCACAGAGCAGCCAACTAGGGGAATCTTTCTGAAGCATAAATCAGATTACATTTTTCTCCTGCTTAAAACCTTCCAAAGACCTCTCCCTGAACCAGAATGAAATCCAAACTCCTGCCCTGGGGCAGCAAAGCCTTACTTGCTCTGGCACCTGTCCATCTGCTCTCACAGCCTGCCCTGCTCCCTTGCTGCTGTTCTATAGTCACACGGCCTCCTCCCCATCTCCACACAAACCAAGCCCTCTCCACTCATGAGGCCTTTGCTCTTGAGGTGCCTTCTGCTAAGGATACATTTCTCTACATCCTCACCTGACTTCCTCATGGTCATCCTTCAGATCTCAACTTACGTGTCACCTCCTCAGAAAGCTTTTCCCTGACAGTTCCGCCCATTTAATCCTCTTCTTTTACATTTACTGCTGCCTGAAGTGATGCTATTTACCTTGGCAGGTTTATCATCTCTCTCTTTCCAAGAACATAATCTTGAGAACAAGCACCCTCACCCAATGATGCATCCCTAATGCTGAGAATGAAGCATAGCACACAGTAGATGCTCAATATGTCTTTGAGAGGGAAAATTCAGAGAAAAGTACAGGGCTAAATGCTGTGCATAGACTAGCCAGCTGTTCATCATTCTCATTTTATAGAAAGGGAAACGAAGAAGAAGAGAGGTTAAGCCACTTGTCTCATGGCTCACTGTGAGTTCCTGTGTATCATACCAATAATGACTGGGGAGAAGATAACTGCTTCCAAAGTTTTATTTCCTGATCCCCTAAAACCTAGCAGTGCAAACTCTGCAACTTCTAACCACTACTACCACAACAAAGCCTGCAGTTTCACTCTTTCTTTTTATTGCAAAATATATTTATATTTTATTTATCAGGCTCTTGACTCTTCTAAACAAGTAAATTTTTCAGGTAAGTAAAGCTTACCTGTTAAATGTCAAAGTCTCAGGTATTTACATCATGTTTGGCAAGATGGTTCTAAAGGTACTGTATATTTCTCAGTCTTCTTAGAGTATATTTAGCAAGATTTAATGTTTCCTGAAGAACACATGGTAATTTTTAGAAACATCAGTTATTATTCTGAACAGCAAAAAAAATTCTAGTCATCATAACAAAATTGGCTACATAATGTGCAGAGCCCAGTGCAAAATAAAAATGCAGAACCTCTTGTTCAAGACTTAATAAGAATTTTAAGATGATGGCAGCAGAACATTAAACCAGGCACAGGACCCCATATGACTACACAGGCTGCACACCACCAAGTTGAGCCTGCATCATACTCCACACAGTATCATATACATAATAGAGATTCATAAGCATTTACTGAATAATGAATATCTTTAAGGCTTACTGAGTGATACAGGGCTCGTTGCTCTAAATGAATTCAAATGTGATAAAATAATAATAATATTAATTGAGTTATGTGTCAAGCATTGTTCCAAGTGTTTTACATGCATTTTTCTATCTGATCCTCCTCAGAAAACCTTGAGATTCATTGAGGATTTTATGGCTGCAGGTAACGAACACAACTGGAGTGGCTTAACCAAAACAAGGGTTCAATTTTCATATATTTAATAAGGATCTAGTATCCAGAATATATAAATAAACAAAGAACTTTAACAATTTATATCAGTCAGGGTTCTCCAGAGAAACAGAACCAATGGAACATATATGCATATATATCATGTGTGTGTGCACATGTGTATATAGCACATATGCATACTTGTATATAATATATATACAAAAGTATATACTTACATATATACATATATTATTTATATAATACATATGTATATACATACTTATATACAAACACACAAAAACATATAAAGAGATTTATTTTAAGGAACTGGCTCACATGATTATGGGGTCTGGCCTGCAGGCTGGAAACTCAAGCAGGATTTCTAGTCTTGAGGCAGAATTCTTTCTTTTTCAGGAATCCTCAGTTTTTGCTCTTAAGGCCTTCAACTGACGGGGTTGAAGTCCACCCCTCTTATCAAGGGTAGTTTCTTTTACTTAAAGTCAACTGTAAATGGTAATCACATCTACAAAATATCTTCACAGGAATATGTAAACAAGTGTTTGACTCAACAGTTGGGCACCATAGCCTCACCAACTGATATATATAACTCACCATCACACAACTCAATAACAAAGACAACCCACTTTAAAAAACAGATGACTTGGGGGACGCCTGGGTGGCTCAGTCGGTTAAGCGTCTGCCTTCGGCTCAGGTCATGATCTCAGGGTCCTGGGGTCAAGCCCCACATTGGGCTCCAGCTCAGCGGGGAACCTGCTTCTCCCTCTGCCTGCTGCTTCCCCTGCTTGTGTTCTCTCTCTCTGACAAATAAATAAATAAATAAAATCTTAAAAACAAACAAACAAACCAAACAGTTGACTTCAGAATAGACATTTCTCCAAAGAAGGTATACAAATGACCAATAAGAACATAAAAAAGATGCTCAATATTGTTAGTCATCAGGGAATGCAAATCAAAACGACAATGAGGTACCAAGTCACACCCACTAGGACAGCCATTTTTTTAAAAGATTTTATTTATTTATTTATTTATTTATTTATTTATTTATTTATTTGACAGAGAGAGCAAGAGAGCACAAGCAAAGGGCGAGGAAGAAGCAGGTTCCTCACCAAGCAGGGAGCCCGATGCGGGGCTTGATCCCAGGACCCTGAGATCACGACCCGAGCTGAAGGCAGATGCTTAACCATCTGAGCCACCCAGGCGCCCCAAGGACAGCCATAATTTTTTTTTAAAGGAAAATAGCAAGTACTGTAGAGGATGTGGATAAACTGGATCCCTCATACAGTGGTGATGGGAATGTAAAATCGTGCAGCCACAGTTTGGCAATTTCTCAACAAGCTTTACATAGGATTACCATATGACCTAGCCACTCCTCTTCTAGGCATATACCTACAAAAACTGAAAACAGATATGCAAATAAAAACTTGTACACAAATGTTCATAGTAGCTCTATTCACAATAGCCAATAGGCAGAAACGACCCAAATGTCCATCAACAGATGAGTGGACAAACAAAATGCGATATACCCTTACAATGGACTATTATTCAGCTATTAAGAAAATGATGTAGTGATGCATGTTATAACATGGGTAAACCTTGAAAACATTATGCTAAGTGAAACAAACCAGACACAAAAAGTCACATATTGCATGATTCCACTTACATGAAATATCCAGAATGGGCAAATTCACAGAGACAGAAAGTAGATTAGTAGCTGCCTAGAGCTGAAGGGCGGGGAGTAAGGGGAGCGACGGCTAATGAGTTTGGGATTTTTGCGGGGGTGGGTGAAAATGCTCTGGAATTACATAGTGGTGATGGTTGCACAACAATGTATGGAATACTAAAATCCACTGCATTGTATACTTAAAAGATTGAATTTTATGATATGTGAATTAGATTTCAGCAAAGCTACTATAAAGAAAAGTCAAGGACCTGAACATCATGCATGCATGACATTTTGATAAGTTTGGAAGTTTAGAAGCCTTTCTTTGCTCAATGTCTGAGTACAGCAAATAAGCCAATTGATTGATGTAACTGCATAAGGGGCCTTCAGATAAACAAACTATTTCAGAATAAAAGCAGGAAATTCAGACAGAAGGGGTGAGGGAAGAGGAGAATAGTTCCTCTGATTTCTCTAATGACCTTTCCAGGTCCTAGAATTCAATTTGAGAAACACTAGTTAAAGCTATTTGGTAGAGCCAACATAATGTGTATCGGTGCCTCATATTTAATCTGAAGGACTGTAACGGGTCATCTGAAAGCATTAGAAAGGGTCTGGAGTGCTTTGACACTCTTGTTAGAAGCCTACTGATAGAGAAAGACATGTTGAAGAAATCTAGTTGCCTAGAGGTGTTAAATGCTTTTGTAGATAAATATCCTGGATCTATACGTTAAAAATAAAACAACCTGCAATCATTCACAAGCTTCATAGAGGAACTTGAATGAGCTGAAGCCCAGTAATACTGCTAGAGACTCATAGCATGTGAGGAAACAGAAAAGCTCTTTTTTTATTCCAGAAAAAAGGCTCAGAAAAGATCTCTACTTATAATGAACATAAACTTCTACACCAAAATCAGCTCAAGGGGAGAGACTTGTGTCATCCACAAGAGAGATGTTGAAAGGTCTTCTTCTGGATGCTTACTTCTAGTGCCCCAGGAGGAGAAACTTGCTTCTGATACAGGGCAATCCTGTTTTTTGCAAATTAGAATTAAAGCAATTTGAAATTATGTGACATAAATAATAAAGTAAGCCTTCATGCCCAAAATGGAAAGAATGCAAATTCTGAAACTGCTTCTAAATTTATCATCTCAAGTTCAAAGCTAGTATGTAAGAGATTTATAAATTGGTTTTATGCTATCACTATAGTGCCACTTTTAGCTGATGAGTAGGAATACCTGTCCCTTTTTGGTCATAATTAGGCTAGAATTAAAGGAGCACTGAATTATACAAGATCTTTAGAAGTTCTGCCTTCCTGAAACGCTACTGCCCTACACCTCAAACAAGAGACCAATCATGGGAATCCTAATCCCTCGGATTTCAACATAATAATGATGAAAGAGGAAGTTCCACAGAGACCCTTTTATCAAATGCAGTTGGGACAGGGAATTCTTTGGCTAATGGAAGATACTGGTTAAAGAAATGAATCATAAAAAAAATTGTAGATACATACATCAAAATTTTTATTTTAAATTAAAGTAACCGCATTCTTTTGCCAAGCTTTTGATATAAAGCCCAGGCTTTTTCTTTGAATGTTGGTTGGTTAGCTGGAGTTTGACCTAATCTTTCTGTCATAAACCACAACCATTATACATCCTTTATTATTTCCAGTGATAATTTCTTTGAAAGGAAGCAAAAACTCAAAGACATCTGTTGGGCAACCTGAGTGCAGAGTCCTTCTAGGTTTTTATAATTGCTTTCCCACTTTAACCATTGCTCAGCAATTCATTTTCATTGAATCTTTTCAAAATATTCAACCAAGTTTGCAGAAAAAACCTTTCTTTTTGTACTCATATGTTGTATGTTTATGTAACATTTAATTTAGTTTATTAATAATAATGACAAGTTTAACTGGGATGAAACAGGCTGAGGAAGAAATAATCTGGGTCTGGGGAGGTATAAAACTCAACTGATGGTAGCAGAAGGAATTCTAGAGAGTGGCCTCTGGCTGTGGTGGCTACAAGTTGGTATGTTTCCCTGCAATATTGGGCACACTCTCAGCAATGTGTCCCGGGGCCAACTGGAGCTGCTCTACACCACCTCCCCTGCCCTGCCCCACGGCCTCCCTCTTCCTCACTGCTCTAAGTTCATCTGCAAGCTCAGGGCCCTCCTTCCTCAAACAGCTTAGCTACTAGTGATGGCCAGACCTGCCATGCTCAGTGCCTCGTCATTAAAAAGCCCCACTGAGTGTATGACGGCATGTGTCCAGACGCTGGTCATCATCATGGTGTTGTGGTATGACTGTTCAGGTACATGCCTAGGTGTTATATATTATCTGTGGCTGGTTTGGCCACATAGTTCTGTAACATAGAAGAAACTGTTTCTGAAACTTGAATGCTATAGTTAGCCCAGAACAGTTTTTGCCACCGTATAAAGTAATTTGGTTGGGGTCTCGGGATGACATGGTAGGGGGTACAAAATGCAGTGAAAGCCCTCTTTTGATGCTCCCTCCTGCATAACCGACTTCACAACCTGTACAGCTGACCCTTGTCACCACCCTAATACATGTCCCTTGGTGGAACTGGAGAAAAGAGATGCACATCCATTGAATCATGACAAACGTGGTATCATCTCTTTGTTGACAACTGTATCATTTAAATTTGGAAGGGTAAAGTCAATTTGCATAGTGTTATGTGACAGAGTGTATGGCCTCAACCACCCTGAAACCCCAGGGTAACCAATTCCACAGAATACTAGTTTCCTTTCCCTTCCTTTTCCTAATCACTTTGCTGGTCAGCTACCCTAGATTTTTTTTTTTTTTTTTTTTTTGAGGGGTGGAGGTGGTAGGGTGGGAGGTGGGAATACAGTTTTTAAAAGGCTTAATGTGAAAACTAAGGGAAATGGGAAATCAAAGGCTATGATGGGCCAGAAAAAAATCCTTGAGAATCACCAATACTAAGGATGGAATCAAAATTCAAAATGATGTGTGTATAGTAGAAAAAAGGTTAGACATAGATAGCAGTTATATATTTCAGAATTTCAGAAAAGAAATAAGACTTTGAGAAAATAATAGACTTAGAAAATGCCTATGAAATAGTTAAACCAGAAAAGCAAGGGTTTGTAGCCCAGAGGTAACCAAGTCAATGGATCCTGAGGGCCCCAGGCCACATGGTGACAGCAAGAGAACAGCTTCCAGGTCACAGGTTAGGGTGATGCTTTTTTCAGGGTTCCAGGTCCTTTTTCCATGTTTTCCCTTTGTCATCTTTAACAAACCCTTTTCAAATTACAGCATGATTTCCATTTTGTCCCCAGAGAGGTAACACTACATTGGCTTCATACTCATACCCATCTCTCATGTTATTGGAGAATGCTCCTTCCAGATGCTCAGATACTTGTCCATCTTAGTTTCTTCCTCTGGATCATTTTGATGCTAACAACATATGAACTCCCTAGCCCCATTGCTCTTGAAGGTTCTACATTTGCCTCCGAGTGAAATCCCTCCAAAAATGTTTCCTCACATAATATTTACCTTCTAGTCTACCTTGAGCTGAACTAGATACCTTGGGGCTCATCTGGTGTGTTTTGGGGACTCTCCTAAATGTGCATTGCCCACATACCTCTGTGACATGTTTGAACAAAGTAATTTCCATTCTCTATCCCAGTCTTACATACCTACAAATTCTCCACTAATTGCATAACCCATATAGCACTGTCCCTTTGTGTGCATGGGTTAATTTGCACAGATTACACTGATTGTCAACCTCCCCCCTCCCCATCCCCTCAGTAGCTTCCATGACTCTGGAAGCCACCACAGAGTCCCCTCTTCAGACACAGCCCCTTTCACCTAGGCCTTTACTAGCTCTGTCTCCTGGTTATTTTCCCCAGCTTACAACCAGGCCCTGAGGCTTCCTTCCACTCTAGCTGGGTTTAACAAAACATCTTCTCAACAAAGGCTGGTCTCTTTCTACATGGAAACTCTCTTCTGGTAGCTACACGAGAAACAAAATTGAAAACTTCATACCTCTGATTCCCACTGGTGGGCCAACTTCTTGTTTTGCCCACAACTCTTAACGGCTCCCTGGAATGAGGTTCTGTTGCTCCCCCTGCTGCAGCAACCCACCTTCTTTTTGGACTTCTGGTTTTTGACAGCTCTCTGTTTCTATCTTTATAGGCCTACCTTAACCTCAACACAAACTGCCACATACTGCTACCTTAACACATTCTGTGATAAGATTTATCAGCAGTAAGAACTATCACTCAAACAAGACAGCAAAGCAACTCTCCAGGGGTGTCATTCTTGGTAACAAAAGAAACTAGGGATTTCATTTATTTTGCAATAATTAGCTTTTCCCCTCCACCATCATCCAGGTTATCTTTAATGCTCTCTTTAAGCTATTTCCTGGAGTGGTCTTGTACAGCTCCAGATTTCAACCTGGTTATCTGGCTAAATTCTTTAATTACCTCAGATTCAATACCAAATCCTTGACCATTATACAACCTTTTAAGAAACCACAGCGCAGTTATTCTGAAACATTATTCTGAAACATTATGCTGCACAAGAATCTCCTGGAGAGTGTGTTTAAAAGGCAGGTGTCCAGGACCCTTCTCTGCAATTCTGCTTCAGTAGATCCTGGACCCTGCCTAAGTGATTCTGAAGCCAGTATAGGAGGAGCATATTCCTACTTATTTATTTATTTATTTATTTGAGAGAGAGGGAGAGCAGGCACAGTGGGGGGGGGGGGGGGGGGGGTGGCAGAAGGGGAAGAAGAGGGACAAGCAGACTCCCCACTGAGTGCAGAGCCTGACAAAGGGCTTGATTCCAGACCCTGAGACCACAACAAGAGTCAGACGCGCAACCAACTGAGCCAGCCAGGTGTCCCTAGGAGGAGCATCTTCCTTCCCAAAGTGGGCCATTTATACCATGGTCGCCCAAGACATATTAATAGTTATGTGTTTAATTTACATTTTAAAAAATCCATAGAAGAGTAAAAAACATGATTTCATAGATACTACTTAGAAGGCTAAGTAAAACTAGTGAGTTAATTGAAAGGATTATTAAGCAAATAACAGAGTAGAATGCATATGGCAAAAACTGTGGAAGTGGAATGTAAGTGATGAATCTGGAGAAACAGCAAGTCAAGGATTAGGACTGCTTCTATGAACACTCGACACGGCTATTTTTTAAACTTCCAGGATATTTCTTTGATATATACCATGTATTTTTTTTTTTTACTTATAAAAGCTACAGAAAGTTGAAAACTTCGTGAAAATAGAAAGAAGAAATTAGCAGTCACGTCGGGCCTGCTTTTGCTTCCTCTCTCTCAATTTCGCTCAGTCTCTCTTTCTCAATCCTTTATTCTTCATGCTTTTAAAACATACTGCACATACAGATTGGCCACTATTTTTAATTTTTTTTTTAACATTTTGCCATGCCAGTAAATAGTTTCCAAAAAGATGATTGTAATGGTTTAATGACATTCCAGCACAGAGCAGTGGTTAAGAGCACCTGGGCCAAACGGCCTGGTTTCAAACCCCAGTGCTGCCTTGGGTAGATTATTTAACTGTCCTATGCTTTCATTTCCCCATTTGTAATATGGGAATAGTAGCACTCCTAAGTCATAGAATTGAAGTAAATGAGATGGAATACTTAGAACACCTAATTAAGTACTTGAAAAGTTTAAACATTATCAGCCCAGGTATTACCATATTTAAATTATTCCTTTATTTTTTGATGTTTTATATTCTCTAGAATGTTTGTGATTCCTATAGGACCTTGATTCTGGGGTCACAAAACCCACATATCAAAATGCAGGTGGAGCAACAGCTCCTGTGTTCACTACTTCCCATGGCCTGTCTACTTCAGCTCTTTGGTTTTTATACTTCTCCTAACACTGACTCTTTTTATGTGTATTCAAAATGTCTTCCCACTCCACGCTTAAGCAAATATGACCATTCTTTCACACCAGAGGTAGGTGGCTCTGTCGCCATCATACACAGTTCTTATTGCTTTGGTCCTGTGACTCTAGGATAAACCAACATGGGGGGATTACTCTCTCAAATATAGTTTGTTGTCTGTATTTTCTCCTTTACTAAACCAAAGGAAGTTCTTAGTTTCAAGAAAAGACTTACTACACACGAACTTGGTCAACCTCTAAGACAGTCATTCTCAATTATTCTGCTTAAAAGTTGGATGTGTCTCAATCAAACTTGCAGGCAGAAATTCAGCCTTAAACTCTCTATTACACCTTTTCTCCTCTGTGAATGTTCTGGTTTATGGTTTGGACTGTACTTTAACAGTTGGTGGGAATTCTAGCAAGTACCTCGAAGGCCCTGTCAGAGTCCTGCTCTCTTCTATGCCTCTTGCCACTACCAAGTTTCATTCAAATCTAAACATAATCTACTTAAAGATACTGCAGGTGCTTCTACTTTATTCTGCAAGAGAAAATCCTTAGTTCTACATGTTTTTCTATAGGTAGCAGCTATGGAAGAGACTGAACCCCACAAAGCAAACCTATTTCTGGATGACCGACAGAAGACACTTGTGCAGTCTGCACTTGATGGTCCACTATTACACAGATCTCTGTGACAGCAAATTAGGAAGAGCAGTACCTAGAGCTTTAGATATACCTTTACATCCCTCAACTTTCGTTTTGAAAAATTACAAACCTACAGAAAGTTCCTAAGAAGAGTATAATGAACACCCATATAACCTTTATCTAGGTTCCCTAATTATTAATATTTTATCACATTTGGTTTCTCTGTCAGTATATGTATTTGTTTATATGTGTAAATTAAATATATATATACTTTTATAAATACACACATAAACATACTTATTATTATTATTATTACTATTTTGCTGACACCTTACCCCTAAGAGTAAAGACATTCCCTTATATAACCATAAGAATGAAAATTTAAGGGGCACCTGGGTGGCTCAGTCTGTTAAGCATCAGCCTTCATTCAGGTCCTGATCTCAGGTACTGGGACCTAACCCCATGGTGGGCTCCCTGCTCAGCAGGGAGTCTGCTTCTCCTTCTGCCCCTCCACCCTGCTCATGCGTGTGCTCTCTTTCTCACAAAAATTAAAAAAAAAAAATCTTTAAAAAAAAGAATGAAAATTTAATATTGATATGATACCATTATGTATTACATAGGTCAAATTCCCCCAATTATTTCTATAATCTGTTTTAACCTAAATTAGTTCTTTAACCTAAATTCTTTCTCTTTTGCAACATTGATAAGCATATTTTGTTGTTGATGATGTTGTTTTGTTTTAAAGAATGTTTCTCAATTTGGATCACTTTGATTACTTTCTCATAATTAGATTCAAGTTAAACTGGGAGTTGGAGAGGTGGGGCAGAAATACTACATAGATGACACTGTGTACATCAAATAAAGAGTCTCGTGATGTCAGTTTTGTAGCTCATTGGTGGTACTAAGTCTGGTCTCTTGGTGAAGGTGATATTCACCAGATTTCTACATTGTGAAAAGTGTATTTTCCCTTTGCGGTTAATACGATTCTATGGGATGAAATTGTTTGAATATCCTATTTCCTAATGTTCTTTCCACCCAATGGTGTTAGTATCCACTGATAATTTTGACTAAATAGTTGTAATAACTATGGTGGTTGTAAAATGATAATTTCCTGTTTCTGTTATAACTTCTACATTTATAATTGGCATTTTTTCCTAAGAAAGGCTTTCCCTTCTCCTTAAATTTATTTCCTAATCTTTATGAGTTCATAGATATTTTAAAAATTCAATGTGTTCAGTCAATTCCTGTCATTGTTCTCATTTTGATGCATGGATTATTCCAAATTCGGCCAGAGGGAACCCCTTCAAGTTGGTCAATAAGCTTTTGATGAAGACTCTGTACTCACAGTCTGAATTTTGGACAATTACATTTAAGAGCGAGAGGGATAGAGAGGGCTAAAGTTCCTCAGCTCTGTGATAAATATTCTACACACATTGTTGCACTAATTCTTACAAAAGCCTATAAAGTAAGCACTATGTTTCATTGAGATATTTTAAAGTTCTGTAATTAATATAAAAGTCCTGATACATAGATATTACCATACACATGGACATTCAGGATAGAACTCAAGAATATCAACAGGTAAATAAATGGAAGCTCACAATAGAGCCAGAACTAACATCTCCTTTATACACACCTGATAAAAATATGTTTGCTTTTAGGTATGTGTTTGTGTGCATTTACCCAGTTCTTCAGTGATGTTAATCCAGAATCACATAGCATATTCTGGGTAGTTAAACACACATAATCTAACTGCTTAGCTAGCTTTATGGAGTACAAGCTCTCAACTACTTCTCCTTAACTAACTTGCCGGATTCACAGATGATCTCCATTCTCTGCAAACTGAATTTTCTGTTACGCACAACATGCTGAGCACTTGAGGGCAGTAACTACTCTCCAATGTACCCAAGAACTTCTGCTCCCATTCTGCTGTAGTTTACTACCCAAGAGTCAGTAGTATTTGTTCCCAAACCTGTTTGGGTTAATTAGACTTGTGGTTGTAATATTTTAATTAATTAAATTAAGCATATTTTAATTAAATATGAAAGTTGACAAACAAGGAGAGCAGAGAAGAGAGTCGTTATTCTGAAAATGAAATTGAGTGCTTGGGACTCAACAGTCCCAAGTCACTTTAAAAAAAAAAAATTACTACTACCATAGGTGTGAGCAAAAGACTGCAACAGGAATCAGGAAAATCCTATCAGGTTCTAGATTTAGGTTGCCTTAGAAATGCCTGCTTTATCTTAAATAAAGTGAAACTAGAAATAGATGCATTATGGATCTGATTTATGCAAGAAAGTCTCCAAAATACAGATCTACACAGTGGCGGGGGCGGGGGGTTGTGAAGATCTTGACTCTACATCAAAACATCAACAAATGAGGAATCATGCTTTATTATTGTATTTTTTAGGATTTCAGACTTTAATCAAATTTTTGGATTAATTGATCCATTACTGCTCTTGGTCTTATCAAATAAGTTTCTAATGTAAAGTTCTCATTCTACAATGGTTTCAGTCAGTCTGATTTAAGGTTTCCGTGTCTTTAGAAAGTCTCAAGTTAAAGAACCACTTAGGTACTGTCAAAAATCTGTATTTGGTTGGGGCGCCTGTCTGGCTCAGGTGGAACAGCGTGCAACTCTTGATTTCAGGGTTGTGAGTTCAAGCCCCATGTTGGGTGTAGAGATTACTTAAATGAAAAAAAGAAAAAGAAAGAAATCTGTGTTTGGACTACAGGGACCCAAATGACCACTGCAGCTTACTCTCTGATGCCCAGTAATGGATCCCCCAGTAAGAAAGTGTCTAAACAACGTTCATGTCTATTGAACGTAACCAAGCAGAAAACATTCTGGGACTTTATAAACTATCTATATATCACATTATATGTTGTGTATTATTTATAGGTTAAAGTTTCTACTGAATGTGTCTTTCAGGAATGGCTCTCACTTCTTTTGAATTTCCCTGAACACTGTTCCTGCTTTTCCTAAATTAGCTCTTCAAAAAAATTAGCTGAGAAGATATTATATACTAGTACAGCATTCAAAGGCTGTATTGTATTGGAAATGGCCTATCTACTGGGTGCACCATCATTAGCCCTTTACTATTCTGACATGAGGTCAAGATTTTATTTGGCTTCTGGATTTGATTGCTACTTTACTATCAATCTAGAGCTGGGCAAAACTGCTGCTGTTCATGTAGGAGGCACTTAACATATACTTAGGGAAGATAATGTTTCTTTCTTTCACTTCTGAAAATATTCAAGAGTTCAAATGACACCTAAATAGCTGGGACACAGAGGCCACACTCAGCAGCTACACTTTCGGGGGGTGAGGGGAGGAACACACCCAGAACACACACCAGACCCTACTGTGCTCTGCCCTCCAAGTATATCTGTAGTACAGAACCCATCTCTCCCCCAGGGGCTGAATGAGCCTCACCTTTTCAGCAGGAGAAAGAGACTGAGTACAAAAGCCTGGGCATCAGAGCATAAACAGAGCAGTGTCATGTCACATCATGTCACAGTGATTTGGGTAGAGCCCCACTGCTGACTGAATCTAGTCCAGACTCCTTGGGTTGACATCCCACCTTCCCGGCTTTACTCCCTCTACTCCCACGTGTATATACATGCTCCAGCAAAACAGGAAACACTCTTCCCAAATGAGCCCTGTCTTTACCTGAATTGCTTTTCCCACCCTATTCAAACCAATCCATTTCTGCCTATTGAAATCTCACCCATCCATTAAGGTCCCTCTGGTCGAATGTCACTTTTCCTTGAAGCCTTCCTTGATTTCTCTAACTCATGGTTATCTGTCTCTCCTTTGAGCCTTTAGGTTACTAGGCGTATTTTGTATCATCATATTATCATTTTTTACTTCACCTCCTATGCTCCTTGTAAGCGACGCTAGGTTTTACTCAGTTTGCGTTTCTTGCAGGACCTTGCCCAGTTGGAGCTTGCACATAGAAGGTGTTTAACCTCTAAATAAATGTTTGATAGCTGTTCTGTGGGTTGAATTGTATAAGTTCTTGGCTCTATAACCAAGTAGTGCAATGTTGGAAAAGTTTAGGAAATATTTTTAGGAGGTAAAAGGTACATAGATTTGGAATGAAAATGTTCTACTCTAAACCATGAAATCCTCTGAGCTGAAAAATAATGCTTAGAATTCAGATAGAGTATTTGACTTCCAGAGATGTTCCTTTACGTATGCTATAAATAGATTGTGTTTATTCCAAGGCAATTTTATTTATTGAACGCGGGGAAAAATATTACTTCTCTTCTATTTTCCTGACATTTTAAAATTTTTGTCTTCACTATTTTTTACCAGTTTGATTATTAATTTAATTAATTATTAAAATATCAAGTCTTAAAAAATGATTTAAGACTGTCTACGTTCTTGACATTGAGTGGTCAAATATACAATCCTAAGGACCAATACTTCAAATAAATATAGAGAACTACTTCTTATATATGTCATCTCTATAATTTATTATTGATACATTCTATGATGATTTATCTATTTCCTCCTTGCTTTTTTTGCCACAGAGTTGGGTGGCAGGCAGCTGAACAAGCACTAAAGAACTTTCCCTATTAACTTTATTCTGGTGTTCAGGATGGATTGTGACATTGACAGGATTATGGATCACTCAGCATCCCCCCTCCCCTTTATTTTTTCTAGCACTTTGTTCTCTTGGGGATGAGGGGCATTTCAAGGTGGGTTCAGTGCATTAAATATGTGTGTGGTCTGCCTACAGTACCAGAATGGTATACACTAATGATCTCATTCCAGATTCTGGCTTCATTTTTATCTCTGTGTGTGTGCAATGCACTCAGCTAGATCACCATCAGCCAGACACATTCCCAATTCCATTCATTTTGCTTATTTGCTGAAGAGTTTCTACATGTGCCATCCACACCACCGTATTTCTTAGATTTGGGGGCAAGTTGCCTTAAATGTGTGCATATGAAATGCATCTGTACTTGCATATGAAATGCAAGTACAGAACATATCAAAATGAAACATATGGTTTTAAACTACAAAAGAGAAAAAGAACAATATCCTCCTGGCTTTGGCATGATGACTAGGTTTCAATGCTTAAATGCAAAATTGCCAGTCTTGAGTGATAGCAGAAAACAGCTTAATTACCTCTGTCCAAAATGATGGCCCCACAATGATCTATATAAGATCATGTTCTGGCCAAACTCAAATACTTATAGACAAATGACTAGAGGTTCTGAATGATATATAAGAGACGATCAGTATTTCTTTGACCAAGTGCCCCTTTCATATAAATATGGGAATTTAATTCTTAAAATCCCTCTATTTTGTCATCTTGGGGTTTCCATAGCTCTCATATGAGAGAGAGGGCTTTGAACTTGCTATTCCTTCTGCCCCAAAGCCTCTTCCTGCAGATATGCACGAGGTTTGTTCTCTCATCTCCTTCAGTGGGAGGTTATATTACATACGGTAAGGTGGTCACCCAATTGCAAAGATTGTATCTGTGTTCTTTCTCTATTGCATTTTCTCCATATAGCACTATCACTACCTGAATGATTATACATATTTTTGTTTATAGACTGTCTCCCTCCACCACTTGAAGGGCAAGAATTTTTGACTTTTGCAAAGTTGTATCCCCAGCCCCAAGAAGATGCCTGGCATATGCAATAAATATTTGCTAGGTGAAAATGAGTAAATGTAGTCTTTTCCCCCTTTCCTTATTTTCTTGTCACCATTCCAAAACATAAATCCAATCATGTAACCCCCATGCTTATAAATTTTCAAAAGCTCCTCATTACCTACAGAATACAATTCAAATGCTTTCCTTGGCACACAGAATTCCAACCAAACTCTCCAATCTTTCCTTTTAGCCCTTAACCATTCAATATTGCCCAAACCTGCCTTGTTCCTCACATCACCACACTTTTGTGCATATTGTTCTTTTCATCTACAATGGCTTTCCCACCTTCCTACCTGGATAACTCCTGATCATCCAGAAGGATCCAGTTGAAGTGGGGGCTCCTCTAGGAAATTTTCCTCATCTATTCCAGGCAGAATCAGCCTGTTCCTTATCTGGTTTCCTACATTTCTTATAGCACCAATGACATGGGGTTACAGTTATTTATAACATCAGTGTTCTTCTACTGAACTGTGATATTAGCCTTTGTCTTCCTTAGTCTCAATCATTAATAAGACTATATATGTAAAGCTTCACAGACTAGTTAAAATGCAGTTGATGCATAATCTCCCTTCATTTCCCTCTTCTCAACCATGCATCAAAACTGAGTCTGCTTAACATAACATATAAAGTCCTCAAGAACTGGAAACATTGTCTAATATCTTCGAATCTTAGTGAGTTCTAAAAAGACTGACATTTTACAAGATTTTTGAATGGAATAATGGATAGATGCATGGATGGATGGATTAATGGATAAACAAATGGATGGATAAATGGATAGATGGATAGACAAATGGGCCAAACTTCCAATCCTTTCTCAGGCCCCTTTATTTTATTTTATTTTATTTTATTTTATTTTATTTGCAATACTACCTTCCTTCGTAACTGTTTCATTACCATTCTTTCTTATATGTACAATCATCCCTTCATGTGCCCAATATTTGGGGGATATAAATGATTAATTGCAGTCTCAAATGATTAACTTTGGAGACCTAAAGTTTATGTATAAAAAGGGGGAAAAATATTTATCTGAGGCCAGGCTGAAAACCTGGACAAAAAAAAAATTACTTTGTACTGTGTATAAAGCAACAGCTCCCAATTTTTCAACTTCTAAATGTATTATTCAGTCTTTGGGGAATAAACAATGAGCAAAGAAAGTTAGAGTTGAATGCACTGGAAATTGTTTCATACCTGATTCTGAAAAAGGATTAAAAGGACTTGACATAGAATAGAGCGATTTTATCAAAGCAGAGGACACTGTGGAAGAAAGGTCATAGAATGTAGCTGAATACACAGGGATTGCCATAAATCACGTTAGCAATCAACACACCCAGGGTTCTATGCCCACCAGTAGTGGCCTGTATTTGAAAGAAAAGCAAATCTCTCACCCAGCACTAAGTTTTGTAATTCTAAGGTGTAAAAAACATTTCATTTTAAGCCCATCCAAGGATCAGAATATGACCCGATAAATAGCCCCATTTTACTTTAGTTATAAAATACATAGGCTAGGAAAAGCAACAGCATTCACAGTGCAGGATCAGGTGACAACAGCCTTCTGTACCAGTGGTTTCTACATGTGAGACTTGTAGCCCTGTGGTTCCTGCACCTCTTTTATTCTGGGAATCTCAACTATCATTACTTGACTCACCCAAGCCAGCCAGTTCCTGGCCAGTTCCTATTGCAATACCTTCAACATTGAAATCACTCTCTCTAACCACAGAGTTCTCTCTCTCTTCTCCCATCCCTTCCCTCCTGCTGAACCTATTCTTTTCAAGACCTCTTGAACTTTGCCTTGCAAATACATTAAGATGCCAGTTTTACTCCAATAATTCCTCCTTCTTTCTCAGGATAATTGAGGCCCCAAGTTTTATCAGGGCACACAGCTGCTCACGTTAAAGGTTACCTTTTCTTTATTTTATTTTTTTTAAAGATTTTATTTATTTATTTGACAGAGAGAGGGAGAGCACAAGCAGGGGGAGCAGCAGGGAGAGGGAGAAGCAGGCTCTCCTCTGAGCAGGGAGCCGGATCTTGGGCTCAATCCCAGGACCCTGGGATCATGACCTGAGCCAAAGGCAGACGCTTAACCCACTGAGCCACCCAGGCGCCCCTACCTTTTCTTAAAAAAAAAAAAAAAAAAAAAGGCTATCTTTTCTTGCTTTCCTTGCAATGAGTTGTGGCCTTGTGATTAAGTGCTGGCCAATAGGATGGGAGTAGAAGTGACATGTGTAATCTCTAGGTTGTTCCTTAAAAGGAAAGAGTGTGCCATCTTGCTAACTTGAATATGGACATAGTTGTGAGTTGTTCTGAACCATGTGAATGAGAGTGAAGCAAGGAGATAAAAGGACCTTGGACCTCTGACAACTTTTCAGAGCAAATATGCTCATGAGCTCAGTCTGTACTATAAAATAAAAATAACTTTTATTGTGTTTAACCCATAGTTATTTGGGGTCTCTGTCACAGCAGTCAAACTTAGAGCCTAAATTGTACAGTCCTTCACAAAGTGACCTGTCCACCAAACACATTTTCCATCTTTGTTTTATAACTTTTTCCATAACCATCAGTGGTTCTCAACTTTGGTTGCATATTATAATCACCTGGTACATTTAAAAAAAATCTTGATGCCCAGGGCTTACTTCAGATAAATGACATCATAATTTTTGGGAAAGACTCAAATGTCAGTATCTTTTGAGGTTACCAAAGTGATTTTAATGTACAATCAAGGTTTAGATAGTTTAGATGATCTGCTGGTATCTTGAGAAGCTGGAAGCTGATATTTTTGAATTTGGAAGAAGGAAAGGAGGTAGCAGAAAGTAGATAGAGATGAATGATGACTCCTCATATCTTTTTCTTAAAAACTTGATAGAACTACCCATTATTTTGCTTGAAGTCTCGAAAACTCTCCATTTACCACAATAGCCATATCTGCATATAAGTAGGAAATGCATTCTAAAGCAGTGTTTTGATGAATCTCTTATTTACTAATCTTGATTTTTTTCCATGACTCTGACTTCTTTTTTTTCCATGACTCTGACTTCTTTCATGAGTCATATAGAATTGAACCACAAATCAACATCTTGTAGGAAACTACATAGAAACTAAACAGGGGCCACTGGGGAGGACCAATCATGAAATACCCCACTGTCTAAACAAAGTAAAGTTTACCTCAAGGAATGACTTAGGTACTTGGAAGAATTTTTCATTCAATGTTTAAAATACAGACCACTCACTATATTATACACCTGAAACTATATAAATATAATACTGTATGTTAACTATACTGAAATTAAAATTAAAAACTTAATAAAAATAAAAAACAAATTTAAAAAATACACAGACCACCTCTTAATAAGACAATAGTCTCCAGGCCTGAGCGATCTATAATCAGAGAGAGGCCAGGGGAAAGAAAGACTGAAAGAGAAAAAAGAGAAGGGGGATGGTGAGAGGAGAGATATTGGAAAAGATGGGGTGGGAGGGAGAGAGAAAGAGAGATACAGTGGCAGAGAGATAGACGGTTATAGCTCTTGAGGGACCATTAAGGTTCAATTCCCTTGCCACACACCTCTCCCTCCATTCACTCAGCTCCTGTAAATGACTTTTCTGATTTACAGGGCAGGGGAGGGATTATTCATTTCCTGTGTATTATTCCATTACTTACTAATATCTGAAACCAGACTGAGAGATGGTGTAAGCTGAAGGGGAAGAGAGGATGGGGAATAAATTGTAATTGTATGAATTATTCTTTTTTTTTGTGCCAATGGGGCTCATTTCATCTGATATCTGGTATGACAAAAATACTATTGTAATATACTTAAACTGTGAAGGAGGAAAAACCAAGATTTCTCATTTTAAGTGCCAAAGAAATAAGCCCTAGGACTTGATCACTTTTTTAAAATTTAGTAGGGATCCAAAGTCTGAACTAATACACATTGTCATCACCTTTCTAGGCTGTCCTTGGCTAATGTTCCTTTTGAAACTAATGTTCCTTCTAAGAGGATATTCAGTGGGATCATGAAATAGTGTGTTTCTGGCTAGATCTAGTGGGGGTTGAAAAGATGACACTTATAAAAAAAAAAGCAATTTGTCACAACTTAGACCTAGCTTTAATGAAACAGAGAATGATGTAAAGTCAGCTATCAGTAAGATATAACATGGAAAGAGGGCAAATTGCAACAGCCTTCATTTGAGTTAGCAAGCAGGAGTCGGTTCATAACGGTTTCTGTTTATATCATCAAAGCCCAGCCTCGGTTAAAAACTAGTTTTTAAGTGGCTTAAGAGAAAAGGCTGATAACTTGACAAGAGCTGTATACCTTGTAATTAATCACAGAATTCATACTTGGATGGATAAGAGAACTTGTTGGCTAAAACATTAAAATAATCATTTCAGAGGATCAGTACTTCTCAAGAGAGAAAGCAACCACTGATTCATAGATTGGATGTGCTTCAGAGGGGACAGAGGCAATTGGCTTTTAATTTGACATTTTTGCTATAATATATAATATTGTATTTGCTGACCCTCTGGCCTTTCTTTACTGGAACCTTACAATTCAGGCTACGGTTTTTAGAATCTCTCTTCTAAAAGACAAGGATAATATTTCCTTTGTACATGGTCTAGCTCATTAACCAGTTGTATACATACATTCAGATATCTCAGAGGGACACCATCAGGGAGTTTTCCAACAGTCTTTTCCCATTCTCTTTTATCCTAATTTTTAAAATGCTGATTTTGTTTGGCCACAGTGCAAATGAACCATGATAAGTCTAAGACTCTTATGGTACAGCGAGGACCACTTTTCCTGGTAATTTATGGTCTCAGCAGCAGGTGGTAGTCATGTGACCCAGTTCTGGCCAATCAGATGTAAAAGGGGAATGTCCAGAGGCTTTCTGGGTAATATTGTGGTTTCTCACAAAAGGGATAGATATTTAAGGAGATTTTCTTGGAATGTTCCTATTCTTCCTGTCTAAAATAGGGATGTAAGGGCCTGTGTTTAGAGGTGAAATATACATTTTATGACTGACTACCCATGAGGCAGCAGCATGACAGTAGATGAAGATAATGTCAAAGATGCTGAACCAAGCCCTAACATTGTTTTGCTGTTGTTATTGCTGCTGTTGTTTTTCGAACTCTAATATTGTTGAGCCACTGAATAAATGCTGGGATTGCCGACAACCAGACTCTTTTGAAATAGAAATAATAAATATCCTCTTGACTTAAATCCATGTTTATTGGGTCTTCTGATATTTGTAACCAAAAACATCCCAACCAATACAATTCCTTTCCTTTTAGGTGATAAGTTTCTATTACTTTGTCATATGATTATGGAGATGATTCTCATTTAGTTTGCCCTTTTGGTTTATCAATCCAATTTTATATAAATTCTATATAATTGGTAGCCTCCTCAAGAAAGGAAACAATCTTTCTTACCATGAAATCCAATAGTTATTACTTAAAAATATTAACTAGCTATATGGTAATATTAACCATTAACACTCACAGAATTGCAATCATTTTCCCTTAGAAATTTTGACAAACTAGATAAGCACTCCTCTGAAAGGTTAGTACTATGGCTACAACAGTACTGTTTCCATGTTGATGAATGGACATGGTTGTGTGTATGCTATAAAAAAGTAACTTTTTATTGGACTTTAAATTTTACAGAGTGCTTTCATATATTAGTTCAATTTATTCTCATAGCAACCTTGCAAGGCAGATATTAATTTTAGTTTAATTTTATATATAAAGACACCAAGACTGAGAAAAACTAAGTGAACTGTTCCTGCTAATTCAATTAATAACTGGAAGAATTCGGATTTAGAGCAAAGCCTATGTTCTTTCCACAATACCATGCCATGGAGAACAGTCACTTGGACAACTCTGAGGCTCTCTGCCATCAACCCAAATATTACCAGATCTCATGCTGTTCTATTAGTATGTTATATTGAACTTCATAGAACTTAAGAATAGATATATGTCTGCCATACCCATATAAATTGCTCACCTAATGTAAGTTTTGGTAGAATTGGCTTAAAACAAATATTGCAAAGCCCCAAAATGGTACCAGGGTAATACAGATCTTCCTCAGCTGACAATGGGATTGCATCCCAATAAACCCATTATAAATTGAAAACATTGTAAGTCAAGATGCACTTAATACACCTACTGGACATCATAGCTTAGATTAGCCTACCTGAAACATGCTCACAACACTTACATTAGCCTAGAATTGGGCAAAGTCATCTAACACAAAGCCCATTTTATTGTACATTGTTGACTAGCTCACATAATTTATTGAATACTATACTGAAAGTGAAAACCAGAATGATTGTATGGACACAGATGGTTGTAAGTATATTGGTTGTTTACTCTCCTGATTGTGTGGCTGACTGGGAGCTATGACTCTCTGCCACTGCCCAGCATCATGAGAGAGAAAGTATTGTTTCACATATTGCTAGCCCAGGAAAAAAGATTAAAATTCAAAATTCAAAGTATGGTTTCTACTGAATGAGTATCACCATCTTAGAGTTGAAAAATCATAAGTTGTACCGTTGTAAGTTGGGGACCATCTGTATTTAGAGGCATTCCTTCTCCTGGGACTTACATGGTAATTTTTCTTGCTATTATTATTTACATCATATTAGAATATGTAAGCCCATCCAGGGCAAAGACTCTCTATTAGTTGTTTTTATCTAGCATGGTGCATGTCCCATAATAAGAATTCCATAATACTTATTAAATCAACAATAAGTTACTGAGCTAATCGTTCGTAGAGAAACACTTTCACCTGTTCTTTTGTAAGCACGTTAATCTATTATCTTAAAAATTTGCTCTGGAGGGGCTCCTGGGTGGCTCGGTCAGTTAAGTGTCCAACTCTCGATTTCAGCTCAGGTCATGATCTCATGGTTATGAGATCAAGCCTTGCATTGGACTCCACTCTGGACATGGAGCCTGCTTAAAATTCACTCTCTCCCTCTCCCTCTGCCCCTCCCCACCCCCACCCCACCCCTTGCTAGCGTGTGCACTCTCTCTCTAAAAATAAATAAATAAATACATACATACATAAATACATAAATAACAAACCTCAAAAAATTATTTGCTTTGGAAATTGAAAGCTCTCAGCAGTTTTAGGAAAGAAGCCACTATAAATAGCAGCAAGGTGAAGTTTCTTCACACTTTGTCCTTCTTGACTCGTGCAAATATCCAAAAAGGAGAGGAAAGCAATTAGTTTTTTTTTTTAGTAGTGATCGTAGTTTCTAGAAATAGCTTATCCATCTTCCATTGGGAACTGTCTTCTTTCTAATCACTTTTCTTCTCATGCTGGATTAGTTTAGAAACATCATTGCCAGAGTCTAGTCCATGCCTTTGGTTTTTAATATTGTAACCTCATCACCACAGAAGTGAAGAAAAACAGCTGGATTGAGGAGAGTTATACAACTCTTAAGGTGTCAAAGGAGTGAAATTATAGCTCAGATAATCTCAATTTTCTGTGAAAGTTAAAAAATGTCAAGGAAAATTCATTCTCCTGGTATTTTTGAAATGGGCTTTTGTTTTCAGAGAACTTAACTGCTCTAATAAAGGAAAGAAGCTCATAACTGGAATCCAAAATGTTTGTGAATTATCACTGTGCAAACTGAGTTTGTCCCAATAGGGAAAACAACCACTTTAAGAAATATTCTTCTTGGATTTTGTTTTCTTAATAGTCTACTCAAATTTATTTTGACAATTAAATCCTTTTTAGGATTAAGGAAAGATGAAATGATCCATGAAAATTTTCAGGCACCAACAATCTAAATCAACTTTGAAAATATCAGTTAATGGACTCTGAGAAACAAACTGAGGGTTCTAGAGGGGAGGGGGGTGGGGGGATGGGTTAGCCTGGTGATGGGTATTAAAGAGGGCACGTACTGCATGGAGCACTGGGTGGGATTATACCCAAACAATGAATCATGGAACACTACATCAAAACCTAATGGTGTAATGTATGGTGATTAACATAACATAATAAAATTTAAAAAAAGAAAGAAAGAAAATATCAGTTAATTAAAAAGGCAGAAAGCTTACAGGGGCTAAAATATATACCACTCCAGGTGTACATGACTCCAGGAAGACATGGATAGCTATTGTCACCATAATGTTAGAAAGGTATCTGTTACTATTAATAGCAATATGCAAGAAAACTGAGGAAAATGTGTGTGGTTATTAATTAGATATCAACCAAAATCTGTATTCCTAGGGAAGAAATTCTTGAGGAGGAATAGAGCTGTGAAAATAAATATTCCTGCTACATAATAGTATGAATATCACAGGCTTCTAGCCACTTATATACAATACATCAGGCTCCCACGAGGTGAGTGCAGGGTGAGTTTTAGAAACCAAAACTTGCTTATTTTTTATTTCATCTCATGGCACCTACCATATTTTGCTTCTCTTTATTTTGAAATAGCTAGGTAGCATGCTGGCAAAGTCAAGAAGAAGCCTGCTGATTGTGAAGATAGCAAAAGAAAGGATTTTATTCAGTTTATTTACATCTCCATTTTTATCTGCAGCAACATTTATGATGCATTTCCTTAAAGAATCAATTTAAATAAAAATATATGAAATTCATATAATTTATTACTTCATACTAGTATTGAGTAGTTGCTAGAGAGAAAAAAAATCAACCACCATTTGGATGGATAAGGCATGGTTATCAATTTTTTTAAGTATGTGTGTTTTAACACTAGAATTCTTTAGTTTAAATTTTTAAGAAGAACTGAAAAATATAAAACATTCAAAAGTAGTGTAGTTCTAATTGAAGTTGAAGAAGATGAGGAATGATCAAATCTCTCCCCCAAGGTAGTTTTAACACACCTCCAGGGACTCCAAAGCTCCCAGATAAACAGCTGGAAAATCACCGGGAAAATAGCTAGACTTGGAAGCCAGGCTCTATATCTGGCTCAATTACCAGAGCTACAAGAATTGAAAAAGTGTTTTTGCCTCTTTGGGCCTCAGTTCTCTCACAGAATGAATGATCTCTAAGAGTCCTTCCAGTGCCAATATTTTACTCTGATTTCTGAATATAACTATTTATATTAAGACCTTGCAAAGAAATCTATTGGGAGCAAAATATGAAGAAAGGCACCCATGATTTACATTAGCATTAAAAGCATGTTGTTCTGAAATATGATGTACTTATTTACTCTGAAAAATACAATAAAAAACCACTCAAACCCTTAGGGTCACATTTCTTGATCTACAATCATTATATTCCATCTCCAACTTAAACCATAGCACATCACTACACCTCAGAAGAAATATTTGACCTCCTATGTCTGCAGCTCTCAATGTCTTAAGGTCTTTAAGATTACATGTGCAATATTTTCAATCTCACATTGGCAAGTGTCTCATTTTCACCTGGAAATGTTGCCATTATTACCCTACATGAATTGTATACAATTTGGCCAGTGGTATTTGCTTGGTTAGGTCACCAAGATAGTTAAATACATATTTTTATTCTAAAAAGTGTACACTCACCTTACAGCATTCTTCACAAGTTGATTTTTTGTTTCTCTGCACAGCTGTTCTATATTATGCAACTATGTTGTGCAGTATTTCGCATATAAATAAATGTTCAAGTATACCTGGTAAAATTAGAAATGCTGTGGGTGTCAAGGAAGTTGTAAGGGCAATGCTAAAGTGATTGCCCAGACTGGGTAGAAGATAAAAATAGTCGTAAGGAATTGGTAGGCTAGATAGGGAGGAAGGAAAGTGTCCAGGGATTTCATCCCTGTATTACTCAAGAGCAATGAAGAGGGTGAAAGCGATGGTCAAAGGAGAGACCAAATGTCTGGATCTCAGTGGCAGAGAAGAGCTGAGCTATGAATTCCAGGTAGAGACTCACAGGTGCATTGTTGGAGAGTGAAGGAAAGGACATCTGAGGTCAAGAGAAGGTGAGTGCCATAGGCTGCATATTTGTATCCTTCCTCTCCCCCCGCAATTCATATGTTAAAATCCCAATGCCTAATGTGGTGGTATTGGCGAGGGGGGGGGGGGGTGGGAGGTGATTAGGTCACGAGGGTGCAGCTGTCTGTATTGAATGTGATTAATGCCCTTATAAAAGAGACCTGAGAAAGATCTCTTTCCTTCCCCCCATGGGAGAAGATAATGTAGGCTCCAGCTCTGAATGAGGAGCGATCTCATCAGGCCGCAACCACCCTGGTTCCTGATCTTGGACTTCCCAGCCTCCAGAACTGTGAGTAATAAATTTCTATTGTTTATAAGCCACCCAGTCTATGGCATTTTGATGTAGCAGCCTGAACAGACTAAGATAGTGAGTCTGGGGATGTCATGGATCATCAGGAAGGATCTAAAATGGCTGAGGCATAACTTCAGAACCCACACACAGACACGTTATCTCACATGGTTACTACCACGTCACCTAAAGAATTCAAGCACAATCCAGATGGTCACCAATAGGATGTGTTTCCCACATCCTGTGGGAAGTTGAAAAGATAATTCCCATAGTTCCTTCTGATTCCTAAAATTCTATTATTTCCACCAGCAAAAAATAAAAATAAAAATTAACTTGATCTTGCACAAGCATAAGCATTTATAATTATGAGTCAAATCATTCAGAGTATGGCAGTTAACTACAGATATAAATAAACCTTTACAATGATAGAAGTTTAGGGGCGCCTGGGTGGTTCAGTCAGTTGAGCATCTGCCTTAGGCTCAGGTCATGATCCTGAAGTCCCAGGTTAAACCCTGCATGGGGCTCCCTGCTCAGCAGGGAGCCTGCTTCTCCTTCTCCTTCTCCCTCTGCTCCTCCCCCGACTCGTGCTCTTTGTCTCTCTCTCTCTCAAATAAATAAATAAAATCTTTTTAAAAAATGATAGAAGCTTAGAGATACTAAAGTCCTGATTCTCCATTACACAGAAGAGAAAACTGAGGCCCGGGAAGAGCACATGATTTGCTTAAGGTTGCTAGACAAGCTTGAAGACTCTAGACTCTGGATTAATCTCTTTTTTTCCCCACAATATCATGTTGCTTTTAAGCCATTTAAATTTTGTGCTGATTTGCAAATTGGAGATAATAGATGCCATTAGCTGGCTAGATCTGTGTGAACAAAGAGAATTGCAGATTTGAGACAACTGTGCAGATAATTCTGTTTCCTAAGATGTTATAAATGTTTTAATGAAAATATCCAGATAATTGAAACCTGACCATTTTATTTTAAAAAATAAATATTCTCCATTGCACTTTACTAAATGCTCAATAAATGGAGATATTGGTCTCATCTCTATGAGGTTTCCATAATAAATGATTCACTTGAGAAGTATACTAAAAGAGAGAGAGAGAATTGATCATTTTTAACAACACCAATAATGGAACAACTTTTTCATTCTTTGTACTAAGAAGAAAATATCTCATGTGGTATTCTTGCCAAAAATGTTTAACCTGAATCCAACTATAAGGCAACAATCAGATATACACTGTGAGACATTTTACAAAATGATGGGTCTGGATTCTTCAGAAATAACAATATCACAATGGGGCGCCTGGGTGGCCCAGTTGGTTGAGCCACTGCCTTCGGCTCAGGTCATGATCCTGGAGTCCCGGGATCGAGTCCCGCATCGGGCTCCCTGCTCAGCCGGGAGCCTGCTTCTCCCTCTGACCCTCTTCCCTCTCGTGCTCTCTATCTCTCATTCTCTCTCTCAAATAAATAAATAAAATCTTTTAAAAAAAAAAAGAAATAACAATATCACGAAAGTTTTTAAAAAGCAGAGAGAATGTTTTAGAGAAAAGAAGACTAGAGAAACATAACTAAGTAGACTGCATGATTCTTTCTTTTTTTTAAGATTTTATTTATTTATTTGACAGAGAGAGACACAGCGAGAGCAGGAACACAAGCAGGGGGAGTGGGAGAGGGAGAAGCAGGCTTCCCGCTGAGCAGGGAGCCCGATGCAGGGCTCGATCCCAGGACCCTGGGATCATGACCTGAGCCCAAGGCAGACACTTAACGACTGAGCCATGCAGGTGGCCCAGAAAGCATGATTCTTAATAAGATCCCACTGAGAAAAGAGTTAAATCAGAATTGGGACAATTAGGGAAGTTTGAATATAGACTATATATTAGATATGTTTATTGTACCAAGGCTAAATTCCGTATGACGATGGTATTGTGGCTATGTAGGAAAATGTCTTTATTCTTAGGAGATAACATGTGGAAGGATGAAAGGATGATATCTACAACTTATTTTCAGACTGTTCAGCTATAAAAAATTGTGTGTGTGTGTATGTGTGTGTGTGTGTGTGTGTGTTCATGTTGGGGAGAGGTAGAGGGGAAGAAAAGAGAGAGCATATATGGCAAAATGTTAATGATTGGTGATTCTAGGTGAAGGGTATAATGAGTTTTTGCTGTACTTGAAATTCTTCAAAATAAAAAGTTAGGGGGAATTGAAAGCTCTGTAAGTTGTTTTTTTCCATACAAAATATATAGTAGGAAATGAATAAAATGAGAACCTTTATACTTTCTCCAATAAATTATTACTTGCCCTGGGCAAGCATCTATTAACAAGGCTATGATGAAGCACTTTATAACACTTGAATAACATGCTAAATAAATGACAGATCTAGCTGTGTGTTTCCTTAAGAGAGTCTCTCTCCAGTTATAAGAGTTCAATTTTAGTAACCATGCATTTCAGAAATGATGTATATGAGAAAATCCAACCTCTAGAATTGCAGATCACCAAGGTTCCTTAATCACAACTACTCAGAGGTCTTTTAAAAAACTCCACCATACCCAAATAGGTCCACATTTGGCATGTAACACATATTCCGCTCCCCCCCAAACTGTATGACTAGAGAAAGCATAATCTAGCAGCTAGCACATAATGCTCTGTGTGTGTGTGTGTGTGTGTGTGCTTCCTAAAGAAAGGGCTTCTAATACAAATACACGTGGTATATAACAGGGGTTGGGAGTTAACTAGGAAGTTATCCTAGAAAACATAATACCTGTGGAGATAGTGGAAGGTGGAGAGGGTAAAAAGGATTTTGCAAAATGCACTGGTAGAATGAACAAAAGCAATTGCAGGCTAATCAGTTTATCCAAAATATAAAACAAGATTTAATGCTACCAGAATGTCTGTGAGTTTTTTCCTTCCCTCATCCCATAATTCCTGATGTTTCACCTTTGTTCCTTGACAACAACCTAGTGACTGTTTCCCTCATATATGAGTCAAGTATTTCTGTGTAGATAACTACCTAAATATTTTTGAGTTATTCTTTGACAAGAATTATCATGATTGGCATAGAACAGACAAATCAAGACCCGTCCTTTGGAACTGGGACTAAGACTGATGCCGGCTTTCCCTCACGCACGTCTCTTTACACAATCATGTAGATACCTGCGAAACTGGAATTCTGTTACTAAAAAAGAAGGCGGGGAGAACGTTTGTTGGACAAGTGACCATCAGTGGCCTACTACAAGGAGCAAATAGACTCAATACATATTTTGGAAGACCAACAAGGTTTTGGGAGGTAAAGGCCAGAAGACAAAAATGGTACTTAAAACTTTCGGCTTACATCTGGAAATCATGGCACTATAAAATGAGATAGAGAATACAGCAGTGAAAGAAAATTTGGGAATAAGATTAGTTCTGCTTTTATTAGGTTGAATTTGAGATGCCCTTGGAATATATAGCAAATATTTGAAATTCATTTCAGTGTCATCAGCATATGATAAAAATGAAAATCAAGAAGCGTATGTAGCATGAGAAAAGCAGTGGATAGAAGAGGAACCTATAAGAGAAAAGAGAAGGAGTGGCTAGGAAGGTTTTAGGGGGAACTAAGAGAAAGCAGAGTCTCATCTTGGAAGCTAGGTAGAGAGACAGCTTTGGGAGGTAAAGTTAGAGACATTGTCAAATATAAAAGAGAGGTCCAAAGATGTCATTGGACTGTCACTGATGAAATCACTGGTGACCCAAAGTGACTGGAATGTGAAAGCAGAGAAGGAAATGGAAGGTATGGATGTAGAGAGAGTGATATAAACTAACCCTTTGAGTAGTTTGGGTAAAAAGGGAAAGATTAAGATGGAATATGTTCGAGAAGGGCTGGAAATTAGTGCATTTTAGTTTAAGAGTAAAAAACAGAAGGAGGAGAGCAGTTGAAGATAGAGAAGAGAGAGGGGAGAAAATGGGTAGTGGGTGAGCCTTGAACTGGGGGGTGCATTCATTCTCTGGGCCAAGAAGAAATGATATGATATAGAGAAATGTACCAATGAAGCAAACATCAAGGAAAGAATTTTACTAGCCTTCATTTTATCAGTGATTAGGAAGTACAGTAGGCAGGACTTTTTTTTTTCCTTCTTTTTTTTAAAGATTTTATTTATTTATTTGAAATAGAACGAGAGTGAGAGAGAGCACAAGCAGGGGGAGCGGCAGGCAGAGGGAGAAGCAGGCTCCCCGCTGAGCAGGGAGCCCGACGCGGGGCCCGATCCCAGGCCTTGGGGATCATGACCAAAGCCGAAGGCATACATTCAACCGACTGAGCCACCCAGGCACCCCAGGACTTTTTCAACTGCAAGTGTGCAAGTGATAGAAACCAATCTCAAAAAGTTTAAAAAAGGAAGGTCATACATTACTTCACATAATTTAAAAGGAGTATACTGTCATCAGGTGTAGCTAGAACTAGATACTCAAGGGATGGAATCAAGATCTGTCTCTTTTTTGGCTCTGTTGTCTTCTGTTGATTTTGTTTCCAGGAAGGCTCTGTCTATGTGCTAAGTTTATACTACTTAGCAATAATAATCTCAATAGGAGAAAGTGTCTCTTTTACATTCATGCTTCTGAGGTCTTCGGAAAGTTTTTGATTAGCTCACCTTGGGTCAAATGCCTATCCCTGAAGCAATTACTGTGGCCAAGAGGATATGGTCATCCACACAAACCTTAGACATGAGAACGGTGAATGTGGGGGAAGCAGGGTGGTAATTACCATAATAAAAGGGGAATGGATGGTGAGCAGACAACAAGAGATGTCTGCTATCAAGGTCATTTGCTATGAGCAACCATATTGGGAGTTGAGTAGAAGACCTCTGAAGAATAGAGATTTGGAATGGTTCTAAAAAAAAGATGGGGCCTTCAAAAGCCACATGAAAAAGTGCTCAACATCACTCGGCATCAGGGAAATACAAATCAAAACTACAATGAGATACCACCTCACACCAGTCAGAATGGCTAAAATTAACAAGTCAAGAAATGACAGATGCTGGCAAGGATGCAGAGAAAGGGGAACCCTCCTGCACTCTTGGTGGGAATGCAAGCTGGTGCAGCCACTCTGGAAAACAGTATGGAGGTTCCTCAAAAAGTTGAAAATAGAGCTACCCTACAACTCAGCAATTGCACTACTGGGTATTTACCCCAAAGATGCAAATGTAGTGATCCGAAGGGGCAGTGCACCCTAATGTTTATAGCAGCAATGTCCACAATAGCCAAACTATGGAAAGAGCCTAGATGTCCATCAACAGATGAATGGATAAAGAAGATGTGGTATATATACACAATGGAATATTATGCAGCCACCAAAAAATGAAATCTTGCCATTTGCAATGACGTGGATGGAACTAGAGGGTATTATGCTAAGCGAAATAAGTCAATCAGAGAAAGCAAGTATCATATGATCTCACTGATATGAGGAATTTGAGAAACAAGACAGAGGATCATAGGGGAAGGGAGGGAAAAATGAAACAAGATGAAACCAGAGAGGGAGACAAACCATAAGAGATTCTCTCTTAATCTCAGGAAACAAACTGAGGGTTGCTGGAGTGGAGGGGGTTGGGAGGGATGGGGTGGCTGGGTGATGGACATTGGGGAGGGTCAGACGACTTTGTACAATCAAATTCTCTTCAACAAAAATTAAAAAAAAAAAATAACCCTGACCCACTTACAACTTTAAATTCACTAAATAAGCATTTCTAAAGCACTTAAAATGTGCCATCAACTGGGCCATTTTCTGCCATACACGAAGATGCATAAATCACTTAGCTTGAAAGTGTTTATAAGACAAATCATTTCAATGCAATATTTTGTGATGGTGCTCTAACTGAGGTTTAACTGTATTTTGTGTAAGCAACGAGTAGAGTGATTCTCTCTGGGGAAGTGGGACGGAGGGATTTCACACAGACGATAACATTTGAGATGTGGCCTTGAAAAATGAATTTGAGCATGCCAGGAAGAGAGAGAAGGTATATTCCAGCACAGAGAACATGTGGGAAGGCATATTGGAAAGTGTTGGAAAGTCTGTCTAGGGAGATGACCAGGGGAGGTAGACAGACTTTATGGCCTTAATAAAGCAATGATGTAACCAAATCAATTTCTTAAAATGGACTTCAAAGCTCTGGAAATGCCATGTGGCATCATAGCTGCTTTAAGAAATTTTCCTTAGATGTTGTATACATTAGGCAAGAAAAATTCATCCAGTTATCTTGGGTGTTTGGAAATGATTTTTAGATTCCATCCAGATTGGCATTGGAAAAACCGGCAATAGATTCTAGCCTTTTTGTGGTTTGTTCACCTCCCATTTATTGTAGTCCCAAATCAGCACTGGATAGAGATCAGGGAGTGACTTTCTTATACAAAATAAGGATGAAGTAGGTGTGCAGGTGAAATAAAATGTAACCATGAAGCTTATTCAGAAAGTCCTGTCAATTACTGGTTATCTCTGTGTGGACTACCCACTATTTGATTTACTCCATTACTTGGTAAGAGTAATCATTTATTGAAAGACTATTACGTGTCAGGAGCTTTACTTAAACTAGTATCTACCCCTCACACCTTCTTGAGGTAGGTTTTGTCCCCATGGTAGCCACAAGAAAATTAAATTTTATAGAGATGCTATAGCTTGCCCAGAACAGAGTGACTAGGAGCAGGGACTATAATGCCACAAGCTTGTGTTTGAAACCTGGTTCGGCCACACATCTCGACCTTAGGAAAGTTGCCAGACCTCTCTATGGCCAAGTTTCCTCATCTGTAAAATGGGGTTACTTAGCCAAGCACTTAAAAAAAACAAGTAAAAGTCTTCATTTACCTTCATGATTGAGGATAATGGAAGGATGACATTATTCTTGAGCTATATGGTTGTAGCCCTCAAAATTCAGCATGTATAAAACTCACTTGTGAAACTTGCTGAAGATTCAGATTCCCAAACACACTCTCCCATCCCCACCTAAAGACGCTGGTTCAGGAGGTCTGAGGTGACTAGTGAGTTTTGCTGTCGTGTCTTACTTAAGGAGAGAAGGAAAAAAAATGTTTTTGTGTTTTTGTTTTTTCTTTCTGTTAACTATAGGAGCCACTAGCTGAAATCCCCTGCTATTAACTTGAAGTCCATTTGGATTTCTGCAAATCCGAAGTTTCATTCCCTTTCTTCTTCTTTTGGCTTCAACACAATGCCCGGATTCCTCAGCGTCCAGAATTCTTTAATAAAGCTCAGAACTATTTTGCCTTCTTCTAAGAGTAGGGACTCAGTGGCACTGATTCACCAACTTTTCGCCCTTAAGAAATAGCTGTCCCGGTTTAACACGTCAAAAATATGAGTATACTATCGCAACAGGAGGGGAATTGATCAGTCTTCAGCGTTTCTTTGTCTTAGAAACATGGTAAGCACTAAATAGAAGAAATGAAATAAGAGGCTAAGCAAATGGTGCTCTTCACCTTACCCTCTCAATGAAACTTCTTGAAATAAATCCGGGGCAAGGAAGTTCTAATAGTTTAAAGAAATTATAAAGCATCAGGACTTACTCTCAGAGCCAAGCCAAAGCTGGCCTGGGAATTCTAAGTCGATGAAGGGTTTCTTTCCAGCAGGGACATGCCAAACCTCTCCTCTGTGCCTTCCTGTGCTGGGTCCTTGTGCACTGCATACTCCCTGGACTCAGTCCCACCACCACCAGCCCCCCAGGCAGGAGGAAAGCCAGAATCTTCTCTATCCTGGGTTGCCACTGACAACTAGAAACTGGAGGCCTGGGAGACAGCCTCCTGGGCAGCCTGTTTTTGCTCTTTCCCAATCTGTTCAATTCAGTTTCCTGCCGGCAGGAGTGTTCTTTTTGTACCAGCTTTAAACCACTGAGTGCCCTGGGCATGGGCCCGGCCTCTGGAGCCTCGCCCAGTGCTTGGTCCAGTGTTTGGCCCTCTGCCCGGGAGTTGTCAAGTGTCTGCACCGGCTATCTGTCCCTTCAGCCGCCTGTCCTCCAAACTTCTCCTTGGAACAGTGGCATGAGAAACATCCATCCCTGTCATTTTTCCAAGCCTACCCAAAAGCTTCTTCATGTCCTTGTTAAGGGAATGGGCTCAGTGTGGTTGTAAGCACTGGCAAAATGAGAAGGGAGGGTGCTGGGGTTTTTAAAGGCATTTAGGGATTCCTTCACAGCCCCCCAGCGATCACAAAACATTTCAAAGGGTCTTTAGGCCCTAGACTGTGGATTCCTCAGGAACCAGAACCTGAACGCCACCTCAGCTTCCAGGCCTCTTGTAGAACTTCTTCCAATCTTTAAGATCCTTTAGCTAAATATAGCCTTTTGGAAGAAGGGGGGGGGGGGGGCGGGGGTGGAACCTGGCTAATTTTAGCCTTAAAGAGCTTGTAGGTGAGGCTGAACCTGCCAAACTATACCCCTAGGATGTGATACAGCCATCCAACAGCTGCCTTCTGGGTGCCCCAGAGAGGCCCAATAGGGGCACACTATGCGTGATGTGGGGGAGGCTACAGGGAGAGAAGAGTCAAGTGTGTGGGATGGAGAACAAGCCACTGACTTGGAACAAAGACTGACAGGAACTAGAGTCAAGGCTGGAGGCTCCTGCTACTTTGGAGTTCCCACACCAGGTTCCTGAGCACAGAGATTTATGCCATATTTAAATCTCCAAAGTCAAGTGGGCTCAGGAAATTGTAGGAAAGTAAACATATTATTTAACCACTAGGTGGGTGGTCATCACATATGTTACATATCTGAAAATTTAAGTCGGAACAGCTTGAAACTTTCCTTATCTAATTCCCAATAGTAGTTCGAGCTGAGTTAGTATTGTTTATTAACAAAACCAAGGCTTCTTCTTGCCTCCTAAAAAAGGCAGTTAGCCCTTTGATATAAATCTATATATATAAAAAAATGCTTTGTTTCCAAAATCATAAGGAAGAGAGCCCCCCCCTTTTTTTCCTAATTCAGGATTCTTTGTTTCCATATGTAAACAGAAAAAGATGTCCTGTCTGATTTTTAGAAAGCAGGTTTGTGGAAAAGGCAGTTAGAAAAATCTCATTTGTGCCTTTATATACAGAAATTTGGAACAAAAACACTGGTGGACCAAAGAATATATTGAATGCTAAAGGTAATTGTCATGATGACTCTGACTATAGCCACAATCAAAAGATACTAAACTCTAAACTCACAGTTGAGTTGATAACTTCTTTTTCACGTCTACCCATTATATAACAAGTCATAGAGTAAATGGTCATTTCGAGCATGATTTATCAAATTCCCACATTCACAATGAGCTGGACCTACTTTCTACATTCCACTTTTAAAAAGTCACTAAAAATTCTTTGGCTCACAGAAGTAAAATTAAACATCCTGCCATGGATAATGGTAAGTGAAATTACAATCCACAATCTTGGGTATAAAGATTAGCCTCACTCCAAGGCATTTCCAAATAAAATAACTTCAAATGATAAACTTTTTCTTTAATATTCCTTATGGACAAAGAAATTCCATAACAACTTTAGGAAAAAAACAACTATACTTCCATGCAGTACTAAAATAATAAAAATATTTTTTTACGCATAAAACTACAATTATTATCAAGGGTTTACTAAAGCATTAGGATTTCAGAATCTATACTGTCTAATTTAGCATACTGTACTTTTTTGGCTAAACACATAAACTCATTATAATATCAAGACAATTTTTACTGCAGCAGCAGCACTCCTAAACATGTAAAAACATGTTACAGGTTATAAAACAGCAAAAGATTTTCAAGTGCAAAGTAATCTTAGATCAAAACCGGCATTAAGTTCTAATAAGCACATTCACTTACCATATGACACTAGAGATTGGACCGGTTGTTAAAAACAAAGAAGGAAGACAAAAGTAGGACACTAGAGTATAATACAGTATGTGTGTGTATATTTACACATGTATATGTGTGTATATATACATATTTTTAATATATGTAATATATTACATTGTATATATTTTAATATATAATAAAAAATATATATATATATTTTTTGGATAGAAAATTCCAACCAAGCCTATGGGAAGCAGGAACATCTCTCTCTTTCTCTCTCAGAACTGCTTTCGTTTTGACCCAAATTTGCTGGCTTTACTTGAAATGATTTTACCTTTTTCATCACAAATTCATTTGAAGTAAAATTGTAGAATCTTAGAAATTTAGAGTATCAAAAATTATTTATCTTAAAGGGAATGGATCCCATCATTATTTAAATTTATATCCTATTTCTTTTTTTTTTTTTTTTTGTCATTCATTTGTTAAATTTCCCAAATTTAGTCTAATGCCAACCAGAGATCTGCCTGGGAAACTTGCCTTAGCAGGCACATGTCCAGATCAAAAAATAGCCTATAACCTATCTTATGAAAGAAATATACACAAACATTTACACATCATACAAAATAAGGTTGAAATGGGTAGGGCCACTTGACTGACATCCATTTGTCACTTTCATTGCAAAACGTCCTGAGCAGCTTCCAATATGCTTAGACAAATTTAGATGAGTGGAAATGCTGACTAATGATGCCATTATCTATATACCAAATATATATGAAGGCCTGAAAATCCTGAGTCATTCATGTGAGCTACTAAAATGACAGGGGAGGAGAACCTAGAAAAATGATAATGAAATGTCATGAGAGGGCAAATTAATAAAAATAGCATCCAGATATGTAAAAAGACAATATACGCTTAGTTTTTGGGAAGAGATATAAGTCTAGTAAACAAGGCCAAGTCTTACTAATTGCAAAAAATGCACTATTACAGGCTTTTAGCAACAAAACTATTTTAACCATCAGTAACTAAGGGTTGTTATTTTAGGAGAATGAAGTCAATACATTTGTTTTCCTAAGGCAGGCAGGGGCAGTATTGTGCTATTCATGAACTTCATTAATATTCATTAATTTTTAAAGCAGTTTGGTTAGCTTTGGCCATTATCTATGCAGATATTTTGCCTTTAAATAAAAATAATTTCAAGAACATCATTATTTAAAAACATAATTAGCATGAAATTCTAAATCTACATTTTCATTAGCAGATATTATTCACTGAAGGGTATATAGGTTTCAGATAGGTCTGTTTTAATTGAATTCCTGGGGTAAAATTCTAAAAATCATAGTGACCAAAATAACCTAAATGTAACCAAAAGAAAACTGAAAATACTTTTGAAAAATGTTCAAATTAATTTCCACTTTAAAGAATACCATAGTTGACCCAATTAGCTCTGCAAACCAATTCAAATTCAGTTGTTTGACATTCTTTAGCATTTCACAGTACACTATTTTCACCGGTCCAGCACCTTAGATCCCCAAAGATCCCAGGGCACATTTAGTGATATTTACCTTATGAAGTAACTAAATCCAGATGAGCATAGCGCTCACATCACTGTAAAAAAGAAATTGTTTCCTCATGCTTACAGCTCCCATTGGGGAACTAGAAACTGAAAACTCTGAAAATTATCTTTGTGCAACCAGGAAATTGTGGACAGAAATGGGAAATAGTTTTATTTGTAAATAAGCCCAACCATGGAAACCATATACTACCTTGTTCTGCAAAAGTCCTCTAGCCTTTTATAAATCAGGTTTTTCACACTGACAGATTAACAACCAGGGCAAGTAATTCATGCATGTGGCGTTGGAAATGGAATCCTCCACATGTCCTTGTGGATTCCTGTCCACACAGAGGTACAACTATGTTGAGTAGTACTTTGTGGATTATAAGCAAATAAATAAATAAAAATTAAAATGCCACCCAAAGAAGTCTAAATAATGCAGGGAAATTTTTGAGGCACAGCCAACTGGAAAATTCACTGTAGTGAATAGCTAAACTTCCAAGAAAATACATTTGTGTTGTTTTGTTTTGTGTATGTGTGTGTGTGTGTGTGTGTGTGTGTGTGTGTGTGTAAAGAACTCCCTGCTCCATAACTGTATTTGAATCAGTTTGATTTGTGTTTGTCAAAAGTATCTTCTAGTCCCTGAGAAACACCTGAATTGCATTTTCTTTAGATTTTGCTTTTGGCTTTTTGTTTTTGTTTTGTGTTTAAAGTAAGCTGGCCCCTTGGGACTAGTACAGTTTTGTTTTTTTTTTTTTTTTCCTGTTAAGGACATTTTGAAAAATAGGAAAAAGTGTCTTCCTTCTTGTTATCAGAGATACATGACTGTATACACAATTTTTTCTAAAAACGTGGTTAATAACAGCCAACAAACAAGAAGAGTAAATGGAGCACCTGGCTTCCTAAACGGATTAAACCTGCCCCACAATATCCTCGTGAGATAATGGGTAATATTCTCTTTGGAGACATTATGCACTTTGACTTATTTTTGAAGAATAGAATTTTCCTGTCCCCCAAAGTGGATAGATTTCCAATTCAAGGCAGCAAGCCTTGGGTCGCCTACTTTAGGTATACCCAACCCTCTCAGCCACCTACACCCGACTTTACATTAGATGGGGGATACCAGCCATCCTCGAATGCCCTTACGCGGCCTTTCAAACTAGATACAAAGTTAATATCAGTGTCTGAGCTTCCAGCTCCTCCAGGAAAAACTGTGGCCCCCAAGTGGCACTGCTCCATAAAAGCCTAGTCAGGCCTTGTCCTCTCCAGCAGTCCCGAGCAGGATTGATCACGTCCGGATAAAAGTACGGAAAGGAAAGGGTTAATCAGCATCCTCCTCTCTCCCTCCTCCCCAAAGCTGGGCGGGGGGGGGGGGGGGTGGTTTGTGCCGCGCCGGGAGCATCTCAGCGGGGGAGCAACTGGAAACCACAAACACCCAAACTGGGTAGCAGCAACTTGAACTAAACCCGAGACCTGGCTTAGGGAAAGGAGTCAGTTAAGTTTAGACCCAATGGTTTAATCAAGGTATCAGAACAGACCCATTAAAGACAGAAAAGGTAGCACATCCCTGCCCTCAACTCGCAAGGATTTCTTTTATGTTGCAGTTGAAGCCTCAAAACACATTTTATGATCCTAATGCCCTTTATTCAGAAAGATCTCAAGAGGTGTCTACAGAAAGGTCCGGCAGGAGTGCAGAAAGAGCAGGTGGGAGTGTAGAAAGACCCCCTTCCCGGGCGTCTTTACTTGGCCCGCGCTTCCAGGTAACCTTTGTTGCGTGGTTGGGGGACGCAAAGCAACTATCTTGGCCCCTGACAGTGCAGTATCCAAACCCACGACAGGCGAGAGGCTGCAGGACCAACTCGCCAGCCCCAGCCCCCTACCCACCTACACCGCGCCCAGCTCCAACCGCCCACACGCCCCTCCGCAGCCTCTTCCCCACTGCCCACCCCGGGGGCTGCTCCTGATCTCCCCCAGAAACCCACAGGCGCTCTAACCACCAGCAAATTTCTAACAGCCCCAGCCTTCCAGGAAAGAAAGAAAGGAAAAAAAAAAAAAAGACCATGACATCACGGGCAGGTTTATTTGGGTTTGTTTGTTTGCTTGTTGGCTCGATTAAATACTCGTGGAAGGTGAACGTACCCCACACAGGAGAAGTTTGATGTTGACAAACTTCTGGTGGCAGCGAGACTGTGTCAGCACAACTTCCGGGATAATGAGAGCTGCTTTGCAGGGAGCGCGGCAGCGGCGGCGGGAGGCGGCCGCAGGACGGAACAGCAAATGCTATTCAGCCCGAGCAGTTTCAAGCCGCCCGAGCTGGGGAATTACTGTAGTCGAGCTACGGCTCTTACCACCGGCGCTGGATCTGGGCGCACGTTAGGGGGGGAAGCTGCAGGCACAGGGCGCCGAGAGGGGAGCTTTCAAGTTACTTTGCTCCATCCCTGCACCCGGCAGAGGCTTTCAGGCTGCGTGGTAACTGCAAACATCTTGTTCCCTGCTTCTTTGGGCGGCCTCCCTGGAACCAACCAACTTTTCTCTCCTCAAAAACTCCCTCTTTGTTTCAAATAGGACTCTCCAAAATTTATTCTTGGGAAGACTGACAGCCGGGGTCAAGAAACAGCTGTTGAAGTTAATGTTTCTTCCTCCCACTTCGTCTGATGGTTGTGCCCTGCCAAGACAAAGTGAGAGGCACTGCCTGGTGGCTCTTTAAACAGACATGCATTTAGCCAAAAAAAAGGGGGGGGGGGGTGTGTGTGTTGAGGGGGTATATTTTCCTGCTTAACATACAATCTGATCAGAAATGCGACAGCATGTGCTTTTCAACTTGTGCTGATTACTTGCTGAAAAGATGTTGCAGAAAAGAAGTGTTCAAAACACTTTGAGCAGTGGGGGCAGGGATGGCGGGAGATGTGGTTGACACTTTCCATGCTTTGGTAAAGGGGCAAAATTTTAATTTTAATTCCTCTCACCCACCTCTTACCCTCTAAGAATGGTAGAATGGCCTGGGGGAGGGAGAAAGAGTGGCATTCCTTTGCAAGGTTTAATTCACGTTTCAGAATTCAAGTCATTATGCAGAACAAGGGCTTGCCTGGAGCTAGGCAGATTGTTTTTATTTGGAGACCTAGGCCAAACCTGGCCCGGTGCTACCAGCTCTTGGTGGCGCTTGGTGGCTTTCTCCAGATTAGGCCTGTCTCCTCTTCCCTTTCCCAGCACTACTCCTTTTGCCTTTGCTCAGGGGATATACTCTGAGGGAAGCTACCCTCTTCTTTCTGCTGCTCTCTCTGTGAAGATTGGTTAGCACAGCCCTTTCCCTGCTTGCTCTGCTTTGTGTAGAATGCCCCATGGACTGCTGAGGGACTTCTTGGGGTTGTCCTCCGGAGTCTCAATCCCCTAACTGAGCCCTCCCCAGGTGTCCAGCCTTTGCAGTGGGAGTGGGTGGATGGGAACTCTTCCTTCCACATCAGAAAGCTTAAGCACTCGGGGCACCTGGGTGGCTCAGTTGGTTAAGCGACTGCCTTCAGCTCAGGTCATGATCCCAAGGGTCCTGGGATCGAGCCCCGCATCGGGCTCCCTGCTTGGCGGGAAGCCTGCTTCTCCCTCTCCCACTCCCCCCACTTGTGTTCCCTCTCTCTGTCAATTAAATAAATAAAATCTTTAAAAAAAAAAAAAGAAAGAAAGAAAGCTTAAGCACTCTTCCAGCATACCCATTCTCCTTTGGGAATGCTCCAATCACTTGGCCTCTCTCAGACACAATCATATGAAAACATAAAAGGCCCTCCTTCCTCACCACCAGGTTATCCTGTCACCACATCGCAATGCAGTGCTATCACAAAGTGATATTGCATCAGGCCCAGGGATATTTTAGGAAGCTCTCGAGCTAAGTCCAACAAGCCTTTCGTGCAGGCATCAGGGCCACCCTGCCAAAATCAGAGCTGCAGAGCTGCAGGACAGGTGGTAGTGATGCCTTCTCTATTCTCAGCTCCATTACCCACTTACCCCCCCCATTCTCCGAACCAATCAAATCCTCACCCCTCTCTTTGCCTTGCTCCCAGATGCCACCACCTTTGTGTTCCCTCATAGCTCTCCGCAAAGTGTTCAGGTCCACCTTGTGATGTATTTCCGTTTTTTCTGCCTGTCGTGGTCATTCTCTGAGATCTTAATTAGCATTTGTTCTTATTAACTATAAATGGACTGAATTACACACGGAGTTGCAGGGGCTGCTCCACAGATAGCCTCTGGCTTGGGTGTCTGCTGGCCTCCTTGGCTTGTTTGACCTGGGTCAACTTTTCTCATTCTCTCAGACTCCAGGTTGCCCAGCTGGGCTGGCACAATGGTAGCCTCCCAGAGTCAGTGCAGCACCCTCCCCAAGTGCCCCCTTCTCGGAGTCCTGCTCATGCAATCCAGCAGCCAACTGACTGAAATTCCTTCTGCTTTATTGTTCTCTGTCCTTAGGCCAACTTTCAGCATAGAGTGTGGCTGGGAGGCTAGACCTCCGCAGATCCTGAAGTGGTAATTCCCCACTGCTGGCTCCTGCAGTTTTATAACTCCTTTTTTTCTGAGACTGACAGACATAAACCTCCAGTGTAGAGGCCTGCAACAGCACCCTAAAAGACTTCTTTGTGTGGAAATGTAACCTTAGGGCAAAGTCAGCCTCACTCCGGGAAAGGCACATTCTCCTGCTACAAGGAAGCACTGGGCTGGGAAAAGACCAGGATTTCTCCCGAGATGGCTACCGAGAGCCTCTCAGAGACATTTTTATTTACTATTGTTTAGTTTGGGGGTGGGTGGGTTGGGGCATTGGAAATACTGCAAGTGGAGACCTGTAGTGGCTGTCCAGGGAACTCTACATGCAATCAGAGGAATCAGATGTCTTTCCTTTATGGGTGGGTCTCTAAATGCAATCACTCCGGAAGCACCCACACACTCTCCGGGTCAGGATGGCCCCTGGTGGGATGGCAGTTAGCATCGTTCGCTACTCTTGGAGCTAATGCTACCTTGCCTAAATGGAATGCCTTTGGATCACTTAGAGAATCTGATCTATTTATGTAGGTGTTGGGTTAGACAAATTACTCCAAAAAGCAAGGGTGAAAAGATACAGAATCTTAATTTATCATGCAGGATTAAAGTCAGATTTAAATCAGGTAGAATTATTAAGGGATTTAGGGCCCAAGTCATTTTCCAAAGAGGAAAAAGGACTAAAGCATCCTCTTTGTTGAAATAACGTCAAGAAAGTAGCATCTTATGTTTGGAGGTTTGGTTGTTGTTTTTTAATCCACCTTTTAAATGTTTACTTATATTTTCAATCAGTCAAACAGAACAGTACTAGGAAATTCAGTTATCAAATGTATATGATTAGGCATTAACTATTCCATATAGACAAAAAATTCCACAAAAAAGGTGAGATGAAAGTGTGCTCTTGTCATCACAGAGAGCTCCCTGTAGGAACTGAACCAGTGCCTCGATTAAGGGATAGGTAAGATATAGCTAGTTAGAGAAGATGAATCTGGAATCAGGGAGAGGTTAGAAAGAAAACAAGTATAGTTCCTATGGAATTTAGTTGAGATGTTCAGTTCTGTAGCCCCAGGAACTGGAGTTACTAGGATAGAGAGTTTAACACAATGCTTTTAGTCAATGTTTTTGAAAAATGTATTCTCATAAAGTCAAGAACATGGACAGTGACGGAAATGTTCACAAGGAGATGTTCTTAGTGTCTGAGATTACAGAATGTGGACAGAAATAAAAATACACAATGCAATTATTTTCCCTTTTCCCTTTTCCTCCTAAATCTAGACAGAAGTTTAATTCAGGATTAAAAGGCTCATGGATCTCCTCTAGCTTCTCCTTCAGTTATCCCATCCATACTCCAGTTCTGGTTTTAGACAGAGCTACAATAGTCCTTTGTAGGGAATTGCATGAACTCCTGTGCTGGTTTTCTAATGTGGGAAAATGTCTACTAGGGAGGCTAAGACCACCAAACTAGCTTCATTATGACCCAAGGTACACTTAAACCCAGCCCTTCAGTGGTGGGCAACTGGCCCAGCACAGTCTTCCTCTATAGTGCTCATTAAGATGTTATTTACATTTTACAGTATGGTCCCAAGCCATAAGTTGGGATTTTATCTTCGCAAATAGAAAAAGAATACTCTTGTGATATCTGGTCTTGCAAAGTTTTAACTTCTACTATGGACCTGCTGGTGATTTGCAAAACAAAGTCATAGCATATTAAAAAGAATCTTCCATTTCAGTTCAAAATTGTTGGCTGGGAAGTGAAGAATAAAAGAAAAACCCATGATCACAAAATTAAACTTATTAGCCAAATAGATTTTAACATTTGCCTCCTCTTAAACGTGAATTTAATGTTTGCCAAAAGCACACAATCAACAACTCTGAAGAAAATAAACTTTATATTTTAGTCTTGAACCTACTGCACAGGTGATGAGCTCATCTTCATAACTAACCTCCATCTTTTTGCCTTGGAACTCTCATTCATGTGACCAGAATTATTCCAGATCAAAAACAACATCAATGGGGCACCTGGGTGACTCAGTGGATTTAGTGTCTGCCCTTGGCTCAGGTCATGATCCTGGGGTCCTGGGATCAAGCTCTGCATGTCTGCATTGGGCTCCTGCTCTGTGGGGAGTCTGCTTCTCGCACTCCCTCTGCCTGCCTCTCCCCCTGCTTGTACTCTCTCTGTCTCAAATAAATAAACAAAATCTTTAAAAAAAATCATTAATCCCACTTTTAGATGAACCAAACTCTCTGGATTCTTACCTCAACAGGCCAAATTAGATTAACATTTTAATGATGTCTTTCTGGCATTGTTCATGCTTCATAAAGAGTAACTCACTTCATTTGACTCAAGGTAACAAGGCTAAACAAGTGATTCAAAAAAATGAATCTTTTCCAGGTTTGGAAATTAAGTTTCCTTGAGTCTGAGACAACAAAGAATCTTCAGAATCTATAAGTCCAACTATATAATGCTACCACCTTTCCAAGACAACCATTAAGAATTACACCTAGATAAATAAAAATTTAAAAAAAAAGAAAAGAATTACATCTAGAACCAGTTATGAGAATAATGTTTTGCAACATTCTCATGAAGGCCAAATGAAAATCAGAGGCCATCTCTAAAATGGCATTAGGCCAAACATCAGACCTCTGAAGATGCTTGACATCTTGCCATGTGTCATCACAATCAAATCCTGGATAGGGTATTCTCATCTGAGTTTCACTGACTACCAGTAAGGGGCATGTGCAGAATAATAAGTGATTCAACTTTAGTCTCCAGTTAGAACCTAACATGCCTTATAACATTCCAGGGAAATGGGTGTTGGGAATGTATATCAAAGATGGCATAAGCTCTTCACTCTCAACAGCTTGGTGATAACCAGTTGGGGAGCCACCTTAATTCTGTGGTTTATAAAATTCTAGGATTATTGTGATTACTATATGGAATTCTCAGCTGAAAACAATGAGCCCTTTCTCAGTTGCATGGTGAACAATGAGGTCAACTACAGAGGATTTTTTAAAAGCAAAATTTAGAGGAAAGAAACCACTTCACTGACCCAAGAGAGCTTTTGTTGACTAACAGCAATCTCAGACCTTGACAGTTACACAGTACCTTTTAGGTTCCAAAGGTACTTACCCCCAAAAAGATCATAATGTAACATTTTCTTTTTTTCCTAATCAACAGGTGAAACCAGAAGGTGTCTTCCCATCTCTGTTTAAAGAAGTCATGTGCCAGTCTGCAGAGAAATGCCTGTATACACGGAGAGTCTTCAAATTTATATCAAGAGGCTTCCAATGTCATGCATCTAATTACAATCCAAATACCTAAATATAAATATAATCATGCAATTATCTAAATATGATAATGCAAATTAATAAATGCCATCACTTTTCAGCACTGCACTGGCAGTTGACTTTTTTTTCAAGGCCATTTCTACAAAGAAGCAAAGTTATTATCTTTTCTTAGGATTTATTGCAGATGTGACGATTATAGAGAACCATAAGATTTTGCTTAAGATGAATACCAGGTGGATGGCTGAGCCCACTCACTAATCAAGTGATTTGTTCTCAGACAATAATGTTTGGGATTCTGATGCTTGCCTCAGCAAAACTGCAGATTTTTTTTTTTTCCATAGACCTTTGAGGTTGTCCATAAGTCATTGCTATGTTCAATGCCAACTCCTCACATTCTCAGAGATAAAGAGGGCAAAGAAGGAGAGAAAGAATGTGTAGCTCATTATTCACAAGTTATTTTCCTATAATTTAGGATGTTGAGAGTACTTTTTAGAAAATTTTCAAGGCAGTGACTTCCAGACATTTTCTATTAAAAAGGGCTACTTTTGTGTTTCAAAAGTGGAAGATATAAGAAGCAGTTTGTTTTCACTCTGCAACAAGGGAAGGGACCTAAATAAGTTGTCTTGTATTTCATGATGACCACAGTAGTGAACTAAAACCAGTTTTTTTCTATATTCAATTCTTCTATGATACTATTTTGCGAGATCATACATATAATAAACTTTGCCTAAAAGATCAAATGATTTTTTTTAAATGTACACTTTTTTAAAGTTTTTAACTTTCCTGGAAAGACTCATAGATCCAAGCTAAACTCTAATGATAAGGTCACACTTTCCCTGTATTTTAAGGAGTTCTAAAGAACAAGTTGGTACAATTCAGTGGTAAATATTATGGCATACTACATTATCACTAGAGGTTATGTTATATAGCACGTATAAAGCACTTTTATTCTAGATATTGAATATGCCATACAAAGTGAGTCTGTAATTGAAGTATATCAACAGTGAATTTTTATTTTTTTTAATTTTTAAATTTTTTTAAAAGATTTTATTTATTTATTTGAGGTACAGCGACCGAGACAGAGGGCACGAGAAAGGTGAGAGGAGAAGATGCAGGCTCTTTACTGAGCAGGGAGCCTGCCATGGGGCCTGATCCCAGGACCCTGAGATCATGACCTGAGCCAAAGGCAGATGCTTAACCCACTGAGCCACCCAGGTGCCTCAACAGCAAATTTTTAGAATTTTGTTGTAGCTAACTTCAGAATCCAAAGCACCTCTGATTATTCACTGCTTAGGCAGAAGAGAGACAGAAGAGAAAGTGCTACTCTGTTTATGGGTTTCAACTCTGCCCTAAATGGATTATTTCCAGGAGTGAAAAGGAAGACCAAGCCTACAGAAATCTTGGCAACTGCTTTTCCAGGAAGACTACAGAGATTTCATGGGTCTTACTGTTGTTTACAAGGAGGTATTACCTTTCTCCAAATTCCATTCACACAGCTGGTTTTCTCTTTTCTCCTGGAGGTAAACTTCCCAGTTAATATACACATTGATCAGTGCCATGCTGAACATCTCTTCCTTCCACGTGTAGCAGGTGACAATTAGCCCATAATCTGCAATGAGATAGGAGGGGATCATAAAAATTAAGAGCAGGCTCTAGAGTCACAAATGCTGAATTCAAATTCTGATTCTGTCCTTAGCAGCAGTGTAGCCTTGAGTCAGTGTCAGGTTCCTCATTCACTAAAACGGGGCAGAAGAGAAAAAAATACAAACCCCACTGTTCACCATCTCATTTCATCAGTATCCCCATCAAAAGCCCCCTGAAGCCCTCACAAGATCTGAATGGAACTCTAACTGGTCTTTGGACAAATTTATGACTTTATATTCCTATGTAGAGTGAAGAGCTGTTTTCTTTCTCAAGATTAATATCTATGCTCAATTATGACCTTCATCTAATGTTTGGACCCACTGAATTCTAAGCAGGAGCAAAGACTGAAAATTTAGCTAGTCAATTTCTCCACCTTGGCACAATTGTACTATCTTGCTTAGACCTTAGTCACTGATGACCAGGTGCTGTTGCCTACTTCATTCAGTGAGGAGCTTCTTACCTTCTCAACTAAACTGTTAACTTCTTGAGGAAAGGCTCCCGTAGTCTTATAGATCCTTATATTCCTCTGAGCACTAAGTATAGCACAGTATCATGAAAATAACAGATTCTCAGTAAATGTCTGTGACTTGATTATTTTAAGAATGAGCTCTGGGGTGTTTATAACAAAACAGGTTCATATCAAAGAATCCCATTATGTCCCTTCAAAATCGGCCTGTGAAAGCTCTTTCTGAGAGTACCCTGTTTGGACACACTAATGTAGCGACAGTCCATTTTCCTTTTTCTTTTTCCTTTTTAAACCTCTGGCCATTTCACAGCTGTATTAGTTAAAAGATATTTTTAATTGGCTTTCATCATCTTTGAAAGTGTAATAAATACTCATTAAAAACAAGGCTACCAAGATGAGCTTTCCCCCTCCCCCACACACCTATTAGAAATGACTGCGAATAGTTAGAGTATACTTTTCCAAGTTGTTTTATTAATTTATATTTTTGATGCATACACTAACATTTATTATTATTTCCTGGACACATTGCTATGCTATTGATATCTTTTAGAACTTGTTTTTCTTCATTTAACAATGCATTGTGAAATGTTTATCCATGTCAACATACACCTCATTCCTTTTTAGTGCTGCATTATATAGAAATTTCTTGTTTTCCAGCTATTCATTATCATTATCTGAATTACAGTAGTTCCTAAATTGTGTAGAAAAGCAAAAATTGGTCATAACAAAAAAAACCACTAATAAACTGGCCACTTACTAAATTAGTCCCCACTTAAATAGCCCTCCCGACTTACTACGAGCATCTCTCCCCACTTAGTCAGTCAATTTTGCTGATGGTAGATGTTATAAACATCTGACAATACAATGTAAATAAAATGCATTTCAGTGGCCATGTAAGATTGCTAATCTTGCAAAAGATGCAGAATTTTATGAAGTCATTGAAAGTGATTCTGGAGAACTGTTCCATAGGCAAATGAGTATCTGGCAGTGTTAGACCAGTTAACAATTAAAGATGAGAAAAACAACAAGGATGATAAGAGGATAAATTCTTCAAAAGGAGAATTATTTGAATATCAAAGGATTAAGAGAAGCTCTCAGGAAAAGTGATGAAGCCTTCACATCTTTTTTCAAAATGACCTTTGTATGATTCTGCTATAAAAGTCAGCTTGAAGTGAAGGGTGTCAAAATTTGCTGTCATATAATTTTGCTGGGAAAATTATCCCCCTCACCAAATCAACACTTGATTCAATCTTTGTTTATTCTAAAAATTAGAGCATTGTTGCAATTAGAGTTGTTACATGTGTGTCTTCAAAGATAAATCACATTTAAAGATAAGATAATCTTTTATTTTTTCAAAACAAAGTCTCAATCAAACCTTTTTTTAAAATTCTTTATTATACAACGGTAGACCCTATTTATTACTTTTGCAGCTTTCAACAGTCATATTATGGCAAACAGAAGCAACAGACGCTGAAAATAAGGCTTCTAATAAACTAATCAGATTCCCTAGTTCTCTCTCCATGAGGCGTTTAGAAGCAGGACTGGCCACTTTGCAAGGAGTAAAGCCCCAGGGTGGTTGGGTAATTCAGGGGAGGGAAGAGGCCTTAAGAAAGGAGACAGGCAGTGGACTTCCTCTGGCACTAATCGGGCACATAGATGTTTGGGCCTAATGAAATTTGAAAAAAATAAAAACGATGTAACCTTATTTGTGTCTAAGCTGGTAAAGCAAGTTATACCAGTTAAATGTGGGTATATCAGGATTTATTTTTAGCAGTTACCTACTGACTGATATTTGGGTTGTTTCCAATTTTTTTGCTACTATAAGCCATGCAGCAATGAACAACAGTATACAGTTATATCTTGGTACACTTGTACAAGCATCTTTGTAAAAAAAAAAAATTCCTAACTCCTGGAGTTGGAAAAAGGTATATTAAAAATGTTAACAAGCACTAAGTAACAAATCCTCCATTTAATGCCACCTTACAGTATCTGAGAATGCCAGTTTTTCCACACCCTTCACGAGACTATTATCAGTTTTTGCCAATCTGATTGCTATATATATTGTTGTTTTCATTGTCAATAATATAAATTCTTAATGTGCAAGAAATATATTGTTCACTGACTGCTTAGAATCTTTAGGAAGAGCCTCATTATAGACTCTGGAAAATCTGCATGATAGATGCAGGGGGAGATCGTCTTATCCCTGGTAATGGGTAGGAGCTAAAAAATTGAGCTCAACATGCATTTTTCTGTTTAAAAATCCTTCTCTGAAACAATTGTAGTCATTGCTTACGCAAGCTAAAGTGTTTATAGTCAGTAGTGGAAGACGTAGATAATGGTTTTTGCAAATTCCTGATTTCAGGACTGTGACTTTTTTTTTTAAGATTTTATTTATTTATTTTGAGAGAGAGAGATACAGTGAGTATGAGTGGGGGGAGGGGCAGAGGCAGAGAGGAGAGAATCTCAAGCAGACTCCATGCTGAGCATGGATCCAGACACAGGGCTTGATCATGAGACAACCTGAGCCGAAATCAAGAGTTGGACACTCAACTGACTGAGCCACCCAAGTGCCCCAGGACTGAGATTTTTTTTACAGATTTCAAAATATGAGACTTGATAAGGTCAGTAGATCCTGAAAATGGATGCTTGGTGTCATCCAAGCCCACACTCTTTCCATCAGGATTTTGGTCACAGAAAATGTCAGCATTCTAAATGAAAAATTCTTACATATATTCAGGACCTAAAAAAGAAACAACAAATATCCACTAGAGTATGCATTTGTCACAACCCATCAAATTGTAGATTAAGATGTGTGCATTTCACTGTGTGTAAATTTTACATAAAAAACCCATAAAGTCCTCAAAAAATTAAATATAGAATTACCATATGATCTAGCAATTCCACTTCTGGGAATATATCCAAAAGAATGAAAGCAGGGACTTGAACAGACATTTGTACACCCACGTTCATAATAACAGCATTATTTCACAATAGGCAAAAGATGGAAGCAACTCAGGTGTCCATCAATGGATAATGAATAAACAACATTTACTATGTACATACAATGGAATATTATTTAGCCTGAAAAAGGAAGGCAATTTTGACATATGCTGCAATGTGGATGAACCTTGAAGACATTATGCTAAATGAAATAAAAACATAAAAGAACAAGTATTGTATGATTTATATGGGTACCTTGAGTATTCAAATTCAGAATGGTGGTTGCCAGGGGCAGGGGGGAGAGGAAGGGCATGAGGGGGTTACTGTTTAATGGGTACAGAGTTTCAGTTAGGGAAAATGGCAAGTTCTGGAGATGGACAGTGGTGATGTTTGTACAAGTATGTGAATGTACTTAATGCCACAGAATGGTATACTTACAAATGATTCAAATGGTAAATTTTATGTTGTACATATTGTACCACACTAAAACAATTTTTTTCAATCCATAAGCAAATATTGAATTCTAAAGATTTTATATGTTTACTTGACACAGAGAGAGAGACAGCTAGAGAGGGAACACAAGCAGGGGGATTGGGAGAGGGAGAAGCAGGCTCCTGGCTAAGCAGGGAGCCCAATGCCGGGCTCGATCCCAGGACCCTGGGATCATGACCCGAGCCAAAGGTAAGCACTTAATGACTAAGCCACCCAGGTGTCCCAGCAAATACTGAATTCTAATGCTGAAGTGTTTGGGAGGTGAAATGCACTAATGTCTGCAACTTTTTTTGAAATGTATCAAAAAATGAATGTGAAGGGATAGGTTGATAGAGGAATGAATGTATATGTGTTAAAGTAAATATAGCAAAAAGGGGCACCTGGGTGGCTCAGTCGTTAAGCGTCTGCCTTCGAGCTCAGGTCATGATCCCAGAGTCCTGGAATCAAGCCCCTCATCGAGCCCCGCATCGGGCTCCCTGCTCTGCAGGAAGATTGCTTCTCCCTCTCCCACTCCCCCTGCTTGTGTTCCCTCTCTCTCTGTCAAATAAATAAATAAAAATCTTTAAAAAAATTTAAAAAGGTAAATAGAGCAAATGTAAATTGCATAATCTGGATGATAAAGGTGTAGGTATTCTCTGTGTCATTCTTTCAACTTTTCCATGTGTTTGAAAGTTTTCTGGGGTATCTGGCTGGCTCAGTCAGTAGAGCATGTGACTCTTACTCTCAGGGGTTGTAGGTATGAGCCCCACACTGGGTGTAGAGATTACTTAAAAGTAAAATCTTAAAAAAAAAGAAAATTTTCTTAATAAAATGTTAGGGGAAAATGACCTAGATTAAGACAAATTATTAGCAAATGAAAGAATCTTTTTTTTTTTTTAACCACAAATTCATCTTTAGCTTTTGCTAATTATGGGGAATAATTTTGCCATGGAGAGATTTTTCAAGCAGAGTGAGGGATATAGGACTGATTTTTTTGTTTGTTTTTAATAACAACCAGGCAGGAACATTTCTTTCACAAGTATTGGACAGGTATTGATTTACAAGTGACTCCATCATATTAAAAATGAACTCAATATCACCAAAGTTGATAAGTATCTCTCTGTATATATCATAGGCAAGGGTCATGGTTCAGATTTGTTCTTCCATTGGTAGGATTTGAGCATGTGTTGAGGAAAAGAATCCCAGCCTACTCAGTCAAATGGAAAAATGACACAAATAGATTGACTATGATGACATGCAACTTTAGAGCATTTAAGAGACTGGAGGTCCTCCTAATAAATATTAGTTCATTGTAGAGTATAGTAGATTATAAATAGCAGCTCTTCATTTCCTTGTAGAAACATTTCAGAGAGCTCTACATTTTTTCCCCTTCATTTCATTAAAAGGTAACAGAGAGAGATGGCCTTCATTTCTGGGACCTCTACATTGCAGGCATGCTTAGGCAGTTTTTAAAACTGTAGAAGCACATGAGCATCCTGTCCCAATCACACTCTCATTGCATTGGAATAAACATCCAGAGTTTCAGAGGTGCAAACTCAATGCATATAGGGGCAAGGAAGTAACCTTAATAAGTAACACAGGCCAGTCCAAGTAGGAATTGTGGCCTCTTGGAAAACCCTTAACCTGACTAAAAGAGGAATCCATGACTCAGTCCAAACCAACTGGCCCAAGATAGCCATATACATCAATTTTCTAAAAGCAGTCTGAAAGCTGTATATTTATATAAAATCTTCCAAGTTTAAATGTGGGCAACAAATTCAAATGTTTCTCAAAAACACTGTATGGGTTAAACGAAATACCTCTGTTAATATTCTGGGGTCTGTAGGCTCCCCATGTGTAACCTCTAATGTATGTGTACAGGATGGGATGGTCCAAATTTCTTTGGTGCTAATGTCCAGTAGAATTCAGATTTAGCACTGTTTCAACCTTTTGGGATTATATGTTCATCTCCACTGTCCCCAGTTTCTCCATTGTAAATGTGAAATATGTTCAGGTCTTTATCACTTTAAATAAAAAACAAATATTTGACCACTGCAGTGTTTGTAATATTCATGCAGTAAATGTGTTTTAAAAGTCTGTTTTGTATCATGAACTTCTGCAAAGAAAAGGTAAATCAACAAAAATGTGTAATTCATGGAGCCCTCAATTTATTTACCTGTAATGATCCCAAAATATAGATGTTTGGAACTAGGAACATAGTTTTCCATAAGATGACATTTAATGAGTACTGCCTCTGATCACTCACTGTGTGAAGTCCTATTTAATTCTCCTATCATTATCTTGACTTTACAGATGAGGAAAACAGGCTCAGAACAGTTGCATGACTTGCCACGCTGGTAAGTGTTGGAGTTGGGAATCAAACACATGTGAGGGTCAGGATCCAAGCCCTGTTCTCTTTCTTCATCACTACAGTGCCTGCAATACAGTGTTCTGCCTGGTGTTAAGGCTGTCAGGACAGACTATGAAATACTGTTGTATCCATAATGTACTTGTAGAACTATATTCCTAATAATACTCTACTTCAACAGAACCCAGACTCGGGTACAATTACGCTGCTTTTTTTACTCCCCTTGCTTTTATGTGGGAAAAATATGTTTAATTACCCAGGTGATACATAGATACACTCTCGTTGTGAAATATCCAAACAACACAGTAGTCTACAGGGCAGGAGAGAAAATTCCCCTGGGTTTCCTCCCCCACTCCTGATCCCACTCCCTCTCCTATTTCTGGCTCTACCACTATCAACAGTATGGCTTGTTCCTTCCAGACTTTTCCTATGCATTTACATACATATATGTACATACATAAATATGCATTGAGCTATGTTTCTATGGCAAATACATTCAGAATTCCACCTTGGGATGTCAGAACAATTTTCTGTTGCAGTCCTGGCAACTTCCCCAGCTCCAAGTCAATGTGGGAGTGTGGGGATGAAGGCGGCTTTATTAGTTATCTGTTGCTACATGACAAACTACCCCACAATTTATCAGCATACAACAACAAACATTTATTAGCTCACATGGTTTCTGAGGGTCAGGAATCTGGGAGCAGCTTGGCAGGATGGCTCCAGGTCAGGATCTGTTATGAGGTGGCATTCAAGATGTCAGCTGGGGCTGTAGTCATTTTGAGGATTCATTGGTGCTGGAAGATTCACTCCCAATTTGGCTCACTCAGTGGTTATTTGCTGGAAGGCCTCAGTTCTTCAGTGGCTGTTGGCAGGAATCCACATTTCCTTGCCATGAGATAGATTCTCTCCATAGGGCTCTTTGAGTGTTCTTATGGTATAGTAGCTAGTTTCCCCCAGAGTGAGCAGTCCACATTCACAAGGGAGGACAAGGAGGAAGCTGCAATGGCTTTTATGACCTAGTCTTGGAAGTCACAGACCATCACTTCCACCATATTCCATTCATTAGAAGCAAGTCACCTCGTCCGGCCCACATTCAAGGGGAGGGGAGTTAAGCTTCACCTTTTGAAGAGAGGAGTGTCAAAGAACTGGTGGACATATTTTAACCCCACTGCAAGAGCCATGTTGTGAGGGAGGAAAAATGGAGCAGGGCAGAGTCTATGATCAGGGCAGAATAGTCTGAGTAACAAGGAGGAGGGGAGAGGTGCAGAGATAATGCGGTAACAGGATAGTGAGAGGTAGAATGGCTGGGCTGGCAATCCTGGCTGCACATTAGAATCACCTGGGGAAATTTAAAAAATACTCCTGCCCCAGGCCCCACTACAGATCAATTAAATCAGTATTTCTGGGATGGAGGCCCAGGTATCAATATTGTTTAACAGCTCTCCAAGTGATTCTAATGTGCAGCCCGAGTTGTGAACCATGTAAGAGCAGAGGTGCTGGAGTCCAGCGGTGCCTGGGCTCAAGTCCCAACTATGTCAATTAAGTAGCTGTGTGATCTTAGACAAGTTAACTAGCTTTTCTGTGCCTCATCTGTAAAATGGGGATATTAATAGTCCTTCCTTGTAGGGTGGTTGGGAGAATCACCTGAGTTAACAACCCATGGCAATAGCTTTGAACAGTTCTCTGCACAGTAAGTGCTGTATAAATGTTACTTTTGTGATGATTAGCAGCGTGTGCTGGATTTTTCCTCCCTCCTGCTCTCCCTCCCCAAGTGCCTAAGCTGGGAGAGGAGTGTGGCTTCCTGTGCCCCACCCCCCTCTTTTTCCCTGGAGAAGGGTACAGAACTCTTCAGCACCTTTCTCGGGTTCAGCGAGCCCTGCCAGCCTTAAGGCAGGTAAACTGAGAAGCTAAGCTGTTGCCACTGCAATGGTTAGCATAGCATCCTGCATCTTTAGAGAGGGGGAGACAGAGTAGCTCCTTGGGGTAGTGAGAGGAAGGGAGATCCCCTTTGGCCTCACAGAGAATTGGATACAACCTATTCTATATCACAGCAGGAGGATCTGCACACATGCCTTGCAATTCCTTCAAGAAGCCTTTCCTGATCTCAAATTTCTCTGAGCTCCTATACTATCAACATGGTCCCTAAATTACCTGCTGCCTTTTATATTTATTTATTTGCCTTCTGTGTTTTCTCTCCTTCAGACAGTAGGTTCTTTTTGAGGCAAGGACTACGTCTTCTTGGAGAAGTATCAAAAAGCAGGAAGGAGAAAATGAGGGAAAATGGGATATCTTCTTTGGATTATAGATACCTCCTTAATGCTTAAAAGTTTATATATGTGTAGTGGGAAATGACTCTGCTTCTTTAACCCCCTGCTCATCTCCCCCCATACTACTATATCCCTAAAACACCCCTAACCCTAAGTACCATTTTCATGGGGAAAAATAGCATGAGTGTTCTTTCTCCTGCTTTTACAGCAGGTTAATAAATTGCCACTATTACAGGGTATTCCAGCTTATATTGATGAGGCAGGTACAGAAATAAGCTAATGGGTAGTTCCTATAAAGAGATGTGTTTCCCATGCATAGAAGTGCTACTCTGTAGGAGAGGAGATTTAGCTTTTTCAAGCCTACTAGGATAGATGCGGGGGGGGGGGGGGAGGGGATAAGGAATAACACAATAAAGTAATTAAACTATAAAACAATTGCTGACAAAATTTCTACAAAATTTTCTCCCTGTTCTCCAACATTAAAATAATCATGATTTGAATAGACTGCATCTGTGTTCTCTTTTTTTTACCTCTCTTTTCTGTAAATTTATGATTTGGATCCCAAAAGTTAAAGATCTTTTTAATAAAAGCCCCTTCTGTTTCTTAAGTTAGAAGACGTGGTATTAAGAGTTAAAACTATGACAATAAACGGCCTAATTTCAATAGCACTTGGGCTTAGTTTTTAGAAATGAACATGGTGGCTAAAAATTCTGGGTAGGTGGGGCCTGATCTCATGTATATATCAGTGGTGTCAAAATATGAAGCTATCTTGTTAGCAAGTATCTAGATGCCAGAAAGGGGTCATTCTAGATTATGATTTCTCCTGGCTGAGTTCATTCATTTCTGCCAAAGAAGGGAATCCTGAATTTTAAGCCTTATAAGCTAGAAATAAAATTAGCTTTAAACCTAAAAATTATTCTAGAGAAATACTGCCTTGTTGGTTGAGGCTATTATAACTGTTACATACATAAATAGCTTACTTTATTGGTCTGATTAAATGATCCCCATGCGTCCTTCTGAAACTTTCTGCAATCATTCCTCATTGACTGCCATCTCAGCCAGAAGAAAAGAAAAAGTGATGAACTCTAGGCTTCTTCATCAATGAGCTCAGCCAATAAGCCAATAGAGGGTTCAGTAGGAACCACTGACCTTCCCAGGAAAGCTACTAGCATGAAAACTGAAGAAACATGGCACAGAAACACAGCAGTAAAATTCAAGAGACTAAAATAAACTCGGCGAGCCTGCCTGGTCGCTAAACACTGAATACATTTAAGTGCTATTTTGACAAGAGAGCATGGTGGCTTTTTAAGAATTTCATTTTTAAAACTCTAATACGATTTTGTTCTTCTAACAGCATCATCCTGGGTCTGTGTTTGCTCCCCATGAGGTCATTATTAAGTGAATTGAATTATTGTTCTGTTCAAATGACCTGTGTGTTCAACGTGTGCCGAGCTCTAGCAAGAAATGTTTTATGTATTATTGGGAGATGGCCATCTGGGGCACAAGCCGGGCCTCCTAACATGCAGAAATGTGGGGAGACAGTTTATGTTCAGTCTTATCTATGATCAGAATTCCATTTATAAGCTTTTTTTCATCTACTTGTCAACACTGTTCACTATAGCAACACTGAAAATGGCCAGAAATGAACAGATTTATCAGAACAATGTGAGGTCAGACTATATGTTTCAATTACTGTATATTGGATTTTTATCATACATTTTACATTTTCTCCATAAAAATAGTAACAATGTAATAAAAATGGAAGTAGTTTTCTTTGATCAACTTCCAGTTAGTGTAAGTTACAAAGTGAATAAGATAGATTCATGACTTTTAATAGATAAAGGGTCTCACATTATATATGTATGTTTTAAATATAACATGGTTGTCCATGCCAAGAAACATGGATTAATTTTTTTAAGTCTGAAGAATACTACTCTTCCCTTTCCTGCATATTTAATGAGACAGCATGGCAGTATGTAAAATTAAATTTTAAACTTGAAGGTTACATTTTACCACACACTCCCAACCTTTTCATATATTTTTCAAGTAAACTTTTGATAACGCTGGAGGCATGTTGGACCAAAGGAATGATTTTACAGTGTCTTATAGAAGGTCTGTGTACGATATGATTTTACACTATCTTTCATAAGGCATATATCTTACATAAGTACACCCAGAGAGTCCGTATTACAAAATGAAAAGATTTTCAGGTATCTTTTTCTGGTTGTTTTTCGATGTTGTTGCACTGATACCTCAATTGGCAATAGGAATTAATCTCATAATGAAGTATACAATCTTACAAGGGGAAGAAGACTCTTAAAAGTAAGTCCTTCTGACTTCCCTTCCTCCCTCCTTCCATCCCTCCACTCTTTCCTCCCTTTCCTCCTTCCTCTTTCTTTTTTAAAATAAAAATCTTCTTAAAAAATCTTCTAAGTTGGATAAAGTAGTATTCACTTCGGACATACAACTGTATGGTTTAAATATATCTGGATTTTAATTTTCCTTGTAAGTGGGAGATGTTTGTTAGAGAAATGACTAGTATCAGCAAACAGGTAGAGAGATAAGCTTTGTTCACAAATGTATCCCTGGAGTCATATTACACTCACTCACCTTGAAAGTATCAGAACGAAAATGAAGATAATGATGATGATGATGATATAGCCATGATAACTAGCATGCAATGGACACTATGTGCCTGCGACCAGGCTAAGTGTTTGACAGGCATTGTCTTATTTGCTCTTCACAACAACCCTCTGAAAGCAGATAATGTCATCTTTAGATGAAACTAGGTTTCTGAAGCTAAGAAACTTACCCAAGGTCAATTATGAGGGTCCCATTCTAGGTCTGTGTGACCCGCCCCCAGGGTTCTAGAGAGACGGAAAAGTTAGAATATGTGATGACTATCCCCAGTTTCTACCAATCAAAGAGTAGAAGTCAAGCCAAGTAGAGGCCAGAGGTTTTGCTGTGGCTGTGAGCAGCCTCAACCTTCTCAGTTTAAAAGTGTCCATCCTGGTCTTGCTTTTTGTAGGACCCGAAGCCCTTGGCTCAGACCCAGATCACTTCAGCAATTCCTTGCTCTATATCTTCTCCATATCCACCTCTCTGGTGCACTTTAATATTTCTGTTGCAAATGTGTTTATTTAATATTTGCTTGATATATCATATCATGACTCTTCATTCCTACTGTTCTGGAACACACATCTCTTACAATGGACAAAATGGAACATCTACCTCCTTCTAAATTCCCCCGCTTTTGTTATTATGGCTCAAGGCAGGGCTCTGCTGGGACTAGAGATTGTTCCTCGTCCAAAGAGGTTAGCTGGCCACCCACAAGTGGCCAGAAACAAGGCACTCGGCACAATGAGAACAGCAGTGTCATTAGCTGACCTCCTGGGATCTGAACTGGAAAACTGGGGTAGTACTGATCCATAGGAGTAAAGGCAGAATGGAACAGACACTCTAAAGAGCAGAGATGCCATGCAGCAGAGGCCAGAAGAGAGAGACCTAAAGAGTGGCTGGCCCTAAACCTGTCCCAGTTTTATGGTGGCTTTCCACTTAGTCTCTGCATGTGTCCTTGGACTTTTTCTTAGGGAGAACTTAGTGAGGCTCTGTTCCTTGTACCTGCAAGAACCTGGCAGTCCATATAAGCATCTTATCACCAACATCCTTTGGTGGCTTCTTTTTTCCACCTCTGTCCTTGATGGTTTGATTAGGAGGGATAATAGTCAGGATCCTCTCCTTTGCAAGTGACAGAAACCCAACTAAAACCACCCTAAGAGAGAAACAAACTACAAACCAAGGTGAGGGCGAGAAGATGAAAGATGTGCCACAGGAATATTTGCCAAGGGAAGAAGGTCATGCACCCACAGTTGGGGCCCAAGAACACAATGCCTGATTCTAAGCCTACCAGGAATAAATGATTGGAGTCGGGGAAGAGTAGTTCGGCCAGGGAACAGGAACACTCTTCTGTGCAGACAAAACAAACTGCATCTATGAAAAGAGGTGTAGTTATACAACTTTACTATACCATTTACAAAGAAGGAGAAGAGCAAATTGCTCTTTGTCTCATTTCCCAAGGTCTTCATGCAGACCTACTCCACATTTCCTGCCCCATCTCAGATCGCTGGCTCATCTTCATTACCTGAAGACATTCACTCACCTTCACCTTATAGTCATCCTCACCACCAGGCCCAGCAACTTGAATGAATCAAGGACCTCGGAAGAGAACAGTGGAAGAAGCTCTCTTTTCTTTCAGGATCTCAATGTGTGATCCATGGACCAGCAGCAGCACCTGGGAATTAGTTAGAAATGCAAATTTTTAGGTTTCATTCCAGACATGCCAAATCAGAAACTCTAGGGGTGGGGTCCACGAGTCTGTGTTTTAACAAGCCCTTATGTGATTCTGAAGCTGGCTAAAGTTTGAGGATTTCTGCTTTATGCCACCCTTTCAACAGTCCCTTGTTTAGGTGGTTTATCCAAAGCATTCCCAAGTGAAGCCTGTTGGGTCCCAAAATGTTGTCCTATCATCATCACATATATTTCAGCAGGGCCTCTGTGTGTCCACTCTGTGGTGCCACTATGCACTATGCTACTACTATGCATCTATTCATTGCCATCTGGGGCATCCAAAGAGATCCCAAGGAGAATCTGAAGGATAAAGGTAGGGCAGATAGAAACATTCTATAGGGTTCTCTCATATGGCTCATTCATCCTGCAATGAGAATGTGCACTTTCCTGTGCAGGCACAAACATGTACATCTAAAGTATACTCGGGGGCACTTCTTTGTGTCAGCTACACAGGCTTGTTGCATACCCAGAGACGTTAGGGGTGGTTTCTTTTCTTTCTTTCTTTTTTTTTTTTAATATTTTGTTTATTTATAGACAGAGAGATAGAGCCAGAGAGCATGAGCAGGGGGAATGGTAGAGGGAGGGGGAGAAGCAAAGCAGGCTCCACGCTGAGCAGGGAGCACGTACCCAGGGTCAATCCCAGGACCTTAGGATCATGACCTGAGCTAAAGGCAGTTGCTTAACCCACTGAGCCACCCAGGCGCCCCTTAGGGGTGGTTTCTTGGAGAAACCTCATCTTCTTTATGCATCTAACAGGACTTGCTTAAGAAACCTCATGGGCTTAAAGAAGAAAACTTGAGTCCCAAGTGTCTTCTTGCCCAGTTTTCCTTTTTGTATTGTTAGAAATCTGAGCTCATGTTTTTTTCTGCACCATGAACATCTTTAAGGTATCTTACAAATGCTGTGCATCCAGTAAGTGTGGAGGAGACAAACACTGGTGGCCCCCACTGCTCTTGCTTCAAACCATCAGGACTGATTTCTGGCCTCTTCATTTAGAAATAGATATTTGTTTGTATATCTTAAAGCTCCTAATATTAAAATGTTCCCACTTACTACTTAACCAAAAAAGTATTCTAAAACAGTTTGATATTTAGAACATGAACTTATCGATATGTACAATACAGACCCATGTTTTGGGCAAGTGTAATTATTTGAACACCAAAGATCGTAAGTATTAATAGCAAATGAATTTTAATTTTTGTCCTTAGGATCCTCTGGGTGCAAGAACTCTTGTACAATCATCTAATCTACAATTTCACCTTTAAGCCGAAACTTCTTCTGCCAGGAAGGAGTTCTCATCCCAGAGTAAAAGGATTTGCAAGCAAGGATTCATAACAGAAGTGCCATCTCAGCCTTATTGGTGGGATTGTAAAGTGATAATTTAATTTAATTACATGATAATTTAATATCCCCTGTGTTTTCCTGCGAGTACTTCGAGGACAGTGGAGTGGCAGCTAGGTCTTTGACAGGGTAGTTATTCTAGTGGAAGGTGGGATTGTACCCACAATTACTAGCTAGATTTTTTTTCAAATCTCAATCTGAAAACATCTAGCTCATGTTAACACAATTTTTTTTAAATAACAATGTTCTTTTTCAGGGTCATTCATTTGCATTCTTGTAAACAGAGTTGCACTTCCAGAAAATAGTTGACTATTTATTTGTCTGACCACTGACTTAAGCTTTCTTCTCCAAAAGAGGAAAAAGAGACAGCACCTCCCCATTCCTTAGTTATATCACCAGTTTCCAAACTGCCTAGAAATCTGTTGTCTTGGCTTCTTCAGTTAATTCAGGGAGTAAAAGACAGATAGGACTTATGCCAGATTTCATTTTGTAGTGAATTATTTAAAATTGTTTAAAAGGATAAATATGCTGGAAATTAAATGTGACAGACTGTTAAAAATCGCCCAAGGCAATTTTTAGAAATCTTCAGATTTCTACTCTACTACCTTGGGTAAGGAAAAATGGTGATGCTGATTACAAAGAGAGGAAAGTCAGAAGGAAAATTTAACTTGTTAAGAAGAGGCTGAGTTTAGCTCCCATGTGGCGAATTTGTGGTATAATCCAGTGTAACGGCTCTATGGTGTGCCACCCAAATACCACCTTCAGGACCCAGGCACTCATTCTCCCAGCTATTAGGGTCATTACCTGTCCACGACTCAGAGCTGAGTCCCTCTCTAGAAATGGCCCTTAGCAAAAACTGTCTTGCCCGATGTTGTTTCTTTCTGCAGGGGTAGCCCAAATCCCATGACTGGATGATGAGGGGTACCAGGTCCTAGCTCCCTTGCCTCAATTTGGGGACCTCTCTGAGGGGCAATCCACATTCAGACTTCGGTGGGATTGGCTGCAGCCTTGTTGCAACAGCATCACAACTGAACTTCACCTTCTGTCCAATCTTGCTTTCCTCACCCACTTACAGGTGTTGTTTTCCAAAGCACATCCTGATAAAATTCTTGAACACTTATTTTCATCTCTGTCTCCTGAGGAATCAAACCTAAGATACCCAGGAACCAAACAAAGATGCTAATGTGGGGGGAGGGGACGGGTAAAAGGAGTTACTTCCTTCAATTTTAATAAAGGAAATTTCTTTTAAGTTATAAGCTCTCAATTTATAGCATCCCCTAGGGCTGATTTGATGTATTAATGTGAATAACACCAGTATAAATCAATTAGCAAAGTATTTACTAACCACCCATTAGATAAGTAGCTTCTGAATGGCATCCCCATTAACAGTGTAATTCGTTTATAATATAACCTGTTGGTACTATTCAGATGACTTTTTTCAGTTTTGGTAACAAGCTCATTTTTAAAAACTGCATAGATAATAAGACCATGTGATTCAAAGGGTATAAAAGTGAGTTCCTGACCCAGTATGGACCTCGTCTGATAGTTTTCTATAAGCCATCGGAGCCATACACAATTAGCTCCTCATGAAATCTATTAAAAATGTACTTTTTTGTTTTTTAATCACCAAATGGGACAAAGTCCCAGGTCAAAGTCCTCTGTGTAATGATTATATCCAGTGTGATCAAGACTTGTAGCGCGGATTTATAGATAATATTGTGAGAACCAAGCGGGATTCACTGAGAGGCAAGAGCCTGAATGCAGTATCTCTCATCTCCATGTTTCTTCCTCATTAACACTTGTCCCAGGGCAACAAGAGCTGCCCCACTGTTCTACTGTTACCTCTGCTGGTAAGAACCCAATGCAGGTGGCCCAGCAGGATGCGGGAAGACCACAACGTTGATGCCCAAAGCACACAATCTACAGAATGACTTCCGTGATTCATTTCATTTTTGCAGGCCCAGCTGTTCAGGATTTGCTCACTTGTCAGTGATGTCCTGCAGGCTTGGGTTTGGGAACCCAGAAAAATAGCTAATTATCCCAATTTTTTAAAGTGATGAAAAAATACACATTTCCTGTAACTCCTCATTATTTCAACTCTGGGAACTCCAAAATCTGTGGTGTTTCCTGTATAATGCAGCACCTCTCAACCATGACAGACCACATGTACTAAAATGCTGAGAGAAATACACTGCACAGAAGACAAATTTCAGCAGTTTCTTTCTATCTCTTTCTGGAATTTGATATTAAAATAGTGATTTAACATTTCAATGTGACATAGTTGACAATGCAGGTTTGTGCAATGAAAAGATAATTACTATAACGTTTTAAAATATTTTATTACTGCATTTTTAATAATAAAAACAGTAAAATGCTTTTGCATTTTAGTCTCAGCCTGAACTTTAATAATCATTCTTATTCAAATGACAGGATGTGGAACTGTCGAATGTTGTATATATACCCATGAATGATTTAGGGGAACTATGAAATTATATTAAATTTAAAGAATACAGTTTTGTGTAGAGGGGATAGAAACCCTAATGACTTCACAGGAGAAATATTTATTGGGATATCACGTTACCTTTGTTTGTAGCATAATGGCCTCAGAGGGACGAAGTGAGATTATTTTGATGGTAAATTTATTACATGGTTTTTAGGGGCCTGGGCCTGAGGGATCTTGTTGAAAAGGGTTTTGTGATCTGAGAAGCTATAAGGAACTTTGGCCTCTCGCAGAGTCTCCACAGAGTGAATTGCTGTCCTTGGAGAAATAAAACAGATGCTGCCCAGGGAGGGGAGCAAATGTCTCAGGTTGGTGTCAGCTCACCAAGGAAGGGAGCAAAGAGCACACATTTCACTTCTGTCAAAAATGCTGTATTTCCTTTCAGATAGCAACTCCAAAGCATTCTTCATCTCTCTTCTCATTAAAAGCTCTGGCTCGAACAGTGAACCACTTGATCTGGAATTCTGGCTCTACCATTTGCTGGCTATTTGACTCCAGCAAGTTACTTGAGCCTCTGGGGCCTGTTTCCTCATCTGCAAAATGGGGACAATAATGAGACACACCCCACAGAGTTGTTATGAGGATTAAATGAAGTACTCACTCAATATGTGGCACTCAGGTAGATACACGGTGCCTTGGCACATGATTAAACTCTCCAACGATGGCAGCCATTATTATTTTTGTAAATAAACCCTTTTTTAAAGTCCTGTTTTGTCTGCATGTGTGCAAGAGGGAACCAAGAGGGCATAACTTGTGAAATAGGGTCTGTACATTTTATTGCTTTAAGTTCCAGAAGAGAGCCAGCATAAGGCCAGAGGTGCATGCCCTCTCTGTGGCCACTGTACACCCTGGAGGTTTAGAGGAACCAGCCTAGAGCAGAGTCCCCAGGAGAGAAGAGAACCTTCCAGACTCCTCTCTCACTATTCACATCTCTAGCATGGGCCCCCGGAAGCCCAGAGATTCTGGACTGGTTATAGGCCACAATGACCATGTGTCAGAGTTTGCCCCCCATCCCCATTCCATCCTCCAAAAAAAGTCATTCTCCCAACTGTACATGGAAGAAATTGCCTGGCTCCTTTTCTCTGCTGCTCTTTTCCACCCCATGAGCCCTGTCTGGAAGCTCACCCTCACCCCGATCTGTGACCAATCATTCCTACTCAGAGGGAGCTGAAGAATAAGAATAACTTGGGTGATTTCACACCAAGACCACCCTGTTGATTCTTCTGCTTTGATTATTTGTGCCAGTTCTAGTAACAGTAACGACAACAATTAACTTTTTTAACACCTAGTCTGTGCTAGCCCTGTTCTAAGCACTTTACATATAGTAACTCATTCGCTTCTCACAAAAGCCCTATGAGGTAGGCATTGTCATTATTCTCACTTTGCAGATGAGGACACTGTGGCACAGAGACACTGAGTTAACTTGACCAAAGTCATACAGGTAGTGAGTGACAGAAGGGAAATTTGAAACCAGGCAGGCTGGCGTACAAGCCATGCACTTAATCACTTCCTCCCTAACAATCTTCTTTTATTCCTCTGTCCCAGCCCCTAGCTTGCTCTCCCAATAAAAAGATCAAGACTCCAGTACATTCTGTCTGTCTCAGTGCTGTGGTGATGAGCTGCCTGGGGTCTTAGGTCCTCACCACAAACCCCTGTGGTCTAGATCCCGTAACCCTGCTCCTTCCACCCAATTTTAGGCCTCTCTTCTCTGGATCCCTGCTTGAGATGCTACCTAAAGCCTGTCTCCGAACATTCCAGATGCCACCTTTCTGTCAGGGTTCCCTCCATCATCCACAGGGACTTTGGTCTCCAAGCCTCTGCTCATCTACATTGGATCTCTCACATCTGGGCTCAAGCTCCTACAGGCATAGCTCCAACTTTAAGGGCTCCATTCCTTTTTCTTTTCAAAAAATATTTTATTTATTTATTTGAGACAGAGAGACAGAGAGAGAGTGGGCACAAGCAGGAGGGAGGGGCAGAGGGAGAGGGAGAAGCAGATACCCCACTGAGCAGGGAGCCCCAGGTGGGGCTCAATCCCAGGACCCTGAGATCATGACCTGAGCTGAAGGCAGACACTTTACCGACAGAGCCATCCAGGCGCCCTTCAAGTTCCGTTCCTGATGTGCCATGCTGGGGCAGTTTCTGCAAGGAGTGCCCTGGCTGTGAGAGAGAGTGGCCACATCATTTTCAAACCTGCTAATTCTTCTCGCTCCTTCCACAGCTGAGTCTGGAGAGAGTCATTATAGGGAGGCAGCACTTGAGCTTTCTTAAGATATACCGAGTGAGCAGAGAATCTTCCAAAAGCTTCTCTGTACTAGCATATGTTAAGGTTACTGGTGTGGACAGGTTTCTAGCCATGTAGACAAGAAGAGCAAAGATGACTAAGCCCCTCAAAGATGAATAATGAAAATATTCAAGATGTCCTGAAGACTGTACCATATTCCCTCTGAGTAGGAAAGGGGAACTTAGGATTGCTGCATGAAAATGATCCACTAGATGCTTTTCAATTTAATACCTAAGATATCAAAATGTCAAGTATCCCATGACGCTTTGCTAGGCCAATTGAAACTAACTGAGCAATAAAATATATCTAAAGCAGTAGGAGACTAGGAGAGTTAGGGGACTCCTGAGTCATGAAAGCACATATCTGATGAACAGGTCAAAAAAATTCTCCTGTCTAAAAGGCAGAATGTTAAACATTTTGAGAGGTAATAGATTCCCAACCTAGAGGGTGAAAGTGCCACCACCTAAGATAATTAGCCTCCAGAGCAGGACCACACATGTCTCAGGGTCAAGCACATCACTGACATGAGAGGAAGACCTGGGACATCAGAGCTGCCTAAAAACTCAAAGGATAGTCTGCAAAGCCCTTGGTAAAAGCACAGAAAGTCCTTAAAAAGGAAAAAATGCAGACCTAGTTCATTCAGCAGGGAGGTTGCAGGAAGGTAGAGAGGGTAAAGGTCATGGCAGAGTTGTTTAAGATTGGAAATCATAAAAGAAGATATTTTTAGATTATATTCACCAAAAAATTAAATTCTCTGTAAAGCTAAGAGCACTATAAAAAAAAAAAATAAAAGTTAAACAACAAGCAAGTTATAAGGGTCTCTCTCTCCCCCTCTCTCTGCCCAGCCTCTGACTTCCCCTTCCTATGTTAGCAGAATTCTCCACTCTATGACTCTAGATTAAACTAGGGTCTACTTTCCACTTCAGGAGATGAAAAGTCCCCATATTCACCTTTTCAGCTCCCAGGCAACTAGGATGCAGACTGTGACAAAGGATCAGCAAGCAGACACCCTGGCCCAGGACTCTGAATCAGGGATACAGGACAGCCCATTTTGGTGGCAGTAGCAGCAGCAAGCGTCTAGGGCCAGTGAGGGCGGAGGAGCTCAGGGTGGCTTTCAGCATCTCATGTCAGTATCAGCAGGGTCCTCACCAGGCAGTTCCCAAGTGTGGTTTGGGCTGCTGTTTATCCCACCTCCCTTGGTGCGGCTCTATTTCCAGAGTCCAATTTCTTAGCTTTTCCCATGATTCTGTGATCTACCAAATGCCCTTTCAAAACCTTGGGATTTTTTGCTGGAATAAACCAGTTACTTTCTGTGGCACACACTCAAGAACCCCTAACAATACAGTGGGAAACCTACTTGTTTTAGGGGCAAAAGCAAAATACTCTGAAAATACCATGGTCCTACCAGTTTCATAAGGAAAGATGAGTATTCCAAAAGAAAACAAGGCAAAGGGTATGGACAGACAATTCACCAAGAAGGAAATACAAGTGGCCAACAAACATAGGAAATGACATTTACCTTCCTATTTCCAAGATGCATATTTTACAAATATTGTTGAGAAATCATTCTTCCCATATCATATTGATAAACATTAAGAGTGCCAATACTCAGCATGATGAACTTGTGGATAACAGGTTGTTTGGGGTATAAAATAACAAAACTGTTCTGGGCAGTGGGGGAGGGAGGGTGAGGGGACATCTGATATTGTGTATCAAAATTTAAAGTGTTCCTGTTGGCCCAGCAATTTGGCTTGTAGGAATCTACCCTGAAAAAAAGGCCCATGAATCTCAGGTCCCAAATGGTGTATTAGAATATATAGCTCATAAATTCAAAGTAAATTCACAGTTCAAAGTAATTTCAAAATAACTCATGCCCTTTACTTATTTACTTATTAGTGTCAAACACCATGGAAGGGATGGACCCACAGAATTATATATTAGATCTCTTTTAATCCTCTTTCCCAATTCACTACCCCTGTGCTTTGAAGTTGCCCTCCTCAAATACTCTGCCCTAAAGTACTCCTTCTGCCTCTGCCCCTGGTGACTCTCTTCTCTCCCTTTGGACCAGGGAGACCAAGAATGTGTCTTCCCTGCAAGTGAAGGACCAGGAGATAGGGAAGGGAGGAGGAAAAGAATGGGAACATTCACAAGTCGGTAATCCTTACTTTAATCCTACCTAGCAAGAAGTAGATAAGAGTTCCAAGAAATAGATCTCAACCTTTACCAACCTCCCCCCTCACTCCACTCTAGCTACGCAGACTCCTCACTGTCCTTCAGACCTTTGCGCTTGCTGTTGCTCTGGCCACACTGCAATTCAAGATAAATAAATAGGACTTGATGTCCCATCCCATTCAGATCTTCGCTCAGACGTCACCAATCTTGCTTGGACATCCCGTTTAAAACTGCAACCCACAGCTCCTCAATACTTCCCATCCTCCTTCCTGGCTTTATTTTTCTCCGTGGCACTTATAAATTAACATTCTATACATTTTACTTATCCATTCATTGCTCGGTTCCCTCCTTACCCACTAGAATATAATCTCCCTGAGGGAGATGTCTTTGCCTGTTTTGTTCAATGCTCTATCTCCAGTGCCTAGAAGAGAAGCTGACACATAGCAGATGCTCAAAAAATATCTGTTGATGTTTATAGTAAAGAAAAACAGAACACGCTGAGTGTTCTGTAAATTACAGATTTATTAAATATATTACACTATTTTTACACAATGGATTGCTTAGCACATTGTGGTAGGCAGAATAATATTTTATTCTGATAATAAGATACCTGGCCCTAATTCCCAGACCTATAAATGTAACCTTTTTTGGAAGAAGGATCTTGCAAGTGCGATTACTTTAAGGAATTTGAGAAAGGAGAGATTATTTGGGATTACTGGGTGGGCCCTAAATGCTATCACACAAAGTGTCTTTTTTTTTTTTTTTAAGATTTTATTTATTCATTTGAGAGACAGAGAGCACAAGCAGGGGTCAGAAGCAGAGGGAGAAGCAGACTCCCTGATGAGCAGGGAGCCCGACGTAGGGCTCGATCCCAGGACCCAGAGATCCCGACCTGAGCTGAAGGCAGACACTTAACCATCTGAGCCATGCAGGTGCCCCGCAAAGTGTCTTTATAAGACAGAGGCTGAGAGGGAATAAACATGCACACAGAGAAGAAGGTAACATGAAGGCAACACAGAAAGAGATCCAAAGATTGGAGTAGTACGGCCACAAGCCAAGGAATGCCAGCAGCCACTAGAAACTGCTGATACCCTGCTTTCCCCCCAGTGATACTAATTTCAGACTTCTGGCCTCCAGAATTGTGAGGGAATACATTTCTGCTGCTTTGGGTTAGCATTTATGGTAACTTGTTAGAGTGGTCACAGAAAACCAATACACACTCCTAACTCCTAAAGTGCTATTTTGGATTTTCCTAGGAATGAAATTCTTTCTCCCAATATAGGCACCCCAAGTGTAAAAAATCCCTCAACTCCTTAATTTTTTTTAAAGATTTTATTTATTTATTTGAGAGACAGAGCACAGAGAGTGAGAGGGAGAAGCAGACTCCCGGCTAAGTACAGAGCCCAATGCAGGACTCAACCCCAAGACCCTGGGATCATGACCTGAGCTGAAGGCAGATGCTTAACCGACTGAGCCCCCCAGGTGCCCCTCAACTCCTTTAATTTTTTAAACTTTTTATTTTTAGATAACTGTAGCTTCATATGCAGCAGTAGGAAATAACAGAGAGATCTTGTGTACCTCTTACTTAGGATATAGGGGAACATCTTAGTCCATTATCACAGTAAAGTCCAGTGCTAATGATTGTCCTGACTCCCTACTTTGCCTTCTCCAACACTTTGACTTTTGTTGGTATGGGTGTAGGTAAGCTACAGTTTTTCTTCAGTGTTTGGCTAGAGTAGAACAGTTATTGTCTAAAAGTTTTGTCTTTCCTGGCTGCCCCTCTCCTTGTCCTTTGGCTAGAGAGAGCAAGTTTTTGGTTGAAGCTCTTTTCATCTGTGTTAATTGGTGTTTGGGGGTTGCTGGGTTCCTCAGTTCTGAGCCTAGGATAAATGTGCAAAAAGAAACCGAGGGCACTGACCACATTGTTCCTCAGATCTTGAGGGTCGCTATCAAGTTTACCTTCTCTCTGTCTTTTGGTCTTTTCATGCTTGTTTTATATAGAATATCCAGTGTTTTCAACTGTATTTAGTTGGAGGAAAAATCGGATCTACTCCAGCTTCCTAGGAATGGGAAATTCTCAGTATCTTTAGGTGTGAACAAATTCTATTTTATTTGGGGTTTTCCATGTATAGAAAGAATGAAGGAATAGAACATTTGGAGAGTTTCAAAAAGCAGAGAAACCTATTTCTTTTTAATCTCTCCATCCCCACAGTCATACTGGCCCTCTCTTAATACTTGATATCTGGAATAGGCAATCTTACAAAGTTAGCTCTTTACCACACAGTGAGGCATACATATAGGCTACACCATATGTTAGTCCCATAGAGTACTTCAACAGGCTGTCTGAAGTGGACAGAGATGGTCATTGGTCTTTGGAGGCACCATTACTCTTGGAATAACACAGCAGTGATTATGGTCTTTAAAGTTTCTTTCTGAATACCAATACCCTATGGACAATAACAACTTTCTCTGAGTCTTCAAGGCTGGCATGTCTCACCCACCAGGGGCTTTAACATAAATGGACAGAGAAACAAAATTATCTTTGCCTCTAGAATACAGATAATGCCAGGACTGAGGCCATCTTGTTCTAATTTTGAATCCTTCTTGACTTTTTTATAAATTGTTTAACCTCTTTGTACCTTCTCATTGGGATGTCATAAAGACTACCTCTCTACTTGAATGTTGTAAAGGAGGCATATATATCAGCAGAGATTTTTTGATGTGAGGTACACTCATGAGAAAAAGTACTGTCCTTGGGTTTCTAAACTATAAAGTTTAATTTTCAGTCCCCAGTGTCTGAACTCTTGGTTGATTAATTCATATAAAATCTTCACACTTTCAACGGTTTTCTCCTATTCATTCCCAATCCAAATCTCAAGGACAATGTACAGAAATTAATTTTTGAGTTAGAATGGGAGAAGTTGTGTTAAATTCCTTCAGAGAATTAATGTGGAGTTAAATGTAATATTTGCCGACTCACAATGCTTTTGCTAGCAGTTGTCCTTGCCATTTTTATTTTAATCCTTTATGTCTGCTTTTACAGCAACTATTTTAATTTAGATTATCAAGTATTTTACAGGAATGTTACATAGAGAGGGGGAAATGGTCAGTGTACAGAGACAGTCCAGTTACCTAGATTGGTTGAATATTGTTGAGTGGGTTGGATTTTCACAACTGCTACCTGGAATGTGAAGATTCTAGTTGACTAATATTAAGGGACAATTTCTGTGATGGAGAATTCATAGTCTTAGAAAAATAATATAGTTAACTGTACTTTTTAATAGCAAAATTTTTGTTCCTCAGACACTGAAATACATTTAAAGTTGTGATGAATCTATAAGAGTTCAGAAACTTGGTATTCGGCATCCCCTCCCTTTCCCCCAGTTCTAATATTGACAGCTTTTTGAATGAATTCAGTTGTTGAATTCTGACAATTTGTTTACCATCTCAATGTATCCGTGGGGAATTATGGGTCGTGCGGGGTGGGGGGAATGAAAGGATGAATGTGGAATAATTTATAAGCTATAAGGGTATTTTAATGCTATATTCTTTATAATCTTGGAAATCATTGTCCTCACCATCATCATACAACATTTACCAGTGTCCGGCTGTTCCTCAACAATTGCAAACTCATTGTCCTTCCTCTCTCTGCTTCAGTCACTTCAAAATCTTCTGTGAGTAATCTTTCTCTCCCATCACTCCAGTCTTATTCTCGTTCAAACCCCTCCTCTGTCTTCTGGATTAAGCAACCTCACATCTTTCCAAAAGATTCATTTTCCCAAAAGATTCATTTTCCCCTCTAAGGCTTTTTCCTTGACCATCACAACAATCTCAAAAATGCCCAGTGTCAGTGATGACTGATGGCAGAAACTAATCTCTCTCCCTGTCTGTTGGCTTTGCCTTTCACACATCCCATTCTTCTCGGTGTAAATGCCCTCTATTTGAATTGAGAGTTCCTGAGGAGAACTGACCTCCCTCATCTAGTTCATTATCAGCAGCATCCTTGCCACTTATGCATGAGGCACAGTACACATTAACATGTCATGTTCTTGCTCTAGAAAGATGGCGTTAGGACCAGCTTCCCTGGGCTGCCCAACTGGGGTTATTTTCTGAGTTAAAGAGGAATGGTGACAATTTATCACCCTTGCTCTATCTCCTCTTGCCCATAAGCATACATTTGAGAAACAGGCTTGTAGATTCTCTCTGTCACCATGGAATAGAGTTTTCCTTTGTCTTCTTTTCACACCCCTTTCTGTACCTCTCAGTTTCTGGTATGCCTATGCTAAGTACCCCATTTTCAGAAAGTGGCTGACTCCAACTTTTGACATCTGATAACCTAAACTGCAGGTGCTTAAATTAAAAGTTATTTACAGGGGCAACTGGGTGGTGTAGTTGGTTAAGCATTGGACTCTTGGTTTCAGCTCAGGTTATGGGATCAAGTCCCACGTCAGGGTCTGTTTAGGACTCTCTCTCCTTCTGCTCCCCCACCTCCACCATGTGCTCTCTCTCTCTCTCAAATAAATAAATAAATCTTCAAAAAAAATAAAAGTTATTTATGAAGCTGAAGCTTATTTAAATGTCTTTCAATTCAGAGAATTTCCCTCAAGTCTTTTTGTCCAAATTATAACTACCATTTATTGACTAGTCACTATGTATGAGGCTCTATGCCAGATGTTTTATATATATGTCTTTACAATAATCTTGTCATTTATACAATACCTTTTGTATGATACAGGAAATTTGGTATCTGAGAAGGTAAGAAATTTGTCTAGGTAGGGAAAAATAAAAAAGGGAAAGACTAGATTCACATCCAGGCTGCCTTTTCTACCAAACCACTCAAGAGACCCCTTCCCCCCACCCATATTTGGTTCCCCATACTATAAAAACCTTTTTCCTCCTCCCTAATTATTCTATTCTTTAAGTTTTTCTTGTAAGGAAAAAAGTAAAACAATTGCCCATCTAAATTAATTTATGCTAAGGTATTGATGATTCTTAGCCTTAGAAGAAGAATTTGTCAGGTAAGTTAATCATTAATTTGTGGAACATGTGAGAAAACTATCTTGGTGAAGTGCCTTTCTGGTCTTCCTTACTTAGCCCAAGTCATCAAAAGCACCCCCACTCCAACACAAGCATATGCTGATGCATACCCACACACACACAAACACACACCTTGAGAATAAGAGGTTAACAATTTGAAGCTTCTTTTGTGCTGACCCCAGATTTAGCCAACTGAGCTAAGAAGTTCAGTATGTATTGACAAACTAAAGACCTGAGTCCTGGCTTACATATGGGACTAAAGGCTCATTTTCATATTAGTCTACTCAAAAAGCTATTGGGCTTCCCAATTAACCAGAGAATATAATACATTTTATGTTCAATACTACAATTTTAGTCACTGGAGAGAAATTATTAGGGAAGAGAATTGCTAAGGGACCTGGCAGAAGATGTACAACATCAATATATGGTCTTTTTTCCTATCTCTCTCTTTCTCTTTCTCTGACATTTACCAGACCCCCCTGAAGCCCTTTGAAATTTTTGAAATCATATATGTTAAGGCTATCTAATTAAAATCTAATCCGTCATACATCTCTTGGAAAAATGTTTTCTTTTAAATTATACAAGGAATGCATAATTACAGGCCCTGCAAAAAACCCAAAACAATGCAGAAATATAGAGAATAAAAAATAAAAATTATTTGTCCTCTTCATTCTTATTTCATTGCTTTCCCCCAAATAAATCAGTATGCATAGTTCAGTGCATAGCTGTCTGAACTTTTTTTTTTTTATCATTTATGTACAGTTAATTTATACACAGATGTATTTCTGTTTCTGTGACTGAATTTATACTAAATATAATCTGAATTCACTTTGTTTAGTGTGTTGGGGATGTATCTGTGCTTGCATGTTCTCAGTCAAGTCCCTTAATCTCTTAGGCCTCAGTTTCTTCCTTCTGTCTGCTGCAAAAAGGAGAGGCTCATGTTGGCACCAGCTCTTGAAAGCTGATTGTCTACATCTATTCCCAACTCCTCGTCCAAATGTAAAATTGGAAGCTTGAAGCTGGCCATGGTGGAAGTATTTATACTATGGAAAGTGGCAAATACTGCAAATTAGGGCTCCCCTAGCATGCTAACCTTAACCTGCTGACCTTCACGGGAGTGACTAACCCTTCCTCCTCCCTCCACTTCTGATGAATCCTACTTCACCATTCAAATTCAAATTTTGCCTTCCCCTTCCACTGCATCTCTTCCCCTCCCTCACCTGTCCTTAACTCCTCAGATACCTGCTTTTTCCCTCACCTATCCCATATGTCTTGGAGTGGAGGAATAGGAGAGATGGAAACAGAAACTAGTAATTTAATGCCAACCACACTTTATCAAATATATTTTACAGCATACATTAAGCAAAAACTTCTATTAATTCAGTAGAAGGGTTTATGGGAAAAGCAGGTGCCTGGATCACCAAATCATGATTCTTCATAGGAAAGAAGTAATCAAGGTGTGCACTGGTTCACATAGGCAGTAGATTATAGTGGTGTAGTTATTCTAGGGCTTGATGTCCCGTTCTACAATATAAGTCATACCCATGTGAATATCTTGGACTAATTCCTCTCTGGTTGTTAAGCATTTACCATCATGTAACTGCTCATGTTGTAGGTAGTTATAAAGATTCCATTAAATGCTCTATACACTGTGCCTGACACATAGGAGGTGTTCAACAATATGTTCACTCCTTGACTTGTTTAGATGAGGCACAGCTGATTACTGAGAAAACAGATGAGGACTTGGGGTCTCTGATTCACAAGTAGAGGTAGTTCTGTAAAACCAGTGGATCTCAAAGTGTAGTCCAAAGAGTCCTGGGCTAGTCTTCCCTTTTCCAGCGACATATGTGTGTGAGGTTGGTTTTCTTATATACTTTAATCAAAACATAGTAGAACAGTTTAAATGCAGAAGCAGATATGATAATCCTACCATCTTCTATTAAGCCAGGCATTAAAGAGATTTGCAAAGCTGTAAGAGGTGACACACTTTTGTTTTGGAAAAGTTATTCATCATAAAAATATATTATCTATGTTAACATATTTGTTAGCATTATTATTATGAAAGAAATACAAAAATATACTTCTAAATGTTAGCTAAAATGTTAGCATTATTATTATGAAAGAAATAAAAAAATATACTTCTAAATTTCTAATATGATACATACATTTCTCTAAAGCATAGTACCTAGAGATATGACCCAGACAAACAAAAGATCTTTTCAATTCTTAATTTTTAAGTGTGTAAGAGGGTCCTGAATGCAAAAATTCTGAGAACAACTGTATGAGACTATCTTCCTCCCCCACTGCTTCTGTGGGTCAGATAAGGAGAAGGAATTACAACCATGATCAATCTTTAAACACTTGAATAACTTAAAATGTGTTAGAATATAACATTTTGAAGCTGGGAATTTAGAAAGAATGCCAGAGTTGGAAAACAGTTGGGTTAAGGTTGGTATGTTGGGGAAGGCCAGCTCTGGCTGTATAGTGGTTGTGATGAATTAACCATGGCTAGACCATACGGTACACAGATATTTAGTCAAACATTATTCAGGATGTTTCTGTGAGGTTGTTGGGTTTTTTTTATTATTATTATTTTATTTAATGTATTTATTTGAGAGAGCGAGAGAGAGCACAAATAGGGGGAGTAGCAGAGGGAGAGGAAGAAGCAGATGCCCCACTGAGCAGGGAGCCCCCGATATGGGGCTTGACCCCAGGGCCCTGGGATCATGACCTGAGCTAAAGGCAGATGCTTAACCTACTGAGCCACTCAGATGCCTCTGTGAGGGTGTTTTTGGATGAGAGTTACATTTAAACTGCTGGACTTTGAGTACAGCAGATTGCCCTCCATAATGTGGATGGGCCTCATCCACATCCCACAACCCAACAATCAACTGAAAACCTGAATAGAACAAAAGACTGATCTCCCCAGAGCAAGAAGGAATTCTGCCACCAGACAGCCTTCAACCATAACACTAGCTGTTCCCTGGGTCTCTAGCCCACTGGTCTACAGTATAGATTTTGGACTTGCCAGCTTCCATAATCATATGAGCAAATTCCTTCAAATAAATCTCGGTTTCAATCTCAATCTCTCTCTCTCTCTGTGTGTATATCCTATCAGTTCTAGTTCTCTGGAGAACCTGTTAAAAAGAAAACCACAGGCAGAAAATGGCTTCACTTGGGCCAAGTCACCAAACTGGGGCTTAATACCTAACCTAACTACAGTTTCAAACTCCCCCAGAAATGTAGCCTTAACCGGTCAGTCAAGAATTTTCAGATCAGAAGGCCGCCTCAACCCCCAAAGGAAGATGAGGAAATCTGCATGATAAGGGCCCTCCCCGCCGCCCCCCCACCAAGCCCATTTTCCCCCTAAGGGAATGGGACCTTGCCAGGAACAATCCTTTCCTTTCTTTTGCTTTTAAGCTTCCTGCCCCACCCTCTTTCTATATAAACTTTCCATTTTGTACACATGCTCAGAGCTCCCACTTGCTAGATGGGGTCCTGCCCGATTCACAAATCATTTAATAAAGCCAATGAGATCTTAAAATTTACTCGGTTGGGTTTTTCTTTTTTAACAACTCTGACCAATATAGCAGTAAAGTGGGAGACAGATTAGGGTATAATCACCTGGTGGGTTGAGGCCTTTCAGTTCCTGTTAGGCAGGCAAGCTTCAGTACTAAGAGGGTAGAGGCATTTCTCTAAGTCGCTTCAGGGAAAGGTCAGAGGGTCTTCAGATGGGGAGGGGTGCCCTATCAGCAGGCTAGACTGTGGGTCCTTTTCCCCCTCACTAACCACCCCCTCAACTGCTATACCCATTAGGGGGTTGAATTAAGTTCCTTTAAGTCCCTTGATCCTGTTGGAAATTTCTCGAAGGAAAAAAAATTACATCTATATGTATATTTATCTCCCACAGGAACACGTCCATAAGAATGGGTTTTATTTGTGGTGTTACTTATTTTACATGCTATCAGAATCTTCTCGGGTGGGTTGAGAAAGGGACATGAGGACACCCACATGCTCAGCGAGAGGACTGTTACCAGGCTCTGACAAGGGAGCAGGACAGGGGCCAGAGGATTAGGAACAGCCATTTTACCCCTCAATCCTGCTTGTGGTTGGTTAGCCCTACCTGTGCCCATGCCGTTTAACTATAAACGGTATACTTGTGTTTTGTTTTGTTTTTAATCTGAATACGCTGGAGGTAGTTTCCTGGAGGATTCCTCAGTTGAGATGCCCTGGACCCCTGGCCATGGGCTATAAAACACACTTGACCTGAGTATGATATAAATACCTTCCACTCCATTGATGTATCGATTTGTCTTCATTTTGCTGTTTCTATGTACCATACATATCCATATCCCAGCCTAAGTTCTCCGAGACCAAGGGCTAACTTAGAGAAATTCTTGGAGGAATAAAAGAGCCATATATTTATACAGTGCATAAAATGTGGCAGACATTTAAATATTAAGCCTATCTGATCTTCAGCGTGTTTAAGCAAGTTTAACAGATAGGGAAACTGAGGCTCATATGCAGATGATATGCGTAGTTTGGAATGTTACTTTAAAAAGCATTTCGGGGGCAGCCTGGGTGGCTCAGTCCTTAAGCATCTGCCTTCGGCTCAGTTCGCGATCCCGGAGTCCTGGGATCGAGCCCCACATCGGGCTCCCTGCTCCACGGGAAGCCTGCTTCTCCCTCTCCCACTCCCCCTGCTTGTGTTCCTTCTCTCACTGTGTCTCTCTCTCTGTCAAATAAATAAATAAAACCTTTAAAATAAATAAATAAAAAGTGTTTCCCGCTGTCTCTCTTTCTTGGTAAGTTAGGGATTTATTGTTGCTTGGTTTGTCTCCTTGAAGCTCTAATGCCTAAGACCAAGCACTGTGACTGAGGCTGTCCAGTCTAAAGGAGGAAGAACACAAGGAAGGAGAAGCAAGTAAAAGGGGAGGGGAGAGTGGACATAAACCCCCCAAAATAGACAATTTGAAACTGAAAAATGCTGAGTAGGGCTTAACGCACAATTTTAACACTTTCCCTACTTGGGAAATGGGAGCTAGAAACTAAGTTATCAATATTTTTCAAACTTCTTTAATTACTACACTACCCACAATAAGCAATGTATTTGACATCGTGACAGTAAACACATCTGAAAAAAGTCTTGGAACAATACTTAACCCTTACCATAAGCAAAAACAAAACCAAAAAACCTCTATTATTTTCTATTCTTTTTCTTTAAAAAAATGATTGCCAAGTCTATAAACTGATTTCATGACCCATTAATGATCACTAATCTTAGAAAAACACAGAGTTATAGAAAAGTTATTTTTTTAACCCATTTAAGTAACTTGTTCAAGGTCACGTAGTGTAAATGGTAGATCTGGGATTTTCCCCATATTTATTATGTTGAGTGTGAATGAGCCTCAGGGAGAAGTCCCACCTGGCATTCAGAGATACCCAAGACACAACGCACAGACTTTCGCAGTTTATAGGGGTTACACACTTCCTCCTCCCACTATTGGGATCCCATCTGCTTTTAGCTACAGAATGTCTCTTCCTAGACAAGTTAATGGAACTACGGAGCTGTAAGCAAAATCTGAAGACATACAATCAGGAATTATCAAAGAGAATAAAAGAAAAGGACATTCTCCCCACTGTAAAGAGAACTTCCCATGTAGGTGTACCTTTGTTCAGGTGAAAAATAAAACATACACCAAGTTGAAGGAGGATAAGAGGTTAAAAAAAAACCTCTTCCCTCTGAGCCACCTAATCCCACACCCAGCCAGTCTCCATTAGGGAAAGGATGATGGGAAACATTGAAAAAAAAAGGGCAAAAAATGTAATTCTCCTTTCCAAGCTCTACACCTTCTTGGCAGCTTTTCCCCCCTGTCTATTTCTTTCACATTTTTCACTTTGTCAATTTGACTTTGGGGTGGTCTATAATGTTGAAGGAAAAAGTGAAAACCAAAAAAACCTCTCCATGAGGCAGGTGAGTGATACTTTTTCCTGGGGACAAAGGCTGGTTACCCAGGAATATGATTTCCCAAGCATCTCCTTGGACCATGTTGAAGTCTTTATTCTCAGTGTACCCACTCCATTCCCTTTACAGTATTTCGAGGCTATGGTGATCCCTTTGGGGAAGATCTAGAATAAACTTACTTAGAGTTCTTTTGTGTTCTGCTGCCTCTTTTAGATTCCTTTCATTCCTTGTGCTGGAATGGAAATGGGTCGGCTCAACGAAGCTGCCAGCTCCTGATATGCCAGCCCTGAGTGATCTGCCCCTGCCCCTGCCTATTACTTTCTTTCTCAGGCTTTGAGCTCCAGTCATTCTGGTCTTCTTGCAGTGTTTGAAACAAAATGAGTTCTTTCTTGCCTCAGAGTCTTTGCATAAGCTCTTCCTCTTTCCGGAAAGCCCTTACATTGGTTCTTCACACAGTTAATTCCTTTTCCACCTTTGAGGCTCAGTTGAAATAATCACATTATCAGGGAGGTTTTCCTCCATCATCTCCTCCAAAATAGGTCTCCTTTGTTATTCCCTATCCTGGCCCTTGGTTTCATGATGCCAATCATAATTTGTTAGTAGTTTACTTAATTGTCTTTGTGTCTATCCCTCCACACTATAATGAAAGTGCCTAGAAGACATAATCAATTCAATGAAGTAGACAATGTTAACACACACCCCAAACACACACACTAGGAAATCTCATTTGTCTTGCAATTAAGACACTATTGGCAACCTTCAACAAAGTGAGCTCTTTGCCAGGCTCTTCTTTCTTCCCAACTAAAATTATCCATTCACTCATTCATTCACTCATCCAGTCAACAGATATTTATTGAGCACCTACTTAGGTTATTTTACTCCAGACACTGTGCTACAGTGATGGACAAGGCAGTTCTTGCTCACTTCACTCCATGCTGCACTAGCCAGAATGCTCATTCTCAAGGGCATTTCTCTGCTAAAAACCTTTATGTGTTTCCAAATGCTTTCTGGATGAAATCTGAGCTCTTCAATATGGAGAGCAGTGCAGGCCTTCTTTGACCTGGTCCCTCACTCTTCCCCAAACACATCTTTTGGTGTTCCTCTCCTGCCCTAGGCTCTGCTGGTAAACTAACTACAGGACCACAGTAGCTCCTCTGGAAGGAGGGCAGGTAGCAACAACAAAGGTTCCTTGGGCTTGTTTTTTCTCTCTCTTGCTTTCTCTAGTGCTCCCCCTGACCCCACTCAAGGCCTGGGACAATCACTTACAGCAGTGGCTTCTGGGCAGCTCCTAAGAGAATCTCAGCAGGCATATTTCTCTGTTGGTTAGGTCAGACAGCCTTTTGCTCCTCTCTGCCAGGCTGTGAGTTTTTCTAATTGAGATCTCAGTCCCAGCACAGCTGGTCAGGAGTTGAGCTTGCCCTATACTCTAGGGCAGGTCTCCATAAAGGAACTCCACTTGGCCAGGTGATTCCATGACTGGTGGTGTCAACAAAGGCATGAACTTCACTTGCTCCAAGGATACTAAATTTCTACCAAGTCCAAAATAGAGGATGTCAGGAGTTACAAACCTAAGAGCTTCATTACAAAGAAGCTTTTCCTCTAGAAAAAGCAATAGCTTGAATTCATGCCTTATTACAATGGCCAAAGAGAGGGGAATTAAAGTTTTTGCAACTTATACATACTTATTTCGTACTTTTAATTCCAAATCTCTTCTGGATTGCTGCTATAGACCCTTATAAAACTTTCCTCTTTGGAGGCACCTGGGTGGCTTAGTCAGTTGGGTGTCCAACTCTTGGTTTCAGCTCAGGTCATGATCTCAGAGTCATTGGATCGAGCCCCATGTTGGGCTTGGCACTCAGCATGGAGTCAGCTTGTGATTCTCTCTCTCCTTCTACCTCTGCTCTTCCCCCCACTCACAGGTACACACTCTCTCTCTTTCTCACTCTTTATCTTAAATAAATAAATAAATGTTTAAAAACATTATAACTTTCCCCCTTTTCATTTTGTGCTACCCTGGGACTTGCTTTTATTTATTTTTCTTGTGGGAATATCATGAACAAAGGACTAAGAGGGAAGGAAATTCTTCACCATTTCTGGAAACTTGTTGTGGCTTGTCTTTTAAATGCTTTATGCTTCAGTTTCTTCATCTATAAAATGGAGAATTAGAAAAATTAACGAACCTTTGTCTTTCATAAAATGTCTTATAGGATAGGTGCTGTGCAAGTAATATGCTATGGAATGATAGCATTTTGTTAGTGTTTATAAGCATAATTTGAATTTTCAACTAATTGGAATTAATCCTGTTTATAAGTAAAGACCTTTCCAATTAAATCACTGGTGTGAGACTTCGGGAGGCTGAAGCCTTCATTTTGCTTTACTTCTAATAAAATGGGTTCCTACTCTATTTTAGGTAAATTCTTAATTTGCATCTTCCCTTGGTCAGTTTCAATGAAGAAGTTTCACCTTTTATTTAGTCTCTCTAAACATTCTTTTTTTTTAGATTTTACTTACGTATTTGTCAGAGAGAGAGAAAACGTACAAGCAGGGGGAGCGGCAGGCAGAGGGAGAAGCAGACTCCCCGCTGAGCAGAGAGCCCAATGTAGGACTCGATCCCAGGACCTTGGAATCATGACCTGAGCTGAAGGCAGATGCTCAACTGACTGAGCCACCCAGGCATCCCTCTCTAAACATTCTTATTTGTGTTAAAAAAACTTTCTTTGATATTATGTCTCATCCCATTATTGAAAATCATTTTACAGCTGAAGGTTAATACCAAGTTCATTCAAGGTAATGTTACTATGAGATTTCAGATTTTAAAATAAAAACAAATAACTTTTCCTTATATCACTATTTTAGTAAATCATATTTTATTTTTATCTTGGACTTATGATGTTCCTTATTCTTAAGAATTAAAATTATTTTGAATACTACTAGCCCAAAATGGTAATGAACTACAAAGCTATTTATACTTTTAAATTTCTCATAAGTAAATGCTCCCCTGGTTCTAACACTGACTTGTTTTAATGCTAGTCTCCCACTTACAAGCCTCTTAACCCTGTATAGGCTTTTTTTCTCTTGAAAAGTAAAAAATTTTTCAACCTTCCTAGGTATGCCTTGCACCTAAATCTGTTACTTTCTGAAGAGTGTTAGTTGCTGAAGTCATACACATAGTATGTAATCTGGAGTATCAATTTGTACACTTCCAAGTGCCAGTAGAATTAGCCACCACAGAGGGCCAGAGTATGTCCTGACCTCCTGTTACTTACTTGATGGCTTTGGGATGCTTTGAGTTTAAACCCATTTGGCTTTGGATCCACACAATTTGTTGCAGTCAGGAGCCACCAAGCTGATTTCTTCTGACTCAAAAAGATCACTGGGGGAAAAAAGGCTCTAGATTATCCCTCCCCCATCCTAAAATGAGGAATTCCAAAGAACTCAGGGAGAGGTGCTAGCTCTCCTCTGTGAAACTCTTCCTGTTCTCCAGGTACCATGTTAAATTGACTAAAATCCTGGGGGTAGATTTTAAGATGATATTTAAGGTATTTAGTCTACAACTGTCAATTAGGAAGTTCTTAATAATAGCTCCCCTCCCTTAAATCTCTGCCATTGGTACAAACTTGAACTAGGTTCTCCAGGGTATCTCTAAACCAAGATAGTAGTTTAAACTCAGTATAAACAAAATCCACCTTCATGCCTCAAATAATCTACTTACAGATCTTTATAGCTGGGATGCTACTGATTCAGGCAATGGTCTGAATGGCCCATAACCAGGTAAGGTTCTTTAGCCCATTATCTCTTTGGTAGATACCTATGGAAATATGTAGGCCTGAGGTTAACTCATATTAAGTGTTTAGCATGACAGATGGCTTGTAAATGCTTAGCACATACTAGTGTTTTCTCTTTTTTTCCTTCTTTTGAAAGGTTTTGGAGTATGAGAAAGCTAGGGAAAATATAGCAGGAATATGGCCAGTAGACCCCAGGTCAGCCAAAAGGCATTTAGCTTTATTTTCCCTTAGAGAGCAGAAGAGTCCCAACACACATAATCTCTTGTGCCTAAAGGGACTCCAAAATCAAAGCTCTGCTAGCTGCCACCCAGCTGTGCTGTACTAGATGTGGGAGGAAGAACAATACTGATTATGAAACTGCCCCAGTGCAAAGTCAGGGGTGCTGGTGATCCAAAGGAAAAAAAAAAGTCAGAAGTGGTAATTTTATGCAGTCTGAGAAGAAAAGGAATTGAGGAATAAATATTGCTATAAATGGCCTCACATAAAGCTTTCTGTATAGTCCCTACAGTCACCCTCAAATCATTTATAAACACTGATGATATAAGATATAATCTACCCAGGGCACCTGGGTGGCTCCGTTGGTTAAGCGACTGCCTTCGGCTCAGGTCATGATCCTGGAGTCCCGGGATTGAGTCCCGCATCGGGCTCCCTGCTCAGCAGGGAGTCTGCTTCTCCCTCTGACCCTCTTCCCTCTCGTGCTCTCTCTCTATCTCATTCTCTCTCTCAAATAAATAAATAAAATCTATAAAAAAAAAGATATAATCTACCCAAAACAAATATATTAATCAGTCATGTAGAATTTACTAGTTTTGGGAAGCAAGATCAAGGAAGGTTTTACACTCTACCTTGCATACAATACACTCTCATAAACCCTTTATTCAACAGGGCCATTTCACCAAATGTCTCCACTTTCTCCAAACTTACCTAGTCATATGCAGATGCTTAGCACAAAATAACTCTTCAAAGAAACTCTGAGTTATGTATGGTTGCATTATAGGCTGGGATGTGTATACCTCTTCAAGATGTAATCAGGTGAGCCAGCTGATCCCTGCTGAATCCTGTTTCCTCAGGAAGGAGGACAGATCTACACGACCTAAAGACGACTTTGGGTTACCCTCACATTACAGGCTCTTAGGAGCCTAACTTGCTTGGAAGTCAATAGAAAGACTCAGGAAGATGTATACTTTTAAAAATCTATACTTTTAACCATATGTTGATTCCCCCTTGTCTTCTTTAAGCTTCCTAAATCACAAAACTTTATACACAAAAGTATTATCAAAGTAGACCTACCAAAGAATAATAGGATGGATGGAGGAAAGTGTTTTTATCACATACCACATAGGAAACAACATCATAAAGCCCCCATTATGCATTTCCTCCCAAAGTTCCTTCATAAGTGGACCATCAACTGAAATCTTTTCTTTGACCCCTTCTTCCGGAAGCCCTTGGCCTCACACCTGCCCAATGACTCTCCCTCAAGCAGATTCTTCTTCATTTGCACAAAGCCAGGGCACCTGCAGAAACCTTGCTCCTACCCCAAAGCAGGCTTGTAAGAGTGTTAATTGCAAAGCAAGCCTCTTCCTACAAAGGAATTCTCACCAGCTGGCAAGAAGATAGTGTTTTCTCCATGTTACATATGCTTTATTATTTGAAAGGTTAATATCGTGTTTGTTGAATTTAAGCATGTAGATTCAGATTCATCTTTTCGACAGATAATTTCTAAGGGTCTTTTATCCGCCAGGCAATGGACTAGGAGCTGGGGCCATAGCAGTGAGCAAAACCCAGTACCTGCCCTCAATGAACTTACCGTCTATTAGGGAAGAAAGAAAAGAAAACATACATTTTAACTGCTAAGTGTGACATTGGGAGATATATTGGTAGTTATGAGAACACTTTCAAGAGTCACCCCACCCTGTCTTGAGGGAGAAGGTCTAGGAAGGCTTTCCAGAAAAAGTGACATTAGCAGCCACCAGCCAGATGAACAGTGTTTAGGGAAGGAGGATGGTGGAGGCAGCGCTCGGGTAACAAAACAAAAGGTCCAAGACCTGCAGGGAAGAGGGAACACAGGCTGCCCCAGGCTGGGACAGTTCGCTATGGTTGCAGCTACAAAGGCTGAGGAGGGGAAGAGCAGAAAAAAGAAGGAAGCAGAAAAGCAAGCATGGCTGCTCATAAATGGCCTGTGATGATAACATCGAAGAATTGAGGCTTTTCTTTTTTTTTTTTTTTTCTTTTTCATTTTCTTTGCCTGAAGTTAGCGGGAGAGATTTTGAGCAGATAAGGAAACTTATTTAGATTTCAGTTCTTTAGAAAAAAAATTTCATTGGATGAAACACAAGCCAAACCAAGCCAAGGTATACATGTGGTAACTGCTATATTTGGATTGGGTATGAAGTGCCATTGAAAGACCTGGGAGGAGCTGGGTACCTCCTGGGGCTGAGGGGCTCAGGAAGGCCTTCTGGAGCAGGTGGTCTGGGTAGTTAGGGGGGCATGTCAGCAGTGCAAATGCCCCGCCTCCAAAATGTACTGGTTTTATTCCAAAGTACATCCTTTAATTCTTGAGAAGTTTGAAGACAGTATTACTCAAGTGTCTTCTAAAGCCACAGTCCCATTTATTTTTTTTTAACTTTATTTATTTATTTGTCAGAGAGAGAGCACAAGCAGGGGGAGGAGCAGAGGGAGAAGCAGACTCCCCGCTGAGCAGGGAGACGGATGTGGGACTCGATCCCAGGACCCTGGGATCATGACCTGGGCTGAAGGCAGACGCTTAACAGACTGAGCCACCCAGGCGCTCCAGTCCCATTTATTATTCATCTGAAGTTCCTGATGGCTTTCTTTCTTGTCAGGGATATGAATCTGAAGGAATTTTAGAGCCCAGATGATAACTTCCTTGAGTAAATTGTTATAAAAATTTCAATTTTGAGGAAAATTATCAACTATAAAAATAACGTTAGAAGCCTTAATCTAATTTTGGTGTTATTTCCTGAATGATCTATAAAATCCCAAAATTCTAGAAAAATACTGAAGAATGAAGCTTGCATGATCATTAATTTATCTCTGTTTTAAGAGAAAGTAGCGTCTATCCTCTAAGGAGAGCAATATAATAACAAAAAATTGAATCTAGTAAGAGAGATTTGGGCATGTAGAAAAAACTAATTTTGAAGAAATGATGTCAAATTTTAATCTGTCAACAAAGAACTGTTAAAAATAATAATAATAATGTTGAACACTACTTTGTGCCAAGTATGGTTTTTGTATTTTGTCACTTAATACTCGAAAAAGTCCTATGACCTACATACTAGCAGTACCAGCAACCCTGTTTTACTAACAAGGAAAGAGGTACAGAAAGGCTATATAACTTGCCTAAAGTCATATAGTTACTAAGAAGAAGAGCTGGGATTTGAACGAAGTCTGTCTCCACGGGTTATGTTTTATTGTTTGTTGCGGTGATTCTCGTGGTGACGGCTGAGGGATAGGGTTCACTGGCTCCAACTGCCATCTATAAAATGTGTCTTCAGAATCAAATGTCCACTTGGCTTTGTTTAATGTTCAGAACTAGGTGATTTTTTAGGAATATGTTATTTGCTAGAATCCTGGAATCCCTGGTTCACTCTTCTGTTCACAGGTCTGACTGTTGGTTTGAACCTGCGCCACAGACTCAAAGGTTATATTTGCCTTTATAGTTCAGGAAATGGGTTGGTTTTTAGGCACAGGGCAAAGGGTTGAGTATAACACACACCTGAACTCAGACAAATGAGAAGTTTATCCCCTGGTTTGCTGGTTTATCGACTGAAGGATTCTTAGAATACACAGCTTCTCTCAGGACCAGTCAGGCCTCCTTCCTCGCAATCTGTGGAACTGGCAACTATTCCTGCGCATGCACAGTGTGGGACCTAGATGGAAAAGACGTGGTGACTCCCTTTTCCTTGTAGACATAATTCACATGCCATAACATTAATAATTTAAAAACATGGGGAGCCTTAGGTGGCTCAGTGGGTTAAGCATCTGCCTTTGGCTCAAGTCATGATCCCAGGGTCCTGGGATCGAGCCCCATGTCAGGCTCCTGCTCAGCAGAGAGGCTGCTTCTCCCTCTCCCTCTGTTCCTCCCCAGCTAGTCCTCTCTCTTTCTCTCTCAAATAAATAAATAAAATCTTTTTAAAAAATAAATAAAAACATATAACTCAGTGGTTATTAGTATATCCTCAAGGTTGTGCAAATGTTACACTAGACCTGATGGAAAACAAAATTTGCTTATTATCTATTTACCTTTACATAGGTCGCTAGTGCAAAAAAAAAATCCCTATTTCTAATTGCAGTGATTAGCTCTCAAGGCCACTTTAATTTGCATATTAGAGTGAGTTCATTAATATAAATGATAAGCATATTCCTTTTTATTTAGATGTCTTCTCCACTTCCAACCATGAAAGAAATCACTGTGAAATACACAGAGCCTACATGCTTCTTTTCTTCTCATACATTGAATTACTTTTCTTCCTGAGTATGTACAGTGTATATCCGGAGAAGCATCTTTCCATAGGAAACCCCCAAGTCTCCCATTTCCTTTACCTTCTAATACTGTCTTTTCTCATCAAGTAGAGGTAGAAGTGTTAACATTCATATTGCTTCCTTGTTTCAATGATCCCACTCATATTTGGTAAAAAAATGAATTTGTTTTTACTTTTCTTATTTATCTTTTCAAATTTAAATGTTTATTTTTAGTGTAGGCACTATGGCACTATCTTTTTAAAATGTGGATTTTTTAAAGATTTTTTTTTTATTTTTTAAGTAATCTGTATACCCAACATGGGGCTCAAATTTACAAAGCCTAGATCAAGAGTTGCGTGCTGTACTGACTGAGCCAATGAGGCACCCCTAACACGTGGAGTTTTGAAAGAGTAGACAAATAAGTGCCATGGTTTACATATAAAAAATAATACTATGGAGCAATGGTATCCATGTAGAATTGTTTTCCACTAGTAATGAAGGATTTATATCAGTGGTACTGTTGGTACTGTTACAGGTATAGGGAAACAGAAATATCCTAGGCCAGACGAGTACCGACCAGTTAATGCCATTGCAGGAGGCATCATGTTGCCACAAACAGCCCTTCTGTTACTGGTTGATATTAAGCTGGTTACTTTTTGAAGAAGCCATCAGGGAACAAAAGAGGCTAGAAGATTTCACATGACAGGCTACAGTTCCACACTTAATTCCTTCAAACAGTGATAAAAATAGTGATGAAGAATAAAAGCCATGCTACTTACATTTCAACAATTCTAGTGGTGCCATTGCTATATCCTGGGAAATTAGATTCTATTTCACATACAGTTTTATTATAAATCATTCACTTGTTTTATTGTATATCAAGCATCTACTATGTATAAAACTTTGTGTTATGGACTATTTTGTTAAGGATCTCACATCCAGTGGAAGAGCTTATATACCATCACACAACAGTTATAGTTACAAGGTCAAATTCCATTACTGCAGAATTCAAGGGATGTCCAAATTATTTTATTTCACTAGAATTTTATTGTATTGAATATGCTTGAAATAAGTAAGTTACTGGCTATGGCTGGGAAAACTTTTTATAATAGTGAGGTTTTCATTGTGACAGTATTTATTGTAAGGGGATCTGAACTGTAATATAATACAATTACAATCATAAATATAATTATGAGTGTGTGAGTGCTGAGGGAATACAGTAGAGGAGATTAATTAGAGACAGGTGGTTCTAGAACTCCTCCAAGGGCTTCTGATTGATTCAGGGGGAGATCCTGGTTCTCTCTAGACTTCTCTTTGCTCCCAAGGGACTCTCATATACCGAATGCATATGATGAAGAAGCACCCAAATCAGAAGGATCTTTTGGCTTGAGCTTTTAAGAGTCTCACCTTATTTCTTTAAAATAATATTATTAGGAAATATTCTATTATCCATTTACAAACTTATCTTTGAGACCTCTGATGATCAAAGTTTTTTCCAATATTGAATAATAGCCTTTTAAAATAAAGCAACATGCAAAGGACTGGGTTCAAACCCCCCAAACTCTATTGAGGAGAGGCATGCTTAATGATGGATCCTCTAAGTTATTAAGCATTAATAGATCCTGACACAGTCCCCACTCGGGCACCATGGTCACTTTCACATGGCTGGTCACGCATGATGAGGTCCTACTTACATCAGAGCAAGGATATAACCACTCCACATCTTTTCATCTTCCCACATGCATAACACATTTCACAACCTGGCATATCTGATAAGAGACTCTCCTAACATTGATCTATGGGTGAACTGCTGAGTGTAAGATGTTTTTTGCAGTAAGTTATTCAGATGGATATAAACATTTTGACCATCACTGACATAAATGATAATTTAACATTTAACTCAGAGAAATAAAGATAACACTAGGTTTTGCTGGGTACTCTTAGCATTCAAAACTTCAGGATGCTTACTCACTACAAGCAGCAATTAGAAGTTTCTGTACGACCTTACTTAAACTGTCCTTGGTTTGGGGATTATTTTAATGTATCAATATATGTTTAATCACCATCAATAAGTTGAAACAGAATTAGTCAAAGCTCAAGTTAAACCAGAAAGGAGAATTTTGTGCAGTTCTAACTCCAAAGGTAATATAATCAAATGTATTGTGCTGACCATCAACTGTCAGGAACATTGAGTACCAGCTTCAGCTCGGTGATGACTCACTCTGCAGTCCCAGGGGAATCACTTAAACCCCCTGTTCCTCAGTTTCCCCACTCGTTTCCCTTTAACATGTATGCAAAGACAGTGCAGAAGACTTTTTTAAAATGACCTGTTTTCAAGCATTTGAGTGGGAAATCATTTTACAGGAACAAAGAAAAGAAACTTAAAAAAAAAAAGCAAACTTCTGGCCCCAGTTGATTTTACACTAGTTCCAAATTATAGTCAGTTGCCAGATAGGGTTAGAAATCAGCGGTCAGGCAAAAGTGAAGTTCCAAGAATCTGCATCGTTAAAGCACCAGCAAGCAAAAGGTAGCCTGTCGCGTTTCTAAACCACTGGCAAGATGGGAGCAGGCTGAAGCAAGCAGCTAGGAAAACTAGGCAGGATGTAACAGAGCCCCAGGGTTAAAAAGAGGAGGTAAAGATGAAATGGGATCTATGGTTTAACAAAGTGGTTAATTGTCATCATATGATTCAAATATGTTTATTTCTTAAACTTTCACCCCAGTCTGAGGTGGATAAGGGACCTCTTCTTAGCTACAGATGACTATTAACAACAAACAAGGGCAAAGAAAGAAAAAGAAAAGAAATAAATGCAAAGAAGAAAAGGATTATGATTATTTGAATTATCAAAAGTGATCAACAATTGATTCTTTAAAGGCTGCCAGAATAACATTTTACCATTATTTCCCAGCTCCAGCAACCAGCATAAACTCCCTCTAGGAGGAGGCTCATAGCAGCTACACAGACAAGAGAGAAGGAAGCTGCTCTTTGCAGCCAGCACCTTCAGGACAACAGACAGCCCACAGGGCATTTCACCCCAAAGGTGTATCTGTGATTACACAAAACCTTCACTTGGTCATTTTTAAGGTGTTTTAATAATACTGATGCAAAATAAGAGTAAAATTACAGGTGCCAGTTCCCAGTGTAGAATGCTGATAAACAACTTAACCATTTTGCAGTGGCTGGTCACATCTGGAGTCTTTTGGGATGCAAAAGTACTGGAAGGATTATTGCAAAACTTAAAGACACTTTTGCTGCCATTACTTTGTTTTTAACCTAAATTAGTGAGGGTTTTTTGGGGGATAGAGAGGGAGCGCTTTTTTACACAGTCATAATGCTTATATCATGAACTTATCTAGTTAAATGCTAATCAAATAGCAAAATGGAAAAGGGAGTTAGGTTTAGAGTAGTTGCTTGAAAACTTTTCTACATTGACCTTAAATACACAGAGGCTGGTATAAAACTATGGACCAGTGGATTATGGTTTATTAATTTTGGTATGCTATCAAATTTCCCAACTTAAATAGCCTGCTTAAACTTGATTTGTCATTGTCGATACCTTTCCTTACAATGTTGGATTAGAATGTAAGGAGCACAGTGTAAGAAAAATAATATAAATAAAAGGGCATTGTTCTTATTCTTTGACTCATTTTTAATGGAGCTCTTCTTTTAGAATATAAGTATGTCTCTATACTTTATATACACTTTAAGATTATTTGGGCCTGGCATCAGGACTAGACATAGATGAATGGAGAGAGTCTGAAGAGAGTGCCCTTTGGAAAAGTATTTCATGATTCTTGCATGTTTTCCATCAGGTTGCCCAAAGAATAATTATTCATGTATGTAGCTAGTATGATCCTCTTGCTCTCTTTTCTTTTTGTGTCCTTCCATTGAAAACATGCAATCTGAATCTTAGGCAGCAAACAGGTCATAGCTTCTGAAGTCTAGCTATCACATAGGAAATCAGGCATTTTAATGAACGCACATGTTTTTCTATAGTGTTTCATGTACTGACAGGGCTGGAGATGTCTGAAATGATTTGATTAAACTCATCGCCATCCTCCAGAAATCACTTCCTGTGATATCATGTAGTACATTTCTCACAAGGCTTTCCTGTCAAGAACATTCCTCTTTTAAGCTAAATAATAACGTATGGAGCTTAGCAGATTTTATTACTAAACAATGAAGTAGTGTGCCCAGTATGTGAAGCATTCTAGCTTTCTTCATGCAAATGAACAGATATGCTTAACAAGTCAGTCTTGAATTTATATGACGAAAAAAGTCACTCTATCAGCTGTGCCCTCTTAGCACATGTACACACAAGCACACACCAGCTTGGACATGTATTAGCTTCAGATGTATTGCACTGAGAAAGTAACTTGACCAAAATATGCATATCTGAATTCAAGGGGGTCTCTCTTCAATTCCAGTCCCTTTTGCCTAAAATCTGATTTTAAGACCTATGTATTTCCTTTTTTTTTTTTTTTACACAAATATAAGAAAGTTGCTGGCCGACTAGGTCAAGAAGTCAAAAAGAGGTATTTTTTTTTCCTTCTAGTTTCCATACTCTGCTTATTAATTTGGAGTAGTATTATGTGGTTTGCTGTAAAACAAAAAACAAAAACACACAAGACTCACATGGTGAGTGAAGGGAAGGAGATGAACATTAGTTGAGGATCTGAAATGTGTCAAGCTCTTTCTATAACTTATTTCATTTATTCCTTACAACAAACTGAAAGAGAAATATTATTATTTTCAATGTATAGATGAAGAAACTGAGGCTAAGAGACGTTAAATAACTTGACCAAACTCATGCAGCGCTAAAGGAGCCAGAACTTCCATCTGGGTCTAACTCTAAAATTTTTGTTATTTCCACTATACTGTGCTGTCTTCTTTGGATTCTGAAACTTCATATAAGAAGGACCAGTAGAAGAGACTTCATTTGGAGCGTAATATCTCATATTTGAAATGTATTTTCAAACCTAGTTGGTAAATCCATGCTGCAAATTGGGACTGTTCTTGAATCTTCTGTGGTCCAGTCTGTATTTTACAATTAGAAAAGCATAATCTGGGAAGAGTTTCATGTTGGTAGCTACAAAGGACAGCTGGAAAATTTTGGTTTTCATACAATAAAATCCACAGTGCTCTTGGTAATGACCTTTTCAATTGTGGTATTAATGTTTTAGCCAAAGCTCTATCGGTTGCCAGGAAGAGAAAGCCACTCAAGGGAAGTTTATTGTGAAGTTAAAATGGACCATCATCTGGCCATCGTAGAAAAAAAAATTAATGTACTGTCCCTGGATGGATTAAGAAATAGACCTAGAACCAAGGTACTTCCCTCTGTCTCCCCTGTCACCTCATAATTTACTATTTTTGCTTCTCTCTGTACATCTACTCCATTCTCTAGCCCTTTGCCTATTCATCAACATGCTCACGGTTGAAAATGGCCACTATAGGGGCGCCTGGGTGGCTCAGTCATTAAGCGTCTGCCTTCGGCTCAGGTCATAATCCCAGGGTCCTGGGATTGAGCCCTGCATCTGGCTCCCTGCTCAACAGGGAGTCTGCTTCTCCCTCTCCCACTCCTCCTGCTTGTGTTCCCTCTCTCGCTGTGTCTCTCTCTGTCAAATAAATAAATAAAATCTTAAAAAAGAAAAAGAAAAGAAAATGACCACTATAGATCCCAAGTTCTCACGATTACCAGACTGCCATCTGAGGACACTTTTAAGTCTCTTTAATTTTGAAAGAAGATCTGGTTCGTCACTGCCATTGGGTGTCCCTATGTCAGGTGCCCACCAGTGTCACCTGGGAGGTGCAAACATGATTGCTATGTTTACCTATTTAGTAAGATTTGCAAGTTTGGGCATTTCCTAATGGAGGCATATCTTTAAAAAGCATGGAGAAATGAATCCTTAAGTCACATCTACCATCCAGGCACACTTGTGCTAGTTTTTTTCAATGACTCCTGAACCTCAAACCAGAAATCCAGAAAAAAAAATTTGAAAGAAAATGCTTGGAGTTATCCTCTTGGCCCCAAAATATTGCAATTTCCCTATGCTAAATTTAATTAATTTTTCCAAAATTTAAAGAAGTGATAACATTTTAAAGATGAGAAGAATTTATTCCTGTTCTCAAAAAAAACCCCAAAAAGTCTATTATAACAGACAAATTGAAATGCATCAAAATATAAAACATTTCTTTATTTCATTCCTAATGGACATGATGAACCACGATGGCAAGAAATGGATGGCAATTTTTCATGCAAGAGCATTACAAATAAATTCCTGTAGTGCTTTTTAAACATCTGGGAAAGTCTCTAGAAATGGACCTTAAATGGTTACACAGTTAACATTCAGATACCAAAGAATTTAGCAAAATAGAAACTGTTTAAATATTAAACATCAAATTTTCCTTCTTTCAAAGGACTAATAACTTAGCAATAAAAAATTGTCTTTGAATCTTGACATCACAAGGTCTCAGTCAGGCAGTGGATTTTTAAATAAAAATTTGCAAGCAGTTCCTATTTAAGCAAAATTAACAGCTGAGCAAAGAGGAATGAATTAGTAGCCTGCCCCAAACTCACCTTGACCAGACAACGGTCCACCTCCTTTGCAGCACAAGCTCCTCCTCTGTGAAGCTGCCTGCAAAGCGAAACCGCCCAGGATCAATGCTGTCAGGGAAATGTGTCTGCACAGAGGCAAGGCACTGATCAAGTTCTCCTGCAGCTGCTGACCTAGCCCTCAACACTAAATGAAGAAACATGCAGCCATAAAGGAGAAGCAGCTGGTGAACAAGGAATCAGAGGAAATGGAAACAATAAAGGAGGAATCACTGGACTTGAAAATAATGGGGAACCCCAACAACAAAAATCCCTTTGTCCATAGCGATGAGGAAATATTTCATGAAGATGGTCTCACACAAGTGAAGCGAGAGGCAAAGGGCAGGTGACTCGCTAAGGGTGTTCCTGGATATCAGGTCCCAAATGGCAGCCCTGTTACTGGACTGAAGAGGGAAGGTAGGGCCCAGTCAAACATAGTGGAAGGAGTCATAAACTAGGACGTATGGAAAGTTAGAGAACATCAACACAGATTTTCTGTACTTGTGTTCCTCTGAAAAATGCTGATTCTACTTGGTTCTCGAGAACACTCATAAGGAATCACAATGTCATAGAATCTTGAACCTGACAGTAAGCTAAGGCTTTCTAGTTCAACTACCTTACAGACGAAGAAAGGGAGATCCAGGAAGATCCAAAACCTTCCCCAAGGTCACAAACAAATTAGGGGCAGAGAGCTAGAAAGAACCAAAGTCAACTTCTAGATCTTAAGACAGTGCTTTTGGAGTTCCAGTAAATTTCCCACACTTCTGAAGCCCTTTTAGCTACAGGCTCATGTTGGAACACTTCATTTCAATAAGTAGGTTGAAATGAAACAGTCTGGCATAGTTAACAATAAAACTTTTTTTTTTTTTAAATAATGACTTCTATAGGAAATATGATCCCTATCAATTAAGATACGAAGTGCATTTTGGTTTTGCAAATGACGAGGCAGTTGTGTCCCTGTTGGGTATCAGGGATCCTTTTCTACTTCTTGTCAGGAATGGGGTTAGGTACTTTAGCACAGATTGACATTTGAACTAGTAACTTTCTACAGTGAAAACAAAGAATCCAGAGAATCCAAGTAGCATTGTAGACACTACTGTTGTTCCAAAACCCTTACTTTATTCCCCTAATTTATTTCATTAATGGAGTTGTAAGGAATCAGAAGAGTGGTTTGGCTGAAGTAGCCTGCATACTAAAAACCTCTGCTCTGGAGTTCTTTAGGCAAGTATCATGCTTTAATCCCTAAAAGAATGAGTGGAGTAGAAGCAACCACTTTTTTTTTTTTAAACACATGTCAAAGATTTCATTTAATTTGTTAATTAATAAGGGAACTGCTAAGATGTTTCAATGTATTCAAAGGAAAATTCACAATAACACTTATATGTGGGCAAATAAGTATGTTGAAACGAATTTTAAAATAGATGAAAAATGGGGTGCTTGGGTGGCTCAGTGGGTTAAACGTCTAACTCTAGATTTCCGCTCAGTTCATGATCTCAGGGTTGTGAGACTGAGCCCTGCACTGGGCTCCATGCTCAGCGGGGTGTCTGCTTGAAATTCTCTTTCCCTCTCCTTCTCCCTCCCCCTCTGCTCCTCCGTCCCCCAAGAGAGCACACACTCTCTTTCTCTCACTAAAATAAATGTCTTTTTTTTTCTAAAGATGCAAAAAGAGGAAAAGTGTGCTAGTATTCACAGGCAGATAACTGATTTCATTCTACCAGACACAAGTTGGACTTTTATTCTCAAGAATTACATTTTTATCAGGGCACCTGGGTGGCTCAGCCAGTTAAACATCTGACTCTTAATTTCAGCTCAGGTCATGATCTCAAGGTCATGAGATCAAGCCCCATTTGGGCTCTGCACTGAGCAAGGAGCCTGCTTCAGATTCTCTCTCCTCCTTCCTCTGCCCCCCCAAAACAAACAAAAAAGAAAAGAATTACATTTTTAGTCAATTTTCTATAAGGTACAGAATTATAAAGTAGCTCAAAGACAATGAAAAGGAAGAGATGATAGAATTAAAGAATTTAGAAGGATATGCTAGACATACATGCCTTGTTTTCAACTGAAAATATCCAGTAATCTTTGGGTCTACTAGAATTCTTTCACAATTTTCCCTTCAATTCACATTTTACAGATTAAGAAACTGAACATAGAAAGGTAATAGCCTAACCTGGATCCCTGAGTGATAGAGTGTGAATGGGAACAAAGATCAGATTCCAGGGACACTTCTCTTAATGAATAGGGCAGTAGTTCTTACCTAGTGGTGAGTATGTGTCTCTGTATATTTGGCAATGCCTGAAGACATTTTTGGTGGTCACAATTTGAGAGTATTTCTGACTTCTAAAGGGTAGAAGTTGGGGATGCTGCTGAACGTCGTACAATGCAAAGGACAGCCCCCCACAACAAAGAAACCACCTCTTTTTGAAAAGTTTCTACTCTTAAAAGATGATATTTCCTTTGGACAATTACAGGATATAAACAGTCGAGAACCCACATGCCCAGGCCACTATAAAAAGCAAAAAGCACACTTTTCAGAGACACAGCTACTTAAAAATCTTCCACTAGCCTGTAAATCATTAAAGAACTGAAAGGGCTAAGAGCAACTGGTAAATACAGTGAAAATTTGTGATAATTGGCACAGTCCATTGATTAATATCACAGTGGTATTTATTCAACTTTCCCACAGGCACTGCTTAAGGGATAGGGGGTCATGCCAAGAAAAGTATTCAATTGGCAACAGTATTATGAAACTTATCTGCATTTGGAAATAAAAGTAGATTAGTAGTATATATTTCAGCATCAGACACAAAATAAGTTAGATTCTGACATGTATTTAACCAATTTTCTTTTAATATCTACTGTGTGCTAGATGTAATGCTAGGTGCTTGGGACGTATGAAGATAGAAGCTTATGAGCTAGTGGAGAAGATGAACATGCACATAACAGATGCAGCATGATCATTCCACGATCCTAAGGGAAAGCAAGCTTAAGACTGCAAAGAGGAGGCAGGGAAGACAACTCAGAAAACTCAAGCTGACTCTGGGGGGATGGACTAGGAGAACAAGAAAGAGGGAGGGGAAATTCTGGGCAGATGGAATTGCACTGTTCAGAGGCATAAACATGAAAGAGACTCGTGTGTTCTGAGAGTATAAATGGAAGGGTGGTAAGGGCAAGGTGATTCATGTAAGATGACAAGACAACAGACAGGTAGTGAGGGGCCTGACCAGGCAGTCTCCCCTCTGAGTTGTTTCCATTGTTTCGGCTTTAATGAATAAAGCTGCTATGAATATAACACAAGTCTTTTGTGAATATATTTTTAAAAAATTTTCTTGGATAAACACTCAGGAGTAGAACTGGTGTGTCATAGAATATCTATTTTTTATAAGAAATACCATATTATTTTTCAGAGTAGTTGTACCACTCTCTACTCTCACCCACAGTGTTGAGAATTCCTGCTACTCCACATCCTTGCCAGTACTGGATGTTGTCACTCTTTTAAATTTAAACTCATTTTAGTGACTACATTGTGGTATATCAGTGATTTTACTTGGCATTTGATGATTAATATGTTGAGCATATTTTAATGTACTTATTGACTACTTATAAGTATTCCTTTGTGACGTGTCCAAGTCTTTTGCCCATTCTTTAAGTGTGTTGTCTTTTTATTATTAAGTTATAGATATGCTTGATGTGTTCTGTATGTAAGTCTTTAGCCAAATACATGTGTTGTGAAATTTTTCCCCCACTCTGTAAACTGTTTATTTTCTTAACAGTGTTTTTTGATGAGTAGAGGTTTTTTTTTTACTTTGAAAAGTCCAACTTATTGATATTTCCCTTTTATGATGAGTGTTTCTCTGGCCAGTCTAAGGAATCTTTGCCTACCCATCACTGCAAAGATTTTCCCTTATATATTTAAGCCTATGATGCATCTTGAATTAATTTTTTGTGTACGATGTGAGATAGGGGTCCAGTTTCATCTTTTGGCATATATAGTTACCCAGTTTTCATAGAACAGAACCATCCCTCTAACACCATTGAATTTCTTTGGCTCCTTTGTTGAAAATCATTTGACCCTATAATTGTGGGTCTACTTCGGAACTTCTCTCTTGTGTTCTGCTGATTTATCTGTCTAATCTTTTGTCAATATTAGTCCATTTTGATTATTAGAGCTTTAAAATGTCTTGAAATAAAAACCCAGTAGTTAAGTCTTCCGACTTTGTTCTTTCTCTCCCCACCCCCACCCCCAAATTTGCTTCAGCTATTTTAGGTCCTTTTGTTTTCCATGTATTTTTTTTATTAAATTAATTAATTAATTAATTAATTTGAGAAGGAGAGAGAGCGCACATGAGTGGGGAGGGGGAGGAGCAGAGGGGGAGAGAGAGAATTTTAAGCAGGCTCCATGCCCAGCATGGAGCCCAATGTGGGGCTCGATCTCATGACCCTGATATTGTGACCTGAGCCAAAATCAAGAGTCAGACGCTCAACTGACTGAGCCACGCAGGCACCCCTATATATATTTTAAAGATTTTATTTATTTATTTGAGAGAGAGAAAGAGAGAAAGAGAGTGTGTAGGGAGGGGCAGAGGAAGAGGAAGAGAGAGAATCTCAAGCAGACTCCACATGGAGTGTGGAGCCTGATGCAGGCCTCAATCCCACAACCCTGTGATCATGACCTGAGTTGAAACCAAGAGTCCAACGCTTAACTGACTTAGCTACCCAGGCACATCACCCATATATATTTTAGAATTAGCATGCCAATTTCTACAAAAAAGCCCTTTGGGATTTTGAATTGAACTGAATCTATAGATCACTGTGGGAAGATGTAACATCTTGACAATATTGAGTGTACCAATCCCTAAACATGTTTACTTCTATTTACTTAGGTCTTTTCCCCCCATTTTTTCATGAGTATTGTATATTTTTCAGCACAAAAATCTTATACTTCTTTTATTAAATTATCTCTAAATGTTTATAATATTTTTGGATGCTGTTACAAATTATTTTTAAGATTTTATTTATTTATTTAATTGACAGAGAGAGAGAGAGACAGCGTGAGAGGGAACACAAGCAGGGGGAGTGGGAGAGGGAGAAGCAGGCTTCTGGCTGAGCAGGGCCTGATGCGGGGCTCGATCCCAGGACCTTGGGATCATGACCTGAGCTGAAGGCAGTTGCTTAACCAACTGAGCCACCCAGGCGCCCCTGGATGCTGTTACAAATTTTATTTTCCAATCCTATTTGATTAAAAAATGAAAAAATCCTTATTGTTTTCTCATTGTGGAAAAAATAAAGATATAGAGAAGAAAGTATCAGTTATAATATGACCACCCAAAGAAAATTATTATTAGCATCTTGGTGCATATTCAATAATCTTATTTTAGTAACTAGCATCTTGGCGCACACTTCAATAATCTTATAATTCCTACCTATGTATATTTTAAAAATTAAATAGTGAGTGTGTTTTTTAGAAATAAAAATCAAGTCAGACCAACACCAGTATAACCCAAGAGGAATTCTGAAAGGCGGCCCTAGACCGACATTGGGTTGTCTTTTAAAAATCTTTATATACATTCATTGTTTGGAAATCAGAACACATTTTTCCCAAAGAAACAATGTGTAAATGATAGATAATCAATTCAGACCAAAAAGAAAAAAAAAAAAAGGCAAACAAACCCCTACTTGACTCATAATGGCTTTTAGCACTCTGGTCTGAGACTATTTCTAAACTCTTTTAAGGTAGCACTATCCCCACACCTTCATTCCCTATAAGCTATGAATCTCCTATAACCCTGTAAGGAGAGAGACACAGGATGGAGCTGGTGGACAAGTTCGAGGAAGCTTTAGCAAGAGCAGGAGATCAGAGTTGTGCAAGGAGTCCTGTTCCAACAATGACTCTGAGGTTCCTGGATATAAGCTGCAGAAGTCAGGTGGGCTCTTGGCAGCAGGAGAACTGAGTAGTAGCAGAAGTTTATCTGTACTAATCATCCCCAAAGTAATTCTACTGAGGCTGAAATTCAGGAGGTCCAATCTCAGGTTGTCATGTTGTCTAAGAAACATGTCCCGGTGACAAAGAAAATCCCCAAATAATTTAAATATTGCCTCTCTTAAACACCGTGCTGTCAATACATGGTCTAGAGAACTATTTTGTTTAAAATTTTTGCTTTCCTGTTGGCTTCATCCTATAGCTTTTCTAGAATTCTCTTCTCCAAGTAATGTAAAACTATTTTCCAAGCCATATCTCATATAAGACTTTTTCTTCTTCTCCAACCCCCTTTCTCCCAGGTCTGCATTCCCTGAACCAAAAAGCATCCTGGCAATGGCAGAATACTCTCTGAATAGACGGGCAAAGACAATGCTGGAAAGGCCTCCACAGATAACCTCCACTGCATCTCCCTGAACAGAAATTTCCTACATTAGGAAGAACCTGTGTCACTAGAAAGATTTCTGGCAAGTCCTGGAGTCTGGGAAAAAATAAGACACATTCGTAACGATGGGTTTTTATTCTTACATATAAAGATAATAGATACATAAGAAGGTACTCTAGAAGCAAGTTGTTTTCAGGAACTTTTCATCCTGCTCCCTTTGAGCCTCCACCCCACCCCCCCGCGACCCCGCCCCTCCTGCACATCGGCTCAGCCTTGTTCTCAAGGAGGGCCTCGGTCTGGAATTCCTGGGGACTCATGCAGACACAGGTCAGGAGGGAGCTGCTTTGGCAGTGCAAAACAGGGAAGCTGGCACAGTGGCCGGCCACGCTGTGTTGATCTTTGGTCTAATACTTGTTTTTAGTTTCACTTTCTTTTAATTATGGTCTCTCTATATCTGACCTGAACAGCACTTTTCTTCTGGTTTGTTAGTTAATTTTAATGATAACAGCATATTACCATTAGAGTGGCTTCTCAGGTCACAGTGCATTGCAGAGAGCAGATTGTTAATTAAATGGTAATGTTTCTGAATTTTGAAGAAATTCCTAAAGTTAATAGTTATTAGTTACCTTGAAAATGTAAAAAAAAAATCAGTATATAAAATCAGTATGTAATTAGCAAGCTGCCCTCCGAGAGGCAGATCACATCACACTCTGTCCAAAAGGAACAGCTTTGCTGACGAGGCACTGACATAGTTAAGAGAAACCATGAATCACGAGGGGCCAGGAAAATGGTGCTGCCCAGCTCACATTCAGAGGCAGCATAATTTATGAAGCACTGAGGACAGTGGGAGGTAGGCTGTCAGAAATGCTAAGTTCTCTGCGGAATTATTACATTCCCTTTGAAAGATTTGATGTCATTGAAACGAGGTAATCTGGGGAAGCTTGGAGGTTCTCTGCAATTGGGAAAAGTGCAAAGATACTTGGAAATGAAGCCAAATTTCTTCAGCCTTTTTCCCACTGGAAATCAGACCCAAGGTCTTATGAAAACAGACTTTCTTTTCAAGCATCAGGAGGAAATACTGCAAAAAAGACGCCCATGGCACTTGGAAACTTCTGGATTCACCAATACCAGAAGAGTCAGAAATTGCATCTGCTCTGCCTTGAGATCTGTGTTTTCTTATCCCTCAGCACACTCTTTTTAATTATTTAAGATCAGATACTGTCTACAAGTTCAAGGGAAAGAGAGACTGTAAAACTTAACAATATACAACAATGTTGATGACTTGAACACACTAATTACAAGTTACTACATTTATCATTTCTTTTGATAAGTAACAATTTCTAGTATCACAGCATAAAGTGCTTTTCATGGGTTATTTTATTTAATCCTGCCATAAAAATAAGCACTACCTTCAGTTTAGAAATGAAGAAACTGAGGCTGAGAGAAGCCAAGCAACTTGTCCAAGATAACACAATTTATCAGGGGTGGAGCCTATATTCCAGTCCTTTCCTTCAGCTTTTATAAAGGTATCAAGTTTTAATCTAATAAAAAGATTAAAATGACTAAATCTACTTGACATTTTGGAATGGAATATGATTCACCTTGAAGAAGAGCACTCTGGATTTTGGCATAGCAAAGTGGCTATTTCTTTTTGTCAAATCATTTTTATACAACTCCTGTCTGGTCCATAATGGCTCTGTGGCTTGTACTCTCTGAATATAGATGAAATCGCTCCCGTGTTAACACCTCAATGGAATGTTCCCTCAATAAGACAAAGTTTGTTCAACTCTGGAAAGTGATATTTGCAAACTATTCCAAAAGCACCTCACAGCACTTCAGACCCTTTTTCCTCCCTACCTGGTCATATACTTAGCTTATCCATTAGGAAGGACTTGGATCATAAAGTGACTTCTTTTAATGGGTTGTATTATTTTTCTAGCAACAGCCATTTGTTTCCTTGGAGGTCCATTGTACCTACTATCCATTTCCATGGGAGTAGGTAGTCCTGTTTCTGAGGTATTTATACGAAATTCTGTAACAGTTTCTATGGTGACAGAGGATGAGAACATTATCTCAAGCCATTTAAAATGATAATTCAACAAAATAAGTGCATACAATTTAGTTTACTACCTGGCCATTGAAAGGTCTAGGGTAACTGGGCTGGCAGTTTGAAGAAACCTTTTATTCCTCACTTCTTTGCATCAGGTAAGCTACCTGGTCAGAAAATTGATTTCCAGAAACTTGAATGGCCACAGAGTAATTTTAGCAACAGTTTTAGCTGAACCTTTTTGGTAAACAATGCCATTTCCTAGGTGCAGAGCAACTGGACTTCAAAATGAACCATCTAGCCCACAGGCAAGCTTAGTACAGCAAGCAGGCCTGCTTTCCAGGCTAGGAGTTAAGCTTTTCTCTCCTGAATCAAACATCAGAAATAAGTCCTTCCCATGGGGCACCTGAGTGGCTCAGTAGGTTAGGCGGCTACCTTATGGTGAGGTTACAATCCCAGAGTCCTGGGATTGAGCCCCAGGTCAGTCTCTCTGCTCAGCCAGGAGCCTGCCTCTCCCTCTCCCTCTGTTTGCCACTTCCCCCGTTTGTGCCTGTTCTCTCTCTCTGTCAAATAAATAAATAAAACCTTTTTAAAAAAATAAGCCTTTCCCATTTATCTGTGATATCAGAATAAACAGAGGTCCTTCACAAGGGAAGCCTTTTGATTCAGTTCAGCTCAACAGATGGTTATGGGGATGTAGTGTGGCATTGTGGAAAGACAGCAGGCTGGGGGCCCACCAAAACTGGATTCAAATCCCAGTTTTAGTTGTGGAGCCCTGAGAGAATTACTTATTTACTTCAAGGCTCTTTCTTCACCTGGAAATTAAAGACAATAATGCCTCCATTGGCAGGGTGTTTTAAGGATTAGAAATAATACCTAATCTGGGACCCTATGTTCCTATCTTGGGGAAGAAAAAGACACTAGAAGCAGTTAGAAATAAATCATATTCTTTACTTGGGTTTCTCAGAGCACAACAAAGGAGGTGCTATTTGTAATCTACCACAGTATTCCTTAAATTAACCTCTCCCCTAGTCTTCTCCCCAAAGTCCTCCCTTCATAGGGCTATCCTTTCTTTCTCTCCCCCTCCCTCCTGCCTCATTAGTTCTGTTTCTCTGGCTCCAGTCTCTCAGTTCTATATCACAAATGTCCAAGAATCTGGCAACAAACTCTGATTCCCCTTAGAGGGCAGATAATAAAAGCTCTAGAACAAAAGCCAAAATTCTTTTTAGATGGCAGGAAGGGTGTAGCAAGGGCTATGAACACATACTATAAGGAGATTTGCTCTGTCATATATATGTGAATATATGTGATATATTTGCTCTATCACATACATATGACAGAACAAATATGATACGTGTGTGTGTGTGTGTGTATAATATTCACTCAGTGCCTGGAACCTAGTAGTTGCTCGATAAAAAATTCTAGATTAGTGAGCATCTACAGTGTGCCAGATACTTATCTCATGACCTTGGGGGTTAGAGCCCAATTATAAGTAAGATCAGATCGCTGCTTCAAGGAGTTCACAGTGAAGAAGTTATTCTTGAGTTTAGGTATCTGTTTTAAGCATCTACATTATCACTAAAACAATGAATATGTGTGTACTCAGTTATTTCCATCAAATATCTTAGGCATAATAAAACACTGACATAGTATAAATGACAAATTAACATATTAGTTGTATTCCAGGGAACTAATTTCGAAATGACTAGGTAACATTTCTTAAAAAACAAATAGACAAACAAAACCCCCCCAAAACAACCCACTGAAAGTAAGTTATTTAATATATGCATTTACTGGTTTTATATTTAGCAACAAATGTTATTTGTGGGTTGTATGATAATTGAAGTCCTATCAATGTACATTATTTGTGTCATTGCTTTTTATCAATTATTTCATCTCCTCTTGGGTTAGAATGAAAAACACTGATATTTCATTCATTAATTCCTTGCTTCTTTCCTCTTTTATAACTGCTACCCTATTCTAGCCCTAAATGGATTGTGGGGTCTGAAATCAGCTACTTATTAACTGTATTTTGTAGCAAATTATTTAACCTAAGTCAACATCTGTTAAATGGGGTTAAATTTAATAGTATCTCATGACATTGTTGTAAAGATTAAATGAAATAATGTATTTTTGGCACCTAACATAAGTCTGGCACACTATGCCAACACTTAACAAATGGTTGTTATTATTATTGTCATTATTATCATTATTATTTATTATTGCCTTCATACTAATTTATTATAAGAGCTGGCCTCTCTGAGGTGCAAACAGGAAAAGCATTATTTTAAAATTTCATTGCCTTCAAACATGTTTGTCTTATCTCCCTTTCCTGGCCCTGGATGATACCTCAGGCCGATTCTGTGTACTTTCTCATTACTTTAGGATATTAGACAATAGTCTCATTTTTCAGAATATAAAAAGTTCAGTCCAATCTAAATCTAAACTTCCATTTCCCATCCAGTTTAAAGCTTCTCCCCTCTCTCCAGCTCAGGCCTAGCCAGGGAGTCCTCAGATCAGTGGTGGGAGCACAACAGAGTCTGTTCCTTAGCCCTCTTGCTCTACTTTCTATGTCACCTGCTTCTGGCTCCTTCAGGACAGGTATGGAGATAGGGTAAGGGGGTGGAGCGGACTAGAGGAGATGGCAGCTTCTGCTCCTTGTACTTCTTTCTTGGTTCTCTCTTAATGTACTCTCTCAAATGGCTTCAGTCCTAGCAACTATCCAATGTTGGCCCTTTCTTTCACGGATTATTTTTGTGGGTCCTTCTGCAAGTGTCACCCCTCTAGCTCCCTGCTGTCAAGAATGTCAAACACTGTTTTTTTTCTCCCAAAAAAGTGATACTCTGGCCCAGTATGCAACGTGGAACTCAGTTACCTCCCATGTTATATATTTGGCTTGTGGGAAATTCACTCTGCTTTTCTGGTCAAATTCCAGAAGGCCAGGCTCTCCCATTGCTATTCTCTCTGTCCCTGTCCACCTCCAGGTGAGAGCCAGAGAGTCTCTGTTCCCCAAACTCCAGAGAACATGTGATTTGAGAAGAGAGAAAAACCACTGCACTTTCAACTTTTGCAAATTTTTACTTCCCAGACTCTTTAATGATTCACTAACTTCTCTTATATAGGACGGGGTCATGATAGACTGGGCAGTCAAAGAACCAGTTAGCGAACCATGCGTGGATGTGTTTAGCAAATTTCTTTAGAATGTGTGGACTCCTATTGCTTATTGTCCTCAGCTATGGTGCTTTGGTGGAAACCGAGACAACAGGAAAAGTCCCATCTAGCATCCTGTTACATTTTTATTATGCCTGAACTTTTACAACAGTCTCTTAATTGGTTTTCCTGCTGCCTATTGCCTGCTTTTTCATTCTATCCCATACTTAACTGATAGATTAATCTTTCTAAAAAAACACCAATTCCTGTCATATTTTTCTTTTCCGTCCATCATTGTAGCTGATATGGGTTGGCTATCATCCCATTAGCCCTTTCAAAAATAAAAGAAAAAGCTCAGGGTCTCCAACTTGAACGTAGTCCCAGACGATCAATCGAGATACAACCATAGTAAAATTTCTGGGAGTCCCAAAAGCTCCTGGGACACTGGTTTGCTTTTAACTACTTATTATGTCAAATAAGCTCCCGGGCTACAAACATAAATTCCACTAATTCAGTGAGGTATTTACAGAAGTTTGGAATTCAGAGAACATCCAACTCAACTTTCCTGACAAAATGGTGACTCATAGAGGTTCTGACTTGCTCAAAGTCATCAGGTCATTTGAGGGACTAGAATCAGTACCCAGGTCTCCTGTTCCCTAGAGTCGGGCTGATTTTGCCATCCCAGGTGACACCGTGCCACTTTGTTTCATTTCTTTGTAAAGCACTGCCCAATTACTCCTTGTATTGCAGAAGGTAGCCCACCAATACTGGAAAGGGAATGTTTTTTCTAAAATTGGTATTAAAGCTTTCTCTAATAGCGTGAAGGGAGAAGACAATAATTACTATTAAAAATAACTAAAATGGAGGTATCTGGGCGGTTCAGTCAGTTGAGTGTCTGACTTTTGATTTCAGCTTGGGTCATGAACTCAGGATTGTGGGATCAAGCCCCGCATCAGACTCTCCATTGGGTGTGAAGCCTGCTTAAGACCCCCTCTCTCCCTCTCCCCTTCCCTCTCTTTGTCTCTCTCTCTAATAAAACAAAAACAAAAACAAAAAACTAAAATGGACTGCAGACAGAGAATCTGTCACAAAAGATGCTGATGGATCTTTTTGGTAATGAAAGGGAAGGCTGAGGACATATCCTGGATGGGAAAGGCTGAGCCAAACAAGCCAAACTGCTTTAAATAATAAAGTAACAAGAATTTTCCATTTCCAGTGAGGATTGGGAGGGAGGTATTTTAGCAGGCCCAGGACTTGAAGAAGAGAGAAGAAGGGGGGAAAAACGTCCCTGGAGATGGAGAGAATGGGCAGACCAGAAGAGAAAATGGCTAAAAAGAAACTCCCTTTGGTCAAAAATTTGAGAAGCAAAGAAGTTTTATATTCAGATTTAAGTGCTTTTCTACACCGTTGTGTGATCACCCATTGCAATCCACAAATCTTCAGTAAAAGTCTGTTATACACACAGTGAGTATTAGAGCTGCCTTGAGAAACGAAGGATGAGGCCATTTGCCTATGCCTGGGCAGAGGTGAGTGGGGAGAATTAAAAAAATCATGGGCGGTCCTAACTGCTACATTGCTGGGCTATAACCAGAATAATAACTCCCCAAAGATGTCTGTGTCCTACTCCTGTGAATATGTGAATATGTTACTCAAAGGAGAATTAAAGTGGTTGCTAATTAACATATAGGGAGATCCTCCTGGATTAGTCAGATGGGCCAAATATAATTATAAGGGTCCCTAAAAGTTGGAGAACGAGGCAGAGTAGGTCAAGTGATGCAGTGTGAGAAGGACTCCATCTACCACTGCTACTTTTGAAGACAGAGGAAGGGGTTATAAGCCAAGGAATGTGAGTAGCCTCTGGGAGCTGGAGAAGACAAGGAAATGGACCCTCCCCTCAAGCCTCTAGAGAAGAATGTAGCCCTGCTGACATTTTGATGTTAGCCCATTGAGACTTATGTTAGACTTTTAACCTACAGAACTGTCAGATAATAAATTTCTATTTTTTTAGGCCACTAAATTTGTGGTAATGTTTTACAGCAGCAATAGAAAACTAATTATGGTTGCCTAATTTGGATTTGATAAGAATCTTAATAGTTATATTTAACCCAAATGTTTCTAAGTCCTTCAGCTTTCTGGGTTCAACCTTGTGAAAATGCAGAACTGGCCCCAATATTTTCAAAGATTTCCAAAGTGGTAAGTGGTTGTGGTTCTACTTGTGGTTGTCCCAGGTGCTCCTATACGATCAAAGCTCTTGATTATTTCCTGAATTATTTCCACTTCATTTACATTGGTATTCAAGTCCCTTTATAGGCTTGCCCCAATCTGCTTTTCCCACTTCATCTGCCACTATTTCTCTTCACAAATCCTCTACTCCTGCCAAATGTAACCATGCTCCTCATGCTACCACAAACATGCTCTTCTTTAGTTTTGCTGGTGCTGTCTTGTCACCCAGAAAGCTCTAACTCCTCTTGCCTGCACCCCAGTCCTGATAATAATCTTCTTGTCCTTCCAAACATCGCCAAATTTCCAAAGCCTCCCAGGTCAGCGCTCCTCAGAACTTCCCCAGCATTATGTTCTTTGCTCTTTCATGACCATCTGTAATAATTTACTTGCATATTGGTCATTGGAATCTCTTAATTATCGTGTTGACTGGAGGCTCCTTGAGAGCACTGATGTGTATTGCTTATCTACATCCTCCACAGTGCTGAGCACAGTGCTTTCCACATCACAGATGCTCAATACCTGTTTGCTGAATGGGGTCGTGAGGGTATTTTGGTCTAAACAACTTATTTAAAGTGGAACCCAATATAGTTCACACTATCAACACATACATACATATCTTTTATATCTTTCTTTTCTTTTTTTCTGAATGCCATGGTATATAGTTCAAAAAGGAACAAGCATATAAGGTGAATACATATCTTGGTGTGCCTGGGATAGCTCCAGTTTATGTCTGTTGTCCTCACATGGTTATTAACAGTGCCCCTTTCACTCCAAAAGTGTTCCTGTATGGATGATAGATTGGATACTCATCTGACTGTCGGAGAACATAGGCTATAAGCCTCTGGCTTTCATCCTTTCCTGAACATGATAACAGGAAAGTAGTTGCTTCTACTAGGTGTCCTCTTTGCTCAGCATACCTCTCTTTTCTGTTTTTTCCTTCCATGACAGCCATTGATGCTTCCCTCAGCCTCATCCCTGCTTCCTACCCTTGGTTAGGTCTAGGGAAGTGTCTACAGCAGCAGGACTTGAAGAAGAAGAAAGAGAAAGGCAAGATAAATTCCCAAGTTAACTGCTCCCTCGTTACTCTCATCATTCATGTGTCCCCAGCACCATCATCTTGATCTCATCTCAGTTATCAGGGATCATTCCTATCCTTTGCTTTTCTGTTCCTTATCCTTCAATGTCTGACCCTGCTTTATGTCCCAACATTCATGGCTGATTTTAGCTCCAGACTGATATCACAGGAATGATCACCAGTATCTATCTTATATAGATAGATATACCTATATCTATCAGGGTAACCCCCAATCTTAGAGCAGCTGAAATGCTCCTAATATCTCAAATTGTAAGTCAACATATTTTCCTATAGCAGTAATGTCTAAAATGTGTTTTGGGGAACTCTAGTTTTGGGTGTTGATATCTGTTACTCAGTGAAAGGGTTTCAAAGTCAGAGAAGGTTGATGAATTCTCAATGGAACAATTTTAAGCAGTTTTCCTGCAGAACTTCTTAAAGCCTTTAATATGCAAATGTACATTATGAATCTCTGAGTGGGATATATGATATGCTGTGTTTCCCAAACTTCTTTGGCCTTAGAACATTTTTCCTTGAAACTTTCTTAAGGGAATATTGTTCTGTGAAACATATTTTGTCTTAAAGGAACATACTTAAGTCTTCTGGGTTAGGCATAGGTTCTTGTGAAGTGACGCAGGGGTCTGTGGAACATAGGCATTGTTGTTCTAGTGGGACAATGCATTCTAAGTTCTACAATTGCATTCTTGGAAGACAGCATGTAGTGAAGTGCACAAAGGCATGTAAGAGCCTTCCAGCTATGAACTGTGTGAGGCAGTTGACCAAGTAGAAGGATCTGGGATCATAGGCCAGAAGAGCTGGTATCCAGTTTCAACTTTATCACTATTGGCTGGGTCTTCCTGAGCAACATGTAACATCGTGCCCTCAGTCTCTTCTCCTATAAAATGGAGTGATTAATAGTGTTAAAATAAATATAAATAACATCTGTTAACATATCTCACAGGAATTTTAGGAGGATCTAATATATAATGGCACAAAAGCATTTTGAAAACAGTAGGCTTTTCTTAGTAAATATATACTAAAATACCATACTAGTGCTTAAGTAACTTGGTTTTACAATAAGGGCAAGTATACAAACTCAGAGATAACCTTCAAACCTTTTTTTCCTCCCCAAAATACTTCAAACCAAATTATTCTCCCCAACACTGGCAATAATAAATAATTCATAGATTTTAATTTCACTTTTTTTCTCTTTCTAGATCTCTCTGGTGAAAGGAAGTGCAGTGGCCAAGACAAAACCGGAATCAAGGAAGAGAAGTAGAAGTCCTCCACTTAATAAACTGCATAGTCAAAATAAGATAGGTCATCATCACATTTGAGTTTCAAGTGAGGTCTGATTGATTTGGAAACAACGCAATTGGGTTTGGCAAAGTCCATCCTCAGATTTTTCAGCAACTTTGGATCCAAAGTTATTAGTTACCAACTTAACATTCCCATTGGTAAAAACTAAGAGCATACATCTGTTGACAAAGCCTAAAATGTCATTTGTGACACCATGAACATATCATTTCACAAAAAAGCAGGAAATATTTGTTACCACACTTCTCCCTTGTTTCCCTCAAGTGGTATGGCAGAACTTTGTCACTGGGTCATGGGCAACAGGCAACACAGGTCTGTTTCTTGGGCCTCTCAGCTTCAGGACTTAGAGTCTTCTATTAAATTATCTCACAGCATTCTGGGTATTCTTGAACATATTCAAACTTTCTGGTTCAGAAACTGACTTAGAGGAGGGGAATTCTGAGTAACCTTTTCAAATATAATTTGTCTGGAAGATTCTGGTATGGTAAGCCTGGGTTAGCAATTAAGTTTAATTCCTTGCTCTATTTGTTTGAAATGGAACCTTTAGCAAAAGTGAACGGGCTATGCTGCCAGGTGCATTTTTAAAGTAATCTCCATTGTTTATTATTTTAGATAGAAATCACGGATGAATGTGGGAAGGTGAATTATAAAGGGCACTTCCTTATCATAGTCACATATGCATTTACGTTTAGTGGCTACTTGGGGAAGGGGAATCTTTCCGCAGATAACACAAATTAGCATCTAATTTAGAGACATTTTCTTTAAATTATCTAGTTGCTTCCTTTCATCAGAAACTGTACTCTGAGTATTCCTTTTTTTTTTTTTACTTTTATCATTTGAGGTGAAGAAAGTAACATTTTATGAGCAAGCATGGCTTATATGGAACTCTTTCCTAATTGTTTTATTATATATTACTATCTTTATTTGTTGGTTCTTCTTAAACAAAGGATCTCAAAGAATATTATACAAATTCATCATTAATCTGACTACATGGTGAGCCACTTGTATACCATTTCATAGGTATAATTACCCTTCATTTTATCCGCCATGTTAAAGAATGCTCACTAGAACCCAAGTACCCTTTACTTCTCTGCTCTAGGATCTACCTTGACCACTTGGCACATGACACCAGTATTAGGCATTAGATTGAATTTGTCAAAAGTGAATTAATAAGTACACATTTCATGTTGTGGTTAAGGAGGGAGAGCAAATGAAAGAAACAGGATTGAGAAGAATTGAGGGAAACAGATTATTTCATCTTACAAGGATAAAGTTCTGCGGAAGGAAGCTTCTTGGTGCTCATTAGGAATACAAGGCTCTATACATGCATGGAAGAATGGGGAGCAAAAGGAATTTCAATTACTTTTTCATGAAATCCGACCCAGAGTTGAACAAAGGATTCTAAAGCTTTTGCATATGCCATTTTTGGGGGGTGGAGGAACGAACATCAATATTTTCCCCTTTCTCTGGTATTGTTTCAACAAAAAGAATTAGTGAAATTGAACTTGTTCAGGTTTTTTATAAATCAGAATGTCAACAAATACAAGCACCAGTCTAGTTACAACAAGAGACCATAGTTTACAGAATAAAACTAACCCTGTTTCTTTTTTTTTATTTTAAGCTCTACAAAGAACACATTGTTTATTCTTGTGTAAAAACGTCATATAAAGAAGCTCTCTGTCAGGTAGTCTATTTTTATTTAGTAGTTTCATAACTCAATTATCATGTTCCCCTCTGCCTAATAATTAGCATATGCATAGTAACAGGGCTTGAAAACGTGTTCTTTTTCCCACTGAGTGTCAGTTAAATTTCCAAGGTGTTTGGAGAATGGGTTGTGCCTGTGTAGGTGAGTTGTCTTTCCCTGCTGCTCTGGCAGCTTGCCCCTGTGTGGTGTTGAGGGTCAGCTTTTGGAGAAAGTCCCAGCCAGAGGCCTGAGCAGGGACTTCCTGCCATCTGGAACAGTCTGGAGCACAATGAAAGATGTCAGCAAGAAGTACTCAAACGACTCCCCTCCAGTTCCCCGGGGATGAGCAGTATTTCCCCCAGTTCCATGACTGGGGAAATTTAACCATCACTACCGGTAATTTGATGCACAAATTTTGAGCTCTGTATTTGGTTGCCTTCCATGCTCTGGTTTTTGTGGCTGCTTATCACCTTTTGAGCATTTTTTCTATGTTTGAGGAATTCCCCATAGCATGCATCCTGACTCCCCATCACATAAACCCTAATGTGTTTTCCCAGCTTTTATAACAAGGACGCACAATTGTGCCCTAGGCGAAGGCAATCCACCTTGCTGGTAAGAGAAATTGTTTTGGAAGAGAACAATGAGAGGAAGGAGGTGCCTTACAGAATACATTTTCTGGCAGAAGTGGCAGTGGACACTCCTGGCTTTGGAGGGAGGACAGTGATGGAGGTTCTGGTACCCAGTGTCCAGTAGTAACAGTGAACACTGAGATGGTAGGGTTAGGGCCACAGAGGTCTTACATGGCAATTGTGATGGATGCAGTGCCTAAGACCAAGATCTCCTTTGCAACAAATAAAAAAAAATTTTAACGCATCTAATGTAATTGTTCGTTAGACATATGCATTCTGAAAATCGAAGCATTTAACAAATTTATTTGTTGGATTTTTTTAGTTATGACGACTTTTAGGAATGACAAATTTTAAGTGCATTATTTTCCATAGGTAACTAATATAGTTTGTGAGAAATACACTCAAAGACCAAGGTGTTTGTGGGAAACTGGTGAGGCACAGTTACTCTTCACATGTTTTGGGGGGCACATTCAGGTTTATATTTAGTTTAGATATTGTCATTTACCCATTTCAGAGCTTCTTTCCCCCCCTTTCTCTACCCTTTTCTCACATCTATATTATTGCACTAGTCTGGTTTTACCTAGGGTTGGATGGACAGAGGTTCTTCGGTATACGGCATGGCAAACTAGGCAGGAATGCAGAACCCCATTAGTTGGGGTAGGTAGAGGAGTTACAATGGGACTACAATAAAGCTCCTAGTGTGAAAGAAGAGCAGAAAAACCCATCCAAATCAGTGAAAAATATATTTTTTGAAGTAAAGGCTATTTATTATTTATTTTCTAAATAATTTGCATAATACAAGAAAATAAAGATATTTGTTAATATGTCAATTAGTTAAAAAATGTAAGTCATTATTCCCCTGTGATAATGGATCTTAACCACAGTTGACATTATGGAAATAATAGGTGGACCCAAAGTTTGAAGATATGCTTGGAGAATATTAGTAGGCTCCTTTTTTTCAGGGAAAAAAAATCATTATAAAATATTTTCTCAGCCAGAATGACACACTACAACTGTATTACTGCAACATGACAAATTTATGGAATCTAAATCAGTAAGTTTTAACCACAGAGATAAATTCTCAGGGATGAGGAATTTATGAACTTAGTACATAGTACTAAGTTACAGGAATCACAATGAAAGATCTTCACTATTTTCTGCCCCTTGCTCTGCCATAATGTTGAAAAAGACTGATACTCTATGGGCACCTGGGTGGCTCAGTCAGTTAAGCATCTGACTTCAGCTCAGATCATGATCTCAGGGTCTTGGAATCCAGCCCTACATTGAGCTCTGCGTGGGGGCTCTGCACTTAGCACGGAGTCTGCTTGTCCCTCTCCCTCTGCACCTCCCTCTGCTTGTGCTCTTTCTCTCTCTCTCAAATAAATAAATAAAATCTTTAAAAAGAAAAAAAGAAAAAGACTGATATTCTAAACTCTTATGAGCCATTTTTTCTTTAGTCATTGGTTTTAAAAATTATCTCCCCTTCCATCTTGTACCTTGTGCCATAATTTCTACATGACAGTGTTCCTGTTATGAGTACTGTTCAATTATTAGTGACTCAAGCAAAGAGAATTTAAATGTTCTGGAAAAGGTCCCTCAAGTAAGTCTGTAACTGACTGGATGGAGAAAGAAAACCACAGTTGACTTTCATGGTTCAGGAGCGCTCTACATCAGTTTCTAATGTTCTAGATTCCATGAAGCTATGTGATTGCTTCATACGTTTTATTAATTCTGTGATTTCCACTACACACGCAGAAAGGTAGGAGAACAATGTCCTCACATCAATATCATTTTTTCTGCTTTTTCTCTTTTAATTCCCACTTGTATTTTATTATTGGTAAATAATTTTAAACTCAGTTTTGAATTCTTTTCTCAACATCATTTCAGTATTTCTGCAATTCTGAAAATAGCACTTGTAAGGGTAGGAGATATAAAGATGTGACTGGAGTGAAATAGATTTAGTTCTACAAAGGCCAGGAAGATGGCCTGGTCTGTCTTTGAGCTCCATCCAAATGCTCAGGTGCAGGTGTGGAATGCACAGAGCTCTCCTTTCAAAGAAGGACACGCTACCCAGCCATCGGAAGTGTCAGCATCTTCCGGGATGCCTCAGCTGCTAAGAGCCCCCACTCCAGAGATCATGTCCTCCTCGAGGCAGCTCTCCTCAGATGAGTGAGACTGGGGGGGTAATAAGAGCCAGGCCATTTTGGCAAGACACAAGGCACCCTGATGGATAAAATTTGCTCTAGAGATCTCTACCAGATTGGCTGAGGCTTTGTCAGGGCTGCCCTGGGGCTGACTTCTTTCTTTGTACAATCCTACTTTTTTCCTTTCACAGAGCTGATGATGCCTAGTAAACATACTGTATTTCACACTCAGCTCAGACTCTGCTTTCAGAGAACCTAGCCTTCAACAGCAGGCAAGTTCTATAGGATCTGGAGGCTTTTCCAGTCAAGGTCTAAATGATCTAAGACAGAATTTTGAAACGTTCCTTCTTCTGAATCTATCTATGTATCTTTTTTAAAAATAATTTTAATTTTGTTTGGTTGTGATTTTAATTTTTGGTTCACTTTTGTTTGTTTGGGGAGTTTTGATTGTTTATTGGGAAGAATTCTAGGAAGCTCTTTATACATTAAAAACCTGAACAGTAAAATGCTGATTTCCCCAACAACTTCCATTATTATAGAAAAGATGTATTCCCACAGAAAAATAAAATTGGTTCTATCACATGAAGTAATTTATAGTTAAAGGACTTGCACATGTAATATAAGCAGTAAACTCTCTTTTTCTGTGTGAACTCTATGGATATTTACTTTAAATCTTCTAAGAAGTTGGTCAAACAGATACTCTTTGCCCAATCTTATGAAAAGGACACATAGTTCCAGTTTCCATTTTTTTCCATCTCCAGATCATATATGATTCTCTCTTCTCCATTCCTTACTATATCCAGCTTGGGTCAGTCTTTCATCAGTTCCCACTTGGATCCTTGTAATAACCCCTCCACTTCCCTGCCTCCATCTACTCCTCCATCTCTCCTTCACAAAGCTGAGTGATTTTTCTAAACTGCAAATCTGATCAGGTAATTCCTCTGCTTAAAATCCTCCAGTGGCTTCCCAAGGCTATTCAAGGATTTAAAACCCAGTTTTTTCCATAGTACTCATACAAAACTCTTCATGAATCAGTCTTTGCTTACTCTCCAGCTTTATCTCCACAACTATCTCATCTTTCCACTTCAGGCAAATTCCTTTTAGCTTCTGAAATGTGCACGATCGCTCTTCCCTTTCTGCCTTTGTACCTGTAGCTCCCTTTGATGAAATGCCCTTCCCCACTTTTTTAAAATTATTTTTTTTAATTTAGCGAAACTTTGTTCTTTTTTTTTTTAAGATTTTTATTTATTTGAGAGAGCGTGCACGCACAAACAGTGGGGAGGGGCAGAGGGAGAGGGACAAGCAGACTAAACACTGAGTACGGAGCCCCACACACCTGAATCTCACAATCTCCTGATCATGACCTGAGCTGAAATCAAGAGTCTGGAGCTCAACCGACTGCGCCACACAGGTGCTCCAAGCTAAACCTTATTCCACAGTCCAGGCTCCATGCAAACATCAAGCAAGCTCTAGGGAGTAGTCCTCCATGCCCCCAGAGTACCCATTGCCACTAACATCTTTCATACCACTTATAAGACCATACTGAAATATAAGACTGTTATACTCCTCCTTAGATTATGAGCTCCTCAAAGAAAGAAACTTTATCTGTAAATCCTCAGCACTTAGCACAGTGTCCAGCTCATGATATGTCCTTAGTAATGTTTTGTACCTTTCTTTTATGGTAGCTACTGCTTCGAACAGATTTTTGCATCCCCTCCATTGCTTAGCAAAATACTGTGTTGCTCAATACTACATACTGTAGGTGCTCAATGAATGTTTGTTGAGTGGATAACTATATTGCTGTTGTTTTAAGTATTACCATTCTACCTTCAATAAATGCTTAAAAGATTTCAATTACCAGGAGTAGCTTAGAAAAACATTTTGAGTGTTGATTGACCAGTAGAAGTCTCTGAAGATTTTATTTCATTCTAGAGCAGTTGCCTAAACCATGAACTACAAGCTAACAGAATTCACAGGAGAGAGACTTTGTCTATTTGCCTAGACCGTCTGTGATATTAGCTATGCAAATAAATATTTTGATTGTTCATTTGGGAGAAGAGGATTACTTGATGACTGTCTTGAAGTATATGCAGCCTTATTATGAGGAGGAGGATGACTTAATTTTTTTCCCATTGCATTGCCGATTCAATGAGGAAAAGTACTTAACATTGTATTAACAGTTATAAATAAGAATTTCTTTGCTGGAATTAAGGAACATTGTGGAAACTCCCTCTTTGCAGATGTGACTAAATGACATCAAAATTCTTGTTTTCACCTTTGAATCCATGAAATCTGAAATGATGTCATCACAGTGACCAACTGCCACCAATATAGAGAGGCTGTTGAATTAGGCATTACATTCTCTAGTTACTAAATTCGGATAAGAAATAGCAGATACATGCTATTAATATAGGACCATCTTGGGCTTTGCTAAAGAATCACAGCGTTATCCTTGCAGTTATATCTCACTGGGGAGACAAGACCCAGGAAAAGTTAAGTTCTAGTAAAAGGCAGTTTATTCTATGTGATATAAATTATAAGAGCAAATAATTCAAAGGAGTTAGGAGTTGGAGAGGAGTAGGGAAAGTCATGCAGGCAAGGGGAACTGCATGTACAAAGTCATATAGTGTTGACAGATGTGCCAGGTATATTTGAGAGGTAACAGACCACATAGGGCATACACCAACTCTGAGGAAGAAAACATTCATAAACATTTGCTAAGCACTTATGATAAGCCAAGCTCTTTGCTAGACCCGGTACATGCATTTCCTCATTCAATCCTCATAATAACCCTAACATATAGGAGAAACAGCTCAGTGAACAGTTGATAAAACTGAGGCACAAAGAAGTTAAGTGTCTTGGCCAAGATCCCACAGCTAACGATGGAGCAGGGAAACCAGGTTGTCAGACTTCAACTACTGGAACAAAAATTTAATTCTGGAAACATTAGTAATCACTTCCCAAAGGCAAGGTACACAGCGAGGTAGGAATTGTAAGGCTTGAAAGCAGGGAAATGTCTTCTTCAACAATATATTCATATAAGGCTCATATAAGGCTCAACATGTAGGTACTGTGTAAGCATCTGTGAACGGACAGGCTATTTTCAAGGAGTATATACTCTGGTAGGGAAAACAGATAAGCCTAAATAACTACAACATACTGAAGGCTGCAGGTACTGATGAATCAGATTGTATAAAAATCTGATGGGAGAGAAAGTTATCCTATAAGCAGTGAGGGGGCACTGAGGTTTTCGAGCAGGAGAATGACATGATGAAAGCTTATTACTGAAAACTAATCTGCTGACTGTGTGCCACTTATTTCCTCATTGTCAGCAACACTAAGCCACTTGGAACTCCAAGTAAGTTAGATCTGTGGTGATATAAAAGAGGAGAAAATACGTCTCTCTTTCATGTCCTGCTCACCAAAATTCTGCTAAATTGGTTTAGATGCTGGAATAATAAATTGGAGTAAGAGCAGAAGCCTAAAATCTGAAGGTGTGCTGATGCTCTCTGTCCAGTCACTATTGTTTCTAAGAATATAAGGAGCCTCTGGGTTGTAGGGGTAGGGTAAAGGGCTGGAAAGACTGTATCTTGCAAATATCTAAGAGAGCTAGGACCTGAGGTCACTCACATATGACTGTTTTATTAGAATTATTCATTCATTCATTCATTCATTCATCCAGTCAGCCAATGAATATTTGTTTATTGAGGGCACTAGGGATTCGGTACTGTTCTAGAGCTGAGGACATAGAGATCTAGTATGAAAAGAAGTACAAGACCAACGCCCCCATGGACTATGCAAGCCAATAGAGTAATTCAAATCATAAACATTTTCAGATAGTGACATGTGATGATAAAGAAAATAAAACAGGGCCCCTGAGTGGCTCTGTTGGTTAAGCGACTGCCTTTGGCTCAGGTCATGATCCTGGAGTCCCAGGATCGAATCCCGCATCAGGCTCCCTGCTCACTGGGGGGTCTGCTTCTCTCTCTGACCCTCTTCCCTCTCATACTCTCTGTCTCTCATTCTCTCTCTCAAATAAAATAAATAAAATCTTAAAAAAAAAAAGAAAAGAAAACAGAACAACAGGATGAAGAGTGAATGGGAATGGGGGAACACTTAGAAAGGACTCTTAGAGAGAACCTCTCTGTGGAAATGACATTCCAGCAGACTTGGGTATGAGAAAAAAGACAAACAGCCATGCAAAGAGCAGAAGGAATAACATCCCAGGCAGAGGAAACAGCCAGGGCAAAGGCCCTGAGGTTGAAAGTTAGAGGAAGACACAGCAGGAACAGTAGGTTTTTGCCATTAGTCACATTCAGAACTCTGAAAAGCATATCTGAAATACTTCCTTTTCAAATATTACATCACTAAAATATTTTAATAATTAACAATTTGATGATTCTCATTATTAACTATCTTCTTAATATCCAATTAAAATTTTCCATCTGAAAAAAATGGGTACTAAAAACATTAGAGTATAAAATGACAACAAAAGGAAATAAAAGGTCAAAGATAATAAGGAGTCAAAAATGTGGATGAAGGGTTTTAGATGATCACCTTGCAGAAGGGAGGTGGTGGTGATGGTTGGAAATGAAAGGCTGAAAACCATGTACTATTTATTAATTTAATAAATCTGTCTTGATGTCAATGTAATCGAATGTTGCCACAAAGTGGTCTCCTGCTGCTACATAAATGTTGAGGCCAAGCTCTGATGTTTATTTTCAAGACAGGAGACATTGATCCTTCACTAACAGAATATTACAAGTTTATTTCTATTATGCTAAGTAACCAAAGTTGATTTCATTGTTTGATTTGATGGATGTTGGTGCTGTTGAAGTTCAAAATGGTCTGGGATTAGAAGACCATAACGATGAGTTTTTTTTTCCCTAATTAGGCAACCTTGGATTCCATTCCAACATAAAATCAATAAAGGAAAATTTTAGGGATACTTAGTCTCTGGGATCCTTCTTCTGATGCCCCAGGGATTCCAACTATTTGGCACAAGATTGTTTTCCCCTGGGATTAAAGATACTCTAGAGCCAGACAGTGAGTGAATTGGATGGGGCTCCACCCAATTGGAAAGGCAACAGGAAAAGTGATGAGAGGAAAAAGACAGCTACCACAATAGAAGGAGGAAGTGAAGCCAAAAAAAACAAGAGAAGTAGGAAAGGTAACAATGAACTACAATAATCCACCAGGAAAGGAAAATCTCATAGGAAAAAAAAAACCCAAAAAACAAAACCCCAAACAACAACAACAACAAAACAACCCCCAAAGGAATTGCAATCTGCTTATTTAGATGAAGGGAACCAGTTTTTTTTACCATTTCCAGAACTAGGACACATATTTACAGTGATCATGTGACTACAGGGTGATGTAATCCAGAGATCCAAGTCTCCCTTTTCCTAAGCAGAACGTTAATTAAAACAAAGATCTTGGTTTTCAGGTTTTATCTATCACAGATTTCAGAGCCACATAGATGTGGGAAATGTGATTAACTGAAAGAAATGAACAAGGTGAAGACTGGAAAGAAGATATGACCTGAGCAATCTAGTAGGAATACAGAGAACATGGATCTCTTTTAAATACCAAGAGAAATAGATTCATACCAAATCACTTCTTTTAATATCCTATAGTGAGCCAAGGTATTCACTTTACAATAGTAAAAATGGGAGGAAATGATGTATTTGATAAAGGCCAAAGCTGAAATAAAGCAGGGTGTGGCTTGGTGTTTCTGATTTTGCCTCATCAGGAGGTTTAGGTGTAAGAACAGAATTCACTGCCCTTGACCATGGTGAAGCAAGATCCCATAAACCCTGCTTGAGTGGTCCTACCTGTATTTTTTTTAAATTAATTAATTTATTTTAGGTTTTTTTATTTATTCATTCGAGACACAGAGATACAGAAAGAGAGAGAGAGGGAGAGAGAATATGAGCAGGAGGAGAAGCAGAGGGATGGGGAGAAGCAGACTCCCCGCTGAGCAGGGAGCCCAATGCGGGGCTCTATCCCAGGACCCTGGGATCATGACCTGAGCCAAAGGCAGACGCTCAACCATCTGAGCCACCCAGGCGCCCCGGTCCTACCTGTATTTAATCTAACCTGAATTCACAAAGAAGTCTGTACATCTAGAATCATAGTACATGAAAAAGTAAACATTAAGGAGCACATTAGTGCCTAGCACATTGTAAAGCTTGATAAATATTAGTGTTGTTAATACCTAAGAAGTCTGTGGTGTGGTTTGCAAAAATGAAATCTTGCATAGTTGAACATTGCTGAACAATCAAATATTTTTTTAAAAGATTTTGCTTATTTGAGAGAGAGAGAACACTCAAGCAGGGGGAGGGGCAGAGGGAGAGGGAGAAGCACACTCCCCACTGAGCAGGGAGCCTCATATGGGTCTTGATCCCAGGACCCTGAGATCATGACCTGAGCTGAAGGCAGCTGCTTAACTGACTGAGACACCCAGGCGCCCCTAGACATTTCTGACTTACAAACATAGCGGTTTCATATATTTCAATTTAGTATGTTTCCATGAAACTTCTCTATTTTTCTCACCTTTGTCTTTTGTCAGGGACTGGGGAGGTGGGAAGAACAGGAAGGGGGAAGAGAGAGGAAGAACACATAAAAGAAGGAATGGAAAGGTGGGAGGTTATGTAGTAAAGCCCCTTGGAGCGTCCGGCATAGGCTAGGAGCCAAGGAGATACAGACCTGTCCCCCTCCTCTCACAGCCCTTTAGTGAGCTCTCTAGGTCTCTAGGAAGTTCTTGAGACATGGATGTGACATATGTCTCCTTCTGCCACAAATGACAAATGCTCTTTTTAAAAAAAAAAAAAGATTTTATTTATTTATTTGAGAAAGAGAGAGCATGAGCAGGGGGAGGGGCAGAGGCAGAGGGAGAAGCAGACTCCCATTGAGCAGGGAGCCTGATGTGGGACTCGATCCCAGGACCCTGGGATCATGACCTGAGCCGGAGGCAGATGCTGAACTGACTGAGCCACCCGGGTACCCACAAATGCTCTTTTAAAATAAAGAAAACCAAACTATAGAACAGAGCTGATACCTCCTAAAAGGACACAAGAGCCAAGGCAAGAACAAAGGAAGCGGTGCAGGAAAGTTGGGATATAGGGATAACTCCTCCAGAGGCAGAGGAGAAAGTACCCAGACCTGGATTCTTCCTTGACCACCTTTCTCGGCAGACTACTTACTTTCACTACCAGAGTAAGCTCTTTTTCTACCTCCCTCCTAGAAATGAACCAGACAGAAAAGCCAGAGTAAATGGATACAGTATCGCTGAAGCCTCTAATTTCTGAGCACCTCAGCCTCAAACACTGTACCAAAGAAGAATATTCTATGGATCAGGGTCCTTGCCCAAAACTCTCCTTAACCCAGAGCAACAACTTTAGCAAAGCAACAATGTTAGCCCTAAGTAGTGTCCACAGGATCAGACAGTGATTAAGGTTTTCCTCAAGAACAAAAAATCCCATGAGAGTTAGAGGGAGGATAGGGTAGGAGGTAAGCATAGAGCATTACTAGCAGACCATAACACAAAAATGTATTATTTCTTAACTTTCTTAACACTGGCCCCCAATACCATAGAGAACTCGGGTCTTGGAAGCTGGGTGAGGCTAATGGAGATTTGACATGAAGTAGTCAATAGTTTAGCACCATGTGGCAGGGAATCCTTTTAAAATCTTCTGCCTCAAGAATTTATGTCCAAGGAAAAATACCTGAAAAGTTTGGAAAGCTGATGATAGTGAGATTATAGAATTATTTATCTGATGAGTCTGGTTTGTACATGTATAATTTAATGATGATAATGCTAGCAGGTAGCAATTACCACCACAGAATACTTTTTTTTTTTAAGATTTTTTATTTATTTGTCAGAGAGAGCACAAGCATGGAGAGCGGCAGGCAGAGCAGGCAGAGGGAGAAACAGGCTCCCCACTGATCAAGGAGCCTGATGTGGGACTCGATCCCAGGACCCTAGGATCATGACCCGAGCCGAAGGCAGATGCTTAACCGACTGAGCCACCCAGGTGTCCCACCACCACAGAATACTTATAGATCTTCAGGTACTACCATATATAGGATGGAGCCCCAGCTGGTTTCAAAGACTGTTTGAGTACCTCTAAATACAATGTTTGATGTACCCTCTATATCTTTGGCAAGTATACATGACCTTGGTAAGATTGTTTCTATCATATAGCTTACTGTTGGCAATGACTATATTCAGCACCTTAAATAATTTTTTAAAGATTTTATTTATTTATTTGAGAGAGAGAATGAGAGAGAGAGAGAGCACATGAAAGGGGGGAGGGTCAAAAGGAGAAGCAGACTCCCCGCCGAGAAGGGAGCCCGATGCGGGACTCGATCCCGGGACTCCAGGATCATGACCTGAGCCGAAGGCAGTTGCTTACCAACTGAGCCACCCAGGCGCCCCTTAAATATATTTTTAAGTATATTCTTATATTTGTCTTATAAGATATATAAATACCTTAAATACATTTTTAATACAGCTAAAAATGTATCCTGACCCCTTATACTTAAACTATATGAAGATAAATAAAACACAATAGTGGCATAATTTGTCAACTTCCTTTTTTGCCATACTTCATTGAGAGGACCCAATTATGTTAGAAAATTATGAAAAACAAATGTAGTAGTATTCCCCCCCCCCATGTTTCCATTCTCAACAGAAGGAAATGACACTGCATGGAATGTTGCACAGCCTCCTTGAGACGGGCTTTTTTCAAATCCAAGAGTGCAAAGACATCATATTGGCATAACCTTAGGAGGTGAAAAACCATTGTGAAGATTTAGGAATGCACTAAAAAAATATAGTAATACTTCTGAATAAAGAACACTCTTTGGCACACTTCCTATTACATAACTTTCAACATTTAATGACAAAAATCCAGCCAGTGAATACTGCAACACTTGGAATTTGTTTTGCAAAATGTGCTAAAGTGTGTGAAATTGCAATACATGGTAGCCCTACTTTTTTCACTTTTCATCATCTTCAGCTTATGTATGATTTTTTTATAACAGGATTATTTTATTTTTTTCCAAGTTACTAAATTTCAATTCTTGATGGTGCTAAAAAGGACTAGGCACTCTAGAGAGATGGAACTGTTTACAACCAGTAGTTCTGTACACTGTCTCTCCTAATCCATTGGTAAATGTTTATGAATAGCTAAGTTGCGACTTTAAAAATCTAGGGCAATAGGTTAACAAAACACTCATTGCCTCAGATTAACTGATGTTAAACCAATAACAGTGTCAAATAATGTTAATTTGAGGCCCCATTTCATTTATTATTCTGGTATAAGAGACCACATTGCATAGTATTACTGTTGTAATGACTGTGTTCATTGAATTACTTTGGTACATGGCATGTATGCAGTTTGTGAATCTAAGCATACTAGTCTCTTCTGCCCGGGAGTGAAGTTTCATATGGTAGTTTGAGTGACAAACATCTCAGAGCTTGCTCACATTCCTCTGTGGAATAGTCACTTTTGAGAGAAAGAGGTGTGGCTTCGTGGTCTGAGAACAGGACTGTCAGCCAGGAACACAGAGTTCTCATCCTGGAACTATTTCTGTTTTCTTTATGGATCAGATCATGCTAATAAATCTTTCTAGGACTCAGTTTACCCAGTTAAAAAAGCTGGTTAGGAAAATAATTAATAGGGATATACTGAGTATTAATAAATGGGTATCTGTTAAATGATTTGAAAAGTGGTATGAATGTAAGTAGGGACTTTTTTTTATGAACTAATTTATGAAACAAGTAAATAATAGAAAAATTTTGTCCTTTGTAAAAATTACCCCAAAACAAGAAAATTACTTTTATTGAATTTTAATGTTTAAATAGTTCATTTTAATTTTTCTAAATAAGTATTTTCTACACTAAATGTTTTTCTTTCTTTTTTTTTTTAAAGATTTTATTTTCAAGGAATCCCTACACCCAGTGTGGGGCTAGAACTTACAACCCTGAGATCAAGAGTCTCCTGCTCCACTGAAAGAGCCAGCCAGGTGCCCCTAAATGTTTTTCTTTTTAAAGTTAACATGCTAAGTATTGTATGTGATGTAAATAATTAAATTCACCATTAGTTTCTATTTAAATGTAAAGTAGTTCCTTTGTTCTATATAGCAAAGGGAAATCTTTTCTGAAGTTCCATGCACTATAAGAATATGGATGTTATTAAAGTTTTACAGAAAAAATTAAGATCAAAGAAATGTATAGTCAATCTAGAGCTTTAGCAGGGTGGTATAACAAACTGCCTGTTTTAAATTGATAAAGACTTCTTCTAAGAATAAGATGCAGGTTCCAAAAAGACAAAATTGTGCATATGTGTACAAACAAAACCAAGGCAGGGGGAGAAAGACCTAATGAATGAGTAATTGTGGCGTTCTATATCTGAAAGAATAAGATAAAAAGGAAAAGAAATCAACTTCAAATGCAAATGTTTCATTCTGGTGGCTAGTCAGCATTCCCCTACCCTAAATCCAGCCTCCCAAAATTAATCAGCCTTATGCGTGAGGTTAAAAAACAAAACAAAACAGTACCTTCTAAAAAAATATATTGTGGTTCTTTACAGGAAGATTTAAATCTCCTATCTTCCCCTTTCTTAAAAATGAAAACAAACAAAACAATGGATCTTCAGTTCTGTGTCTGGGATCTCAAATTTGGCTGTGAATATGTGTTTCAAATCTCATTAATTACAACATTGGCCCCATGAGATACAGTTGCTGATGCAAAGAACACTCTTTGTACTCAAAATAATTTGAACAAGGGCAAAGAAGCATTTTACTTACATGTGTAAACATTAAGAGGAAAATAAAACAGAGATGGTTCAGATAGTTGCTGAGATGTTTTAATGATAATTGATTTGACTACCACTGAAGCTTTAAGGTTACCATGTATAGGAATAGTCATGTTTTCACTTAGTATATTTGTTGGATAATAATGCTCTTGTGAAGTTAACTCTGACATTAACTCGGCAAGTTCTGAACTAAGACCTTTTAGCATTTTATTCCTAGATACTAAGACCAAATTGTTCTGAATTCCATACCCTACTGTGCAGATCTATTATTTATTTTTTTAAATATCAGAAACGATGTCATAACTCAAAGGACCCTTCCATGTAATAAATCTGAGTAAAAACTAATCAAATGAATAAATGGCAGCAGTAGACAGGAAATAGCTTCTCTTGTTTTCTCTGTTTTCCTTTCTCTTTAGGAAATAGTAAACTAAACCATAGCTACTTGTGGTCTTGTACTATAAGAACACATGTGGTCATACATTTTCATCCTATTAACAAATTTGTTGGCTCAGTGGGTAGAAAGTAAAGTCCTCTGTAAAGATCTCTTAATGCCTTGCATGGGGAGGAGGGTCATTTGCTATATATAATCACAACCTAAAAATCTTGCTCTGAGATCTGATGGTGTCCATTGGCTGTCTTTAAATGGATACTGAAGGGGCGCCTGGGTGGCTCAGTCAGTTAAGCGTCTGCTTTTGGCTCAGGTCATGATCTTGGGGTCTTGGGATCAAGCCCCACATCTGGCTCCTTGCTCAGAGGAGTCTGTTTTTCCCTTTCCCTCTGTTCCTTCCCCCTGCTTGTGCTCTCTCTCTCTTTCCGCACCCCCACAAATAAATAAATAAAAAATCTTAAAAAAAATGGATACTGAAGAGCAGACTTAAGCAGCCCTAGTAACACATAAGATCACTTGGAGCTTACAAAAAATACAGATGCCTGCGTCCATCCACAAAATTTCTGAGTTAATTAGTTTGGGGTGGGGTCCCAGATCTTGTATTTAAAACAAAAGTCAACAAAAAATAAATCCTCCTAGGGTAATTCTAATGGGCCATGACTAAGAACCATAGAGAATCCCAACACCAGTGCAAGGATAATAACGAATTTGTTTTTAGATAACAGTACACAGCCCACTCTCGGTCTTTAATGGAAAATTTACTCTAGTCCAAGTGTGGACAGGAGCATGGATTAGCAGCTGCCATAGCCCTCTCCTTGACTGCATTGTCTAAGCAGTCACTTATAGGGAGTGTTCTATGGGTCATGGAGTCTTGAGATGCTGATAATTTTCTGGGTTAAAGCCAATGGAAGTTGATAATTGAACAACAAATTACATATGCTAACTCTGAAGGTAGAGTCTGTAAACAGTGGCAGCCTTATACATATCTGAGCATTTTGAGCTAAAGTTCATCAAAAGAGAGACTTACTTGCTCAGCATCACTCCTTCTGCTTCTTCTAAGTCCATGAACGCCATGTCTCCACCACCAAATCACTATAGTTCATTGTAAACAGAAAGAGGCATTTTGAATTAGAAATGGCAAATTACTTCTCTTGGAAATTAATCAGCTTAAGCCTATATGATTTTTTTTTTTTTTTTCATTTTCTTCATCCTCACTTTTACGGGGTGAATTTTTGTCCTTTTAATAAAAGCACTTTTATTTTTCTTAAATCTTTCTATCATAATGTCAGTCCTCTATTGTTTTGCCATTTTCTTTTGCTATCATATTCTGTTTTCTTCATTTAATCCTATTTCTTTTTACCCTTTACAATTAAAAAAATTATCTAACACTAGAATAGCATGTCCTTCTTCATTTTTTCCCAGTTTTTGATTTATGTTTGGTTGCCAACCCCTTTTCTCAGTCTCTCTCTTTCTTACTAACTGCCCTTCCTTAACCTTCTGTTGATGTTTCATTCCTATCACTTGCTGTCAATGGCCATATAAACCCATTTCTTTCCATTCCATTTATCTCTGTAGCTCCATGTGCATTTTTAGGGTCCTACTACTAAAAGCTTAAAGCTCTATGTGAAAAATAGAAAGGTGGCTTTCCCAATTTAAATCCTATTTTCTCTCCCCTCCTATAGCTGTTCCATATCTATTCATCCTTTCCTGATGTTTCCCCCAGTCTGACCCCCACCTGCACCCTCTTCCTCTGTCACTCCTTATTTGATGCCCATGTCTTCTTTCTAACCCCATTTGCACTCTGATTTTGCATCCAAGGATCTCCACAAGATAAAGGATGGAGTTCTATCGGGAACCAGATTGTGTCTCAGAAACTTTCTGCACATTTACTGAAATGGGATTAGGGGCTTTGATCCAGAAATATTCTTAGGCAGGCTTTCAGCTCTGGCACAACTTTGCACACCTTGGAGGAGGGTTGGGGCCTACTCTGATGGACAAGGACAGGGATGTCTTTAAGGCCTTACGTGGCCCTTTCCACTTCAAAGGTCAGGAAAAGTAGGCATCACCGACCAAGGCTGGAAAACCAGGCCAGGGAGATGCCTGGAGCCCTTTTCTGCAGCATTTCTGGCAAGGGAGCTGTTGCGCGGTGGGCCACGGGGCTCCAGGCGTACAGGGGCCAGGGTGGGGGGCCAGTGAGGCCCCAGGATTCATGGGCCGTCTTTGGGAGGAGGCTCACCTCTAAAGAGGGGAGGCAGGCCCGAGGCGGGGTGTTCCCCGGGGAAGCGGGGCGCGGCCCTAGGGGCGAGGCGACGCCACGCCACCCCGGCGGCGCCGAGGGCCGGAGGCACAGTCCCTTCCCAGGAGGAAAGGCGAGTCGCTCTGGGTTGCTCAGACAGAAGGTCGAGGGAACAGCGCGTTTGTCCCTCGCCAGCCATTCCTCTGGGAGCAGGGCGGGGGGCCGGGGGCGACACCCCAGGGAGTAGGTCTGAGGGCTGCAGAGATCAATTCAGGGTACTGGCGCGGGGTCACAGACAGGCAAGGAGCCGGAGAGGGGGCTGGTGGGGGCTCCCACGAAGGCTGGGGCTGTAGGTCTGTCTGTGTACTCGGCGGGGCGCCCCGAAGTCTGGGGCCTCCACAGCTCCAGCTCCGCCAGCTCCTACCAGCGACTCCAGGCCGCACTTTCCCCTCCTCCCGGCGCCTTCTCTCCAGTGAGGAGCCGAGCGCGGGCGGCGCGGGGGGAGGGGCGGCGGCGGAGAGAACAGCCAGTTGTTTAAAATCCTTCTAGAGCAGTTTCTAATTCCCCCCTTGCGCCCGGGTTCGGAGGGGGGAGGGGGGAAAGAGAGCGGGAGGAGGGAGGAGAACGGAGAGGGAAGGAGGGAGGGAACCCGGGAGGGAGGGAAGGAGGGAGGAGACTGCCGCTTAGACTGTAGCCGCCACCGCGCGCTTCGGAAGGCCGGAGGGAGGGGGAGGCCTGTCAGTCTCGCGCGTTGCCTGGGCGAAGGGGGCGGAGCTTTGGCGTGGGGCGGCCAATAGTGGGGGTGGCTGCGTGGGTCGCCATGGGGACGGGGCTGTTCCCGGGGAGGCTGTGATGGGTTGACAGGTGCGTGACAGTGGGAGCTGCTCTCGGCACAAGCATGTACGGCAAAGGCAAGAGTAACAGCAGCGCCGTCCCGTCCGACAGCCAGGCCCGGGAGAAGTAAGTGTCTCCGCTTCTCACCCACCTCCGCCTTCACACGCGCGCACACACACGCACGCACTCGCACACTCTCTCGGAGACACACAGACCCAGACACTCTCCGCCGGGGGAAAGCCGGGGGTGGGCTGGCAGGGGGAGGGGTACACAAGGTGGGGGCGTGCGGTGCGGGGAGCGGCTGTTTCCCAGGAGGTGCTCACGCGGGGCGGGCGGCCTTGGGGGGCTGCTGGCGCGAGGGAGCGAGTGTGCTGGGGGGCGGTGGCGGTGCTGGTGCCAAGGATGGAAACTTGTTTGGGTGATTGGGGGAAATAACCCGCGGGTTCACCTCCTCACAAAGTAACTTTAGAGCTGGGGTCCGGGGCTGCGGGGACCCGGAGCGCTGCCGAGGGTTGCGGGCGGGGCGGAAGGGGGCAGCTGCGTGGAGGAGGGCTCGCGGTGGGACTATGGGTGTTTGGAGGGGCGGGCTGGGGTCGGGGCAGGCAGTGCGAGGGGCGCCGCGGCCGGGGCTCCAGCGCCTGGGGTTGGGGCCGGGATCGCCCGGCTAGGCAGGGCGGCGGTGCCGGGCGCGCGACGGGCGGAAGCCGGGCGCGGAGCGGCCGAGCGGGGCCCCGCGGGGCGCGGAGACGCGCGCGGGGCGCGGAGGGCGTGTGCGGGCGTGTGCCGGGTGGGCGTCGGGGCTTTCTCCGGCCGGCGAAGCGACGCGGCGTTCGTGGTGCCCAGTGCCTCGCAGATCACGGGTGGTCGGGGCCAGTGGCGCCGCTGAAGTTTGGGAGTCTAAGAAAGACCGAGTTCCCGGGGAGGAAAAGTGTGCTGGCGAGAAGCGGGATTTGCCGGAGCAGGCTGGTGTTTCTGCCTCTCCGGCCGACCCAACTCCGCGGCGGCGGCTGGAGAACTTTTTTTGGAGACTAACTGCCTCCCAAACGTCTGGGGGCCGCGGCGGCCTCGGTGGCGGGCCGGGCGGCCCCCGCGGGGCGGTGGTCGTGGGGCGCGCGGAGTGGGAGTTGTGTGAGCTGCAGCGGCCGGCAGGAGGAAGGTTGTTGTCTGGGGTGCGCTGGGAGCAATGGTCCGAAAAGGGATTTGCCGGAAGGGGAGAAACGTTGAGGTGGGGAGATACAGGTGTTAACTCCGGTGGGAGCCCAGAGGAGGCAAGGGAGAAAAGAGCCCCTCCCGGCCCGGGATGCTACCGTCACGGCACACTGCGAAGCAGGGCCGTTTACCGCTATTCTTACGTACTTGTAACGGTGATTTGGTTGTTACTAAAAATGAGAGCGAATAGTGACTGTGACCACTGAGGAAGAACCCCTCTTTTCTGTGCAGCAGATCGGTGATTGCCAGTAACCACCTCCACTCTGAGGGTGAGGGTTATCCTTGTCATTGAACGCTCTCTGCCTTTCCGAGGGTGTTCAGACTGGGGTAAAGTCTGAGAGCATCTCTGAAGAGCTACTTTGGTTACCTTGCGCTTGGAAATAGCTTCGTAAATAAAAACCAAATACTCAGACGACCGAGTTTCCCTCCTTCCTTTAGGCAGTTAGTAGTCTTCTGAAAGTTTCTTGTGCCCTAGGGATGGGAACATTTCCTAATCTTCGTGTTGGCAGCAACACACAATTCCCATAAGATTTAGGGGTGGCAGGCCTTGATGTAGCAAAACAAACAACAAAATTAACGGAGAGATGCTGGTTTTGTTTTGTTTTTTTCCAGAGGTATTTTCTGAGGAGCTACATTTAGGAACTAGTTGATGTGCTGTGAAATATACAAAAGACAATAATAGAGCCTGGTTAAGAAACAAGTTACTAGAACTGAAGTTTTGAAATAACAGTCCAATTTTTGTGCATTAATCATTTGGTTGTAATATATCTGATAAGATTAAAAACAGGATGTTTTAATGATTACAGAGTATTGGGATTTCATATTACTGAGAGTGAAGGAATTGAAATGTATTGAGGCATTTGGGGGTGGTTGAATTTGAGAATCAAAGTAATTTTGGATTTTAGTTAGACTCCCAGGAATGGTTGAATCTAATCTGTATCCTGATAACTTTGTAAAAAAAATTTTTTTTTAATTATCTGAGATAATAATGAGAATGTGATGTGTCTGTGGTGCTTTTTAGCCTAATCCTGTGATTCTGTCATGAAAACAAATAATTGCCACTTTTGCTGTCCAGTCTACCAAACTGAACACCAAGTAATATCTACTCTTGAAAGCAAAGTGGTGAGGGTTCTGCTAGATGGTGCTATTCGATTTAAATATATTTCTTCCATTCATTATAATTGGCAGCAGGAATCCTGGACTAGTTTGCCTTATGAACCTAAATACAGGTGAAGAGGCCACTTTTGGGGAATTGACAGTCATTGTTCTGGGTTAATTGTTGCGTTAATTTCTGGGTGAATGTTGTTTGAATCTAACACAAACGTTGAGGTAGATTCTATTTTATAGAATAAACTTAGTTTCATTTTGATGGGAGAGTTGATTTGATCTCTCAGTTTTCCCCTTTACTATTCACTTGGGAGTTTAATGGCACTAATCTACAACAGTGTGCTAACTTCTGAGGATAGGAATCTTGAAGTTGTCTTTAAAGTGGATGTTACCAGATTTAAAAAAAAAAAAAAATTAAGGTGGCATATTTTATAAGGTACCTGAGCAAAAAAGAATTCTCCCTTAGTAAGAAAGTTAGAATTGTTCTGATCTTAAAAATCCCAGAAATAACTTTTTTCAGTAATAAATATGTGTACGTATTTATTGTTTTAATAAAAACTTTCTGAAAAAAATGAGTTCTGAATAATAGCATGCTTATGAAAATACTGGTTTTATAATCTGTCAGGAAATGTGTTTTCTAATGAGTTCATGGCGGAGAGCTGACAAGTGCTTACCTGTATTATTATCTTTGCTTTCTCTTTCATTAATAACTTACTGTATGGAATACTTGAAATTAATTTGTAAGTTTTATATATTGGTTATAGTTTCAGTGTACAGTTCTGAGCATAAAAACGGCCAGAGTCAGGTTATTTGCTTATTTTGTTGTTTTAATTTTTCTTTTTTACGAGAGAGATGGGGGGAGGAGGGGCATAGGGAGAGGGAGAGAGAGAACCTTAAGTAGGCTTCACATCCAGCACAGAGCCCAATGCTGGACTCCATCTGCAGACCCTGAGGTCATGACCTAAGCTGAAATGAGGAGTTGGATGCTTAACTGAGCCACCCAGGCGCCCCTATTTTGTTGTTTTAAAGTCCAGACGGATCAAGTCTATACAAAGAGTTGGATTAGTTTTAATTATAGAGGGAGTGATTGAAAACCCTTGGTGGGAGGTGGGATGTTTGCATAGAAATTTAAATTCTGATCCTGTTAGGTCATTTCCCCCTTTAGCAGGTTTTCTTTGTAACACTGATCACAATTATAATTAAGTAACTGTGTAATTGCTTGTTTAATGTCTAGCTTCCTCTAAAATATAAGTTTTTTGAGGGCAAGGGATGATACTACTAATTTCCTCTCGGAGGTATCCCTGACATTAAGGACAGGGCCTTTAAATGTTGAAAGCACCAAATAAATACTGTTGAATAAATGAAGATGTTAGACTCAAAGGAATATTTTTTTCAGGGTGTGGAAAAAATTTTTTTTCTATGACCTCCAAAATAAGGACTTTGGAAGTTTGAGTTCCACATTCTCTAGCATAGTTGTATTTCAGCAATAGCCAATGACAACAAAACAGTAATTATTATTTGTCATTCTATATGCCAGCTACTGTGTTTGGCATTTTATGTATATTTTCTTTAATTTTCCCTACAATTCTGTAACATAGTAATTTTTTTTCTCCATTAAAGAGATATGGAAACTAAAACTCAGACTAGTTAAGTAACTCAGCCAGAGACACATTGCTAGCTGGGTTTCCAACAAAGATTTCTCTACCTTTAGAACCTGTGGTTAAAACTGAAAGATGTATTTTTTTGGTATACCAGATTGCCTTCCTGATCTAGGGTAGGATACTACAGGTTTAGGGAATGGTATTACATAATCAGATATAACAGACTTTAAAGATTCGATGAATTCTTAACCCTTAGTGCACCTTGATACTTACACCTTCCAGTATATATATTTTTTAAGATTTTATTTATTTATTTGACAGAGAGAGACACAGTGAAAGAGGGAACACAAGCATGGGGAGTGGGAGAGGGAGAAGCAGGCCTCCCACCAAGTAGGGAGCCCGATGTGGGGCTCCATCCCAGGACCCCAGGACCACGACCCGAACCAAAGGCAGACGCTTAATGACTGAGCCACCCAGGCGCCCCTGTACCTTCCATTTTGACAGACTGCAGATTTGTGTGTGGTGTGGGTAAGGCATAGAAATTTTAGGAGTGAAAGTTCGAAGCCTAAAATAATGAAAAATACTTGTTTCTTCAGATTTTTTCTTGCAGGAATTTTGTTTGACCTCTTATGGTTTGAAATTAGATAGACATTGTAGCTCTGAACAGTTACTGTGTGAAATGTTGCTTAACTTTAAGCCATACTGTATCCCACATTGCCACAGAAAGAATAACTGGCACCTATAAATACATGAGTGGTGATAATACTTTTATTAAACTAACTGCATATTTTAAAATTATATAATAGCACAGAAAGATGAATCTTCTATAAAGTTAAACATAAGATACACATACCAAACAGTGACATCATATTAAGTAAACTTGTGAGAAACTATGGAAATCAAACTGTGCATCTAACCTGGGGCTCTGAAAAGTAACTTTGGTTTTTCAGTCATGAATCTTTTAGTTGAATATACCGAGAAACAAATACCATATGCTCATTTTTAAGTGGTTAAGTCTAATGAACATTTAAATACTACTCCATATAATAGAGCAATTGTAGGGATTAGTATCTTCCAGCATCACCTTATTCCCCCCTTTTTTATTATTGTCACTCCCCTAAAAAAATTGTAAATTTTTTCTTCCTTCCTTTCTGAAGGAAATAAAGTTAAGACAAGTGAGGTAATGCAAATCTCTTCAGAAACTTGTTTGATGGGCATTTAGCAGTTAAATCACGATTTCTGAAACTAGTTAACGAATACCTTTTTGGGAATGAAATTTTCTGTATTACATTGACTCTACCCTTCCCAATCCCCAGAATGTTTACTCCAAAATACTAAACAACTTGTATCTAACATGTCATCTTAGCTGTGAGAGTTTTTCTATTGATTGATCTCTTTTCCATTATTGTAGAAGAACCTAAGAACCAACTTTTTTGAAGGAACAAACCTAGAGAAAAAAATATGTAAGATGTTGAGAGTTAAATTTTAGTATTGTTTATCCACAGATTTTTTTGGCTCTAGAAATAGTTTTAATATTGTAATGTATTTTTTCAGTGCTGTGAAAGAAAAAAATGAAAAGTTTATTCCCACGCTTTAGAGGCAGTTTGCCATATAAAACCAAATTAGGATGAAAATATCATTAAATTTTATTCTCTCTGTAGTAGTGGACCAAATGTATCTCACATCTTTAATTATTACTAGAAAATAGAATTATTTTGTTTTACAGTTAAAGCATACACTGTGGGCAGGGGTTGAAATAATACCTAGATTGCAGTTTATTAACATTTCAACCCTGTAGTTTAGAGTTAAAAGTGAAATTTGGGAAAAAATAATTTTGAATTTAGAATCTTTTTCTATAGAAATCACAACTGTTACATTAATGTTGGGGTATAGGATTGAGGATTAATGTACTGGATTTAGAAAACATGATAGTACTTCTTGGACTATATAACTTAATACGTATTGAAGATAATTATAATTTTATTTTGGAATATGTGGAGATATTCTCTACTGTTGTGTGTACATTATTGCTTTGACATTGGTATGGGAATGATGAAACATTTGCATGCTTGTGACGTATTGTTGATTTGTAATATGTGAGCCTCTGTAAATGTGCTAAAATATTAGTTTTATTAATAACATTGTTTCCTTAGGGAAGGACTTAAAATAGCATTGGAGCAATAGAATAAGATATATTTGTTAATATCTGAAGAGAGTTTGGAATAAAAAATAAGTGCTTATATTTCGATTTTAAACTTTGCTTATCTGATTTTGTATATATTTTACATATTTAACATCGATTCATGTAAGGTTTTGTAACATATGTATATAACTTAATATGAATAAGACTGTGAAAGTTATTCAACTAGTATACCAAAACCATGTATTCCACCAAAAATGATCTGAAGAGTGGTCCACCAAAATGTCCTACTTGTTTTCAGTAATATTAGAGAAATATTAGAGGCTATTCTTACCTTCCCCAAACTATATATCTTATTCACTGTGTGAGGACATTGAAAAACAGGTGGAAAAATGGTCCACCCAGGGAATAAGAGAGTTTTTCCAGGTGACTTTTAATAGCCCTACAGGCTGCCCGAATTTATGTTTGGTCATAATGGGTAACTGGTAGCTTTTGTCAAAGTAGGTTAATAGTTTAAAGATTTTTGAAAAGTGGAGCTAATAAAGTTACTGTAATATTTTTTTAAAGATTTTATTTATTTATTTGAGAGAGAGAGACACAGCGAGAGAGGAAACTCAAGCAGGGGGAGTGGGAGAGGGAGAAGCAGACTTCCCATTGAGCAGGGAGCCCCGCTGAGCAGGGAGCTTGATGTGGGGCTCCATCCCAGGACCCTGGGATCATGACCTGAGCTGAAGGCAGATGCTTATTGACTGAGCCACCCAGGCGCCCCAAGTTATTGTAATATTGTCAAAACTAAAAATTTATCTGGATTCAGAGGAGCCTGGACAGTTCAGTGCAATGAAAGAATTAATACTCATTTCTTTTTCATCTTTAAAAGAGACACTTAAGTTGGTGTCACACTTTTTAGGAATGATGAAACTACCCTGACATTTTATTTTAGGAATTTTGATGATTCTTTTTCATACATGAAAAAATATCATGTAAATATCTTTCCAATAGTAATGAGCCATCGTAACATTTCAAATCATAATTCAGCTAGAGTAAGCTTGAACCAATGACTCGGCTATATCCTATTTTTGATCTTCTGTATTAATTTTGCTTTGTGGCATATCATACAAATAGTTCACAGAAAAAATTGTTGAGACTGAAGTATAACACTTTTTTTTCCTATTTTGAAAGATTTTTTTTGTAATTGTAGGTATAGTATAGTTTTAATAACTGATATAGTTTAGTATAATCTAAGCCATATTAAAATACATATTAAATACATATTAAAATACTGATGAAATACTTGTGAAGGTAAGAATAGTAGATGAAAATTTATATGTGGTTCTGTGCATGTAAGCTGAGGGAGGAGTTGATGCCAAGAACAGGCTCTTACCTGAAATTGATATGGTTATTTTTCTTTAGTGATCTGATATTTGGCTTGATTTTCCTTTTATTTACCTACTTGAAACTTGAGAAAGAACCAAAGCTACTTCAGTGATAGAAGAAAGCTGGGTAAATGAATTATTCTATTAAAAATGCTTACATTTAATAGGATTAAAATAAATGTTTTCTGAAAAATCAGAAAATCCTAAATACTTCATGAAGAGTTTGTGGAGTTTTGTCATAGAAAGTTATTCTTTAGTATTAACAAAAACAGCAACACTATCATTTGAATATTTTGTTTGTTTGACCCATTACTTGCATTGTCCCATTTAATCCCTTCAAGAATTCACCAGACTGTTAGGTGCTATTTTCTGTTAATGTTACAGAAGAAACAGAAGCTTAAGAGTTTATCATGCTTTTGGCGGCAGGTATTAAGACAGGAGATAGAAAATGGTTTAATTGATCAGGGTTTAAAAATAAATCTCACGTAACAGGATGTCTGGAAGAAGTAGTTTCAGAGTTGATTCAGTGACTCAAGAATATCAGGGTTCAGGCTCAGTTTCTTTGCCATTCCTCATGGTTTCCCTCTCATCAACATACCACATTCCCAGTATCACTTCCTCATACAGCCAAGTCAAAGGCAGGAGGAAAGGCAAGGCTTTTCCTTCTTGTGTCTTATTAATCTGGGAGGAAAACCTTTTCTTAAAGTTGCTTAGCAGTATCTTCTTATGCCTTACTGAAGAGAATTGTAAAATTCCCTACCCTAAACCAATTACTGGGAAATGTAATGGGATTACCATAATTGGCCTAAGTCAGGCATCGGGTAGTCCTCTGGATTGGAAACCTTTCTCCCCTGTACCTGAGCTGCCTGAGCAAAACTGGAGATCTTTGGTAAGGAAGATGTATCTTGAGGATACAAAGAGAATACAGTGAGACCCCTCCTTTCATGGGACTTACTTTCAAGTTTGAAGGAAAAACATAATAAACAAGTAAATAAATACAGTAGGCAATTTCAGATAGTCATAAATGCTAAAAAAAAAAAAGTAAAGTAGGGTAGTATAGAGAATGACTGGGAGGCTACAGTAGACTGGGTGGTCAGGGGAAGGTTCTTGGAGAAGGAGATATTTAAGCAGAATCCTGAGTAATATTTAAAGTATCAGTCATGAGAAGATTTGGGGTTAGAGAATTTCAGACAGGTCTCAACTATAATTGAGGAAATCTGTCAGCATCACCATAATTACTCAAGGATATATAAAATATGAGTCAAATTTGGGATAAGAACCTGTGTTCCCTGGAGCCTGGTTTTGTTTTTTTACTGAGGAGTTGAGTGGTGGGTCTAGTTTATCTGGGGTTTCCTAGGTAATAAGATTGACTGTCTTATTTCTTGAACCCCAGGGATGTACTTGTTCTAATAAGGACAGTGGAGCTTATGACTTTTATAATAACATTGATAGAAATAGCTAAGATTTATTGAACACTTAAAACCTATTGTATTGACAAAGGATGGTACAACTGATATAATTATTTCTTGTAAATTTTCCAGGTTGGATTAGACTCCCTTACTCTATGCTCTCATTGCAGCCTCTCCTTTCCCTTTTCACATCCGTCATAAATTAACGAATTATTTGCATAATGTTTTGTTTAATATCTTGCAGTTAGATTGGAATCTCTCTCAGGACAAGAACTGTGGTATCATCTTCTCCAGTGTATTCCCACTGCTTAGCGCAGTGCTTGGAATTCTGATTAGATAGTTGTGGAATAAATGAGTTAAGGATGTAATTTATAAGGAGCTTATAAATATATTGCAACACAATATCACTACATCTAGTTTATTTTCTCCTCAATATTCTAATATTTGGTACCAGGATTATTACATAATTTCTAAAGAAGAGTTTTCTATAATATGGGCATTTAGTGGTCATTTTGTGAATTTTAGGACTACAGGAGATTAACTAGTTGTATTACTCAGAAATGCATGTGTATTTTTAAATATATATGTTTTTATTTCTATTTTTTATTTTTTTAAAGATTTTTATTTATTTGACAGAGAGAGAGAGTGTACACGAGCACAAGCAGGGAGAGTGGCAGACAGTGGGAGAATCTGGCAGAGGGAGAAGCAGGCTCCCCACTGAGCAGGGAGCCCAGTGCAGGAGATGCGGGGCTCCATCCCAGGACCCTGGGATCATGACCTGAGCTGAAGACAGATGCTTAACTAACTGAGCCACTCAGGCACCCCTAAATATATATGTTTTTAAATTTAGAGAGAGAGAATGTGTGCATGCGTGCATGAGTGTGGGGAAAAGAGGGGTAGAGGAAGAGAGAGAATCTCCAGCAGAGTCCGCATTGAGCATGAGCCTGATGCAGGGCTGGATCCCATGACCTGACCCGAAATCAAGGTCCATCGCTTAACCGACTGAGCCACCCAGGCTCCCTGCATGTATATTTTTAATATGAATTTTGGATAGAATAATCTCCTTTTCTTTGTGTTTCAAAAAATTTAATAATATAAACAGAATTATACTTCATAGTTTCAAGGTATTTTAATGTACTTTGTATTATTTAAATCTCACAATAATTTTGTGAAGTAGGTGATAGTTGTCATTGGCTATTGAGATATATAGGTGGAAATTGACTTACCTAGCTTAGGTAATAGAGTTAAAATGTGGCAGAATTGAGCTGTATTTAGATTTTTTTGGTGCTAACGTCAGTGTTTCTTTCCCTATACTATAGCTGCTTCTTTTAAAATGAGAGATTGAGGTGTGGAGCCTGCTTAAGATTCTTACTCTCCCTCGTCCCCTTTCTCCCTCTCTAAAAAATAAAAAATAAAATAAATAAAAATAAAATAAATTGAGAGATTCGTATATATTTCAAGAAGGCTTATGTATGGATTTGATTCAGCAGAGAATCATGGATTAGATAGTTTAAAGTTTATGTCAATACTTTGGTTAAGTGAAAAATATTTAGTGAATGGTTAGTGAAAAAAAACTATAACGTGTGAGTTAAACCCAATCTTTTTTTTTCCTTTAAAGATTTACTTATTTTAGAGAGAGCACATGAGCAGGGGGAGGGACAGAGGGGAGGGAGAGAGAGAATCCTCCATCAGACTGCCCACTGAGTGTAGAGCCAGATGTGGGGATCTGTCTCAGGACCCCGAGATCATGACCCAGCCGAAATCAAGAGTTGGCTGATAACCACCTGAGCCACCCAAGAGCCCCAGTTAAACACAGTCTTATTCAGTCTTATACAAATACTCCAAAAATGCTACATTATAAATAAAACCTGATATTTGAAATTTATGCTTTTGTTACATAATTTGTATAGGATTTAGGGTAGTTTGAATTTCTAATTTGTGAAGGTTTAGGCTCTTTGATCAACACACTCTTCTCTGTGCCTTTGCCAGTTAGCTTCAATTTGCAGAGCTGGAATAGCAATAGGGAAAGGGAAGGGTTTTTTTTTTACCCCTTCTGTATACCTCACTCTAATAAGGAAGGGAAAGTTCTTTGATACAGATTAATGATAGACTATTCTTATCTTGTTTTTGTTTTTATCATGATAACATATGTAACATAAAATTTACCATTTTAAGCATTTTTAGGTGTACATTTCAATGGCATTAAATATATTCACGTTGTTAGGCAACCATCACCACCATCCATCTCTAGAACATTTTCATCACCCCAAACTGAAACTTTATACCCAATAAATAACTCCCTGTTTTCTCTTCCCTCCAGCCACTGGCAACCACCATTCTGTTTTTTTGTCAAAAGAATTTGACTATTTTAAGTACCATGAATGAGTGGAACCATGTAATATTTGTCTTTTTATGTCTGGCTTTTCTTCTTGCTCAATCCCTTCAGCAACTTTATAAAGTAGATATAATCCTCATTTTACATAGGAGGAAACTGAGTTTCACTGAAGTTATATACTTTGTCCAAGGCCATAGTAAGTTGCATAGTCTGGATTCAAACTCAGGTTTCTTACTTCATTGCCCATTTTAACCATTTTGCCTTAGTGTTTCATTGCTTAATATGGGGAAAAAATAACGGGAGTTGTGAGGGTGGGCAGTGGGAGGGGAATGCCTGGATAGTTCTCTTCACAAGTATCCACCATTTTTAGTTGGGGTGGGAGGCAATAGAGAAGAGAGGTGCTAAGGAAAAAGGTTAAGGAAAGCATTTTACAGCTGCTAAAAAAGGTGGGCAGAATTATATAGCTACCAAAAGTGTTCCACAAGTAACTCCAAATTCTTTAGCTGATATCTGAGATTTAACAGCTTGAATGTAATGCTTGTTGGAGAGGAAGATGCCAATTAGGAGCTCAGGTTATAATTTCAGGTAAAGCTGTTTCTCCATTCTTTTTGTGTGTAGAGGTGAAATACCCTGGCATAAGTTGCTTTCCTTAGTAAATTTTAGAGTCAGAAATAAACAGATGAGAAATATGTAACATCTCAAAAAAACTTTCTCCTCTAATTATGGGTCTCTTCCAACCAGCATATGGCCTGTTGGTTTTTTGTTTGTTTTTGGACTAGGGCATCTGGAAAGTTCCGTGTGTTCCAGGAGCAATAGTACAACCATACTGAGTCTAGTACTACGGTACATTTCTATAGTACTGACTATTAGAAAAAAATAGAAAGAGTTCCTTTGTTTCATTTTTTCACAGCATCATGAGCTATTTCTCATTTATAATTGGATTAAAATTATGTGATGATTACCTTTTATTCAGTGCATTTAAGCAACAGCAATTATTAGAGAGCATTAAAGGTGTTTCAATAAGCATTTTTTTAACTCTGAATTAAACTGAGAGACTGATATAGTTATTTTTTCCATTTAGAAGTACTGTAATGGAGAAGCCTGAGTGAAGTTTCTTACCATCGAATACATAACATGCACACAAACACAAATATGTATGTGTATATACTGGGAATAGTTTTCGGGTAGGAGTTCATCTTAGGAAATCACTTCTGAATTTATGTGAATTCTAATTGGTACTGGGTCAATTATGTAAGTAAGTTGGATTTATAAATTCAGGCCCAAAAAGGTTTGGGTGTAGGCAAGTTTTTACTAAACATTAAAGGGTGCTGACGCTTTTCTGTAAGATGGGTATACCATTAGCAAGAGAACTCATAGCAAGCACTGGCAAAAATGCTGCTAGTTGCCAAACATTTCTGTGTTTGTATTAGTCAGATCCCCAACAGGAGAGCTCCTTCAAAAGGAAAGCTGGAGGGAGTTTAATGAATTAGTTTTAAGATTAAAACCAACCAGGGATGAAAGGACACCAAGGAATTAGCAACAAGGGAAGCTTTACCCACCTGAGTTCTGAAGGAGAACAGGGACATAGCAGTTACCAGAATCTGGTGAGTGCTATGGTCATTGCAGAAAGGCTACTCGCCTACACCTGCGATTTTTCCAAGATGGCCCAGCCACTGTCAAACCCACTGTAAACAGAGGCTGGAGGCCTGGCAAAGAGGAGATCTTCCCTCTTTTCCTGCCCTCTGATCAACTGATGCCTCCTTTCTGTAGAACCTAAGTGGGAGCCAGAGGGAAAGGGAGATGAGATAATGTACTCCTCAGAGGTCAGCCTCCCAGATCACAGCGGGGCAGAAAGGGTAGAGAGTAGATCTGGCAGGACCAATGAAGGATATCCAGGACTAGTGTTCAAGTTTTAATTTTTTATACATTTGAAGCAGTTATTCCAGGTTTTTGTTTTTATAGAATAACCTGAGAAAATGGAACTTTTTTAAAAAGTTGGGTTTTGTCAAAATAGCGTTTAAAATTAATTTTTAAAACCCACTTAGCTATTTTATGATAGTATAAATTTGTATACATTTTATGAGGTGGGGGATAATGTTCCTTCAGCTTTCTGCTGTCTCCCCCTTCCTTTGTTCATTTAAAAAGTGTTAACCATCTCTTTCTCTGTTAGACTGCAAAACAAATTTTTTTACGTATACATGCAGCTGAAGCAAGCACATGAGGGAACTTACTGTCAGTGATTACCTCACTGGGTAACAAGCACTATGACGGGTGTAGAAGGTGCATGGGAGTTCTGCAAAAGGGCATGAATCCGGCGGAGGGCTATGATATTTCCAAGAGATATATTTTTTTAATTTTAATTTTTTTTATTTTTTAAAGATTTTATTTATTTATTTGACAGGGAGAGTGCACAAGCAGGGGGGAGGGGCAGAAGGAGAGGGAGAAGCAGACTCCCCGCTGAGCAGGGAGCCCCATGTGGGACTCAATCCCAGAACCCTGCAACTATGACCTGAGCCCAAGGCAGATGCCCTCCAGGAGATATTTCTATGAGGATGTTTATTAAACAAGAAATAGGGGCGCCTGGGTGGCTCAGTCGTTGGGCATCTGCCTTCGGCTCAGGTCATGATCCTGGGGTCCTGGGATCGAGCCCCAGGCTCCTGCCCAGCGGGAGGCCTGCTTCTCCTCCCCCCCCCCCCCCCCGCCGCTTGTGTTCCTTCTCTTGCTTTGTCTCTCTCCATCAAATAAATAAATAAAATCTTAAAAAAAAAAAAACAAGAAATAAACATTAGCCAAATTTAGGTTGGAGGGGTGTAGAGAATAAAGAGTATTCTAGGGAGAGAGAAAAACATGTAAAGAAACAGGAAAGTATTAAGGAGTGTGCTGTGTTAGGTGAACTACGAGAAAGTTGGTATGACTGGATGTGCTGTAGGTTAGGTAGAGGATGTGCTGCCAGATACATCTGGCAAGTTAAACAGGAACTATTTCAAGAATGACCTTGAATGACAGCTTGACCTGAGAGAGAAACAATTTTAAACAGAAAAGTGACATCATCTGAGGTACATTTTAGAAGAATCATTCTGGAAGTAACACAGAGGGTGAGGTAAAGGGGGAGACAGAACTGTTAGGAAGCTGTTGGAATAAGTAAGCTGTGGTAATAATACATCATTTCAACCTTACTGGCAGTCCAATAGATGTCTTAGAATTTATTTTATTTTTATTTTTTTTTTTTAAAGATTTTATTTATTTATTTGAGAGAGAGAGAATGAGAGATAGAGAGCACGAGAGGGAAGAGGGTCAGAGGGAGGAGCAAACTCCCTGCCGAGCAGGGAGCCCGATGTGGGACTCGATCCCGGGACTCCGGGATCATGACCTGAGCCGAAGGCAGTCGCTTAACCAACTGAGCCACCCAGGCACCCAATGTCTTAGAATTTAGAATACATAGGACTTGGTGGCTTAAAAGTGAAAACATTAGGATTTTTAAGATGGCTGTAATTATAGATAGAAGTTTCAGTCCTAGCCTTGGAGGGACTACAGGAGGAAGAACAGATAGGAGATGTCAGGAGGAAGATGATGAGTTCAGTTTGAAGGGCGATTCAGACCTAAAGATGGAGCACTTGAAGCCATGAGATGGGAATGAAGTCATTCTTCACGGGAATGTCCAGGAGAAAGTGTGAAGAGACCAAATATTCCCCAAGAGGGAATATTTAACGGCCAAAGGGAAGAAGAATTTGAGATTGAGACCGAAAAGGAATACTAGAGAGAGATGAAGGAAACTCCTAAGGATTGGCATCTGTCACAGAAGGCAAGGAAGGGTACTTTTGCAAATGGAGGCCTATGTTACTATGTTATTATGTCAGATATAGTAGAAGGAAGGAAGAGGTTAAACAGGGTTTGAATTTTTAGAATAAGATATCATCTGTGAATTTAGGGAGAACAGTTTCAGTGGAGCGGACTTAGCTAACATGCAGTATTTTGAGGGGTTGAATATAAGGCAAGAAGGTGGAGACATCAAATGTGGACAGCCTCACTCGAGAAAGGAAGCAGAGAGAAGACTAGGAGAGGGTATAGATATTTGGTTTGGTACTTTTGTGTACATAGGGGTGTTAGTTGGGGAACACTATTTGGTTCTGTCATCCAGTAAAGAGGTTTTCTAGAAACAAAGTTTCAGTAATGCTTTAGGGTGTGTATGTGTGTGTGTGTGTGTGTGAAGGGTAATTTTGGAGGATGGTAGAAGCGACAGATAAGCCAAGGCTAGTTTCTGAAAGCCAGGTGTGTGTGTGTGTGTGTGGAACGCTATTTGGTTCTGTCATCCAGCAAAGAGGTTTTCTAGAAACAAAGTTTCAGTAATGCCTTAGGGTGTGTGTGTGTGTGTGTGTGTGTGTGTGTGTGTGAAGGGTAATTTTGGAGGATGGTAGAAGCGACAGATAAGCCAAGGCTAGTTTCTGAAAGCCAGGTGTGTGTGTGTGTGTGTGTGTGTGTGTGTGTGTTTGGGGAAGCGTAATTTTGGAGGATGGTAGAAGCCACAGATAAGCCAAGGCTAGTTTCTGAAAGCCAGGTGTGTGTGTGTGTGTGTGTGTGTGTGTGTGTGTGTGTGTGTGTGTGTGTGTGTGTGTGTGTGTGTTTGGGGAAGGGTAATTTTGGAGGATGGTAGAAGCCACAGATAAGCCAAGGCTAGTTTCTGAAAGCCAGGTGTGTGTGTGTGTGTGTGTGTGTGTGTGTGTGTGTGTGTGTGTGTGTGTGTGTGTGTGTGTTTGGGGAAGGGTAATTTTGGAGGATGGTAGAAGCCACAGATAAGCCAAGGCTAGTTTCTGAAAGCCAGGTGTGTGTGTGTGTGTGTGTGTGTGTGTGTGTGTGTGTGTGTGTGTGTGTGTGTGTGTGTGTGTGTGTGTGTTTGGGGAAGGGTAATTTTGGAGGATGGTAGAAGCCACAGATAAGCCAAGGCTAGTTTCTGAAAGCCAGGCTAACAATTCTGAAGTCATCCTGTGGCTGTTTGGGGCTCACTGTAAGGTTTGTTTGTTTTTTAAAGATTTATTTATTTTAGAGAGAATAAGAGCAGGGGGAGGGACAGACAGGAAAAGCGAGTCCTAAGCAGGCTCCCCACTGGGCTTGGAGCCTGATGCCCGGGATCTCACAACCCTGAGATCATGACCTGAGCTGAAACCAAGAGTCAGATGGTCAACTAACTGAACCACCCTGGCATCCCCACTGTAAGATTTTTTATTATTATTATTTATATTTTATTGTTATGTTAATCACGATACATTACATCATTACTTTTTGATGTAGTGTTCCATGATTCATTGTGCATAACACCCAGTGCTCCACGCAGAACGTGCCCTGTTTAATACCCATCACCAGGCGAGCCCTTCCCCGCAACCCCCTCCCCTCTAGAACCCTCAGTTTGTTTTTCAGAGTCCATCGTCTCTCATGGTTTGTCTCCCCCTCCGATTTACTCACCTTCATTCTTCTCCTCCTGCTATCTTCTTTTTTTTTTTTCTTAACATATATTGCATTTTTTGTTTCAGAGGTAAGATTTTTAAGCAGGGAGGTGACATGAACAGAGTTTACTCTCTACCATGGTGAAAACAGGAAATAAGTCATCTGAGATGTTAAAAAATGTCAATTCCATTTTACCCAGGTGTAATAAAGCACAGATGGATTTATAAATATATTTTGTTATTTGTAACAGGACAAGCTTAAGCTCAAAGGAAAGAAAATGGACACATAGAAATGATATAAAGTATGGTTTATTATTGATGTTCCATTTTTGTGGAACAGTTCATAATAAAATTTGTAACACTTTTGCACTGTCAACAGGGACCTTTACAAAATATGTTGTGGATTATTTGTAAAATACTAATTCCATATTAATTATTAATTATTTAAAAGTATATTTGAATTAAAAAATTTTTAAGTATAAGTTGGAATAAGTCCTATGTAATATACATTTATAGCATAATTGCCTTTTACATAAATCTCATTTACTGTTTTGTTAATACTTTGAAATGTAACTGACAGGGTTAAGGTGGGGTTTTTTATTGTATGGTTAAAAGATACAATAAATGTCATCAATATATATTTAATAAAATCTGAAACGTCCAGCATGAGGTGTTAACTAAAGTTTACAACCATTGCTGTTCTAAGCAAAATGCTTAAGTACTTTAATTTGATCATTATTTTAGAGCGCTTACATTCATCTAAAATCAACAATGAAGAACATATGCAGGTCAATTTGATTTTTCTTGTGGGAACTTGAATAAAGTGTCATTTATTTGAAAAAAACTGCCAGTAAGGGCAATGGTCTTGATATGAATTATAAAATAACCAGTTATTGATTGGAGAGGCAGTGATGGTCCTGGCATAAGAGCATAGCGTCCCATCTTTAAATGTCTTCTTCATAAATGCTTATTAAATATAGAAAAATTACTTAAATTCATGAAGTTTTGTAATAAGTCCATTTACCTTTGCTGGTTGGTTGTCTATATGGTGTGTAATAAGAATTTATGTTTGGATATACTTGTTTTGCTTGTCCCCTTGGCAAGGCTAGGAACTTTGTAATATGTAAGAGTTACTTATGTTGTATAGTAGCCGGCTGTCATTTAGATTACAGTTGAGGGAGGGAGATATTTGCATTAAACTAAACAAAAACCAAGATAAGTCTCTTATTTTAGGTTAATCAGGTCCTTAATGCAGAAGATTGCTTTGAGATACTTTGCTATGTTGTTTATCACATTTTTTCTTACTTTTAATATGGAAATAATATACAAATTAAACTGATCTTTTTATCTATGTGTTGAAGAAATTATAAAGGTAAAGAAACAGTTACAGATGAATGTTGCTTTTCCATATTATCTACCAACTCAGTTGAGTAGCTTTAGCCCAAATAAAGTGTTAATTATCAATTCTAATCAGAAAATATCATCCTTTTGTCCATTTACTTCTAAATGAATAGGTGTGTATAATGCAATGTGCACATTTCTAATGATCTGTAGTTAAAAGAGAATAATTTCATATCTTTTTAAATCTGTGGAAACTTAATTAGTTGAAGTAAGTATTATTTAGTATTCAAGGCCCTATTCTGACAAAAATAGCCACTGTCACAGGCTTTGGGAGATCTTTCAGTTTCCTAAGTTATATACCTACTGGCAAATGCTGTCTGATTGTGACATTTGGTCAGATGGGTTATGTAGAAAGAGGAAAAGAATCAATAAAATCTAGGGTTAATAATTTCTTAGATTTCCTAACAGATAAGATCCATCAGCAAAGTTGGAGGACTATAAAGGACAATTCTTGAACTTGTTTGATTTTAAATAAAATAGTCCACTTTAGGTACATTATAATAAATTAGGTACATTATAGTAAATTCATATTATGTGAAATATATAGCTTTTCAGTGAGAATACTTCAGTTTTAGGTTTAATGAATTACCACCTATGTGGCTGAATTAGGGGTTTCTGACCTCTTCCAGCTGTTGAAGTATTGATGAGAATCCCTAGGATCATAATTTACTATGACTAAGAGAGACTCATTTTTCTGATGTCTGAAAGTCATAGGAACCCTCTCTATGCCCTCTATGTTTACTACCGTATGATTAGTTCTCTTCTCGGCTGACTTCCAAGTTATTCTCAGTCAGTGGAATCCTGAGGTTGTTGCGATGCTCATATATATTTTCTTCTGTTGATGACTGATAGTATTTTATCTTGCTGATTGATATTAAAATGAGCTTAATAAGACCTTTACCTATTATTGGGAGATTCTGGACATACATACTTTACTTGACAAAGAAAGCTATAATATTAGCAAGTTCATTAGGATATTTTTGAAACTTAAATCTTTTGAAATTATCCAAATTGGAGGTTCTTAAAATTTAGAATTACTTTCTAAGACCTCTTTCCTTCCAGTGATGAATTACTCATTTAACTTTTTTAAAGGCAGAAGTTGAGTGTTTCTGGAATATGCTGTTTCCTAATTGTCTAAAATGATAAGAGGTAACTTACTAGCAATGTACCAGGCTACTAAAATAGCTGACTAGGGGGAAAGAAGAGTGCCTTTTTCCTTTCTTTTCTTTTCTTTTCTTTTTTTTTATGTTTACTAAAAAGGGCATAAGATACTCTATTGTAGCGATAGGTGCATCTGCATAAAACTCAATTTTACCTATAGTCAGGGTTTCTTCTGTGTGAATCAGAGTAACCAGGCTGCAAAGCTTTATGCCACATAAAAGAACAGCATTCGTTTGCTTGTTTGCTTTTATTTATTTGCATATGTAATTTATTGTACCTGTAAAAAGGGAAGTTCTTATAAAAAGCAACAAAACAGGAAAAACAAGCCAGTTGTCTTTTCTTCTGGTAGATTATGATGTAGAGATTAGTTAAAAAATTAAGTTTGAGAGATTCCATTTAATCTTGATAGAGTTTTGATAGGAAGTTGAGTATGTAAAAGCAAAAGAATTTTATTTAGGAACATTAAAAACATTATTTACAACTAGGAGTAAATTTACAGAGTGCTTTGGTATCAGTATTTATTATTGCATGTATTGAATTGCAGACTGTAAATTATTATAACTTTCTTCCACAAAGATCAGTAATTTTTAATGCATGTTTATGTTTATGGGTCATGGATTACCACTTTATTTTGAAAAAAGGGAATTGTAGTTTTCATATTTAGAAACTGAGAAAAAAGAATTAAGAAAAAAATTGAAGAGCCAGATGGTTTAACATCATGTGTCATTGATTTTTGCATGTTTTAGTTTCTTAAATAAATTTATATTATGGTTCTGATTATGTTTTTCTACTTTTGATGTAGCTTTTTAAGGATTACCCTTAAGAATTTCTAATTCACAAAAGTGGATGATATCCGAGATAACCTTGATTTGACATAAGATCAAATAAAAGACCATCTTTTGAAGCCAGTTTTAAAGCCTTGAAATCCAATGCTCCAGTGGATTGCAGTGTTAAAACAGCAAAGTTTCCTTGTGACATAATAATTGAAATGACTATAGAAATTTTCATTTTTCCATTTAAGTTAATGTTATAATACAAGAAAATTCCATTTTGGGTTTTATCTTATCACCTTCCCAAGTTACACAGAACCAGTGAGGGGAGGAGAGAAGCAAAGTTTTGGGTATGATCCCTCCCAAGGAATCTTCAAATAAGGAGTTCATTGTTTTTAAGGGAAGAGAAAAGGATATATTCTAACTTGGATGGTGGTCTCTTCTATAGATGTATTGAAATCTGGAAATTGAAAAAAAATCACATTAATTGAACTCTGTTTGGATAAGGTAATTGACTTTGTATTTTTTAAAGTTCTTTACTGGAATGGTTACTGGAACACTTGAAATGGATAAGCATTTTTGCCTGAAGCTTATTAAGGCAGCCAGGAAACCTTTCTCCCTTACTTGGAATAAGTAAAGATACTTTTCCATAGGCTATTGCCAAAGATTCATTTGGCTTCGCAATCCCATGGACTGTTGTGATAACTTGACAATAATTCTACTCCATGAAAATATCAATCATTACTTTTTAAATCTACGATCATCTAAAAAAGATAAAGGGTTAATGTATAATTTCTTAATAAACTATTAACATATTTGAATGACCTAAGGAACATAGGATATTAAACTGAAGACTTCATCATCTTAAAGTCCTAATGAAATGGATGTTACACTGTTTTATCGACAAAGAATCTGAGGCATAAGCAGTTAGAAGCTTAAGGTCATACATTTCAGTATTTATAGAATCTGTATTTGAACACTGTTCTTTCCATCGAACATTTGTTTTTTAATGGGTATAGAATTTCAATTTTACTAGATGAAAAAGTTCTGGAGATGTTTCACAACAATGTGAATATACTTATGAATTGTACACTTAAAAATGGTTAAGATGGTAAATTTTATGTTACATATTTTTTTAACCACTTAAAAAATTCTATTTAGAAGTGATTTCCTTTTTGTTTATTTATTAAGTAAATTTTCAGTGGAGAATAACATGTTGTAAAGTGTTCATTATTTTAGTTTATTTGTCATCCAAAATGAAACTACTGAAATTTTACCGCTTAAGAGGAAACTGAGTTTCTATTTAGTTTTGGACTGAGCTATATAAAGTCTAGTTTTTTTTCTTTACTGTCAGAAGATTGTATTTCTTTAAAAAATCTAGTTCATGATATAAAGTTTAAAGTTAAAAGATAAGATATAAATCAGAATTATGGTACCAGGGAGTAAGTGTATTTCAGTTTGTCACTCTGAATGGAAAGTGCACTTTTCAATAGAGATAAAACTCAAGGAAGCTTGCAGACTTTTAGTTACATATTTTTTTAATGTTATGTTAATCACCATACATTACATCGTTAGTTTTTGAGGTAGTGTTCCATGATTCATTGTTTGTGTATAACACCCAGTGCTCCATTCAGTACGTGCCCTCTTTAATGCCCATTACCAGGCTAACCCATCCCCCCAACCCCCTCCCCTCTAGAACCCTCAGTTTGTTTCTCAGAGTCCATAGTCTCTCATGGTTCATCTCCCCCTCTGATTTCCTCCCTTCATTTTTCCCTTCCTACTATCTTCTTTTTTTTTTTTTTAACGTATTTTAAAGATTTTTAAAATTTATTTATTAATTCATTTGATGGAGAGAGAGAGGACAGAAGCGGGGGAGCAGCAGAGGGAAAGAGAGAAGCAGACTCCCTGCTGAGCAGGGAGCCCAATGCGGGACTCGATCCCGGACCCAGGATCATGACCTGAGCCGAAGGCAGACGCTTAACTGACTAAGCCATCCAGGCGCCCCTAGTTTATTATTATTTTCAGACGTACAGGTCTGTGATTCAACAGTCTGACACAATTCACAGCGCTCACCATAGCACATACCCTCCCCAATGTCTATCACCTAGCCACCCCATCCCTCCCACCCCCCACCGCTCCAGCAACCCTCAGTTTCCTGAGATTAAGAATTCCTCATATCAGTGAGATCATATGATACATGTCTTCCTCTGATTGACTTATTTCGCTCAGCATAATACTCTCCAGTTCTATCCACGTCATTGCAAATGGCAAGATTTCATTCCTTTTGATGGCTGCATAATATTCCATTGTATATATATACCACATCTTCTTTATCCATTCATCTGTCGATGGACATCTTGGCTCTTTCCATAGTTTGGCTATTGTAGACATTGCTGCTTTAAACATTGGGGTGCATGTACCCCTTCGGGTCCCTACATTTGTATCTTTGGGGTAACTACCCAGTAGTGCCATTGCTGGGTCATATGGTAGCTCTGTCTTCAAGAGTTACATATGTTTTTGACTATGTAAAATTTCTTTAAAAATACAATAATTCTGTAGCTGTTTTTCAGTAGTAAGGGTAAAGCATTTCTTTTAAAATACAGTGAAAAGTGTGTATTTGACAAGAATTGCCTATTTTGGTGATTCCAAGTTAATTTGTGATTTTTTTTTCATGTAACAGGATAGAAATACAGCATCTCACTCAATTAAAAAAAAAAAACACTGGAAAAAAGCCAGTCTTTTTTGCTGTCTTTCCCATGTCTGTCAACATTTATTTTATGCATCTATATTTTCTAAAATTATTACCTTTTATTTTATCTTTTAAAATGAAAAAAGAGATTGATAATATTGGGCCAATCATTTAGAATTAGATATTTTAAAGATTTTTTAAAATTTATTTATTAATTCATTTGACAGAGAGAGAGAAAGGACATAAGCAGGGGGAGCAGCAGAGGGAGAGGGAGAAGCAGACTCCCTGCTCAGCAGGGAGCCTGATGCGGGACTCGATCCCAGGACCCGGGATCATGACCTGAGCCAAAGGCAGATGCTTAACTGCCTGAGCCATCCAGGCGCCCCTAGAATTAGATATTTTAAAAATTTGAGATTTGGTATGTTTATGTATCTTTATAACTGTCTGTTTATTTTGACCATGTAAGTATAGAGGGTCAAGTTAATGATACTACTCAATTCATGGCACAGTATTGTCTTTGGTCCATGTCAGGCCTTCCTGCTGTTTAATTCGCATTCACTCATTCATTTGTTCAGTCGTTCATTATTCTTATCTTCATTCCCTGTTTCTATAAGCTCTAGCCCTATAGGAAGCTATCTAGGTCTATCCAACTTTCGGTATACATATACACACATCTCTGTCTCTAACTACTGCATTGGAGATTTATTATTTTACATTGTCTAACTGCTTGAGAATTCTTATCTTCAAGTTATTTATTTTTGTTTGTTTGTTTATATTTTAAAAGAGAGAATCCAGGGGCACCTGAGTGGCTCAGTCAGTTAAGTGTGCGACTCTTGATTTTGGCTCAGGTCATGATCTCAGGGTCGAGATGGAGCCCCTGGAGGGCCTCAGTGTGGGATCTCCTTGTCCTTCTCCCTCTGCTCTTCTCCCCTGCTCACATGTTCTCTTTGTGTCTTTCTCACATAAATGAATAAAATCTTAAAAAAAAAAAAAGAATCCAGGGTATTTGAAGCTAGGCTAGTTCAGATGAACTATTTAAGGACAAATATAATCTAATTCAGTGATTTATAAGAAGTAAATAAGTTTAATGTGTTGAAAGCATTGAGGAATCTAGGAGAGTATATCATTTGCTCTTTTAACTCATTGACTTTTTTTTAACTAAGTAATTAAAAGATAAACATCATTTCCCATTAAGTACCAAATTTAGTTATTCTTTGTAATTGGTTATAACATTGCATAGGTCCTCAAATGTATGAAACCATTCATTAAATGTATGGTTTCCAAATAATGCCACACCAACCAATTTCTCCCCCCTCCCTTTTTAAAGATTTTATTAAATAATCTCTACACCCAGCATGGGGCTTGAACTCACAACCCTGAGATCAAGATTTGCATGCTTCACCGACTGAGCCAGCCAGGTACCCCCATACCTACCAATTTCTAAATTGGCTTGGCCCTTTGCAAAAGTTAATTCATGCTTGGGGACCTTGGTATTTCAATATGATTTGGACATCAAGCTTTTGAATTTATTTCAAAAGCAATAAAATATGTAGTTTCTAGTTTACAATCTAGTTAGTGACAGCCCTCCCCTATCAACATTATCATTTTTGATCCATACTACTATTGTGTGTGGTAACCATGTCAGATTTATCTACATTTTAATAAAGGAGAAGTTGAGACTGAAGACTTCGAGTGGCTTGCACAACTTACTTTGCTGTGAAGTCATAGGCAGGACTAGAACTGGAATCTTCTGATCTTTTTAGGCCAGTGTTCTTAATTCTATAGTCATGTTTTCATACTCTTTCCCCAAAAGAACTGAAGGAGGTGACATAGTATGAAATCAGGCCATCTTAAAGTGGCTCCATTATTAATGTTTCTATATAATGAGTATTAGAAATGTTTTATTAAAAAAGAAAAGTGCGGGCGCCTGGGTGGCTCAGTTGGTTAAGCGACTGCCTTCGGCTCAGGTCATGATCCTGGAGTCCCGGGATCGAGTCCCACATCGGGCTTCCTGCTCAGCGGGGAGTCTGCTTCTCCCTCTGACCCTCTTCCCTCTCGTGCTTTCTATCTCTCATTCTCTCTCTCTCTCAAATAAATAAATAAAATCTTTAAAACAAAACAAAACAAAACAAAAAAAACAAAACAAAACAAAAAAAAAAAAAAGAAAAGGGCTACTCCATTTAACAAAACTTTGAAAATCATTGCTGTGTATCATTGTTGCTGCTGCTTTTGTTTGGGGATGGAAGCTCTCCGTCAAATTAATCAATGTTAACTCCGCAAAATAATAAAAAAGTCTACAATTCCTGATATACTTGGTGCATTTATTTTTTTTTTTAATTTTATTTTAGAGAGAGAGACAGAGAGTGCAGGGGGTGGGGGGGTGGAGGCAAAGGGAGAGGGAGTCTCAAGCAGACTGGGAGTGGAGCCTGATGCAGGGCTCTGTCTTAGGACCCTGGGATCATGACCTGAACAGAAGCCAAGAGTTTGATGCTTAACCACATGCGCCACTTAGGCACCTCTATACTTGGTGCATTTAAATCATCTATCTTAGGGTGCCTGGAAGGCTCAGTTGGTTAAGCATCCGACTCTTGGTTTCAGCTCAGGTTACCATCTCAGGGTTGTCAGAGTGAGCCCCACCTTGGGCTCCTGGTTGGGCGTGGAGCTTTCTCCTTCTCCCTCTGCCCCTCTCCACTGCACACATACCTGTGCTTTCTTTTTCTCTTACAAAAAATCATCTATCTGGTCATGTCACTCCTCATTACATTTAGAATAACACTCAAAGTTTTTATTGTAATATGTAGAACCCTGAGTGATCTGATCCTTGCCTAATTCTCTATCCTATAAGACAAAGTGAAATTAATTAATGATTAGTAGACTCTAACCTCCATGAGTGCAGAGGCCATGTCTGTCTCATTTACTATTGAGTCCTTAGTCACTTTGCACATAGTTGGCCCTTGATAAATATTTATTTATATTTATTTTTATATATATTGTTACCCCAGCCAATATAGTTTTCCCCCTCAGCTTTATTTTGTGTAACTGACATATACTATTAATGTAAGTTTAAGGTATACAACGTTGATTTTATATACTTACACATTGCAAAATGATTACCACCATAGTGTTAGCTAATACCTGTATCACTTCACATAATTACCATTTTGTGAGAATGTTTAAGATCTTCACCTTTAGTAACTTTCAAGTAGGTAATACAGTATTATTAATGGTAATCACTGTGTTGTACATCAGATCCCTATAATTTATTCATCTTATAACTGGAAGTTTGTATCTTTCAACCATCCTCACCCATTTAGCCCACCCCCAACCCTCTGCTTCTGATAACTACCAATCTGTTCTTCTGTATCTGTGAGTTTATTTTGTTTTTATTTATTTATTTTTTGATTCTACATGTGATATACAGTATTTGTTTTTCTCTTTCTGACTTCACTTAGCATAATGTCTCCAAAGTCTATTCATGTTGTTGCAAACTGTGGAATTTCCTTCTTTCTCATGCCTGAATAAATACTCCATAGTGTATATCATATCTTCTTTATCCATTCATCCATTGACAGACACTTAGGTTGTTTCAGTATCTTGGTTATTATGGTTAATGCTGCATGAATATGGGAGCGCAGATGATCTTTTAAAGATCTGTTTTTGGGGCACCTGGCTGGCTCAGTTGGTACAGCATGTGACTCGATCTCGGGATTGTAAATTTGAGCTTCATGTGAGGTGTAGAGATTACTTGAAAATAAATTCTTTAAAAATAAAAATCCTGGGGCTCCTGAGTGGCTCAGCTGGTTAAGCAGCTTAAGATCTTCTGCACCTTATGCTCAGGTCGTGATCCCAGGGTCCTGGGATCAAGCCCCATGTCAGGCTCTCTGCTCTGTGGGAGTCTGTTTCTCCCTCTGCCCCTCCCCTACTCATGCTCGCTCACTCTCTCTCCAATAAATAAAAAATCTTAAAAAAATTAAAAATCCTGTTTTTATTTCCTTTGGTTATATGCTCAGAAGTGGGATTGCTGGATCATAGGGTAGTTCTATTTTTAATTTTTTTTAGGGTGCACAGTTATTAAAAGGGTCAAAATTTAATCTAATTTTTAAGTTTTTGAGAAACCTCCATACTGTTTTTTTATAGTGACTGCACCAGTTTACATTTCCACCAACAGTACACAGGAGTTCCCTTTTCTCTGCATCCTCACCAACACTTTTTATTTCTTATCTTTTTAATAATATTCTAACAGGTATGTGGTGATATCTCATTGTAATTTTGATTTGCATTTCCCTGAGGATTAGGAGTCCTTTTCATATATCTCTTGACCATTTGTATGTCTTCTTGGTAGAAATGTCTAAGTCCTTTGTCTATTTTTTTTTTTTAATAGAGAGTGCGTCAGTTGAGTGGGAGGGGTAAAGGAAGGAAGAGAGAGAATATCTTAAGCGGGCTTCATGCTTAGCATGGAGCTCCATGTGGAGCTCAATCTCAAGACCCTGAGATCCTGACCTGAGCTGAAATCAAGAGTTTGACACCCAAATGACTGAGCCACCCAGGCACCCCATCGTTGCCTATTTTTAAATTGGTTTACTTGGGGGTTTTTGCTATTGAGTTGTAGGAGTTTCTTACATATTTTAGAAGTTAATTCCCTATCAAAGATATGACTTACAGATATTTTCTACCATTTTGTATGTTGCCTTTTCACTCTCTTGGTTGTCTCCTTTGCTGTGCAGAAGCTTTTTAGTTTGATGTAGTTCTACTTGTTAGTTTTTACTCTTGTTGCCTTTGCTTTTGGTGTCAAATCCAAAAAAATTATTGCTAAGACCAGTGTCAAGGAGCTTACCCCCTATGTTTCTCTTTAGGAGTTTTATAATTTCAGGTCTTACATTCAAGTCTTTAATCCATTTTGACTTGATTTTTGTGTATGGTGTAAGATAGAGGTCCAGTTTCATTCTTCTGCATGTAGCTATCTAGATTTCCCAGCACCATTTACTGAAGAGACTATCCTTTTCCCATTCTATATGTTGGCTTCTTTGTTGTAAATTAATTGAACATATGTGTATGCCTGTATTTCTGGGGTCTCTATTCTCTTCCATTGATCTATGTGTCTGTTTTTATGCCAATACCATACTGTTGTGATTACTATAGTTTTGTAATATAGTTTGAAATCAACAAGCAATGATGCCTCCTTTCTTAAGATTGCTTGGCTATTTGGGATCTTTTGTAGTTCCATACAAATTTTAGGATTTTTTTTTTCTATTTCTGTGAATAATGTCATTGAAATTTTGATAGGGATTACATAAAATCTGTAGATCACTTTGGGTAGTTTGGACAGTTTAACAGTATTCATCAAATCCATAAGTAAAGAATATCTTTCCATTTATTTGTGACTTCCAAGTTTTTGAACAATGTCTGATAGTTTTCAGTGTGCTGATCTTTTACCTCCTTGGTTAAATTTATTCGTAAGTATTTTATTCTTTTTGATGGTATTATAAGTGGGACTAGTTTTATTTATTTTTTTAAAGATTTTATTTTTAAGTAATCTACACCCAACATGGGGCTCAAATTTATAACCCTGAGATCAAGAGTCGCATGCTCTACCGACTGAGCCAGCCAGGCACCCCTAGGTGAGACTACTTTTAAAAATTTCTCTTGGGGCGCCTGGGTGGCTCGGTTGGTTAAGCGACTGCCTTCGGCTCAGGTCATGATGCTGGAGACCCGGGATCAAGTCCCACATCAGGCTCCCTGCTCAGCGGGGAGTCTGCTTCTCCCTCTGACCCTCCCCCTTCTCATGTGCTCTCTCTCTCTCATTCTCTGTCTTTCAAATAAATAAATAAAATCTTTAAAAAAAATTTCTCTAACAGTTCATCATTAGTATATAGAAATGATATTTATACATTGATTTTGTGTCCTGTATCTACTGAATTGATAAATATTCATTGAATGAGTGAATGTTGAATGAATGAGTTTCCAAATGGTGATTTATTTACATTCACTGTCCTCTAAGAAAAATCTCAGTGTGTGTGTGTGTGTGTGTGTGTGTGTGTGTGTGTGTGTATACACAATATATATGTGTGTGTGTGTATATATGATGAAATTACTTTGTTTTAGTGCACAATAGCAGTTGGAATTACTTTGTAGCCATATTAAAGAATGTTGTACCAGACTTTTTCATGTGATTTCTTTAATAACCCACGACAACTTTGTGAAGTTAGTATATCCCCTCTTTACAGATGATGAAACTGTTGACACTTGCTCAAAGCCACTTAGCTAGTAAGTGGCAGAACTGAGATTTGAACCTATGTCTTTCTATAACTAAAGTCAACATTATTCAACTTTGCTGCTTCCTAAATTAATGATTAAGTTGTCTGGAAAATTTGCTTCTGAGGAACACTTCCTTTCCCAATGATGCTGGATAATTGAGGTTTTACTGTAATAGGTGTTAACTGAATGTCACGGAGAGTAAGTGCAAAGGAAATTAAAGAAGGAAAAGGTGTGTGCTGACATCATCAGGGAAGCTTTTTGGAGTAGTTGTGGGACTTCAGTTGCTCAATTAACGCTATGAAAGTGTTCTGAATACCAGAACTTGTAGGATATATGGGATATAAATAAATATAGAGGAGAGTAGAGGTATTCGTTTGGAGAAAGTTTTTTAGAGTCTTCGAGGTGTTGTGGGTCTTTTGAAAGAAGTAAGGAGGACTAGTGTGGCTAGAAGAGAGATTTCTGTTGGAAAAAATAGGATATTGAAAAAGTGGTTGGAGGATGATTGGGGGCGGTATATAATCTATACAGAATTTAATTTTTTTCTGTGGATGCCAAGAACAGTGGCATTGTGGGATAAAGTAATATTTTAGGAAGTTCAATCTGTTAGCAGTGTGCAGGTTTTAAATTAGAATAGTGCAGCACTGGAAGCACAGGGACTTAAGAGTGGCAATTCTGTTCCTAAGCTTGAATTCCACCCCTCCTACTTGCTTGTTTATGAACTTACAGTGTTACTTCACTTACTGTCCTTCTGTTTCTCCTCTGTGAAATGGAAATTGAACCTTTTGCCCAGTCTCAGAGATTCTGATTTAGTAGTTCTAAGTTATGGGGCAGAAATACCCCCTCCTCTCAAGTCAGATTTAGTTACCCCTTGTCTGTGATCCTAGAGCACTTTGTATTTATTTAATGTTTTCTTTTTAAACCTCAGGTGAAAAAATTTGAATTAAATTCCTCAGATAATGGCACACTGTTAGCTTTGTGAAGGACAAGGCTCTCTCTTGTTTTATTTTATTTAAAATAGTTCTCATTTGGGGCTCCTGGGTGGTTTGGTTGGTGGAATGTGCAACTCTTGATCTCAGGGTTGTGAGTTCAAGCCCCGTGTTGGGTGTAGAGAGTACTTAAAAATAAAACATCTAAAAAATAATAATAATAAAATAAAATGTAATACCTTTCCTGCCACTTGCTCTTTGAAACAACAACAGCAAAGTTCTCCTTTATCCACAATTTCTGTTCTCATTCTTTGCCTCTAGACATCTCTACTTATGTCTTTGGATATGTCTATATCTATAAAAAAATATGGTGGTGTTCTGTGCACATAGTTTTTAATTTATATTATATATCATATATATTATATATATATTTTTAATTTATATTAATGATATTCTGGTACAGAATCAATTCTGGTTTCTTTTTTCACTCAACACTCTAAAAATACCTTTTATGATGGATAACTTCAAACATACAAATGTGGAGAAAATAGTAAAATAACCCCCCATGTGTCCATCATCAGCAATTATTAACCCATGGCTAACCTTACTTAATAAATATTTCAAATAACTCCTCCCTTTGCCTCCCCAACCCTCACAACTTCAGCTCTATGTACTATATTATTTCAAAGAAAATCCAGATTTTTTTTCTGTGTTTCCCTCAATTTTCAAAGAGTCAAACTTTTACTCTGTCTATATCTTGTGTATATACAATTGGGTTTACTCACAGTCTGAAGATGGAATAAAATCACTATATTTTTATGGGGACTACAAGTTGAAGAAAAATGGAGTTGAGGGAAGTGAACCTCCATATTCTTCTATAATAACCAAACACATTGGTGGTAATCCTTATGTTTACTGGTCATTATGAATCTTTCCTCTTCCAGAAAACTGAGAACCTTCTTAAGGGGCAAATTTATGTACACACACACACACACACACACACACACACACATATATATATATATATATATAACTCTTACAAAGTGTGACAGTTTGTGAGGGATTAATGTAATCTCAAACAAGGTGCTGACTCTTCATTTATAACTCACATAGAACCTTTTCATTATTCAGGATAGTCCTTTTTTTCTAAATGGATCAGTGTTAAAAGAGTTTGTTTTAATTTATTTTTAAAAACTTCTTAAATTAGCAAAAGTAATAAAGTTTCTGACTTTAAGTTAATTTTTCATATAGAAGAGATAAAATAGGTATATAAATAATCACAATACTTTTAGAGAGATACTACTAGCAAAGTGTTAGGAGGTTTCAAAGGTGGATACATTGGGGAAGGATTCATTTGAGCTGAGCATGTAAAAATAAATAGAATTGTGATACTATAATTGCATATGCCCACAAAAAGATGAGTGAGTGGTAGTTTTTGTCCATTCTGCAGTGTTGGGCTTTTATGCATACTTAAAGGGAAGAGACCTACTGTGTAATTCTGCCATGTAGCACACATTGTCCCCAGGCCCTTCATTTACACTGGCATACTTTCACACTCACAACAACCAGATGAGGTACATCTTATTAACATATGATGAGTAAACAGAAGTTTAGAGAAACAAAGTACAGTTCAAGATCATGTAACTAGTGCCTAGAGTTGTTTCTGTACAATTCTTTACACTAATCTTAGGATATCCATTTGCTAGCTGTTATCTGAATGTTTCTGGAATAGTTAAAATGATTACTACTTGAAGACTAATACACAGACTTTGCCTTATTACTGCAATTACTGTTAAGCCTGTTTCAACTTTTAATATTTAAAAGTACTTGACATTTAGTGTTTGTGCAGTAAATGTTTGTTGGATGAATGCTTGAATGTGTCAGCTCTACTGAGAACTGAGGAAAGGAAGGCTTTTGTTTGTTTTTTTGTTTTTTTCTGTTTTCAGACCATTAATTTAAATGAGGATCTAGGTGCCCTCATGGGCCAATGTAGGAGTGGAGCAGCAGGGAATGTATAAAAACCCAAAAACAGGAAGTGGTATCTGTGGGCGCAGAGTCCAGTTTTGTTGGAACAATTGTCTAGTTTTCATCAGTGAACCTTGGCAATTTTTTAATTTTTCTTAAGGTATTTGATTCCTTATGATAATATTGATGAAATTGTCCAGGAAACCAAAATATCCTTATCTGTGATCTCACAGTCCATTAGAGAGTTACATTGTTTGCTTCTTGTCTGAGTTGGATGAGTTCTTCAGAAGTTAGGAAAGATATTTGGGAATATCTTTAGGTACTGTGATTTTCAAAGCCGATAGAGGATTAAATAGCTGACTTAACTATTTAAGCATAGGGATTGAACCGTCATGTTCTGTTGCTGTGACTATCTTGTCAAGTATTTTTTTGTGGTACCCATCCAAACTTAATTAGTTGCTTTTTTACCCACTTAGTTTTGTTTTTAAAACTAGTTCTCTAATATTTTTTATTGTGATGATCATATTACCTAGCAAGCGTGTCTATGATTGTGAAAACAATATAGCAAAAAGAAAATCCTTGGTGATTGATATTATTTGTGTGTGTGTTAAGCAGATCTCGTTTTATATTTTATGTTGAATAATCAGGCAGCGTGTTCCACAGTGAAATCACAGTTCAATAGTGAAATGCAGTCTTACCAGTTAAAAAAAATCAATGTAGAGATTTAAGTTTTTCTATGGCTAAACATCTACTGCACTGAACAATGGTTAAAGCCAAATTATGAATTCATAGAGTGCATGACTGATGGCATTTTAAAGTAGAACAAAAATCTTGTTCAGAAGCTTAGAAGCAGAGAAGAGAGGGAGATGTCTTGATATTTATCTGGTCAGCTTTCTTGCCTTTTTTCTAGAAGATGATAAACATTAGTGATGGCTTTGAAATCCTGAGGCATTAGTTTGTGTTCCTTTTGTTGAAATTTTATGCAAACATCTAAACATTAGCTGACAGTCTCGTTTGAAAAGCTTTGTACATATACCTTTTTAGCACCGGAAACTTTAGTTTTCTAAATGATTCTGATGGCAATAGTGTGACTTTGTCAGACGTTGTGGCAAAGTCCATGCCATCATTTTAATGGATTGTGATACAGATTTCAAATTGTGATGTAAACAATCAATTTGAAACCAAGGGAAGACTATTTGGAGTAACTGCTTAGGTATATTTTCCATCAACGCATGGTCATGGTGATACAAGGTAGAGACGGGGTTGGTAGTGCTTCAAGGAAGGAGTGCTTTTAGTTCAAGGAGGTTCTGGAGCTCAGAACAGGCATTTTATGAAAAAAGTGCAATCTAGATGAGCTCTGAGCTTAGAAGTACATCCCAGGCTGAATTTGCCATATTTTTTATTTTCCATATTTTATGTTTCTTTGACATCTTAGGGCCTTGCTAGCTGGGGACAGATTGCCCCTCTCGAGGTTTGCTAACTCCTAAAGATAGCTGGGATTCCTATGGATAGCACTTCCCTGGTGTATGCCTTTCATATGCACACCAGCCAATCCAGAGCCCTTACACACCAGCTTTATTGAGTTCTCACAGGTTGAGCCACCTGCCCTAATAGTACCTCGGGGCAGCTAGCAGGCAACTAGGGGCAGTCCCTACACCCCAGAGCCTGCTGAAATTCTTCAAATTAGATAATCCAGAACTACTTACCCTACCCTCCCTAGCCTTTCCTGAGAAAATTACGGTAAACGCTGTGCCCATGTTTTCCCCTTGTTCCGTCTGTCTCCAGACCAACTTGGTGCTTTCCCATGTGGCCTTGTATGGAGTGGCTTGCCCTCTCCTCCTGGGAACTATGAATAATAATAAACTCTTCTTATGAAGACAGCTATCTCCATGTCTCTCACAATGAAAACAAATCCTGGATACATTTTCTTTTCTTCTCTTTTTTTAAAAGATTTATTTATTCTAGAGAGAGACATTAGAGACAGAGAGAAAGAGCACAAGCCCAGAGAGGGGCAGAGGGGGAAAGAGAAAATCCTCAAGCAGACTCCCCACTGAGCATGGAGCCCAATGTGGGGGCTCAATCCCAGGACCCCCAGATCACAACCTGAGCTGAAATCAAGAGTTGGATGCTCAACTGTCTGAGCCACCCAGGCGCCCCTCTGGGGTACATTTTAAAACACAGGCCCAGCTCTCTTCTGGAGTCCCCTTAGCTACCTCTGGCCAACTCTCAGTTCCAGCTCATAATCAAGATGGGCTCCTATGGTGTTTCTACTATTGTGAGAAGCCATATTCTACACCTTTTTCCTGTACCTCCCCTTGTTGTGGATATTGAGAAGTCTATGGAAGGTATTTCTTTTGAGAAGAAGTAACAGACTTTGCTGGATGAAGATAGTAATGTCCTCCTTCTCCTTGGGGATTGGTTTTAGCTCTTCTTGGAGGATGGGGTAGGGGGATACTGTGGGGGAAAGGAGGAGCAGTGGTGGCTATAAGTCCTGGGAGAAGGGGAGCTGAGTAACCCCAGAGGGAAGTCCACCTGCAACTACTCACTGCTGAAGAAGACACAGAGCAGACTTCCCATGTTGCTGATGCTTATGACCTGGAAACAGCCTATGGATTTCTATGGCAGGAAGTTATCATCATACTTGGTTTTGAAACCTTTGATGACCTCATCTGGATCCTAATGTGTAACAAGGATGCTTCAGTAGAAAAAATGCTATAGATATAATAAACATTCACTGAAGAAAGGATGATATTATATGATTCTGGCAAAGATATATTCCTGTTTTTATAAAAAGTAGAGGGAAAGTGGAGAAAAATCATAAATTTAATGTTCATTAAAGATCAGTTGTATTTTAAGTGAGAGATTTGTGTAAGGAGTTTATAGCAGTGTCTAGATTAGAATTGGCCTTAGATGTTTACGAGAGTTTCGGTGGCCTAAAGTGCTTTGATGTGTTAAAGGAGCTACAGCCCCATTTGCCGTGGTATTACTTGTGGCTGCATATTAGGGAAGACCCTAGTCAGTACATTTTTTTATATAGATTCCCCTGAAGATTTAGATTCGTTGAATATTGGCAAGTTGACATATCCTCTTTTCATGTGTGGCACTCCTGGGAATATCTCAAATGTAAAATTTATATTGTTATCGTAGTTGAGTTAGCAAATTTAACTAATATAAATATCAGCTCAGAGCTTGCTGGGTGAAGCTGGTGAAACCCTCAGTCTCCACCAGCTTCCTGATCTCAAGTCTCAGTTGCTTCCTTTGCATGTGGGGAATTTTTGCGCTTAGGTTTCCCATCAGTCTGAGCTCTGCTCCAGTAGGTGGCTGATTGGTAGTTGCTGGATGACCTCTGGTGTGAGCTAGCCTACTTTGCCTGCTTTCAAAGCTAATTCCTGTCTCTGGGTTTTTTGTTTTTGTTTTTTTTCTTATCACTGTTATCTTTTATTTTTCTCAGCTTTTGTATGGGTTTTTATTTGCTGGTCAACCACTTTGGATCTACACGTTCCAGTTAGTCCTCTGAATTCTATCTCTGTCTGTGGTACATTATTTATATTATAGCCACAATGAAAAACCTTGATAGTTTCTTCCTCCATCCACCGTTTCTTATGTAAACTCCTAAAAAAACATTTCCCTGTTGATAATGTGCCACTGTGAGCTTCCCTTGTCGCCTTTCCCTGCCTTTTTCAGAAATATAATTTCATAGTTATTTGTTCAATGTCTGGGAGGGTGGGAAGGTCTATTATCGAAAAGGAAAACTTATAAATAAATGATGAAAAAGAGCTACTCACCAACCAGAGGGTGATGCAAACAGTTCTCAGGGGCTGGATTGGAACTCACATCAGAAGAGGTACTAACATGCTTCAGCTCTCTGCTGACAGCTTTTTTATGTGGAGAGACCACAACCATGTGTGTTCCACTGATTGGCACTGGTAACTTGTTGGTAGGCTTTGTGATTTGTTTGGGTGTGGGTTTTATATCTTATGATTAGAGAGACATATAGAATAAAAGAGGAAAATGAAAACACAAGTAGAACTATAAAGTTTATTTGGTTGGAGAAAAAATAATGAAAACAGTAAAAAAGGTAAAAATAAGCAGGTAGAAAATCTTGAAATGTAAGTAAGTTGAAATTTGTGGGGAACATGGATTTTCATGTTTGTTTAAAATGGATAGTAAAGGAAGAAATGATGGTATTATTCAGGTTTAGATGTTGTATATTTGATTGTAGAGGTTGGTAAATTGCCAAGAGGCAAATTGGTGGGTTTGGGATTTGATTTCACTCTACTTGTAAGTAGCCTTTTACTATTTCACAGGTGCTGGTAGAAGACAGGAGACTCCTAGGTCAGAGACAGATGACTTTATTTACTCCTGGCACAGCAAGTAGCATGTGCATTAGCATATTTGCTTTAGTTTTCTTTGCCCCCAAGTCCCATGGAGGTGATGCAGTATGGTACAGATAAATGTTGTACATATAGTCGGTTGCCTCTGAGGAGCAAGACTGTTCTTTGTCCTGGAGGGTGACTTTACCTCATCTCTCAAGGTTGCTCACTGCACACACAACCCAGAGAATGACCTGAATAGAGCATGGTCAAGATCTTGCATTCCTGGTGTTCCCAAGAAGACATATAGGAGTGCAAGAGACCCAAAGAGGAGTGCCTACCCACAGGTGCTATAAAGAATCAGGAAATACTCTTCTATTTTTCTAAAGTTTTAGAACTGTGAATATAGTATTTAAAGAACAATTAACTAAAGGAAATTTTAAAAGGGAAAATTCTACTGGTGAGGTTCAAACCACATATTTGTGTAACATATAATTGTGTAAAAATTATAAAATTTGTACCAAACATCTTGTTACCAATAATGTCATTATATTGATAGTCATGCTGCAGATAGTTTTGGGGACTTACAATTTAATAGATTCTGGGAATACAAAGATTAAACAACATGTAGCACTTTTGTGCACTCAAGATCAGATAGAAGGGCAGTCAGGTAAATTATGTCATTGTGTAAGAAATGCTATGATACCCAGCATGTTGTGGAAACACAGAGGAAGAGCACCCAACTCAGCCTGGGGTAGTGTGGTCAGGAAAATTCTTGGGGGAACATACCTTTAAGTTGCGTCTTAAAAGAAAAAAAGCAGAATGGGTAAGAGAGGATGGGCATACAGACAGAGGCACTAGAGAGGACAAATAAACAAGAAATAAGAGATTTTGTTGTATTCAGCAACCTGCCCATAGTATAGTAGTATTACAAGAGTAGTAGTTCACATATAGGGAAAAGATCATTGAAGAATTCTAAGCGTGGGAATGATAGGACCAAATTTGTTTTAGTTTTTAAAAAAATGATTATGTTGGCACTGGGGTTAGGAGAGAGGCGAATTTGATGCTGGTTGTGTGGAGATTCCTTATTAAGCTATTGTAGTAATTCAGATAAAATTTGGTAAGGGACTGAACTAAAAGCTGTGACAAAATAGGTGGAAAAGAGGATCAATCAAAGTAGATTTGAGGAGCAGAATTGACAGGGTGCCACTAAGGGGCAGCATGGGGAAAAATACAGAGAGGAAGTAATATCTGACAAATTAGTTAAGGCCCGAATATGTTGAGTTTGAGATACCTATAGGAGTTCTAGGTGGAGAGGGTACTTGATTATATGGATTTAGAATTTAGGGGAGTTTTGAACACCAACATACAGGTTTGGGAGTCATTTATTCATTAAAAAATGATATCTACTGTGTTGGAGGCACTTTGCTAGGTGCAGAGGAACCAGCATTGAACAAGATTTGTTCTTGTGCAGTTTATATTCCCACGGGACACAGACATTAAACAGAAAAATTGAAAATTCTTTTATTAAAGTGCTCCCTGTCTTAGATTTCAGAGCTCTAGTATTGCCCAACTCCAGGGGCAGTGTTTACATAGAATACAAATGAGCAATTTGAGGGTCTTGTCCAAGTTGATTAGGAGTTTGCCAAGGAGAAAGTTAGGGTGTAGGGGAGGGAATTGTTTCAGGCAGAGTAAACAGCATGTGCCAAGGCCTGTAGACAAGAGAGGTTTTGGTAGATTTAAAGAACAGAAAAGGTGGTGTGGCTGGAGCATAGAGAACCAGAGGGAGAGTGGTGTAGAATGAAGCTGGAGAAGTTGGCTTGGGCAAGATTATAGGACCTTATAGGCAAGAAAGCATTTTGGAATTTGTTCTAAAACAACAGTAAACTATTGAAGGGTTTTAAGCAGAGTGCTATGAGATTAGGTTTGTGTTTTTATGACTGCTAATGTGGAGAATACTTTAAAAGGGGGCAGAAGTGGAGTCTGGGAGATCAGTTAGGAAGCTAGGCTGGTGATAATAATGGTTTGAACTAGATGGTGGAAGTGACGGGCAGAAGCTGGTAGGTTCAAGTTACTTAAAGGGTAGAATTAACAGAACTTGGAGATTGTCATTTATCAGGATATAATGTTGTTACTGGGGTTATCCAGGATGAGGAGAGAAAATGGAGGATCAAATTCTGTGGGACACCCAACATTTAAGGGGTAGGCTGAGGAGAAGGATTCCAGAAAGGAGAAAGAAGTGGCTAGAGAGAAAAAGATAATCAGGGAAGACACCACAAATCAAGGGATGGGAGTTTGAGAAAGGAAAATGTTGTTAACTATAAGCTGAAGAGTTAGTGGGAAAATGATTACATACGTGATGCTTGAGGATGGGGAGGAATATTATGGTGTTTTTAGAGAATATTTAAGGACCTTAGAAATGTTAATTATGTAATGTTAATTGAAAAGGATCATGTACATTTGCATATTCAGCATGAATCTGAATCTTTGTTTAAAAGCAAAAACTACATATATGAGTATGTGTTTATGTAGCAAAAATATTCAAAGGCAATACAGCAATATATTAACAGTTTTATCTAGATGGCAAAATTCTTTTGTTATTAGTTCCTGTGCAGTTTTCAAATTATGTGAGCATGTATTAAGACTATAATTAGGAAATTATTTTTTTATTTTGATGTAACTTTATCATTACATGTATTTTATTAATATTTTACAAACACATTGTTGAAAGAGTGCCAAATAGTTCTATAAGGCTTGTAATGAGAAACTGCATTGCTTGCTGTCACCCTTATCCCATTTCCTATTTCTTAGGGACAACTATCTTTAATTCTTTTACTTGATTCTTTTGTTACTTATTTTCGTATCTCTATATAACAAATTTATATTGCTGCTACTTGATTTTTTTATTAGATACTGTCTCTTGAGTTCCCACAGTGGAAGATGAAAATTTTGTTCTCCCATTTGTCCTTTTCCCAAAGCCACATACACATTTCTGGCCTTCCCATCCTCCCACTATAGTTATTCTAATCTTGGTTAGAGTAGTAGTTAATGTTTACATTATTATAACTATATAAATGCTCTTCATAGTTCTGCCATGTAGCAGTATTCTATGATTTCCTTTTCTCTCTTTTTTATTACTTATTTTAGAGAGAGGAGGGGGAGGGGCAAAGGGAGAGGGAGAGAGAGAATCTCAAGCTTACTGTACACTGAGCTCTGAGTCCTGATGTGGTACTCCATCTCACAACCCTGAGATCAGACCTGAGCCGAACCCAAAGTTGGCCGCTCACCTGACTGCACCACCCAGGTACCCCCCTTTTTCTTTTTGTACACAGTTTTGTTTCTCCTTGAATATATTTATTTGTTAAGAGGTAGCTTAATTTTCTATGTACGTATCATGAATTTAACCTGAAACTCTCTCGTATTGTCTAAATATCCTCATAATCTATTAATTTCGTTTTCTTGAAGATGTAGCTCTCAGACTCTTCTGTACTATACCGGATATTCTAGTCTCTACTGTTCTAATCGAATCTCTACTGGATATTCTCCTGGTCTTTGGCATAGTTGTGATAGACTCTCCCTTCCCACCATACCTGTCATCCTAGGGATTCCTTTTGCTTCTGTTTTGTGTTGGATCCCCTGTTACCCGATTTCCTCTTTGTTGGGTCCTTATTTTAGTGGAACAGATTCTATAGTAGTTTCTTGAGTATTTGGTGGCCTTTTTTGACCTAGGAAACCATGCCCTATTATGGGATTTTTTTTTTTTCTTTTTGGAGTTAGTTCTTTGATTTCCTTCCCTCATTTCT